>NC_079300.1:29194102-29855761 GCF_023638135.1 Falco biarmicus | reverse complement strand
AAGGAGTTCTGTTGGCAGTTTTTACATTGGTCCGGTAGGCAGCTGCAAGGCACCACAAAAGTTGTTCTACCTGCTTTCTGGGCTGAGGTGGGGAATCGCTGAATTTTGGACTCGGCTGGTGACAAAATGTTCCAAACACACCCCATGCACAACTCCACCGGGGAAGGTGCCAGAAAGGAGTTCTCTTGGTAATTCTTACACTACCCCGGTAGGCATCTGCAAGGCCCCACAAAAGTTGTTCTACCTGCTTTCTGGGCTGAGGTGGGGAATCGCTGAATTTTGGACACGGCTGGTGACAAAATGTTCCAAACACACCCCATGCACAACTCCACCGGGGAAGGTGCCAGAAACGAGTTCTGTTGTTAGTTTTTACAATACCCCGGTAGGCATCTGAAAGGCACCATAAAATTTGTTCTACCTGCTTTCTGGGCTGAGATGGGGAAACGATGAATTTTAGAGTCGGCCGGTGACAAAATGCTCCAAACACACCCCATGCACAACTCCACCGGGGAAGGTGCCAGAAACGAGTTCTGTTGGCTGTTTTTACACTACCCCGGTAGGCATCTGAAAGGCACCATAAAATTTGTTCTACCTGCTTTCTGGGCTGAGATGGGAAACGATGAATTTTTGACTCGGCTGGTGACAAAATGCTCCAAACACACCCCATGCACACCTCCACCGGGGAAGGTGCCAGAAAGGAGTTCTCTTGGTAATTCTTCCACTACCCCGGTAGGCAGCTGCAAGGCACCACAAAAGTTTTTCTACCTGCTTTCTGGGCTGAGATGGGGAATGACTGAATTTTGGACTCGGCTGGTGACAAAATGTTCCAAACACACCCCATGCACAACTCCACCGGGGAAGGTGCCAGAAAGGAGTTCTGTTGGCAGTTTTTACATTGGTCCGGTAGGCAGCTGCAAGGCACCACAAAAGTTGTTCTACCTGCTTTCTGGGCTGAGATGGGAAACGATGAATTTTGGACTCGGCTGGTGACAAAATGCTCCAAACACACCCCATGCACCCCTCCACCGGGGAAGGTGCCAGAAAGGAGTTCTCTTGGTAATTCTTACACTACCCCGGTAGGCAGCTGCAAGGCACCACAAAAGTTGTTCTACCTGCTTTCTGGGCTGAGATGGGGAAACGATGAATTTTAGAGTCGGCCGGTGACAAAATGCTCCAAACACACCCCATGCGCAGCTCCACCAGGGAAGGTGCCAGAAAGGAGTTCTGTTGGCAGTTTTTACATTGGTCCGGTAGGCAGCTGCAAGGCACCACAAAAGTTGTTCTACCTGCTTTCTGGGCTGAGGTGGGGAATCGCTGAATTTTGGACTCGGCTGGTGACAAAATGTTCCAAACACACCCCATGCACAACTCCACCGGGGAAGGTGCCAGAAACGAGTTCTGTTGTTAGTTTTTACAATACCCCGGTAGGCATCTGAAAGGCACCATAAAATTTGTTCTACCTGCTTTCTGGGCTGAGATGGGGAAACGATGAATTTTAGAGTCGGCCGGTGACAAAATGCTCCAAACACACCCCATGCACAACTCCACCAGGGAAGGTGCCAGAAACGAGTTCTGTTGGCAGTTTTTACAATACCCCGGTAGGCATCTGAAAGGCACCATAAAATTTGTTCTACCTGCTTTCTGGGCTGAGATGGGAAACGATGAATTTTGGACTCGGCCGGTGACAAAATGCTCCAAACACACCCCATGCACACCTCCACCAGGGAAGGTGCCAGAAAGGAGTTCTCTTGGTAATTCTTCCACTACCCCGGTAGGCAGCTGCAAGGCACCACAAAAGTTGTTCTACCTGCTTTCTGGGCTGAGATGGGGAATGACTAAATTTTGGACTCGGCTGGTGACAAAATGTTCCAAACACACCCCATGCACAACTCCACCGGGGAAGGTGCCAGAAAGGAGTTCTGTTGGTAGTTTTTACACTACCCTGGTAGGCAGCTGAAAGGCACCATAAAAGTTGTTCTACCTGCTTTCTGGGCTGAGATGGGGAAACGATGAATTTTAGAGACGGCCGGTGACAAAATGCTCCAAACACACCCCATGCGCAGCTCCACCAGGGAAGGTGCCAGAAAGGAGTTCTTTTGGCAGTTTTTACATTGGTCCGGTAGGCAGCTGCAAGGCACCACAAAAGTTGTTCTACCTGCTTTCTGGGCTGAGGTGGGGAATCGCTGAATTTTGGACTCGGCTGATGACAAAATGTTCCAAACACACCCCATGCACAACTCCACCGGGGAAGGTGCCAGAAACGAGTTCTGTTGTTAGTTTTTACAATACCCCGGTAGGCATCTGAAAGGCACCATAAAATTTGTTCTACCTGCTTTCTGGGCTGAGATGGGGAAACGATGAATTTTAGAGTCGGCCGGTGACAAAATGCTCCAAACACACCCCATGCACAACTCCACCGGGGAAGGTGCCAGAAACGAGTTCTGTTGGCTGTTTTTACACTACCCCGGTAGGCATCTGAAAGGCACCATAAAATTTGTTCTACCTGCTTTCTGGGCTGAGATGGGAAACGATGAATTTTTGACTCGGCTGGTGACAAAATGCTCCAAACACACCCCATGCACACCTCCACCGGGGAAGGTGCCAGAAAGGAGTTCTCTTGGTAATTCTTCCACTACCCCGGTAGGCAGCTGCAAGGCACCACAAAAGTTTTTCTACCTGCTTTCTGGGCTGAGATGGGGAATGACTGAATTTTGGACTCG
Organism: Falco biarmicus; assembly: GCF_023638135.1. Classification (NCBI taxonomy): domain Eukaryota; kingdom Metazoa; phylum Chordata; class Aves; order Falconiformes; family Falconidae; genus Falco; species Falco biarmicus. Next base: position 29,853,041 of record NC_079300.1, on the reverse strand, counting down.
GCTGGTGACAAAATGTTCCAAACACACCCCATGCACAACTCCACCGGGGAAGGTGCCAGAAAGGAGTTCTGTTGGCAGTTTTTACATTGGTCCGGTAGGCAGCTGCAAGGCACCACAAAAGTTGTTCTACCTGCTTTCTGGGCTGAGATGGGAAACGATGAATTTTGGACTCGGCTGGTGACAAAATGCTCCAAACACACCCCATGCACCCCTCCACCGGGGAAGGTGCCAGAAAGGAGTTCTCTTGGTAATTCTTACACTACCCCGGTAGGCAGCTGCAAGGCACCACAAAAGTTGTTCTACCTGCTTTCTGGGCTGAGATGGGGAAACGATGAATTTTAGAGTCGGCCGGTGACAAAATGCTCCAAACACACCCCATGCGCAGCTCCACCAGGGAAGGTGCCAGAAAGGAGTTCTGTTGGCAGTTTTTACATTGGTCCGGTAGGCAGCTGCAAGGCACCACAAAAGTTGTTCTACCTGCTTTCTGGGCTGAGGTGGGGAATCGCTGAATTTTGGACTCGGCTGGTGACAAAATGTTCCAAACACACCCCATGCACAACTCCACCGGGGAAGGTGCCAGAAACGAGTTCTGTTGTTAGTTTTTACAATACCCCGGTAGGCATCTGAAAGGCACCATAAAATTTGTTCTACCTGCTTTCTGGGCTGAGATGGGGAAACGATGAATTTTAGAGTCGGCCGGTGACAAAATGCTCCAAACACACCCCATGCACAACTCCACCAGGGAAGGTGCCAGAAACGAGTTCTGTTGGCAGTTTTTACAATACCCCGGTAGGCATCTGAAAGGCACCATAAAATTTGTTCTACCTGCTTTCTGGGCTGAGATGGGAAACGATGAATTTTGGACTCGGCCGGTGACAAAATGCTCCAAACACACCCCATGCACACCTCCACCAGGGAAGGTGCCAGAAAGGAGTTCTCTTGGTAATTCTTCCACTACCCCGGTAGGCAGCTGCAAGGCACCACAAAAGTTGTTCTACCTGCTTTCTGGGCTGAGATGGGGAATGACTAAATTTTGGACTCGGCTGGTGACAAAATGTTCCAAACACACCCCATGCACAACTCCACCGGGGAAGGTGCCAGAAAGGAGTTCTGTTGGTAGTTTTTACACTACCCTGGTAGGCAGCTGAAAGGCACCATAAAAGTTGTTCTACCTGCTTTCTGGGCTGAGATGGGGAAACGATGAATTTTAGAGACGGCCGGTGACAAAATGCTCCAAACACACCCCATGCGCAGCTCCACCAGGGAAGGTGCCAGAAAGGAGTTCTGTTGGCAGTTTTTACATTGGTCCGGTAGGCAGCTGCAAGGCACCACAAAAGTTGTTCTACCTGCTTTCTGGGCTGAGGTGGGGAATCGCTGAATTTTGGACTCGGCTGATGACAAAATGTTCCAAACACACCCCATGCACAACTCCACCGGGGAAGGTGCCAGAAACGAGTTCTGTTGTTAGTTTCTACACTACCCCGGTAGGCATCTGAAAGGCACCACGAAAGTTGTTCTACCTGCTTTCTGGGCTGAGATGGGGAAACGATGAATTTTAGAGTCGGCCGGTGACAAAATGCTCCAAACACACCCCATGCACAACTCCACCGGGGAAGGTGCCAGAAACGAGTTCTGTTGTTAGTTTTTACATTGGTCCGGTAGGCAGCTGCAAGGCACCACAAAAGTTGTTCTACCTGCTTTCTGGGCTGAGGTGGGGAATCGCTGAATTTTGGACTCGGCTGGTGACAAAATGTTCCAAAAACACCCCATGCACAACTCCACCGGGGAACGCGCCAGAAACGAGTTCTGTTGTTAGTTCTTACAGTGCCCCGGTAGGCATCTGAAAGGCACCATAAAATTTGTTCTACCTGCTTTCTGGGCTGAGATGGGAAACGCTGAATTTTAGAGTCGGCCGGTGACAAAATGCTCCAAACACACCCCATGCGCAGCTCCACCAGGGAAGGTGCCAGAAAGGAGTTCTCTTGGTAATTCTTCCACTACCCCGGTAGGCAGCTGCAAGGCACCACAAAACTTGTTCTACCTGCTTTCTGGGCTGAGATGGGGAATGACTAAATTTTGGACTCGGCTGGTGACAAAATGTTCCAAACACACCCCATGCACAACTCCACCGGGGAAGGTGCCAGAAACGAGTTCTGTTGGCTGTTTTTACACTGGTCCGGTAGGCAGCTGCAAGGCACCACAAAAGTTGTTCTACCTGCTTTCTGGGCTGAGGTGGGGAATCGCTGAATTTTGGACTCGGCTGATGACAAAATGTTCCAAACACACCCCATGCACAACTCCACCGGGGAAGGTGCCAGAAACGAGTTCTGTTGTTAGTTTCTACACTACCCCGGTAGGCATCTGAAAGGCACCACGAAAGTTGTTCTACCTGCTTTCTGGGCTGAGATGGGGAAACGATGAATTTTAGAGTCAGCCGGTGACAAAATGCTCCAAACACACCCCATGCGCAGCTCCACCAGGGAGGGTGCCAGAAAGGAGTTCTGTTGGCAGTTTTTACATTGGTCCGGTAGGCAGCTGCAAGGCACCACAAAAGTTGTTCTACCTGCTTTCTGGGCTGAGGTGGGGAATCGCTGAATTTTGGACTCGGCTGGTGACAAAATGTTCCAAACACACCCCATGCACAACTCCACCGGGGAAGGTGCCAGAAACGAGTTCTCTTGGTAATTCTTACACTACCCCGGTAGGCATCTGCAAGGCACCACAAAAGTTGTTCTACCTGCTTTCTGGGCTGAGGTGGGGAATCGCTGAATTTTGGACTCGGCTGGTGACAAAATGTTCCAAACACACCCCATGCACAACTCCACCGGGGAACGCGCCAGAAACGAGTTCTGTTGTTAGTTCTTACAGTGCCCCGGTAGGCATCTGAAAGGTACCATAAAATTTGTTCTACCTGCTTTCTGGGCTGAGATGGGGAAACAATGAATTTTAGAGTCGGCCGGTGACAAAATGCTCCAAACACACCCCATGTGCAGCTCCACCAGGGAAGGTGCCAGAAAGGAGTTCTGTTGGCAGTTTTTACATTGGTCCGGTAGGCAGCTGCAAGGCACCACAAAAGTTGTTCTACCTGCTTTCTGGGCTGAGGTGGGGAATCGCTGAATTTTGGACTCGGCTGGTGACAAAATGTTCCAAACACACCTCATGCACAACTCCACCAGGGAAGGTGCCAGAAAGGAGTTCTTTTGGTAGTTTTTACACTACCCCGGTAGGCATCTGAAAGGCACCACAAAAGTTGTTCTACCTGCTTTCTGGGCTGAGATGGGGAATCGCTGAATTTTGGACTCGGCTGGTGACAAAATGTTCCAAACACACCCCATGCACAACTCCACCGGGGAAGGTGCCAAAAATAAGTACTGTTGGTAGTTTTTACACTACCCTGGTAGGCAGCTGAAAGGCACCACAAAAGTTGTTCTACCTGCTTTCTGGGCTGAGATGGGGAATGGCTGAATTTTGGTGTCGGCTGGTGACAAAATGTTCCAAACACACCCCATGCACAATTCCACCGGGGAAGGTGCCTGAAACGAGTTCTCTTGGTAGTTTTTACACTAACCCGTTAGGCAGCTGAAAGGCACCACAAAACTTGTTCTACCTGCTTTCTGGGCTGAGATGGGGAACAGCTGACTTTTGGAGTCGGCTGGTTACAAAGTGTTCCAAACACACCCATGCACAACTCCACTAGGGAAGTTGCCAGAAAGGAGTTCTGTTGGTGGTTTTTACAGTGCCCCAGTAGCCAGATGAAAGACACCACAAAAGTTGTTCTACCTGCTTTCTGAGCTGAGATGGGGAACCGCTAAATTTTGGAGTCGGCTGGTGACAAAATGTTCCAAACACACCCCATGCACAACTCCTCCGCGGAAGGTGCCAGAAACGAGTTCTGTTGGCAGTTTTTAAACTACCCCGGTAGCCAGATGAAAGACACCACAAAACTTGTTCTACCTGCCATGTGGGCTGAGATGGGGAACCACTGAATTTTGGACTCGGCTGGTGACAAAATGTTCCAAACACACCCCATGCACAACTCCACCGGGGAAGGTGCCAGAAAGGATTTCTGTTCGCTGCTTTATAGTGCCCTGGGAGCCTGATGAAAGGCACCACAAAAGTTGTTCTACCTGCTTTCTGGGCTGAGATGGGGAAACGCTGACTTTTGTAGTCGGCTGGTGACAAAATGTTCCAAACACACCCCATGCACAACTCCACCGGGGAAGGTGCCAGGCAGGAGTTCTGTTGGTAGTTTTTACATTGGTCCAGTAGGCAGCTGCAAGGCACCACAAAAGTTGTTCTACCTGCTTTCTGGGCTGAGATGGGGAACCACTGAATTTTGGACTCGGCTGGTGACAAAATGTTCCAAACACACCCCTTGCACAACTCCACCGGGGAAGGTGCCAGAAAGGAGTTCTCTTGGTAATTCTTACACTGCCACGGTAGGCAGCTGAAAGGCACCACAAAACTTGTTCTACCTGCTTTCTGGGCTGAGATGGGGAACTGAAGACTTTGGAGTCGGCTGGTGACAAAATGTTCCAAACACACCCCATGCACAACTCCACCGGGGAAGGTGCCAGAAACGAGTTCTGTTGTTAGTTTTTACACTACCCCGGTAGGCAGCTGAAAGGCACCACAAAACTTGTTCTACCTGCTTTCTGGGCTGAGATGGGGAACCGCTGACTTTTGGACACGGCTCGTGACAAAATGTTCCAAAAACAGCCCATGCACAACTCCACCGGGGAAGGTGCCAGAAAGGAGTTCTGTTGGCCGTTGTTACATTGGTCCAGTAGGCAGCTTCAAGGCACCACAAAAGTTGTTCTACCTGCTTTCTGGGCTGAGATGGGGAATCGCTGAATTTTGGACTCGGCTGGTGACAAAATGTTCCAAACACACCCCATGCACAACTCCACCGGGGAAGGTGCCAAGAAAGTATTCTGTTGGTAGTTCTCACAATGCCCCAGTAGCCAGTGTAAAGACACAACAACAGTTGGGCTACCTTCTCTCTCGGGTGAGATGAGGAACTGACGACTTTGGAGTCGGTTGGTTACAAAATGTTCCAAGGCACACCCCATGCAAAACTCCACCGGGGAAGGTGCCAGAAAGGAGTTCTGTTGGTAGTTCTTACACTGCCCCCGTAGCCAGTGGAACGATACCACAAAAGTTGGGCTACCTTCTCTCTGGGCTGAGATGGGGAAACGCTGAATTTTGGACTCGGCTGGTGACAAAATGTTCCAAACACACCCCATGCACAACTCCACCAGGGAAGGTGCCAGAAAGGAGTTCTGTTGGTAGTTTTTACACTACCCCAGCAGCCAGTGTAAAGACACCACAAAAGTTGTTCTACCTGCTGTCTGGGCTGAGATTGGGAACCGCTGAATTTTGGACTCGGCTGGAGACAAACTGTTCCTAACCCCTCCGACGGGCTCGGTGGCAGCCTTGCATGGTCCCCACCCCTGCCTTCACCCAGCAGGGCATCCACTGGACACCCCAACAGGCTCCATGCCTGCCTAGTAGGGCCCCCCTTAACCACCACGACCCGGCAGCACAGCCACCAAACTCCCCCTTCAGGCTCGGTGCCACCCTAGCAGGGACCCCCACCACCGCCCTGACCCGGCAAAGGCAGCCACCAAATCCCCCCAACAGGCTCAATGGCAGCCTAGCGTGGCCTCCACTTCCGCCCTTATCTGGCAGGACAGCCCCCAAACCCCCCCGACGGGCTCGGTGCCTGACAAGCCGGGCCCCCCACCGCCACCCTCACCCAGCAGGGCAGCCACCAAACCCCACGACGGGCTCAATGCCGGCCTAGCCAGGCCCCCCATCCCCACCATGACCCAGCAGGGCAGCCACCAAACGCCCCCGATGGGCTCAATGCCGGCCTAGCAAGGACCCGCACCCCTGCCCCGACCTGGCAGGGCAGCCACCAAACCCCCCCAACAGGCTCGATGCTGGCCTAGCAGGGCCCCCGACCGCTGCCCTCACCCGGCAGGTCAGCCACAGAACTCCCAGAGAGGCTCAATGCCGCCCTAGCAGGGACCCCCACCCCCAGCCTCACCCGGTAGGGCAGCCATAGAACCACCCCGACAAGCTCGATGCTGGCCTAGCAGGGCCCACCACCACCCTCACCCGGCAGGGCAGCCACCCAACCCCCTTGAGGAGCTCGATATAAGCCTAGCGGGGCCCCTGACCACTGACCTCACCTGGCAAGGCAGTTGCCAAACCACCCGGACGGGCTCAATGGCGGCCTAGCGGGGCCCTCCACCACTGCCCTGACCCGGCAGGGCAGCCCACATACCCCCCCGATGGACTCGATACCGTCCTAACGGGGCTCCCCACTGCTGCCCTCAACCCAAAGGGTAGCCCCCAAACCCCCCCGTCAGGCTCGGTGCCCGCCTACCCGGGCCCCCCACCGCTGCCCTGACCCAGCAAGACCGCCACTGAACCCCCCCGACATGCGGCAAATGAAGAGACGGGATGCAGCTTGATGCAAGCAAGTTGTCGGTTTATTAGTGATTTTCTTACAATTATATACGTTTCTACCTTCTACATATTACACACTGATTGGTTAAATCTTAAGCGTAAAAAACACTGATTGGTTAGTATTTAAGGCACACCGTTAAAACAATAGGAACTTATTAGTTTACCTTGACATAGCAACAATTTCTATTCCAAAATTAGGGGGTTTCTTTCTACGCGGCTTTCTTGATTAACGAAGTACCCCCGACAGCCTTGATGCCGCCCTCGCGAGGCTCCCCACTGCCACCCTCACCCTGCAGGGAAGCCACCGAGCCCCGCCGATGGCCTTGATGCCGGCCTAGTGGGGACCCCCACCCGCTGTCCTCACCCGGCAGGGCAACCACCGAACCCCCCTGACGGGCTCGAGGCCAGCCTAGCAAAGCACCACACCCCCGCTCTGACCTGGCAGGGCAGCCACCGAACCCCCGCAACAGGCTCAATGCCAGCCTAGCAAAACCCCCACCCCTGCCCTGACTTGGCACGGAACCCACCAAACCCCCCGACGTGCAGCGAATGAAGAGACGGAACCCACCAAACCCCCCGACGTGCGGCGAATGAAGAGACGGGACGCAGCTTGATGCAAGCAAATGTCAATTTATTGTACAGAAGCACGAGTTTATATACACTTTCAGAAGCTGCATGTTTTAAACAGATTGCTTCTTGAAGCTAAGAATTACATACTAGGCAATCCCTGATTGGTGGTTAACTACCAGCAATTAACAGCAAGGTGTTACCTTTCCTTGGCGCCATCCGTCCCCCACTCCCCTGTGCTCTGTAAACACGTCTCATCATGTTAATTGTTGTCTAGACAAGCTCGAGCACATTCCCCTCAGCTAACTGATTGCCATGCATGGTCCTAGTTTCCAGACCGCTCCTGCACCGACAGGCTCGATGCAGGCCGAGCAGGGCCCCCCACCCCCGCCCTCACCCAGCAGGGCAGCCACCGAACACCATGACGGGCTCGATGCCGGCCTAGCAGGGACTGCCACCCCCGACCTCACCCAGCAGGGCAGCCACCGAACCCCCCGACGGGCTCGATGCCAGCCTAGCAAGGCCCCACACTCCCAACCTCACCTGGTAAGGCAGCCATCAAACCCCCCGACGGGCTCAATGCCAGCCTAGCAAGGCTCCCCACCCCCACCCTCACCCGGCAGGTCAGCCACTGAAACTCCCGATGGGCTTGATGCAGGCCTAGCAAGGCCCCCCACCCCAGCCCACACCTGGCAGAGCAGCCACCGAACTCCCCAACGGGCTCGATGCTAGACTTGTGGGGCACCCCACCCCTGCCCTCACCCAGCAGGGCAGCCACCTAACCCCCCGACGGGCTCGATGCCAGCCAAGCATGGGCCACCCCCCCCTCCACCCTTCACCCAGCAGGGCAGCCACTCAGGAAGTGCCGCGGTGGCCCGGGGGATCTGGTGGCTCCACCAGTGGTGAGACTGTGGTGGGGTGGAAGGTAGACAGGTCACCGGGTGCCGGGTTCCCTTTTGCCCTCTTATGCGTCTCGGGATAGACTGGTGGTCCGGTGGCATGCGGAGGGCAGCGTCCCTCTTTCGAGGCACAGCTCCCTCCACGTGCCTTCCTGTCCTCTGCGGAGGTAGACCTGGCCTTCGCCTCTGCCACCTACCGCTGCCGAGTAGACCTGGCCTCTGCCTCTGGCCACGTGCCACCCCCCACCCCCACCCTTTACCGGTGGCACGGACAGGAGGGCATTGGTCTCAGCCGCCCCGCCCGGCATCCCGGGAGGCTCCCTGGCAAACGAAAGAGCCCAACGGGGCCTTACCGCCGCAGGGGCGAGGGGCGGGGTGGCAAATGGAGAGGTGGGCCGGGTGCCCGATCAGGAACGGCCTGGTCTTACCTACCTGCCGCGGGGGGGAGCGTATAGCCTCTGAGCCGCACGAGAGCGATGAGCAGGTAGCCGAGCTGAGCAGGGCAGAGGAGAGGGCATGCCGCCCAAGTCCCGTTCCACGGGGCGATTGCCATCGAGGACAGAAGGGACTGCGGCGGCAACAAAGGACCTCCAGTCATTCGTGCGCATTGGGAACGGGTGCCCCATTTGCTCCAGTTCGACTGCCCGAAGGCGGGGCTTTCTTGGACCCGTTTCTTGATGGCCAGCGAGGCTGACTGAGGCCCTCCTCGTCTACCGGCTCCGTCCGTCCCTCCGTCCGTCAGTTCCAGGCTCACCCAGCTTCCCCGGTGGAGTTGGGCATGGGGTGTGCAAAAGTCAGCGGTTCCCCATCTCAGCCTGGGAAGCACGTCGCCCAACTTTTGTGGTGCCTTTCAGCTGCCTACCGGGGCAGTGTGAGAACTACCAACAGAAATCCTTCCTGGCACCTCTCTGGTCGAGCTGTACATGGCATGTTCCCAACCCTTACCCTGACCATGACCCTAAACCTAACCCTGACCCTAACTCTAAACCTAACCCTAATGCTGACCCCGACCTTAACCCTAACCCTGATCTTAACCTTAAACCTAACTCTAACCCTAACATTAAAACCTAACCCAAAGAAACCCTAAACATAACCCTAACCCTAAAACATAACTTAAAGAAACCATAACCCTAGCCCCAACCCCAACCCTAAACCTAACCCTAACAAACTTAACACTAACCCTAATGCTAACCCTGACCCTTACCCTAACATTAACCCTAACCCTAAACCCCCTAACGCTAACCCTAAGAGGCTAACCCTAAGAGGCTAACCCGAACCCTCTAACATGAACCCTAACCCGAACCCTAACACCAAACTCAAACTCTAGCTCTACCCCGACCCTAAAACCCCGACCCTAACACCCCGACCCTAACCCTAAAACCCTAACCCTAACCCTGACTCTAACCCTAAAACCCTAACCCTAACCCTGACTCTAACCCTAAAACCCTAACCCTGACTCTAACCCTAAAACCCTAACCCTGACTCTAACCCTAAAACCCTAACCCTGACTCTAACCCTAAAACCCTAACCCTGACTCTAACCCTAAAACCCTAACCCTGACTCTAACCCTAAAACCCTAACCCTGACTCTAACCCTAAAACCCTAACCCTGACTCTAACCCTAAAACCCTAACCCTGACTCTAACCCTAAAACCCTAACCCTGACTCTAACCCTAACCCAAACCCTAAACCCGAACCTTGACTCTAACCCAAACCCTAACCCCCTCACCCCCAACCCAAGCCTAACCCTAACCCTGACTCTAACCCTAACCCTCACCCCCAAACCCTAACCCCTAGCCCTAACCCAAGCCTAACCCTAACAACCCTAACCCTAAGAGGCTAACCCTAACTAACAAACTCAAACTCTAGCTCTAGCTCTACCCCAACCCCAACCCTAACAGGCTAACACTAAAACCCTAACCCCGACCCGAACACTAAAACCCTGACCCCAAACCCCTGACCCCAACCAGCTAAAAATAACCCTAAACCCTATTCTGAACCCTAACCCTCTAACCCTCACCCTAACCCTGGCCCTAACCATGACCCTGACCCTAACAAGCATCTAACCCTAACCCCTAAAAACACAACCCCTAACCCTAACAGGCTAATCCTAAACCCTAACCCCTAAACCCAACCCTAAACCCTAATCCCAACCCCTAACCCCAACCCTGACCCCCAACCCTTAACCCCTAACCCCGACCCCCAGTCTAACCCCTGAGTCTAACCCCTAACCCCCAAACCCCGAGTGTAACCCCCAACCCGAGTCTGACCCCTAACCCTCAAGTCTCACCCCCAACCCCACCCCCTAACCCTCACCCTACCCCTACCACTAGGAAGAACCCTAACCCTAGGAACCCCCTAAACCCTAACCCTAACGCCCCTTCCTTCCTTCCCCCTACAGCCCCTAAAAGCCCCTTACTTAACCCTAAACCCCCTTACTTAACCCTAAAACCCTAAACCCCCTAAAAAACATAAACCCTAAATCCCCTAAATCCTAAAGACCCTTAAACTAGAAATCCTAAATAACCTAAACCCTAAAACCCGTAAACAACCTAAACCCTAAATACCCTAAACATCCTTAAACCTAAAAATCCTAAAACCTAAACACTAAAAAAACTGCACAACTGAAACCTTTAAAACACTAAGCCATAAATATAAACCCTACAACCCTAAACAACTTAAACCCTAATACCCTTAACCCTCTTTTAACCCTAAAAAAACCCAAACCCCTAAACCCTAAAACCTCTTAACACCCTTAAACTAAACTCTAAATCCTAAACAACTTAAACCTTAAAACCCCTAAACAACTTAAACCCTAAAAACCCTTAACATCGTTAAACCTATAACCCCTAATTCTAAAACAACCTAAACCCCTAAACCCTAAAATCCCTAAAAACTCTACCCCCCCTAAATCATAATAACCCTAAACAACCTAAACTCTGAAAACCCCTAACATATTAAAACCCTAAAAACTAAAAACCCTTAAACCCCTAAAACCCCTAAACATCCTTAACCCTAAAACCAATAAAAAACCCATAGCCATAAACCCCGTAAATCCTAGAGACCCTTAACCCTAAGAGCCCTAAACGGGCTAAACCCTAAACAACCTAAACCCTCAAAACCCTAAACAACCTCAACCCTCAAAACCCTAAACAACCTCAAACCCTTAAAAAAAACCCTCCCCCTGCCCCCCCAATCCCCCCTCCCCCCACCCTAACCCCCCACCAACCCCAAGACAGGATCTAACTCTAAAAAACCCTAACCCTAAGACAGGATCTAACCCTAACCCTAAAGCTAAGATAGGATCTAACCCTAACCGGACCCTAACCCTAAACCTAAGAAAGGATCTTAACACAGGACTCTACCCCCCAACCCTAACCTCTAACCCGAACCCCAACCCAAACCTCTAAACCCTAAACACCCCAAACCCACTGAAACCCAAACTCCCTATAACCCCTAGAAACCCAATCCCCCTAAGCCACCTAAAACCTAAAGTGCCCTAATAACCACAACGCTAACCCCAAACTTACCTGAGTTGGGGGCTTCTTTTACCCATTCACAGCCAACAATATAAATTACACAGACACAAAAGCGGAAAATAGCTTTTATTCACTTGGTTTTGCATTCATACAGATATTAATACAATACACATGTACAAAAGAATTCACCTACAAGACCCTCATTCAGGCAGAAGAACAGATAAGTGAGGCAACGCACCTCATCAGTCCTACCACAGGTCAGCTACAGCGATGAAGAATGATACCTATTCCAGTTGCCCCAATACGGTACCATCCACCAGATGCGCAGGTGCTGGGGAGCCCCTCTTGCAGCGAGGATTTGGAGAGCCTCTCCCGGCAACGGCCAAGTGCTGCGCAGGGCGTCCCCTCATAGCTGAGGTCTCCAAAGTCACTGCAAGAGGGTCCAGCTTTTGTGCTACGGAACAAACAAGCTTACCTCATTGCAAATGTGGAAACATCTGGTTTCGCTTGCCTCTCAGATCCCGCCAAAGCCTGGCCAGGGCTCACAGAAGACCTGAGGGAGTTTCCTTTATCTACTGCATTTTCACCACCCGGTTCCAAATGGGGCCAAACAGCTGGATCCACGGCCTTGGCCACCCGCCACAAAACAAGAAAGGATGTGCTACCTCTTTCCTCATGATTCTAGTTTAGCTAAACTACACACTTTGCGCTAAGGATCATTCATAGGACGCCAAGGACCATGCACATTTTGCTACAGATCCAATACTAAATAAATATACATACACACACCCCTCTGTGTTTTAGGGCCTTACCTTACCACAATTAGGGCCCGCACTGTGTTTCAGTACTTCAACTTCCCTCAGATAGGGCCTACACCAAGTTGTCGGGCCACTGCAGAGTTTTTGCCCAGAAAAACTTACCTTATTTATGGCCTTTGCTGCATTTAGGATTTAAACATACCTCATTTAAGGCCCTCGTCAAGATTTATGACCAAACCATGTTTCGGGACTTCAACTTCCCTGCGTTAGGGCCTGCGCTGAGTTTTCAGGCCTCCGCTGAGTCTTCGGCCAGAAACTTGAAATATTTATGGCTTTTGCAGCATTTTAGGGCCTAAACATACCTCATTTAAGACCCTCATTGAGTTTCAGGGCCTAAACTTACCACAATAAGGGCCACGGGGGGTTTCAGGACTTCAACTTCCCTCCGTTAGGGCCCGCATTGAGTTTTCAGGGCCTCCCCTGAGTTTTTGGTCAGAAAAACTTACCTTATTTATGGCCTTTGCTTCGTTTTAGGATTTAAAATTACCTCATTTAAGGCCCTTGTTGAGATAGACGGCCTAAACTAACCTCTGTTAGGGCCTGCGCATTGTTTCAGGACTTCCGACTCCCTCCGTTAGGGCCTGCACTGAGTTTTCAGCCTTCACTGAGGTTTTGGCCACAAAAAAACGTAACTCCAGCTCCCACAGACACCTCACTGCCCCCCTCCGCAACATCTCCATGCCCAGCCCAAGACCTTCCCAGCACCCACTCTTCCAGAACTCCCCTCATCTTACAAGAGTCCCCCAGACATCTTCCTGCCCATCCACCATCTCCCAGGGCCTACCCAGATGTAATGCTCACTGCCCCACTCCCCAGAACATCTTCTGCCTGCCCACCTTTCCCCCCTGCCAGACACTTCACCCAGATCCACCCCTGCTACACCCTCCAACACCCAAAAATGTCTTAGAAGAGACCCCCTGGACATCTCACCCCACCAAGGCCCTCCCAAGTCTCTCTCCAACATTTCCACAGCTTCCCCCCCGCCCCCAGTGCTTCCCTAGCACCCACCCCCTGCTTCCCGCTGCCTGGACTCCTACCCAGCCCCACGAGGAGAATTCACGTTTCCCAGCCCTACACCCCTCCATAAATACCCCTTGCAGCCCACCCAGATGTTTCCATGACCCCCACTCCTGCATACCTTCACAGCCCCCACACAACATCCACACATATGCCCACACACACAAAGGGCTTCCCAACACATCTCCCAACCAGACCCATATGAGGCAGGCTCACCCTCACTGCCATGTCCACCGCACCACTGGAACGAGCCTTTAGTCATCGACCGCCCCAGGGCTGCAAAAGACATCTGGTGCCCTGGCAGTACCACGTAGCAGCAGCAGCACCCACCTCCACAGCTGAAAGCAGGGCAAGAGGCAGCAAGACCCCAACCAGGACTGCCACACCACTCACCTACTCATCAGCCAAGGTCTGCAGCACCGACTTTTATTTGCCAGGTGGCTGCAGGGGCGGGGCTGCCAGGGCGGGGCCACTCAGGCCATGGGGTGTGGCTGGGCCAGGCCATTTCGGGCCACAGGCAAAGCTATACACAATACCAGATAGAATACCAGAGACACCGCTTTTTATATCAAAATCCTTTTCATTTTCTATCAATGGATACTAGTTTTCAGTATGCATAAAAGGAGAGGCTTTTTCTTTATTTCAACCCTTCACACCCATACCTACAGTTTTTAAAAATGCTTTAAAGCCACCCACAAACTGCTGCAGCTACTGCTGCAGCTACTGCCAAAATTTCCTACCAAGCACCTGATGAGTAACAAGACTAATAACACTCTCCACAGGCGCTGCACAGGCAGGACCCTCGGTCAGTCCTACATGACCGGTTGCTTCAGCAGCACTGCGCAACATGCTGGGAGGGATGCGAGGCCACTCCGTGAGCAGCACCGAGGGCCACCAGTGGCAGCGGGGGCTACGTAACTGCTTGCCACGCCGGGAACAGGGAAGTGAGACAGATGCCCACTTACCTCCTCTGCTCCCGAGGGGAGGGGCTCCACCTCCACAAACCGCATCCTTTCCTGGGTCCCCACTGGCCTCCGACCTTCCAGCTCCTCAGCAGTGGAAAGCAGCAGCTGGAAAATACGCACCATGGGCTACAGGAGGCAGCTGGCTGGGCTGAGGGGGATCACTGTGCTGCAGACTCCACCACCTCATTGAGCCAAGGGCAGCTAAGATGGGACACAGGCACACACCAAGTATGGGGACACCCGTGCCATTAGATGAGTGTGGGTCCAAGACCCCCTGCGGATGAGACACAAGGTGCAGGTGGAGCCCATGTCACACCAGCAGGTGGGCTCGGACCCACCAGCTTGAACAAGGAAGCTTTCATGTGTCAAGGGCTGTTTTTTCTGCACGAAGCCCCCCAGCTGGTCTCAAAGTGAGGTTGCCAAAAAGCAGGGATTGGGGCTTTGGGAACAACAGACTCACCCTTCAGACCCCATCAAAACTATCCAGATTCTGCAAAACCTCCCACATTTCACTCATGTCAAGTATTCCGGGCTCACAACTGCCCGTCTTGCCAGAAATCCCGCAGGTCCACAAAGCTCACTGCTGCCCCAGGAGCCATCAGGATCCACCCCAAGCCCGGAAAACCCCACTGCTCACCTCAGAGCTGTGGGCTGATCCAACAAAAACCTTCCTGATGTCCAGCTGGTCAAAGCTGAAGCGGAGCTGGGGCCCTGTGCCGCTCCCTTTGATGCGCAGGGGCAGCCTGGTCTCATGGCCTGGGGAGAGATTGCCATGTCAGTACCAGAATTCCTTCGGTTCGCCTGGATTTTCCAGGCAGCCTCAGAGCCAGTCCCTGACTCCGGGGGGCTGGGTGGCACCAGCACTAGATGCTCCGCGAGAAGATACAGGACCCCTCTCTTCCCTCAGGAGATATACTTTGGGGCTGGCTTCTCATTTCTAACTGAGCCCTTGGGCTGCTTTATAACTTAGCAATCACTTTGCACCCTGAAAAAGATATGCTGCGAATAAAACACGATTTCGGAATTCCTTCCCATGCACTTAGATGAGCTTTGAAATCCGTTCAGTGAAGGCACAAAGCTCACAAAACAGAACCGAAGATAAAAATCTGCTGTCTGTATCGCTGCCATCGGAGATGACCGCACAGGAGCTGAGAAGGAAGAGCCCAAGCAAGGCCCAGCAGCCGGCTGACAGCGGCACCCTAGCAGCCAGCTGAACCTTGAGCAGTTACCATGTCAATAAAAAGCTGTTTCGCGGCCTTTGTATCAGTCAGCTTGGAGCAGTAAGGAAGGAATCGAAGCAGCTGGGTTAGTGCTCTCAGCACCCTCCAGAACAGGAGCTTGGCTGCTGGGGACCACGGGCCTCGCACCTCCTTCCTCTTAGATGGGGAAAATCATTTCCCTGGATGGAAATCTGACAGGGACCTCCCGCTCTTGAAAACCACCTTAAGCAGCACCACACCGACGGAGAGGAAGGACAAGGTAACCTGAACCACGGAGCTTGCTGCAAGCATTCCCTGCCCCGTGCCAGCACAGCAAAGCCATCACGTCTCTAAAGGCAAAGGTGGCATAACTCGGTGGGTCAGTGATAACTGCTCCCAGCAAAAGACGTGACAGCACTTCTGTAAGCCAGGAGGAGCACAAAGCTTGTCTAGCAGACTGCTCGAACTGTGCTTCCTGGGGAGGGTGCTCACCCTGCTGAGTACAGCGAGCCCTGTACAACACTTCGCAGATGCAGCATAGACTTTGAGCCACAAAGTGACAGGTCCCACGCAGGGAGAGCAGCACACGCCTGGTACTTTCACAGACACTCTGCGCTCAGCAGGGCTCAGCCACCTACGGTCTGGCAGCGCCTGGAGAGCGGGAGGTGACCCAGGGGCAGGGAGCACGTTTCACTCAGCTCCTACTGCCTCAGGAGCCTGACAGTGCATCCATGGAATAAAGACTCATCTTGCAGGTCTACAGGGGCTTAGTGCTCATCCACCAAAGCTCTTCTGCGGTGTAGCTCTCTGGCCTTTACAAACACCTTGCAGCAGAGCAAATGCCTGGTATGAAAGCTTATCCCCTCACTGCTTTGGCTGCTCTGCGATCAGTGGTCAGAGCCAGGCATCCTAAGCCCTGGCTCTGCACAGACCAGCTGGAAGCCACAGGGAGAGCAGGAAGGTGCCGGCACTGCCCTGCTGACCACCGGCCCTTCCTAGCAAGTCCACGGGGACCAAGTGGGCTGGAAGAGTATTTGTGCCCTGCCTTTGCGGTGGGTGGCAGGAGGAGGAGAAAGGAGCCGTACCTGAGATGTCGCAGTAGACTGTTTGTTGGTAGACTCAGGCTTCTCGGGGTTTGAAGATCACATTAATTTCAATTGAAGAATTTGGCCACACATCTCCCTCCTAAAACAGAAGCAGACAACAAACCATTTATCCTCAAACATTATATTTCTTGTTTTCAACCACAGCCCTGTAAGCCTTTATTTAGAGCATCAATGAAGAGCAAGGAGCAAACAGAACTTATCCAAATTTGTAAGACTTTGGAAGCAGCTGCAAAAAAATGTCACTCCCTTACCTTTACTAGCACCTGGTAAAGGCTTTTTTTTTTTTTTTTCCCCCTTAATTAGGGTTCTAATAAAGGAACGAAACTGGCTGGCTTCAGCAAATCAAGCATTTCTTCAGAAGTACCAGCTGATCTAAGGACAAGGCACCTCCAACCTTTCCCTTACATCCCTGTGTCACTATGGTCATGGGAATGTTTTACCCAGATCAGAAGAGAGTCAGCAAGTCAAAGGGATTTTTCCACTCTTCGTTACAAACGTGCTGCCTCTTATACCCTCAACCTGTACGTGCATGTAACTCTTTAATGGACTCTGGTGAGTCAGGGCACTCGGCACCAAGCAGAACAAGCCCTCCTGCCTGGGGAGCAGTGAAGACCAGGCTCCTCCTGCCCTGTGCCACCAGCACTGAGCCAGCTCGCAGGCTCTTCCAGCTGATGGATGACCTGAGAAGGGAGCTGAGAGTCAGATGCAGCCCGGTTGTCTCTGCAAGGCAGAGGCTCAAACAAGAAGAGATGGCATTTGCTTACAGCTCCACACCTACTGCAACAAGCAAGCTCTTTTCCTTGCCAGGCTCTTGCTCCGGGATTTAAGTCCGGCCCATGCTACCAGTGTGTGTGCAACCGCTGCTTCCTCAGGGTCTTCGTTCTCTCCCCCTCTCTCAGAGTCCTGGCACTGGTGCTCAGTCCCAGGGAGCCTCGTCATGTGTTTTCAGAGACATCCCTGGCTTCTAAAGGCTCTTGCTTCTTGCGACTGGTTTCAACAAAGGCACCACTGACATCCCCTCAGTCCCCAGCACTACAAATGCTTCTTCATTCATTTGTTGGCATAAATATATGCATCTCTGACAACCATAATAATACTTTAAAGCAATGAAAAAATCAGCTTATAGAAGACCACAAAAAGAACAGTTATTTTTCTATGCACAAAGCGAGGCTTTGATTCTGCTTGCTGCTGGGTATTCTCCGTACTTTGTCCAGAAGAATCTTTAACTGACTGGAGCCTCCAGCGCTGCTGCAGCATAAATATTAAACAACTATAATACTTCCCATCAACTTAGCACATAGAGCTCAGAGGCCAGTCCCCACAAAAATTAAAGAACTATGACATGCTGAGTTACTGGGCTGCAGCTATAATAATTCCCTAATGCACAGCGTGCTCAGAGGGAAGAACAGGTAGAGAGAACTGTTTCCAACTCCAACAAACCAAGCGTAAGAACAGAGAAGAAAGAATAAAGTCACCTGGATTTTTCTCAAAACCTAGAGAAAACACTTCGCCAGATCAAACGGACTTTGTGTTTCTATCCAGCAAGCAACTGGAGGAAGATGAAGCATTACTATATGATAACACACTCACTTGAGGAAGCAAACTAGGGACACCAGCCTGCAACTCACAGTCAGCATACAAGATACCAGATCCCTCGGGTCCCACTGGGATGCTGCACGGACTCACAAGCATCCAGAGAGTAATCTTGAATTTACAGGAATAAAGCAGCCTTTGGGGTGCTGCTCCGAACAACATAAGCTCTGCTACGACACCTGGAGCTTGCCTAAGCCAAGCCACTGAGAAGAAACACTCAGATGACAGATGTCCCTGGCTTGGCTAATTAGAGTCTAATAACTCACGAGTGCTCCTCACCCAGCTGCTCGCTGTATGTTTAACAGACTGAATTCAGTGGTCTCACCCTGGGCAGACAGTCCCTGGGGATGGGGCGGGGGTACATTAGGCAGCTGCTTGCATTTGCTTCCAGCCTGACAGCTGTAGCTGAACACACACCTCAGCTCACCGGCATTCTGCGCTCCTTAAAGGGCGCTGCGTGGGCTGAGCTGCCCAGTGTGCCCTTAGCTGCTGGGGTCCTCTGCCCAGAGAGCTGCTGACAGCCCTCACTTGGCTCCTGCGTGGCAAACAGTGCCTTGCCAGGCTTACCAGCACCACTCGCCACATAAACCATCGCTGCTGCTGTGCTGAGGAAGGACGTTAATGAAATGCTGAGAGCGGTGACGATGCTTGAGGTCTTCATCTTAGAGGGGCACAAAGCGGGGAAGGAGAGCGCATCCTGAGTCTTCAAACCAAAACACTGGGGTGCAGTAAAAGGGAGAGAAGTTCAGCAATGAGTGGAAATGAGCTGAGCCCACTTTCAGAACAGCCACCCAGATCACTCCAAGGGAAAGTCTCCATTTGCTCTGTAGAGCCTCACAGGCCAAACTGGAGAGAAAGTATTTGAATGAGACAGGACAGGACCAGCGAGGCTGCGGGTGAAACCTATACCAGGATTCGATGTAGTTCTACCATCAGGCTTACGAGGGCTGAGCACAGGCAGATCACCGCAGCAGGCAGCTGACAGCTCGTGCTGGCTGTCAGACAGACGATGCCTGCCACAAACCCAGCATCCAGTTTGCTGGGACCACTGTTTCTTGCAAGACTTTGGGATCCACCTGAAAAAGCAGACTCGAACTTTGCACCACGTCATCTTGTAGCACAACACGTGCTGCTCTAAAGCAGAGTTTGTACAAACAAGAACGAGGTCTCATAGAGCCAAGTCATTCCTGGGAAACTCAGAAAGCATCCCTCCTTCCACTGAGGCCAGAAAACAAGCTTCTTGCAGCCTAAGGCAGCAATATCAGTCTTTCAGGTCAACTATCTAACAAAGTACTCTTTTGCTGCTTGTTTCTGCTGGATCACAAGCCAGTGGTACTCACTGGTCTACTTCATGTGCCGCCATCAGATCTATTGGCCCTGTGGACGCTTCGGTGCAGTTTGGTTATTACTCAGAGGCTGACAGAGGCAATACATCTCCCGTTAATGGAAGCAAGCTGTTCTGATCCGATATCAGAAGTTGATATCGGGGACGGTTCTTAAACAATCCCAAGAGCGAGATTAAGGCACAAACGAGGCCAGATGCCGTACAACCTTACAAGTTTTATTCTCTACAACAACTGATGCTTGCGATAGGACAGAGAGGAAGAGAAAGTCAGAATCCCTAAGCAAGAGAACGAGAGAGGCGCATCTATTCACCACCACCAACAGGACTCCAGCAATGTTTTGTCTCGGCGCAGTTGTCCAAGTCCCAGACTCTGTGGAGGTGAGCGAGCGGGTGGAGCAGGTGGAGTCGGTGAAGCCTGTGGAGTCCTCTGAGCCGCTGAGCACCGGAGTGAGCGGAGCCCCAGCAGTTATAGGTTTCAGTCCACACCATTTCCCTGAAAAACCGCCCAGTTCTCTGAAATAGTTTAGCTCGCACCATTTTCACCCGCACGCCCAGGTGTTACCGTGCTGGCTCCACAGCCCCAGTTCCGCTGGGCCACACATCTCCAGCAGCAGCTGTCCCATCTGAGGCTCTTTCTCACCAACAACAGGATGTTGTGGTCACAAAGTAGGTAAAAAAAGTCCCTTCTGCTCGGCAACAGGAAAATGGTGGTCGTGAAACAGTGATGTTGAGACAATTTTATTTTCTGTCCTTACACACAAGCGTAAAACAATTCATAAGCAAAAATGAAGCTAAGCAGGAAAGGAAGAAAATTAAAAAGAACCGTTGGCCTGATGAATATGTACCTGCCAACAACAGCGCACTTTTCCAGCTGAGTGAGTTTAGCTGACTTTGGGATTCGATGAACTCCAAGGCCAGCACATCTGTGACAGAAATACAGCCGACACTGTGATCTTACCCCCACTTTTTTGGAGCACAGTAACAGCAATACATCGTGGAGCAGGGATAGGGACAGACTTGACAGGGCAGCGAACCTTGGGAGGTGGGGCAGAGCCAGAAGGCAGGGACAAGAGCGGGAGATGACAAACAGCCCATGCCTGATGCTGGTGACAGCTCTGTCTTGCTACAAGCTGCACCCGCATCGCCTGCCCTGCTCTAGTCACTGCCAGTCGAGCTTTGGGTGAACAGGACTAGGACGGCAAATGCAGGAGCGGGCTGCAAACTAGGACCATGCATGGCAATCAGTTAGCTGAGGGGAATGTGCTCGAGCTTGTCTAGACAACAATTAACATGATGAGGCATGTTTACAGAGCACAGGGGAGTGGGAGACGGATGGCGCCAAGGAAAGGTAACACCTTGCTGTTAATTGATGGTAGTTAACCACCAATCAGGGATTGCCTAGTATGTAATTCTTAGCTTAAAGAACCAATCTGTTTAAAGCACGCAGCTTCTGAAAACATATATAAACTCATGATTGTGTACAATAAATCGACATTTGCTTGCATCAAGCTGCGTCCCGTCTCTTCATTCGCCACAGGCAAACTGCCCCATTCCCCCATGAAGCTCTGGCAGCCAGATAGACTGATACTCGGTGTGCCCGAGCCCCTAACGTGACTTGCAGAGCAACGATCCCGACTGCAGCAGTGAATACACCCGGTGAGACATTGCAATGACAGCAGGGAGGGGGGAATACAGAACTTCATAAAAATCAGTATTTCAGTAAATTCCAATTCCCTGTTTTACTGCATATAGTAACGGAGGCACAGCAAGGCTCTGACCCACTGCAGAGTCCACCTAGGCTCCTGCGGTACTTCCAGTGCTCCTCTCAGGGCAGCAAAAGCCTTCCAGGAGCTCCTCGGGGGCAGGGCAGCACTCTGGGGTCCAGTTTCTCCAAGGAGGTCCCAGCATACAGAAGGAATCTTCAAGGCCTCAATGCCCAAAGTGCCCAGGAGAGAGGCAGGAGGATTCACACTTACAAACTGGATACACCTAGCCTGGATCATCCACCAGGAACCTCAGGCTACAAAGCCTGCATTACCCTTGAATGCAGAAGCTGAACATCCCAGGTTCTCCACCAACCTGGGACATCCAACTCCTGCATCAAAGGCAGGCAACGAGGATACTCCTCCTCCCCAGAGGAACCTGAACACCTTTGGTAGCCCTCACACCACACCACTGGTATGCCAGCCCCGGCAGCGCATGGCTACGTGCTATCTCGTAGCCCAGAGAGCAGCCTCTGTCTAAGCCCTGGGCTCTCTGCAGACACTAAGCCTGAGACCCAGGGAGCAATCCCTTCCAGTCTTTGCAGCTTCATCCACCTGGTTGGGGACTGCAATGCCCAGACTTATCCTGTTCTCAGGTGACAACTCCTCTCCTGCTTCAGCAGCCTTTCTCTCCCCAAGCTGGGACCTGTCCACATGAAACCCCTGGTCCCCAGCAGTCCCTACGCATCTAATGGACACCATGAGATGGATCCTGGCAGAGCCAGCAGTGATGCCCTGCCTGCTGCTGGGTGCCAGGGCTTATGCCCAGCAGGACATCTCACGTCAGCTCCTGGAAAGAAAACCAAGCCTGCCTTCAGCTTTGCAGAAGACTACTGTAAACCAGCTCAAACGAAGGCAAGGTCCTGTCAGAGCTGGCTACCCCAGCCAGGGCTCACTCTCCAAGGCTCCCTCTGCTTGCAGGCAAGTGGGCACAACAGGGAGGAGAGCAACATCAGGGCTTTGCAATCTGCTCCGGCTGCCTGTGGGTCTCCACATGGGATATGAGACATCGCCTGTGACACAAAGCCCAAGTTGTCCTGGCCTCCTGTTCCTGCATCACCGCTGCTGTCAGAAGGAAAACTGGAGCTGGGTCAGCACCCACATGGCATTTGTCTGACACCAGAATGTAATCCTGACTCAAGATGAACCCAAACCAAACACCGAAATGTGAACTTCCACTGCATCAAAAAAATACAGCTTCAGCAAGAACCTGGAAGAACACTGCGAGTGTAAATCTTCAAACAGCGAGGGAGTGGCGATGGGTCCCTGCAGGTGTTATTCAGAGTGGCCGAGGCCCCGGCAGGATGATCTCCCCAACACCACCAAGACAAGACCACAGTGATTGCTGCAGCGTTGCTGGGATCTCTCTGTACACTGTATAATTAACCTGTCTGGGAGGGAGCCCAGAGCTCTGGGCCAATGTCATTTCGTACTTGTAAAGCCTCAACAAGACAAGGGTGCAGCACACAACCCTCCCTTGCCAGGGATGATGTCCTGCCCCGCTCCAGGAAGCCAGCCAGTGATGCAAGAAGATCCTAGCCAAGGTATCTGAGGAAACAAGCCTACGGACAAGCAACAAACCCGATCCTTTCACATGCATCAGCACAGCTCTCTGCAACAATCCTAATGCAGCGTTACTGCTGGAGCCTCGCATTCATATCCTCACTCCCAAGAAAACCTGCACCAGCAGTTAGTAGACTCAGATCTCTCGAGCTCCTGACATGAAATCACCATTCTGCAGGATTCAATGTATTTGGACAGAAACTCTGGGCAGGACATCCACAGTCAGCTTCCCTGTATTGTCAGTGAAGCTTTAAGCCAGACTGTTCAACTCCAAAAGGGGAGGGCAAGAAGAAATCATGTCACACATTATTCCACTATTCTGTGGCTACAATAAATTCTTTAAGTACGTAACTATTCCGGGAAACTTTTGTCCTTTCTCCCTTCATTACTGCTGTATGTCAGACTATAAAACTAGAAAATATTGTGAGTTTTTCTCCTGGGAAATTAAAATAGGCTGTAGAAAAGGTTCCTCACATTCCTGCTACCCCACAGAGAAGAAAGAACTGCTGACTAAAAAGGATACGCCTCATCAGCCACCCTTGCAGGCTACTGCTACCTGTGTGTGCCAGCCCTGGGACATGGCAGGAGCCAGCAGTCTGCCCAGGCTAGCATGTTCTCCGTAAGATGGCAGTTGAGTCAGAGCATGGAAAACCACCGTAGATGCTCACCAGGACAGAAATGCAACTATGCAGTGCTGTGAACATGATATTGCAACACTTTGGGCTTAATGTCGGCCTCAGACAGGCTGCAACTGGCAGGTGGCATAAAATACAGGTGGTGGATGTACGATGATCCAGCACAAAAACTCCTGCTGTTGTGCCCTGGCTTTGCTGCAGCATAAGGCAACGTGATACAGGAGGGGAGGGCACACCATGACTCACCGCTACAGAAGTGATCTCGATGCAAGAGCCCAACCATAAATAGATGCAGATCCTATTTCCCCTCCCTCAGCCCCTCAATAATGAGAATCTGTTCAATCTCCACCAGCCTGAACAGGAAAAAGCTGGTCTTGAAAAGTGGGGCACCACCAACTGTCGGCCTGCTTTGTTTTGTGGAGGGACGAAGGTCCATGGAAAGGAAATCACTGCTCAAAGCAGACCAAAAAACCCAAAGACAGAGCTGGCAACATGAGTACTGAAGTGACTCCCCAAAGTGCATCCCGTTAGTTCAGGGCACTTAGGGAAAAGGCTACGCCAAAGCCAACATCTGCCGCCTCCTATAAATAACCGAGCCCACCGCGAGCGGTGGGATGGACCACAGCTTCCACTGGAGAGGGCGCCTTCTGCCAAAACCCAAAGCATCTGCAGTCCCCTCTCATTTGGGTGGGGACCAGCTGGGCTCCCCAGCTGAGGTGGAGGTTTGCAGGAACAAACATCGCTGTTGCCTCCTGGCCCAATCCCTAGACCAACAGCAGTAGCAGTTTCATAACCTGGACATCCAGAAGACCACCTCCATCAGCTCAGAGCTGACACATGGCATGGAGGAGTCGCTACCAGGCGATGACAGGACAGTGACAACTTGTCAAGGTGAGAGCAATGGTAACAAATCCTTGTCCTCCCTTTCCTCTGGTTTCCATTTCCAAGGAGTCAGCTCCCATATGTCTGTACTGTGACTTACAGCTAAGCTGTGGTGGGGAAGGTGCAGCAAAAAGCAAGGACTTTGGCCTTTGGTAGCCACCTGGGCTTCTACCACAGCTGCTTCTGCTGATATACCATGTGTCTTTGCAAAAATAAATCAAATCGGAGAGGCGCTCAGAAAGCCAGACTTACAGAACAGCTTGTCTCCCACAGGCTTGGAGGACTGCTCAAAACGTTCATGGTCACATGCTAATTCCAAGATCACTGCCTCCTCTTTTTTGTTATTATTTTCATCCGCAAGTTAACCCCATACAGGCTGAAATAACCCGCTGCAGCTTCCACAGACAGCAACACCTGGCAGCTACCGGCCCACTTACACAGCAAAGCCGCTGCACAAACCCTGCAAAGCCACCTGCCCAAAGAGCCTTTCCAAGGCTATCATCCCTCCAGCGGCCTCCTAACCTCTGGGAACCTC
Organism: Falco biarmicus; assembly: GCF_023638135.1. Classification (NCBI taxonomy): domain Eukaryota; kingdom Metazoa; phylum Chordata; class Aves; order Falconiformes; family Falconidae; genus Falco; species Falco biarmicus. The sequence continues at coordinate 29,828,199 of NC_079300.1, read as the reverse complement.
CAGCCACTTGTTCCAAGGGTTTGATTCTTTCTATAGGGTGCTCCCAGGGTGATAGGTGAGAAGAGCAGCAGCCGCTTTTGGCCAGAAGGTCCGAAGCAGCAAGGTCCCAGCTCTGGCAGGGCCCCTCCAGCAGATTTACACGGCGCTGCCAGAAGGGGCCTGTCCAAGCTAAAAGTTACGGGGCTGTCACGGGGGAGAAGGTTGTGGAAGTCAGCGGCAGTGCATTTTTAGATTTTACACTTGATAAAGAGGAAAAAATACTAACATTTGATGTGAAGACACCCATGTGCCGGGGGGAAGACAGCAAAACTCTGAATGTGAAACTCATTGTTCCATAAATCATGGAATTAATGGAAATCAGAAGATTGATAATGCTGGACAGGACAGAAGGGGAGAGACTCCTGCAGTAGCCCACTTACACTCAGTCCTAGAGCAAACTATAACATCAACACAGCCATTTAGGAAAGGTTTCCACTCAAGGCATGAGGACAGGCTACACTCTGGGTCTATACAGCGCTACGTGGAGCACCAGGACTCAGTGGGCAGCCAGGCTGCTGGACCTCACCCTAATGCACTTCAGGAGCCCAAGAGCAGGTTAAGCTCGTTATGGAGGTATAGTTGGCTGTACTGGAGCAGGAGCCCTCGGACACGCTCCAAAACCAGCTGACACACTGCAGGATGCTCTTAATGTTCAGCTGATCAGCTCCCACTCCCTGCTACAGCCCTGCTGCTCTGACACAGGCTCTTGGTCACATCACACTGCTCTCAGCTGCGGCAATGTGAAACTGCAGCTGTGCTGACATGGGGGGCTCTCAGCCTTGTATGGGCTACAGGAGTAACCAAGAAGAGAACATGATCCCCTTCCTTAAAAATAAATAATACAAAAATAGTTTCACCTGTTTTACAAGAAAGAAGAGTCTAAGATTATTCTAGGGTTTGCTCCAAGATAAGAAGGGATTTTACACTGCTCAGACAGCAGGCATTCATCATCTCAGACCATGCAAATACTCAGAATCAGGGCTGTAGTTAATTGAAGGACATGAGGTTTTGTTTGCATAAATACAAAAGTAAAAAGTTTTCTCTAAGTGTGCAACAGAACTCAAAAAAGTCTGTTTAAACCCACCAGCCTTGCGTGCAGGCTCACAGACGACGCTGGGAGGGAGATTCAGACACAGTCTAAATCCAGATTATATGAAGGGATTGGTCTTGCCGCAATTAAACTTGGGCTGAACTTTGCCTCCTTTCCGTAGAGGACCTTATCATTCTTCAGTATGTGAACTAATACTCATGGCTAATCCCCATATGCTACGTGTAAGGCGTGCCCTTATATATAATCATCGATACCGCGGAACACTGTAAGGACACTTAGGAAGTGCCCTTAATTTATAGCCCTTGCAGCAGAGCTCAGCTTTAGGCAGGCTCTCAATGCCTGCCCAGAGCTCGCAGTTTAGAAATGCTTTTTGCAACAATCTCTCCCAGCCTCACTAGAAACCTCATGTCTTCCCTCTCAGCACATCAAGATGCTGATGCGGGGATCTGCCAAGTGACCTCATTCAGGGAGGAGGAGGAGGAGGAAGGGAGGTTCTCAGCTATCAGTTACCACCGGCTCAATGGCAAAAATATCGGAGAAAAGCATAGAGTCTTCTTGCACCTTTGCCCTCTGGTTTTGGAAGGCACGGGAGAGAAGGGCAAGGCGTTCTCGGAGCGTGGGGTCCACCGCGCACTGCTCAAGAAAAGAATTCCTCTCATTCTCCTCCTGCTTCTGCAGCCTGTGACAGCGCCTGCAGCCACAGGGAGACACAAACCAAGCAGATAATTTAATGAAGATATTTGCAGAGACTGTTATGTAAGCGCAGGAGCAGCAACGCACTGGGGGAGAAACAGCAGCAGCAGCTCAGCAAGGGGCTGACCCCAAGCCACGGGGTCCCAAGCAGATCAGGTTATCCTCCTGCGCTGGCACGGCAGGTACTTTTACACCACACTCACAAGCTAAGAAAAGGGTTTTGAAAGCTAGCAGCCCTCAGGAGAGCCTCCTGGCTCAAAGCTACTGCCACGACTAATGGACAACCCACCAACACCCCTCACATGGCTTTGCCGCCCGTAGAGGTGCTCGGGGGAAACGGATGAAGATGAAGGAGCACACACTGCAGTGCTTCACTGGGAAGCAGAGAAGCAGCCGGGCTTCAGCTGCAGGTTACCAGCATCACTTGTTTATCTTCCCTTTTGCACCGGCAGGGATAAGCAAACTCTGGCTGCTCCGTTGCCTACACTGCCATCCAGCAGAGGATCCCAGAGCACTTGCAAAGCAAACTAAGTGAAATTAATGGGTTTAGGTGCATGAAGACAGAGGCCCCGAGAGCTGAAGGGACTTTGCCTGGCATTGAAACAGAGCAAGGTCTTAAAAAGATTAGTCAGGATGAGTTTGGTACAGTGCTCTGGGTGATGCTCTCTTTGTGTTGAGATAAGATAGAGATGGCACCGCCTGTTCCCTCCCACTGACTAAAGTAAAGTACCCTGAATAATTTGAAAAGGTGAAGGAATGTACTCTGAATAATTAGAAAAGGTTCCACTGAGGATGTTAAAAGTAAACCGCGAGTCAGGAGATCACTGAACAAAGAAAGCTGAAAGGTTTACTTCACCTAGATCCCGCCTATTATGAATAGAATTATAGATGTTGAAATCAAATGAATATGTATGTAAAGATGTTGTAACCTCTCACAAAAACTGTATAAATTACCCAACTTTTCACTGAAAACTTCGGAGCTAGTTTGTCCAGTGCAAATCAGTAGCTCCCCAGCGTTGCACGAAATAAATACCTTTGCTGCCTAAAGACAAAATTAGTCTCTGAGCTGTTACTCTGTGCCGTTTTGGCATCAGCATCAGCCAATAAAGAAGTCAGCACCAGCACCTCTGAATCCAAACCCTTACATCCAGCCTTGAACCACTTCATCTTTTTCCTCTTTTTGGCCTTCTCCACAGAGCTTTGACACAGGTCATCTCTCCCTACTTGGTAGTTGTAGCAGCGATCATTGCAGCGTTGAAAGCTCACAACCAAGAGGTGAGAAGGGAACACTGCTGCAGAGCACTTGCTTCCCAGCTGGCACGTTGCTGTGCCCCCTTCACGCTCCAGTCCCCTGGCCACCAAGAACCAGCAGGAGATGAGGGGAAGGCTCCGTACACAGAAAATCGAGGCAACATGCTATAAACAGGACAGCAGTCACCACCCAGCTGAATTCCAATACAGTAAGAAAGGAAACACAGTCACAGACGTTACTAGCGGCACACAGACAGAGCCTCCGGCAGATGCTGTCACCGGTGCCAAAAATACTTTCTTTGGCTTGCTCCCCGTGGAGTGTCGTGGGAAATGTTTCTCCATGGCTGACCTACAGCGTTGTGCATGAGGAGGGCTTCCAGCCACCGACATGAGCAACCCTCAACTCAGCCTTCATCAACAGACAAGAATTCCACCACTACATTCCAGAAAGTCCTGCAGGAGGGAGACAGAACAAACCCCTGGGTAGACCTTGTGATGATCCACATCTTTCTGGGTGACAGTCAAGCACAGGCTGCTGCACTGCCTCCTCCCATTGTCAAAGTCCTCTCTGCTCTGAGACCTCAAACGCTTCTCCAACAGCAGCACAGTGGCCTCGGAGCTATGACCACCCCTAAGACTGCAAGTAAGGAAGAACAAAGTGCCCTGGGCACAGTAGAGAACACAAGCTGGCATGAGATCAAGCATCATTGCAAAAAAATTGGGGAAATACGTTAACTGTGGGGAAAGCTGGTTGCTTCTGAGGGGAGAGAGGATCACTCAGGGTCCCGTCTGAGACAGGCAGGTGCGGAGAGATGCGAAAAGAATGGTGCAGGGAAGTACCAAGAGAAGGTCATGAGATTTTTTCCTTTAGCACACTGAGCTTGCACCAAAGTCACACACTGTGTAATTAAAAACAGAGAACAGTGGAAAACTAGTTTTGGCCTTCAAGGCATTTCTGACCTAATTACATTGAACTTTATTTGCTCAGAAGCCCATAAAAAGTGCTCCAGTTTAAGGCAGTTTCCTGATCAGCTGTGGGTTCAGACTAACTCCTATACACCTACAGCCGTCCAACTCTGAAAAGTCACATAAGGACCCCCTACATCACCCCAGCTTTGAAGTGTCACTTCCAGTGCCTTCCCCTGGGCTAGAAGCATTTCCTTGCTGCCCCAAACGGAATTTCAAAGCTTCAGAGACACCCTTTGGAGAGCCTGCCCCACCTCTCAGCACCGTGAAGACACAGGTGCTGAAGCCCAAAGGCACTTCCAAGCCCTGTGCTGCCCTGCCTTCCCTGCAGAACCCTCCACCTCCAAACTCTCCCCAGCCCCGGAGCAGGGGCAGGGATACCTCATTGTGCTGGAAGCCGGGACAGCGCGAGGCAATTCAGCATCCTACAGCCGGATGGCCTCAACTTTCGAGGCCAGCAAAGCACCCTGCCCTGCGCATTACTGCAGAGGAAGGCTGAAGAAGGTTGCCATCCCACCAAAGCTGGAGGGGAAGAAACTGCAGTGAATATCACAACAGGTACGCTGCCTGCAGCTATTAGGTGCTACCGCTCAATGCCGTCCCAGGTAAGGAGTGCCGACACTTTCCTCAGCCTCACAGACCCCTGCGAGCCCAGGGACCTGGCCTCACTGATTTAGGGCTCCCACAGATGGGAATTTGCTCTCCGAGGAAATGCAGTCATTGCAATCAACCTTTCCTTCCCAAAACATCAGCTGGAATGTGGATGGAACTGGAATGGGAAGCACCGAGCTCCATTACCCTGAAACCCTGATACTGTGGATGCTTTATTTGTCCTATACCATCCCAAAAAGCACCAAAATCCCTCTGAGGCCGTACGGTAGTTTTACCCCTGGGCAGTGTGTCTTACTGAAAGGAATCTTCCCAACGAACTTCAGCTTCTCCTGATCCTCCTCTTCTTGAGTAACAAAAGCCTTCCACTGGAAGTGGGCTATGATTTTACTCTGGTTGTGGATGACCACGGATCTGTGGTTTGACAGCATGATGTAGGTCTTCCCAACTGCCAAGGAGTTCGTGTCTAGCCTGATGTTGACATCTTCAGCCGCCCCATGAAGGCTTGTGTGAGTATCTTCACCTAGAACAAAGCAAAAGGGAGATATTGCTCACCGCCCTTGCTGACGGGAGTACAAGGAACGGAGGAAGCCACAGGGAACAGAAGTGTCACAGCTTTTAGCTGTATGAGCAGTTCCACAGATCAATGCATTTATTGCATCCCGAGAGCTGCATGTGTACAGCATGGGGACGTCCTGGGCACCACCTTAAAGCACCTTAGTTCTGGGTGGGCTTGTAGAGATTTATCCCTAAGGCGACACTACCTAAAAAAACAGACTTTTTCAGATGTGCCCAGGTAGCCTTTGGGTCGCCATCCCACCCGGGTCACAGGGAATTCTGCATCCAAGTCATTCAGGTGACTCCGAGGAGGCCCACCTCAGTCACGGCTTGCCCAGAGTCTCCTGCAAGCATGCCATCAGGGTTGTGTCTCTCCTGATCCCTTGTTGCCAACATGCCAAGATGCCTGGGGCATGCAGGCAGAAAAGGGAGGTAAAAAGAAACAGGCAAAGTGACAGCCCACGACAGGATGGGATGCAGATGAGAACTTCACTGTCTTGGAGCAGCAGCATCCTCACTTGCTGTGGGTCTGCGAAGATGTCAGACTGAGACCGGTGGGACACAGCCCACACCAACCTGCCCATCACAGCCCTGCAAGCCCATTTCTTCTGCCTGGAGCCTGCTGGTGCCTATGCCTGAGCGTGCAAGTCTACACCGAGTATTCCCAAGCTGTCCCACAACCCGAGCGAGCACACCTTTGCTTTCCACCTCAGACCGAGCTGAAGAGGAGAGCGCCACTGGCTATGCATGGCAGTCAATTAACGCCTGGAGTCTTGCTGGAGCACCTGCCAGCACTTCACCCTCCAGAAGTAACCCCCACCAAAGCGCCCTCATTGCCAAGAGCTTCCAAACCTTCATTCTTCCCAACCAAGCAACTCCCGGGAGTCAACTAAGCTCAAACTTGAGCGCCGAGCCTACTCTGCCTGTTGCAGGTGAGGGTCTCCCAGGTGAGGAGCAAACCACAAACATGAGACATCCTCCATCGAAATGGCACTTCTGTGGAGCGTGTTTAAAGCCTCAGAGCCAGCCCCAGCTGAGAAGGGCAGCGACCTGGCCACCCCTGGAGAGCATCCCCCTGCCGAGGCAGAGGCTTCTCCTCGCTGCACGGGTTACAGCAAGGCAGCCAGGGGATGGACCTGCCTTTCCAAGGCTGCCATGCAACAGCACAGGGGGATAGCTGGCTGCCTACTGGATGGACTCCTTAAACCCTAAGCCAGACACAATCCAGCAGAATCACAGTCGTGCCGGCAAAAAGAGCCCCCCCTCTCTTGGAGGGAGGTTGGGGAACGACTCACCCTTCAAACAGATCTCTAGAGCCATTCCTTCATCTCCACACATGGAGAGTTCAGCCTTCGTGCCTGTATAACCTCAACTTCTCTGCTCTTAAGGGAGCAGAGGAGGAGTGGGAGGGATTTGTGGCCAGAGATGAGTTATGTTGCGAGAAACAGCAACGTTTCCAATGACTGGACAGCCTGCTTTCTATAACAGACAACTTAGCATACAAAAATAACCGAGGTTCAGAAGCGTTACAGAGGCAGGTGTGCTTTATAAGCACTGCCTTCCCCCTCCACTGAATCCTCGGTGTACGCTGGCAAGCAGAGGAAGCAGGACCCAAGAAATGGGAGACATGCACAGTGCTTCAAGCATGCACAGCTCCGGTTCATAAAAACATGACCTCATGCTCTACGAGACAACAAACTACTGCAAAATAAACTCCACAAAAACTATCATGATCTCACTGTCTAAACCCATGGCCACGTGGGTCTTGAAATAATGAGTATAGTTCTGATCTTAAAAACCAAGCCGAAGCCTTTGACATTTAATCATTCTTTCTGCCCTTCTCCAAAGTACAGAGCAGCTTCCATATGAAGACTGAACAGGATTCCTCAACCTAGAAATCACAGAAGAGATAGGTAGGTTTGTAAAAGCACGAATGGCCTGGGAAAATGTGAACAAGGGAAAATTTGTCACCATTTGTCATAAAACAGGAACCCAAGGGCCTGAAATAGTATTAGTCAGAAATTACAGAAGTGTAGTAGTAGCACTTTCCCAAGGAATGAATATTCCTTCCTTTGGAACGTACTGCCATAGGAGCCTACAGAAGCTCATAGCTACAAACCCACAAAGCAACTGGACAAAGGCTTGGAAGGTAAAACCATCAGAAGTGATTAAACAAAGATGAGAATAAAGCCTCTAGCACAGAAAAAATGCTAACTCCAGGGCCCACGAGGCAGAAAGCATATGCACTGCCTGTTCTACATGCTTTGCTAAGCATCCCCTACTGCTGCTCTCCTGGAGAGGAACCGGGGACACAGACACACTTATGCTCCCAGCTGACACCAGCGTCCCCCAGGGAGAGACCAGCACGAAGCCACACAGAACAAGGGCACACTCAGCCTTTGCCCCTTACCTGCTCACTTGAAGCACCAAAACATGCAGAGGTTTCAAAAGAAAAGGGTTTAGAAGGAGTCTGCAAAGCAAGTTTAATGTTCTGCTTTGAAGGATGCAGAGCGTGGGCACCATGCAGTGTCCAGCACTTACCTGTGTCGTAGTGAACTGTCAGGGGTCTGGAATAATCACCCGTCTTCTGTGGGTGGAAGTCCACTGTTACTTGCACGGCATCACCAATCCCAAGAGTCCCAGCAGAGGGATCGACAGAGAAAGGGCTGCAACACAGAGAGGCACATCAGGATTATTGTGGGAGATTTGGGGACTATGCTCCTTTGGCTGTCTCGTTCACTCCAGCTCACCTGCGCAAGCAAGAAGCAAACAAACCACAGTCAGCAGAAGAAAAAGAGAACAGACAGCATCAGAAACTGAGCCACCGACTCGACTCCTGAAGAGCTCCAGCCCTCAGAACATCCTATGCTATAAAATAACCTCGTCTCCCCCATACCCTGCATCGAGTTTTCTGCAGCAAGGCTCAAGAGTCTGACTGCTAGCGATACGATCAGAGGAGGGTTTTTGAAGAGCACGGAGATGGTGAGGGTTATTTGCATGCACAGCTTGACAGGGACTTCCTCAGGAATCTGTCTTTTCCTGCCACCTATACACCTCAAGAGATATAAATGTCAAGGCAATGCTTGTCCCAGTGAGATTGCAGCTCGGAAATCAGACAGGGAGAAGATAATTTCTTCTTGAAGACCAGAGAATAACTGGAGTTTAATTTGCAGAATTCATCTTTCTTTTTTTTTCTTTTTTTTTTTTTACCTTGAAAGCATCCTGGTTTTGCCTAAGAAAGAGCACATTTTATCAGCGTTTTAGTGAAAGCTGCTCTAAGCAAAGAAAAATCGAGTGCAAAGGCACATTAGAGTGATACAATAACAAGGAAACAAGACACAAAAGGAGTATCCCATTTACAGCCTGAACAATTAAATCTCTAGCTAAATGAAGCACCATCAACAGGAGCATATTGAGGCAAGTTTAACAGGAGGTTTTCGGTGTATTCACAGGCGATGCAATCTGGGGCTCCGGGTTGTAATCCAAGCTTGGTAACTGTTTGCTTGGCCCACTGGAGGAATTCTGTGCAATGTGTTGGAAATAATTATGAAAAGGTGTTGGTGTACTTTGGATTTAACACAAGCAATTATGATTTGTGGCCAGGTAAACAGCTCTCGGTTGACAGACATATAATTCAGTCTTTTAACGCTTAGGGAAAAGTCAGATGCAACATGCTTCTGCACAACAGCAGCTGAGCTTTGTGGCTCCTGTACAGCCCCACTTAGAAAACAAAAGTTACTGGCTTTAGTGCTTTGCTGGTGGTCAATTTGTCACCTCAGAAACACCTTCTGGAGAGTTTTACAGTGATTAGGGAATGCAGCACACAAAAATAATGAGAAAAACTGGAGCCATGCATGAGCTGAGCTTCATTCATGGAAGCAGTGACAGCTGATGAAATTGCTGGAGCTCCTGCTCATTAAGGAGATATTGCTGCAATTAGGGGCCTGACCTGCTCCCATGACAACAGCAAGAACATCGGCAGTGACTAATGGAGAAGCACTGGGCCTGCATTGTTTACATACTGGACCTGAGACACCTGGGAGGGAGGAGGAAAGCCAAGGCGCCGCCAGCCTCAGAACCGGACTGCTCTACATGGCCCTACACCTGCACTGGGGGTTGTGCCTGCTTATACTGGGCAAGGCTCTGATGGTGCTTGGCTGGCATCACCGCCTGCTGGGGGAAAGGCACAGAAAAATTCCCCCCACCCTTTTTTTTTTTTTTTTTTTTTTAAACCAGAAACATTGCCAAAACAGAAAAGCTGCTGGTTAAGGGCCACACTTCAGCACTACCTCCCATCCCGTCCCCTTCCTACTCTGTCCCCATGTCTGCATACCCCTGCCCTCAGATAGCTGGGATGGGAATAACACTCCCGAGGATGACTTCAGGGGATGCCTAAGAAAGAAGGTATTTTCCCATCTTCAAATTACCAGAGAAGAGGATCCCACCAAGGTCAGGACTCATTCTCAGGACTGAGAAACAGAGCACAAGTCAGACACTGCCACCTCCTGCCTCCCACCCCACGCTGTACCCATGGGACAACTTTGTTACTGCTGTCGCAGGAGCTTCATATCCATCACGTAAACCTGGTTCTCCAAGACCCAGAGGGATGTAAGCTCCATGCTTAAACTGAACTCTGAATTTCAGTCCACATCACTAAGCTGTTCCCTGCAGCCTACAGATAAGAGATGCTAAGGAAACGTCTCTGACAAATGAAAACCACTGCCAAGAGATGAAGCTGGCAGGCTAAACTCTGTCCTTCTCTCCATTAATTGTGAGCTGTTCTTTAAGATAATTCTTGTCCTGTTAGAGAATCACTACTGCTCCTGAAAAAACAGGAAAGATAAGGTTTGGAGGTTTTTTAACAGCTTCTTTTCTGACATCCTTTTTAACTATGTCCATTTGTATGTTTGCTTTGTTGTACAACATCTAAACTGTCACAGGTCCAGATCTCCCAATGGTGCCTTGCAATCCCCAGCTTGTATAAACTCATCTAGCCGCACCAGCCTGAGGGAGACCTTCCCACCAGAACCTGCTGAGATCTTGCCCGTTACTGCCCTGCAGAAAGGGAGCAACACCAGACTAGTAAGCAATTTCATACAGATCTGTTCTGACATTTACATCTTGCTTGCTTTCACCAGGCATCAGCTCCCCATCCTGACAGCTGGGCAAAAGTTAAGTCCCATGAGGACACCACCAGCAAAATACTCCTGACAAGTCAGAAACACAACTGACAAGTGAACAAAGCTGACAGTTCTGTGGCTCAGGCTCTCCAACCACCACTCTGCCTTCTCTCCTGCAACCATACATTTTAGTCAGTGCAGTGTGCACGGAGGCTGCAACATACTTCAAGTCCCGTGGTATGCTTCTCTTCTAAAACCCAAGAAATTTTTAGTCCACTGGTGTCTTAATTTGCATTACAAAATCATGCGAGTTTCTGAGAATTTATTTCATTACAAGTTGCCTCCAACCCCAAGACAGACAGTAAAATTACCAGTGATTGCATTGCCTCATCTGTCAGCTAAGGCCTATTGCAGGAAAAAAACTAAAGGTCATTTAATCTTGGCATACATTATTTTTTAGTAATGGTATAAAAGCCAAAGTCAAGCACCGTAACCATTCCAGTAAACACAGTCTGTTAGGTCAAAGCATCCAAGACTCCACCCCTGTACCAGAAACATCCTGCACAGAGTCAGCAGCATCTCACAAGCTCTCTCTTTCCCTCTTTCCCTGCACCTCGGCTCTGTTGTCCTGTCCTTGTACATCCTGTGGCAACTCTCCAATCCCACACCTCGATGTTGTATATGGGTACTACAGGGGGCTCCTAGCACTGCACCTTGTAGCATCATTTCCTGAGCTTTCAGAGCCTGATGGGACATTCCTTAATGTATCTTCTCAGACGGATTCTCTCTGACCCCATAGCACAGCATAGCACAGGGTCTGTAACGTCAGGAAAAGGCAGTGCTGTGCTGAATCTGGTTCCAGACACCATTTTCAACTGAAATTTACTGGAATGACATTTATCTCCCTGAATGCCATGGAGAAGAAACTCGTTATCCAGCCTTAACAATGAGAATGACAGGAAGAGACTTTCTATATTTATACTAGTACTATTTTTTATTACTAAGCTGTGCAGGGAAGAGCTGGGTATGGACATGCACAGGGAGGGCAGGCACAAAGCCAAGCTGCATAATGGGGAGTGCTTTGGTGTTGGGGGGGTTTTTCCCCCTTTATGAAACAGGGGTCAAAACAGGGCCATGTTTTCTGGTAGATACCACAGCAAGGGAGAGCTCTGAACAAGCAACAGTAGAACGATGCTGAATTGGCCCTGTGGATTCACTTGAGAGCTCTGCCTTGCAGCGAAACACACCACAGAAAAAGCCCTTAGATAAAGGAGTAAGAGGCAAGGAATGTCATCGTGAAGCGATTCCATGCAAGAGCAGAGCTCTCAGAACTGACCAAGAGGAAAGGTTAGCATTGGAGATGGGCTGGGAAATGCACTGAAGGTGGCAGGTAGGTTATGCTTGATTCCATAGTGAAGGGAATCTTGAGAAAGGAGGCAGAGAGAAGTGACAGGAGCAGCACACAGGACTAGGAAACAGTGGCACCTGCAGCTGGCTTGCAAAGGGGCAAGAGCCTGAATTTGCTCAGGCCATAAGACAGAAGTTTCAGTTGTGCCGAGGACACAGAGGTCAGCTGATGGTCTATAAACTTCGATCTCTGATTCCCTTCTACTCCGCTAAGCCTCCTGCCCCTCTCCCATGCATGCATGCTTATATGTAGCAACACACAAAGCTATTATGTGATATTAGTATTGGCTTTAACACAACGCTACATCCTTACTCAGCAAAACCTAAGCACACGTTCAAGCTGCTTAAGTTCTCTGCTAAATAAGAAGAGACTAAAACAGTCCTGAATTTAAGTCTGTAAGGCTGGCACTCCTTTCCCCTACCACCTATGCCATCACTCTTAAATACTGTGTCTCATATCCACACTTTAAGGTCTCCAGGACAGGGAGCATAACTCATTAATTTTTCCAAAGCACAGGTTTAAGTGTTTGTGACTATGATTAATCAGCAAGTTATTACGGGAGTCATTCCAAAGAATTCATGACGTTAAACTAAAAACTACCCCTCTTGTTGGTGATGATGCAGCCTTGGTTATAGCCTCGATCGCAGGGAAATCAATCCCCTGGCAGCAGGAGGAAAACAGTCTCTCCCATGAAAGCCTCTGTAAATAGAGTTGTTCAAAGACAACTGCTAGCTAATGATCTACTCGCCTGTGGAGCAGTGTACTGCTCTGACTCTCCAACCTACCTGTCATGCCAGCTGGGAGGCCACTTTTCTGCTGGGGTTGCTGGAGCCACTGAGCTCACCTGGGACCTTGGGGCAGGTACCTGAGCAACTTCTCACAGCACAAGGCAGCAGGGAACCCACTGTCACACAGTGCAGTCCCCAGCACTGGCTGGAAGAACCGCTCCTGGCACACCATGGCCTCATCGCACAGGGAGAAAGAACGTGGGGGTACTGCTCTCAGGCTGCAAGGGGACATGCTGACCTGGTCAAGAGGGGGGAACACTTGGATTCTGAGTGGGGGATACAAGCTTGGGGCACTACAGTCAAGATACTGGAGGGCTGGGCTGCCATTCACTGGGACACAGCAGAACTGCATGCAGCCGAGGGATGGGAAATGCAAACACCTGTATTTGGGGTGGAAGAATCCCCGGCAGTACGGGCTGGTGGGCACAAAAGCCTTTCTACAGAAAGGGAGCTTAGAGGCTGCAGCACAGGACATACAGGGGGATGCTGGGATAAAGGGCTTTGCACAGCCTGGAGGAGGACAGAGCAAGGCTGGTATTACCTGTTCTTACTTTTCGTGTTGTGTACACACCTGATTGAACTTTGACACTGGTCTTGCTTTCAGCGCCATGTTTGCTCAGATGATCTCCAGAGGTCCCTTCCGAAGTTATTCTGCGTTTATCTTCTCAATCAGCCCAATTCCATTTCACATAGTCCCCAAATTTCTCGTATTTCCTACACATTTGTGCATATATACAAGCAGATGGTAGACAGACAGGCATTGGAGGAACTCAACCTCTAAGAAAGTTCCTAATGAAGAATCCATTATGACATTTTGCTGAACACAAAGCAAAAAAATAAAAACAGCAGAAACACAGGAACTTCAGAGTATTTAAAAAGAAATCTGAATGAAAGTGGAGGCGACTTCATTAGAATAAAACGCTGCTTATATTCAAAGATTTAAATCATCAGTTTGAAATTTCAAACTGGCTTTCAAAAGTTCATAACGAAATGACTGATGCCTTCAGCTGACATGGGAAATCTTACCAGCTTTTGATCTCTGCACACACGCAATCCAGCTATTCAGAATTCTACTTTTTTGTGTCGTATGAAATAAAGCTTTTGTAACGCTTCTCATCTCTTTGTTGCAAATCAGGACTGAAAAATTTAATTGCTGAAGTTCAGCATAAAATCCGTATCAAGCAGGATTCAACACACGCTGTATCACTCAACAGAACAGCTGGCAAGGACGCTACCAAGAGATGCCAGACACGACTGGGTATCTGTTTTGGTGGTGACTACTTGATCTGGAAATCCCAGAGGGAAGCTGTACAGGGATTTACAAGGTCCTGCCTACATACTTCCACAGTGAAAATCAGCAGCCTGCTTGAATAGCATCCTGGAAGCCTGCCTCCATAGCCTTGCCAGGCTTTGGTAGGAACCTCTTGGACCCTCACGTTTCCCAGGAGACAGAGGAAAGAGCTTTCTCTTGACCCCTGTTTTCCTGGGGAAGAAACTGAAGCAACTCAGGTGCACTAAGGCAGACAGCAGGTCTTTGCTGCATTCTGGACCTCAGCTCCTACACCAAGACCTCTGGGACCAAATAACTCCAAGCTAACTACCAGCCAGCTGAACTGGATTCCTTGCAGGTGCAGTGTCAAAAACGCACTACCCTCTCCAGTTCAGCAAACTGGAAAACCAGTGACTGTCTTCTGAGACCAACAGGAACAGTACAGCCTGCCCACAACACCGCACACGTCAGGCACTTGACCAGGAGACTGCCAAAATACCACATGCTTGTGGCCTCCCAAGGAATGCGTATATTTGGCCAACAGGGCTACATACCCATTTCAGAAGGTGCTGAGGATCAAGGAGGTTGCTGGTAGCTACTACAAAGTGCTAGAGCACATTCCAGGAGATCTGAGAGAGAGAAAGCTCTACAAGAGGCTCCCAACCCATGCACCAGGTATTTGCTGCAACTTTGGCCTGTGCCCCCGCTGTAAGGCATTCCTCTTTGGGGCTGTAGTGCAGCTTTGAAGCCACTGCCAGCTCATCTCCGCTTACAAGCTCATTCTGCTGAAGAATATTGCATCCCAGGGACCAGATCAAACCTACTGGAAAACCAGGTTCTGGACCACACCCTGTTTTTCTCAGGGTCTCGATAACAATTGCTTTGATCTATGATCTCTGATTGCACTTGCTACTCTAGACAAAGCTACCGATAAATTCTTAAATGTCTCTTCCACCAGCTCAGAGCTTGCCCATTTCTTAACACTGCCCTTGGTCTGCAGGAACTAGAGCTGTCGTCTGCCACGCAGGATCTTATACAGCCCAAGGGCAGTCAAGCCACCTTCCTACATTTGCTCTTGCAATCTAACAGAATCAGTCTTGCACGACTCTGCACTGAAGACACTGTTGCGCTATAAAACTCCACTCTGCAACTTGCAGAGTTTTATCAGAGGTTGCATCATGCTTAACACACTATAACCAACAGCAAAACCCACGTGCCCTGCCCATCTCCAGCCACGGCAGCTCAGGTGCTCCAGTTCCTTTTTGTTGCTGTTTCCCAGCTATATTATCACACAACAGTGTTTTGCACAAAAGAAGATGAGCTCCCTACCTCTGCATGCTGATGCAGTAGCGGGCCTCCTGTACCAATGTTGTGAACCAGCAGTGTTTTCTGGGTGCTGTACTTCACGGGACAGGCTGAGAAGTTCAGTTGGTCAGGGAAGTCCAGGATAGCTCGGGCACCTATAGCTCAGATCGGCACAATAAGCTTGTCCCTTTCTGTGATGCAGATGAGCTCGTGGAAATAATCCTGCAGGGAAAGAAACAATCTCAGCACAATGCATTTAGCACCATCCTCATGGCAGAAGAAAAACTGCTGTTTTCTAGGACTGTGGCAGTAGCATTCAATAACGTAATAATAGTACATTTTACCTTCATGACCTTTCATTCCAGTAGCATGACTTGCACAGGGTTGTTAATTGCAAAGAAGAAACAACCCCACTAGATTCACCTGCTTTCGCAGCAAGCTGGCAACACCACAATTACCTGATGCTTTGATTCCGAGGCACCAAAACAGAGTCACTTCACACAAGGGATCAAAGCACTAATGGAACCTGCTTCAATCGCCACCGCAGACTATTGGAAGCGCCACTGAGAACCCAGCTGTGCCACAGCACTAACTCCAATGCCAGCAACACGGCGACCTTGTTGAAGCTTGGCAGGGGATGCTCAGGTACGTTTTCAAAAGGACTTCACCACATACGTGATCAACGGTCAGTCGCTGGGGAAATACTTCACAAGCTAGACACGGTAATTGCTGCGATGCCAGGTGAGTGTAGGGTACAGCTGTATTTCTCACCCCTTCCCACAGTGTTATAGGACCAAGGCTGGGGACACGCACCCTTCAAAAGCCACCTGATCCATCTCCCCACACCAGAACCGGCTCAGCTCTGCACCCAAAGTGTTCCTCAAGATGTTTCACAGGTACTTCAAAGCACTAACAATTCCACCCCTGCCCTCAGCAGCCTATGCAAGCTTTGCACTACAATTCAAGAGAGTTCTTCCTCTGCCTAATCTCAGTTTCCCTTTACATCTCACCCCAGCCCCAGCGGACACAGAGACAGCTCTGGCTGATGCCTTAATCGAACCCCTCTGTAAGGTCTGTTCTAGAGGAGTAAGTGACGGCGTGCCTGGTTAGCACACCCACCTGAGGCAGGCGGCATCGGGAGCTGCACACAGGAGACACTCAGACACCCCCCCAGAGCAAAGCCGGCTGTGCATTCCCAGCCACTGGCTTGTTCAGAAAAGAGCCAGGCAATCCCCCCCCATCCGGGCTGCCTGGCATTTAGCAGCAGGAAGGCAAATCAAATTACCAAAAGCATTTTACTGTAGGGATGAGCAGATCAGACTCCAGATGGATGGCGGGCATCGCTGCGCTGCAAGTACCACCTTGCCCCCACTGAAATCAGTGGGGAAACTGTTGCCCCAGGGCCAGGAGCCATTGCCCCCAGCAGGCTCTTATCGATGAGCTGATCAAAGCTCTGCTTCTCATCAGTCACTCGCTGCCCTGATTTTTGCCCCGGTGCTTTTAACTCATTTGATATTCTTGCAATTGTTGAAGCAGCAAGCTTCTGGGCACTACAAAGCATCTAACAGGGCTGCACTGAATTGTAAAGTACTTCATTTCACTAATGCAGTAACTCACCGTCCTGTCGTATTTCATATTAACCAATGAGCATTAATTCAGTCTCCACCGAGCACCAGTAATGAATTTCACAAACCTCACAGACTGAGCTGGCATTGCCTGAAAATAATGTATGGCTACAGTGAAAAGAGCAAGAGGGCAAAACAGAATAAGCTGTGCTGGTTTTATATGCTTCTTACTTCCTTATTCCTTCACAATAAACTATTAATAAGCCTGAAGGACACACAAATGGAAGTGTTTCTGTCTGTTGTTTATCTGCCAGTCAGTGCCACAATGGTTACCAGTTCAGCAGAGACTGTCAGACCATAATGCAAGGACACGCGGGAACACAGGCTGGCATGAGAACACCCACGCTGTACAACTGGAGCCACAAAACAGAAACGTGCAAATCAGAAGCAGCAAGAGTACCTAAGTGGAAACACTGCCCAGCAGAAAAATTAGCATTTCATTCATAATACAAGTACCAATAAACCAAGAGACACGTCAGCTATGTATATATTTTCTGACAGTCCAATCATGTGGCACATTCCCAAATGACTGCCAGACAGTAGGAAACTTCATTTTCCAAGAAAGGGCTATGTGGCACACAGCATTTCAGCCACCAACAGCTCACGTGGCCCTAGTACTTATGGCTTGGCCACAACTGTACTCCTTTGAATCAGGAGTGACTTCACTGAAGTCAGACTTACCCCAGGGAAGAACAGATTCAAAGCAAGAGAATTATACAAACCAACTCCTCATCAGAAAGACCCACATCCCAGTTCACTGGGTTACCCACAATCCCTGTGGATCCTGCAGCATCAGGGATGTAGAGGTTGTTCAAAGGCAGCACTCCTGAGCCTTCTACAACTAACACACAGATACTCTGCCGGCAAGCAACTGCAAGCCCAGCGCAGGTGGCTTTACGGAACATTTCCCAAAGCCTGCCTCTTGGCCAAGGGCTTTGCAAGGTGCTCTGTGCCTCCTGACCACGCTGTGGATGCATTTCTAGCTGAGCTACAGCACTCTGGCACTTCACTGACTCACGCTCCATCAAGTACGAGACAAAACGTTCCGTTTGTACAAAATTCTGGTTCTGCTGTATAATACCCATGTGCTCCTCACCGAGCAGCACGCATCCCTCCCCCGGTGCCCTGCAAGGAGCACAAAACACAGTTCGGCAGGAACTGCCGTGGTGTCGCTGAAGCTGTGCAGAGGACCTCGCTGGCACAGCTCCCTAATGCCACACACTCACCAGTTCAAGGGCAAGACAAGGGGCAAAGTACTGGACATTAGTGCTCCTGGGGGTTATCTCACCCTACTTCTATTTGTGGTGATGTTCATCTGTTGCTCTGCTGCTTCTCCCTAGTTGAAAAGCAGTAATTTGCCCTTCATGGGAACCAACTTACTGCCACACTCAAAATGAATGCTGATTAATACTAATAGATCTCATTTTAAAGGAAGCAGCGTCCTCTGCAAAGCCTACCTCGGTGAGATTAAGCTCTTATGTCACTTGGGCAGTATGAAGAACTGCCCTAGGCCAACATCATTTTTACCTTCCATACGAATGATGTAAAACCATTTCTCAGTCCCTCCCCAAAGGAGCAGATCCTTTCACAAGCTCGGGGAGCCAGGGACCGCAGGGCATTTCCTCTTTTAGTTTGCTACAGCCACGCTGTTTGAGGATAGGACAGGGCATTAAACTAAATCTAAGCAGCAAACAGAAGATGAGAGAACAGCTGTGCCCAAAGGGATCCTGCGCCTCTGGCCTGGCGCAGAAGCATCAGCTGGCTCAGAGCTAACCTTGCCTTGCCCACACAGCCACACAAAGAACCGTGCCAAGAGGCAGCAGAGTGCTGCTGGAAAGAGCCTGTCTGTATTCCCCTGCAATGCTTCCTCCCTTCCATGCCATGTGCTAAACCCTTCTGCATTAACAAGCCTCCAGACAACACTGTCACCCCTTCACATCACGGCACCGTGCCAGGCTTGCCAGAGCCACAGCACCGATGTTCCAACCTCCAAGCAAAAGCATGGCACATGGGGCAGGGAATAGGTGCCAGCTGACACAGCAACCACAGCCACATGCACGCAGGCACAGCCACACCAGCGTGACTGCCCAAAGGCTCCAGGGTATCTGCCTGCAGATTCTACCTGCCCCTTCAATGCCTGGGCGTGCTCCAGATGTCTCTGTCATCTGCAGCACACAGACCTCCTGCTGATTAAAGACATCTAGAGCTCAGTGCGGCTGTGCCAGGCTGGCTCCCCGCCACGAGCACAGCGCATCTTCTCCCCTAGAATCACAGCTGGAGCACAGGTGGGCAAGTATCTGCAGGGGTAGCACAGCGGCAAGGCTGGAACACAGAGGGTATGAAAAAGCATCACCTTTGCTCCAGCCCAGGGTGAGGCAGGGAACTGGTTGCCAAATGGGAAAGAGGAAAGCTCTCTGCGTCTATTCACTCCTCTAGTTTTTTCCATCATAATTAAGCCCCTAACACTGAGTAGAGAGGTGGGATGGCTAAACATCAACACCCCTCCCGGCCATTTCCCTACTGTACCACGTGCACCCTCCCCTGCAAACGCCCAGGAAAGCACAGGGAGGGAACACACAGCTCATCAGTCCCTGCTGCAGTGGCATCGCATGGTGCTGCCAGCCAGGATGTGACCAGCCGCAAGCTGCATGACCACAGCCTAGAGCAAACCTCGCAGCACGGCACGGACTATAACCGGTGCACAAGGAAAGTGCCGGCTTCAGACAGAACGTTCTGCTGTCTCACTGCTGTGTCCAACATGATACACATTCCAGTGACTCCAGTTTTCAAAGGTGGTGGTACTCACTCTGATCAGGCTCAGCTTCAGGTCATCCAAACAACAGGTCAATTTTAAATAGGCTCTTGTATTTATAATTATCAGAGCAAACCCATAATTATGCAGCAACAGACAGATATTAGAAACCAACACACCCCACCAAACAGTGGACTCTCATTGCTGAAGCCAACAGACATTACATCAAAGGTTCCAGCACTGAAGGATAATAACAGTCTGAGACATGGAAGAGCCTCCAGCCCATGTAAGCATGATCTTCACCACCGGGAAAGTTTCCCCCAGTTGTAGACCCAGCACAATGCCGCTGAAACCAGGACAGTGCTGCAAAACCCACAGCAGATGCCCTGTTCTGAACCCAGCCCCGCAGGTTCGCCTCCCGCTGAAGGCACCCATCTCTTGTCTCACCTTGTTCTCATCAGGGGTGAAAATGATGCAGAAAGTCGCAAGCATGCCAGGTGGTACTTTGCGGCACATGGCATCATGGCTGATCAACTTGAAATAAGGTGAGCTCTCCAAGATGACCTTCAGCAGCTGAGGAACCTGCAGAAAAGGTAAGAAAGTATGATTTTGCAGCTTGTGGAAACAGGAGGAGAAGAGACCTGCCAATAGCCTTCCTTAACCACCTTTCCAAAGCACTTTTAGCTCTGGAGGTATGTGCACATAATACACAAGAGTCAACATTCATCCCTTCTGCCTGGGCAAAACAGCTCACGGCCAGAGGCAGCAGGGCAATGAAGGAAGGGCCAAGCAGGGAAGACACCAGCAGCACCGAGATATAATATCTGAATCAAGTCACCCATGTATTCAACAGGCCCAAAGAACCTGCCGGCTTCTGCCCATACACATCCAGGCAGTCATGCCCCTAGAAGGGAACTGTGTTATCTGAAGGCAAAACAGTACGTGTTAATCCTGGGGAAAGGAAGAAATTCACTTTAACATGCTGGGTTTGAGCGGGGCAGTCAAGCTGCGGTGCTACAGTCATGTGGGTGGACCAGCAAGAGATGGAGACCACACATACTGTAGCCTCACTGGCAATAAAAGCAGGCCTGAAGAGCAAAAAGGAGGAACATGGGAAGACAAAGAGACAACCCCACAAACAGAGGATGGCTAGGAAAATTCACAGGGAGCTGTAAAGAAGCAAGGGAGAAGCACAATACGCTACAAGGAAAGGCTGATGCAGAGGATGAGAGCCGGCAACTTGCCAAAGTGATGGAAAGTCAGGCGACCCCCCAGGCTGTGGCTATCAACTATGGGCTCCAAAGGCATCTTCTGCCTCGAGATACATGACCGGCACTGACTGGCGCTGGAGTCTCAGTTTTAAAAGCCAACCGCTGCTCTCCGGAGGCTCCTGCTGCCTGTGACTGTAGCCAGGCAGCTGCCAGCGCAGGCAAGCCAGATCCCTGGGGATCCCTGACCACCCCCAGAAGTCCCTGCAGGCACCCTGCTGCACGGTTCTGCCCTCTGGGACACCACCAGCACACAGACAGCACACAGGCATTTCTCAACCCCTGAGCACCAAATCTCAAAGTCAAAGCAAGTGATTTGGACTGACGAGCAGCTTCACTGACAAACAACAAACCCACAGGAGGCTTGAAAAAAATGGAGGCTCATTCTGCACCACCCACCCGAGCCTGGTAACCCGTGGCCAAGGCAGTCCTGAACTCTCCAAACACCCTTGGAACCCAGCAGGGTCCTGGGGCAGCAGGTTCCAGGAGCCAGTTTCACAGTGCACACAAGCAGTTTGGTCACCAAGTCCCTTAGGAGAGGAGCACGTGTGGCTAAGACCTTCAGCAAAAGCCACCCAGAACACCTGAGGGTGCTGAGGAACAGCCTGAAGACAGAAAAGCAATTGTACAACACAGGTAAGAGCAGTAAGTATATAGCGAAGCACTACTGTAGTTGCACGATTACAGAGCCTCTATTTGGAATACATTTTGCTGTCAGCTGGATTTTTAGGGGGCGAACAACTTCAGGCTGCCATGCAGTATAAGATTCAGAAGAATCTGGGAAACCAGTGTGAAAACTCTGAGACAGAGCACAACACTGCTCTTCTCCAGGACATCGTCAAAAGCCAACAAAATTAGAATAGAACACCCTCTCAGGATTATCATCTCTACCTTTCTGTATTTAAAACATACCAAGGATTTTCCTTAGAGCTAATCTTACTTTTACACCCACGCTCTCCAATGGCTGAGGTCTTACCTGCTAGTTCGGTTTGGAAAAATCCCACATTCACACACTGCCTCCTCCTTTACAGGGCAGGTAAATCCCAAGGCGCAGCTGGACAAGTTTATTATTCCTTACTGGGAAGGGCAGAAATGTTATGCAGATGTTCTTTTCCACTTGAGGAAGCACAAATAGAGCAAATCAACTGTTTGCCCGTTGGCTGGTACTTGGCAAAGATAACCATTTTGAGGTGCTGCATGGATAATGGAACAGCTGAAGCCAAAAGACTCAGTGGGAACGAAGCAGAGAGTAGGAAGAGAGAAACTGAGGCACGTTTTAATTGGGAAGAAGATACCTACAGCAAAGGGTGACCAAAACCCAGTGTAGACCACACCAGTGGCATTCCCTGGGTGCAGGCACCCATGCCACATCTTATCCGTGTTCCCAAGTTAAACGCCAGACCAGGAATGGTGCAGTACTCTCCAGGAATAACTGAGGGACCACACCCACATCCTTCCTTGCCAAAGGGTCTTCCCTTTTCACCCACATCCCTGTCAAAACCTGTTCTCTCAGGAGATACTTGGACTTCTCCCACTGTCCTTCCACCCGCAATACAGCTTGGCAGCTTTTTTTTGTTGTCCACCTGTTCGTCCCCCCCAGCAGGTAAATCTGGAAATCTGGGGGGAATTCACCGGCTCTTGTGCACACTTCCATCTTCCCATCCCACCCTCCCCTCATGCATACCTCTTACTCTTCAATACAGGAGAGTATCCTTAATTACACCTCTCTTCCTGACCTTTCTCTACTGCCAGTGCACTTACTGCTACAGATCAAGAGTAACCCTTGCGTGTAGGAAAGCACGCAGGGAGAAAACACCAAGCTCAGCTCCTTTCCTTCCTCTGCCTTCTCCCACCAGCTTGCTCTTGGCACATGCCTCATTCCAGCAAATGTTTCCCCAACTGAAATTCAAAAGGTCTCAATTTCCCTCTTTACAGTGGAACAAAACTGCTGACATTTTCCAGCTTTTCCATTTGCAACTTTCTTGGGAAATCTCAAAATGATCAGGTTTTTCAAGCAAAGGTGGAGACCTCCGAGGGCACTTGACTTTGAACGTGCTGTGGCTCTCCAAAGGGGAAGCAGAGCATCACGTTGCCTCAGAAAAACCTGAGCAGAACCCAATTAAGCTTAGCAGGAGCCTGAAGCGGCACCTAAAGGTCTCCCACTGCTTCTGCTACATCAGCCTGTTTCCACTGCTGTTTCAAACCACCTTTCCTGAAGTGCTATTACCACTAATTATAACTTACTCCAGCATAAAGCGGAGAAGACTCAACCCCTGCGCTCTGACAGCCCGTTCAGCTGTCTGTGCAGCTCACCCAGAGGCAGAGGTGCCCTGTGGAAACCAAGATTAACCACGGAGCCACCAGGACGTGGTGCACACTCGAGGGAAAGCACGAGGTCAGGGAAGAACTGTACAGCCCTCAACATTCCCAGCCATCCAGGGCTTTCAGGGGGAAGGATGCTGACTAGAAAAGCTCCTTTCAGTTAGGTACTACCAACACATAGCCAAAATCACAGGGAGAAACCTCAGCATGGCAAGATTTCCACCATCTTGCAAAATAAAGGTGGTGAGACCTTTTATTTCGGATGCGCTGTGCTGCAGCAGGTGACTGGCTATGCTGTGCACCGCACGGACACTGCTCTCCAGTTCCAGCACAGGGTTAAACTTCCACATCCCAGCACTTACCTTGTCCACGTTCCTCAGAATCAGTGGCACTTCACAGACCTCATAGGGGACGTAGCTCTGGAATACCACCTCTGATGGGAAAGGCTGGAACGAGCGCTGTTTCGGGGAAGGTGCTGAGAACTGCAGATGCAAAACAGAGTTTCAGCCGTGGGGAGAAAGATTCATCAATCAGAGAATACTACATCGGTCCCCAGTGGAGTACAGTCTCTCGGTGAGTACGCCTGCCCAGCTCATGCCAGGGGAATGGCAGCTCACCCACCTGTGCTCTGAGCAGATCAAAAGTTTCTGGACCACACTGAGCAGGCTCAAGCGAGCAGCTCTTTTGCTGGCCGTTTCTCCAGGTTTCCTGCTCCAACAGGCAAGGCAGCGCTTACCTCCGGCAGAGCCCTGGGCTAACACGGTCACACCGCTCCAGAGCACTTACTGCGAGAGCCGTAAGCCCTCGTGCAGCAAGTGAAAGCCAAGAATTTAGAGGAAACTCCATGGGAAACAGTTTGGGGATCATCTTTACTCTGAGACAGAGAGACCAAGTCCAACACATCCTCAAATCTCTTTTTTGATACACAGCCTAGAAACCATGAGGAAGAGAAGACAGGCCAAAAAGGAACACCGTCGTTAAGAAAGCGACAGATGAGGTGGTAAGGTTCAGCTCCTTCCCCAGCACTACTGGGCAACTTGAGTAAGGCTGGACTTGGTATCTCCTTTTCCCATGAACTTTTCAACAGATGCTTCATTATAGTCCATTATTGCCGTGTTATTTAATATCACTACAGAAGCGTGTCTGACGACACACAGAAACAGCAAACGCTTACAGCGCAGAGGCATTACTTGGAGAAAATCCCTCCCTGCTTTGTCTCCCCCCTTCCAGCTGAACTCTTCGCACTCACAAGACACAGGCATGTCTCCTGCTTCTCCACAGGAGTCAAGGTCCTACTGAAGCCAGCAGCCACAGCACACAGCCAGTTCTGTGTGCGCTCGTTTGAGGCGTTCCCAACTTCACGTGCTGTCTAGGGCAATCCCCAACCAATATGTTACAGGTCTCTTGCTGGCAGTTTTCCGCTCAACAGCCTACCTCAGTCATCTACCCATTTGGAACGTCTGTTATACTAAGCAGATGTGTAAGAAGAGCAGCTTTCAACATACATGTAAGCAAACACTGATCCAGATAAAGCACACCCGCTCCCCTCTGCCCAGCGCCATTCCCCTGTGTACCTGGCAGCCTGCAAAATCTAACACCCTGCAAGGGTCCCACTCGTTGTTCCAACCCAAAGCATTCATGCAATTGCTTGAGCTACATCTTGAGCAGTTACCATAGGCCCTCAGCCCTCAAAGGCAAACGCTGCCACCATTGAGGGCATCCGATGACCCCAAGCATTTGACAGAGACTACACCAAACCAAGGGCTGCCTATTTCAGCGGGAGGGTGGAAAATTGCAAGCTTGTGTCCTTCTGCCCTGCCCTAGCCTTCCTCCAGTATCACACTTTAGCCATGGTAGCTTGTCTCCAGCAAAAGCCACCAACTTCAGCAGAGGTGATTTATACGGGCTTAGCGCAGGCCAGGACTTCAACAGCTCACTAGGGGAAAAATGTTTCACCTTTCCCCTAGCAGAAGGGACTCCACCACCACCAGCCGCAGCAGTTTAAAACAACAACAGGACTTAGCCACAAAGGTATTTAGATAAGCTGGAGGCAAGCCTGTCACAAGCACAGGCCCTCTTCAAATGTCACGTCAAACAGCAAGGAAAAGGGCAAGAAAAGGCTACCTTATGACAGGAGGCTTCGCTCACGTCGAGAAGCTGGGTAATCTGGGGCCGCCGCATCTCCCGAGTGCTGGACAGCCTCTGCTTGGTGCTAAGAGACATCTCCTTCAGGAAGGCAGATGGAGTCAGCTGAAATGCAAAACACCAGCAAGAGCTACAGAAACACCTTCATTCAGAAAGGCTTTTCTTGTGGAAAGAGCCACTGATGAATAATTTGTGATCACAGCCACTAGGATAGTCCTGGAAGTCCCATAATTACCCGCTGAAATATTTAACGTCAGTAAATTAATGATAGAGAGTGGAATACACATGCTCAAACCAAGTGGCTCTGTCCCATTAGCTTCTCCTTCGTGATTTGATGTGACATGTTGGGGGATTTTGCTCTTCGGGCATTTATTTCCTCTTTAGTTTTGCTGGATTGAGCCAGTGACCTTTGAAGAAGGTCGGGAGGAGTTACCAGCAACCCCCTAACTCCATCCTTGCACAATGCTCACAACCACCACATGTGTGGAGATGTCACTGCTGGGTGACTCAGAGGAAAGCAGAAAAGCAGCGTTGTGCCAAGACCGAGGTGGAGATGAATGGCTCCAAGTTTTAGTTATCTCTTTCGAATTAGCACTTGTTTTCTCTGTTCTGGCCTCCAAGACCCCTCCACAGAAGTATGCAGAGAGATCTCCTCGACAGAGCCTCAGCACCAGGTCGCCTTCAGTCAGGTGAGCTCTGGTCAGCAAAGGATGTCTGAGGATGGGAAGGAGGAATTGCCCTGACTCCGCTGCTGTCTGCAGCGCTGGGTCTGTGCTCCACACGGGATACGGGACAGAACAACTGTTTTGGAACCTGTTCCACCTGGGACCAGCCATACCTCTCAAAGCCTTTGGGCAGAGTTTGAGCAGCCCACCACATGCCCAGCTGCCTGGAGGGCAGGTATGGTCAGAGCAGCGCTGGCAAGCATCCCAACGTGACAAAACGTTACTGCCCACACAAAGGGGACAGAACGAAGCACACGCTCATGCTGCAGCTATTCCGGTGCAATGCCCGGTACATCCATTTAAATTGGCTCCGGTGGCACATCCAGACAGACTGTGGGCTTGCCCTGAAGCAGCACCCAGTTCATCCCCTACTGCACCATGATCGCCACCTCCGACAGAAGCACGGCAGCAGAGAGACGGGGAGGTGGTGTCCAGCTTCACAGTGCAGCCAGACAACAGGAGGGGCAGGTAGAAGAAGAACACGGGGGCAGTTTCCAGCCTTACACAGCTCCTACCTGGCCGCAGCAGGTACTTACAGTTGCAGGCTTCTCCGTCTCTCTGACTAGCTTCGGATTACGAGGCACTACCACTTGGCTCGGGAATCCACCAGCCACCCTGGAGGACCCCGTGAACCAGCGGGGCTTTCCAGTGGCCATGCCTCAGTTGACCTGGAAGGAACAGCAACGGGACTTGGAAAATCCAGAATGCCCTTCATGGCAGACCCAAAGGAGACAGCTGTGTCTCCAGGCTGTGGCATCCTTCATAACTGGACAGCAGGTGGCCTCCCCACCCTGTCTCATAATTAGACCATGTTTAAGCAGAAGAGTTAAGATTGATAGAAGTAAAACCCCACAACAAACATTCCCTGAGCCAAAACAGCCTTTTGCTGTGGGCGCAGTCCCACAAGTCACACACACACACATCACAGCCTGCTGGCATTTCTCACCTTCTCCCCCCAACTTCCATCTATTTTGGAACTACTTACTGGAATTATTATCCAAATCTCGAATAATACCCAAACTGTCCTTTATTGCTCTTCAAAAGTTTTTTGGTGGGAACAAAAGGGAAATGTCACTTCACTGCTTCATTTTGCAAAAGCAGCTGACCTGATGTGACTCTGCGCCTGACCCTACTAAGTGCTCAGAGTATTAGGAACAACCTTAAAGCCGGGGATCGCTGCTGCCCTGAGCATCAAAATCAGACTGCTCTCCTACTTTGCAAACCGAATGCCCACCCTTTGTGCAAGGAGGTTGGTGATGGTTTTAACTAATGGAGCACAGAGCTCAATACTCGGATTATCAACTATGATTTCTCAAAGCTAATTTGGTTAAGTTACAAAAATGATCCAGCAAATAGGACTCCTTCAAGGCATGAAATTGCCACAGTGACCAAGAGCCTTTCTCCATGGAGAACGAGGGCCCTATTTTTCACTTATTAACACCCAAACTCAAGGCTCCCTAGAGGCGTTTGAAGCTGTACAAAGAAAAGCGTGAAACCATTCAAGCTGCATGAGCAATTAGCTCAAATATAAACGCAACGTATGTGAAAGCAGGGCCACTTAAGGCTATCCTCACGGCAGCTCTGCTCCAGCATCCTCATCCTGCAGGCCGCATGGGTCAATGGGTCCACAGGCCATTCTTCTTCTACCACCAGCCTGCTGACAACCTGTCCATCTGCGTCTCAAAAAGTGCGGGTGCAAGAAAGGGAAAGAGGAGAAAACACCCCCAGAAAGCGGATCTCAAGCACTGACAAAAATCAAAGAGACGTATGTACAGCACTTACTAAGCACTGCTTTGGACTAGAAATCATTTCCCCTCCCTTTCTGGCTAACTGGACCAAGGGACAGATGGATTTGCCCGCTTCTTATTTTCTGGGACTTGAAAGACCCAGCTCTACCCTAAAATTTTTTGACATCCTGAAATTAAGCAAAAACTCACAGATCCCACTCCCTCCTGCTTCCTCCTCAACTGTCACAGCCTTGCCAGGCAGAGCAGGAAGATTTTACCAGCATCTCCAGGAAAGACAGACCTCAGAGCTTGACATTAGCTACAGTCTGCTCGTTTCTCTGCTGCCGAGTTCCTCCCGCTCCAGTGCAGGGGCAGAGCGCACTGCACAGGCTCTGGGTGCTGTGCCCAGAAGCGCCTGAGAACAGCAGCATCGCACCCTGCAAGCAGCATGTCGGGAAAGGTCCGCTGACCCCGTAAGGGGGGGGGGGGTGTGTGGGGTGTGGGGTGTTACCCCTTTAACCACCTCCGCACCAAGGGAGCTGACGCATGCTCAAGCGTTTGTGGCTTTGGGGGTTTTACAGCTCTCAAGTGGAGACTCTGCGTTCTGCCTTCAACTTCCACAGTATCGGAACTGGTCAGCTTGCTCGCTGCTCTGCCCAAATGCCTTGATAAAGTTACAGCCTTGCAAATCACTGCAGCCCATCTATTCCTTAAACATCTCGCCCCGCAGGGAAGGAGTGCGGCCATATTACAAAGTACCCCTTAGAGCAGCATTTGTTAATGTTCTACGAGCTTCAGGTAAATTCATCCAGACACTGCAGACAAGCTACTCATTTCTTTAAGGAGTACAGAAAAACCTCCACACTGACTTACAAAGCAAGAACTTAATTCCTATTTTGCTTGCCCAGGGAGGACCCCAGCACTTCAACGCAAAAGAGAACAGGCAAATCACCGTGTTGCCACAGCTCCAACAATGCCTTTGGGGTGTCCTCTGTTGTTGCACCTGGTGAGTAGCCACCTAATGAGCTTGTTCCAATTAACCATGCACACATCTACACACACGCCAGCCAAGGACATTCAACTTACAAGGCCATCTCGGCTGCCAGGGAGCTTCATGCATTTTCAGCGCAGCATACGGCATAAACGCTTCCCATAAGACTCACAGCCACAAGCAAACCAAATCAGCACATCTGCTTGGCAGGGAACCAGGAACCCTCCATTGGAAAACCAACATGTATTACCTGGGGCTTTACAGTCCGGTCAGGGAAGATAAAAACTGGCTCTCCAGCCAGGTAGCTTGTGGCAACTCACTCCAACACGTCTCCCACATGGTGTCCAGCCACAAATCTGAGCAGGAACTGCAGAGCTCAGGCAAAGCAGCCTCAGCTACGACACCCCAGTGCACTCCAGGCTCCAAGACAGAAGCACTCTAAAGAAAGGGAACCGGACGCTGGGTGATGCTTCCTGCCTCAGAAGGCAGAACTTCAAGACAGACATCAAGGTGAGACCCATCAGGACTCTCATGCTTGGCCTCAGATGCACTCACAGGGCTGCCACCACGTGCTCCTGCCCACCACTCCTGCACCTCAGAAGCAATGCCAGAGCCTCCCCTGCTCAGCACAGAAGTGACTCCTGCCTGCTGCAGGCAAGTAGCACAGCTGGAGCCAGGTTTCACACTCAGAGGACTTGACAAAGCAGCCGCAGGTGCTTAGCAAGGGAAACCACTAGCTGCAAAGTGCCTTCATGGAG
This sequence comes from Falco biarmicus, assembly GCF_023638135.1. Classification (NCBI taxonomy): domain Eukaryota; kingdom Metazoa; phylum Chordata; class Aves; order Falconiformes; family Falconidae; genus Falco; species Falco biarmicus. The sequence continues at coordinate 29,798,828 of NC_079300.1, read as the reverse complement.
CTGCATGGCAGAAGCCACATGGAACCTCTGCAAAGTCTGCAAGCACCTCAGCATCCAATGCTGGCATCTCAGCCTGCTCTCAAACCCAACCACCCTGCTCCCAGACTCAGCTGCGTCCCTGCTGTTGAACTCCTCCATTTTTCCAGCCCAAACCTTTCTGCCCTCCCAGGGAGATGGAGGGGGCCAAACCCATTCTTCAGCCCTGCTCGTCAGCCCAGACAAGGTCACTTCCACATCTCCTAGCAATGCTGTGTGCAGAAAGCAAGTGAGAAAAAGCTTGATCTGCAGGCTAGCAGCTAGGATGCTTGAGAGCTAAGGAAAACCCTTGGCTGGTGGGGCTCTGCTCCCTGGATTACATAGTCTTTTAGCTAATGACTCATGTGCAGCACATATGGAGCCTCTGGAGAAAAAATTAAAAAGATCAGGATAATCTTCAAGGTGACAGATAAGGATCTGTTTCATGATGTGGGCTCACAGCTACTACAGAGATTCCTTGCTTCAGGTTAGGCAGAAAAGAAGGGTCTGCACAGGATCATCCTGCTCCCAGGCAAGTGTTTTGGCCATGAGCTACATTAGGGATAAATAAAAGCACCTCTTCTCCTTAGGGCAGCAGTATTAACCTCTGAACACTGCCTGGCTCACGATATGGGCTAGGGCCATGCAGTCGAAGTATCTGCAGGCACAAGGCAGGGCTTCATGCCTTGAAAATTCAGAAAGCTCAACCAATGCAGGCACAGAGTGGCCCTTCAGCGCCCATGAGCTTGGCAAAAGCTGTGCTGAGGAACACTTTGATGACAGCACTTAGATATGGCCCTAAAGCATCCAAATCCCTTTGTGTGCAAGTCCAACAGCTTCCCTCTATAAATGAAACTGAACCGCTGTGCTCAAACAAGACAGGAAATTAAGAACAAACAGCAAAATCCTTAATGCCCATTAAGAAAAAAAGGGCAGTTTGACAGAAAGGCACAGCTCTGTCCATACAGATCCTGCAGCTGTCACCATGCCATGTGCCAGTGCTCCTGTTTCGAAGGACCCCACGTCACTCGTGCTGCAGCAACAGCACCAGCCTCTGAGCCGGTCTGACACCAACCGATTGCTCTCCAGGCAGAGGCTGGGGATGGATCTGCACACTCTGCACTACAACACACTACACCCAGCTTTTCTGGTAGGAGCACTGACTGGTGGCTCAATCTTGCTTTGGCATACACAATAAATCCTCTTCTTCTTTCCGCAAAGATAAACCATCTCTCTCTGGGCTAACTGCTTAATTTGCTTTTCTATTACACTTTGCTGGAAAAGCAAGACAAGGACATCCGTTAAAAGTGAGAATCAGGATGCTATTGAACAATTTTGTTCAGTTAAACCATCTTGCCCTGTTGAGGCTTAAGTAGCACCATCACATTTCTTGCTTAGAAATCACCTGCTTACCTATAATTACCATATAAACAGCATCTCAAGGAAGCCAGGAAAGGAGAAGCAGATTTTCCAAGACCACTCTTTTGCCCCTCCAGCCCACTGCTAAGTGGTTGAGTGCTTTCTAAATCAAGCCTTGCTATGCAGGAAGCCTCACCTGTCACCTTTATATTCCAGTCTCCCTCTATTTTATCACTTTGATTATGCCATCCTGCAATTTATTACAAAAGCTCTACCATAGCCGAGATAATTAATAGGAGCCTCATGTTATACCTTCCTGTTATTTCTTTCAATAAACTTCAGCTGCCAGCAAGAGCAACCAAGCTCACTTCCAAGAGTCCGCTGGAGATTCCCTAGCCTCACATACTATCATTTACAGTAACTCTGGTTCCTGCCTGAAGTATTTACAGTACTATTGTACCTTTCCAGGCTGCCTCACCCAGCATTTGATCTCTGCTACCCTAGCTTTGCAGATTTGTAGCTCCCTCTTTATTTCCTCTTTTTCTGGCATCTGGACCGCATTTCATAGAATCATTTAGGTTGGAAGAGACCCTTCGGATTGAGCCCAACCATAAACCTAACATTGCCAAGTCCACCACTAAACCATGTCCCTAAGCACCACGTCTATATGCCTTTTCAGTACTTCCAGGAACAGTGACTCAACCGCTTCCCTGGGCAGCATGAAAAAGCATAAGACCAGTAATCTCCATTCTGATGATCTGCAAGAATTTGTTAATCCACCCTTTAAGTGCACACCAAGATGGAACAAAGGAGACTGCCAGCAGCCCTAGACACCAGTCACTCCCCTTGTTTCTGCACCATCGACTTGCAGCGCACAGCACAGCACAGGCTGCACGGTGTTCACGTATACCCACCAGCTGCCTTCACCTGCCAGGGCCCTGAGAGGTCGGGCATCAGCCGAGTTGTCCAAAATGCTCCTACGAGCCTTAATCCAACCCAAAGCATTAGAATCTCAGTCTTCAAAACTTTCTCACTGAAAAGTTACGTGTATTCATGCCCACTTATTGCACGGGAGTTTCTACTTCTGGGAGAGCATAAACATTAACTTAGTTTGAAGACACCAGAGTGGAGGCAGGGAAACAACCAAAAGCAGAAACAGAACCCCCCAAGCTGGCCTGAGCCGGCTCCAGCCTTCTGCCTGCTTCTCCAGCACACACACACACATTACTGGCTGCCAGAAGAGTAAATATTCTGCATTTCCTGGATTGCTGCTGTAATACTACAGTACTGGCTGCAACCCCAAGGTGTTACATAGCAAGCTTTGGCTTCACCACCAAGTTATTGCTCATCCTTCAGTGAAGGGGTGAGACTGGACAGCCTGTTAAGAATCATCTGCTCCCTCCTGGAGCACTCTAGCCTCTGCATTTTCTGTAGATGTATACGCAAATTGCTTTTTCTCAGAAAGTCACCTATGGATTTAAAATGCAAGGAAAGGAATTAGCTTTGCAGTCACTTCTACCTGGGCCATCTGTGCAATTTTTCATCGCGAGCCTTCACAGCATTTTGCAGACAGAGCAAGAATAACTCATCTCACCCCTCATTTACAGACAGGGCAACACAGGGAAAAAGCAAGATGAGGAGGGCGAGAGCAGCAGCAGCTAAGCAGGCAGCTTCCATCCCCTCCATGGTTAACCCAGTCCGGATGCAGGCACATCGACACCCCGTGGGAATGGGAAGCAAGGAAGAACCAAGTTTTCTTTCGGGGAGCAAAGCTCGCTCCCTGTCCGGCTCGGGAGGGGAGGAGAAGGGGCTCCAACTGCCGGTGCCTGACAAGGGATGTCTGCAGCCTCCAGGTGCCTCAGGAGCCCCTGCCTTGCCTCCACAGGCAGCCACATCCCTAAAACCCTCCCCCCAACAAGCAGCTTCCTTGCAGGGACACAGACCCCGCCGGAAGATGGGCACAACCTCCTGCCGGGAGGCGTTTGGCAGGAGCGGTGTCACCCGGCCCAGGCACAGCCCTGCCTCTGCGTCCCCCGCTCCGAGCTGCCCCCAGCCCCGCTCCCAAGCCCTCCCACCCGCAGGTGGCCCCAGCAGCGAAAGCCACCCGCCACCTTACAGCTGGGCAGGGGCCACAGCCAGCACCCCTCACCGCGGGGCGCAGGGACACACGCGCACTCCGCTTGGCGGTGCCAGCCAGCCCCTTGTCCTGGCTGCCACAGCAACGGGGACAGTGGCCAATGCCACCGACACGGAGAGGCACAGCAGAGGGCTGCAGGGATGCTCAGCACCCAGCCGGCTCCCACCCAGCCTCTGCCAGCCCAGGGGGACCCACAAACAGGAGCCCAGCTACCACACAAGCTCACGGCTTCAGCAGGGAGCTCCCACTTACCCCTGCCCCAGGACAACTGGAACCAGCCGCGCTTCCCTGCACTTGCTGGGCACAGGCACTGCAGGTGCCTGGCTAGCACAGCCTGCTCTCCAAGCACTGACAGCAGCTCGGGGAACGCATGCAACACCCACAGCAAGCATGCAGCCACACTGCCTCCAACACACCCTCCCAGCTTCAGCACAGCCACAGCCCTGCCCGTCTCAGCCCAAAACACGGCAGCCCTTAGAGAAATTCATGACAGGACCCACAGGGTTTCCCCCAGGGCTAGGAAAGCAAGCCAGCACTCCAGACTTGTCATCAAAGAGCCACACGACATCTGGAAATACCCACTATGACAACAGAACCTAAAAATCAACCCACAGAGGTGCCAGCACTGCCCTCAGAAGGCACCAGCTGCTCTTCTGGCCTGCTCACTTTGGGATAACTTGGACCCCAGCTCAAGCAGCTCACCTGCTGCGCTGCCACCCCTCGCAGCCTGCCTGCGGCAGGGCTCTCGGCGCAGGCTCACACCCGGGCACAAACCAGCACAACTGACCTGTCCTTCTCAGGGAAGCACCGCAGCCAGCAAACCCTGCTAAGCACAGCATCATACACAGCTCTCAACTCTTGACAGAGCCCACAGGTGCCCGTACGCCCTCGCTGAGGAGCTCAGGCACCAGGCACACCGGTGGTCCATTCAGACAGATGCACTTCACCTGGGCGCCTCTGCCCTGCCCTTGTGCAGGGTCTGACACAGGGCTCGAGGGAGGTCACTGCTTGCTGAGTTTTGGTTGAATCCCTCTCGTTCCTTTCAAGGACACAGAGGCTCCTCCAGCTAGGAGAACAGAACTGCTTCTTTGGCTGGTGAGACCACAGTGGAAACATGAAGCCGCATAAGATGGCAAACGAGAACACTTCCAAATCAGACAGCTGGAGACTTATTCCCACTTCATAGTAAGCATCGCTGGTATTTCATTAAGAAGCCAAGCAGGACACCTCAAAGCCTGAGCCTTGGGCAAATGCCATGGGATCACAGAGTGTGAAATAATCATCTAAAAAGAATTTGTATTGTATATTAATCTTCCCCATACTTCCTTCTCAAAAACGCTTCTGCCTAAATAACTGGACCTCAGAAGGCCCACAGCCATTATCGCACTGCACCTGGGAACACGAGCATTGCAATCCTGGGTAACTGCAGCCCTTCAGGCAAGGCTCAGCCTGGCACAAGAAAGGGACACAGTGCCACGTCTGATCCTCAGCACAGTCTTTTCCAAGGACTGAGCAACAAAACACAAAGGCATGCAATCAAAAGGCACCCCAGTGTGCAGCACATCACCCTCCAGTGCCTTCAGCGCGAGCACAGCCAGGGCTCGTCCTCCTCCCTCCTCCGGACTTTGACCTTAGAGTTACATGCTACCTGTGGGCCACTTCACTTTTAGCCTGTGTTCCCTACACTGCCACGGAGACAAGCCAGTCATTACCTGGCAGAGGCAAACGCAGGGCAGGGAAGCAGGGAAGGCAGGACCCACCATTCTTCCCGGCTAGTGCTTTCCTTCGCCAGCCTCTGATCACAGGGCAGCTTGTTCACCCCCTTTTTACCACATGGACATTGCAATATGGTTAGTTCACTCTGTTTTCCCGTATAGTTAAAAACCCATCACGACCTTAGAGATTTTTGCACAAAGTTTAGCCAGTTTATTTTTCTTAGACAGGTTCAACCTAAAGTAAAGCAGAGTTCACAGTACAAGAGAAGCCTGGGACAGGGGAGTTCAAGCATGCTGGACAGAGAGAAACATGCTCAGTTTTGGGGGGCTTTTTTGGGTGGGTTTTTTTTTTGGGGGGGGGAGGTGTTATGGGGTTTTTTTAATGCACATACTTTGACTTCAAAGTCTTTTTCTCCTTTGCTCCTCTTCCCACATCCCAACTCTCACACGTAATGGAGGCAAATCTCCACCTGCTGTTGCCAGACCCTGGGCTGGACATACCCACACCCATTGACTGGAGGGCAACTACACCAGCGCACACACAGCAGCACAGCTTGTCGCTGTGGAAATTCCAAATTACAGCACTGAAGAGGTCATCACTCAGCAAGAGCATGCCAAGATGTTCTGCAGGAGCTACTTTCAGCCACCCAGGCTAGAGAAGCACAGCACCCAGAGGGCCCCAGCTCAGACAGGCTCTTCAGCCTCCCAGCAGTGCCTATCACTGGAGGGAGAGCGTGGGTCACCCTTGCACAACACGCCCCCAGCCCCATGGGAGCAAACTCACGTTTTGCACGCAAAGCCCTTGGGGTGCTCCAGCATTTTGCAAAACACACACGTTCTGCCAAAGCTGCTTCATTTCTGATGGCAGGGAAGGTGAACAGTGCAGACTATTCTTTTTTTTTAGCTCACGGGGACTTGGAGCAATAGGAATACACTGCATTCCCAGAGAACAGGCTGGGAAGATGGCACGGCTGGTGTGTGCTGTCAGCCAGCCTGCTGGCAGATGACAAAAGGGAGGCCACAGCCAGCTTGTCTTGCAGCTTTTTCACCAGAGCCATGGCTCCTGATGGCTACAGACACCAGACAGCCCTGCCAAGCTGCCATTTCCAAACAGCCACGGTCCTGAAGTTACAGTCGGTATGGCTGTACATACTTGGCAAGCCTACACACATGGTTCAGGATGCCCTGCAGGATGTAGAAGACTGCAGCCACCGCTTTCTGACTCAGTTCTGGGCTTCGCCATGCTTGGAGATGGAAATGTAAGGCAGACCACCCCTGTCACAGAGCTGGACACCCAGACACAGAGGTGGAGCTGAGACAGGGAAGGGGAAGGACAACCAAGTCTCTTCCAGGCTTCTTCCCCAGGACAGGGCTTAGCCACCTCCCCTGGGGGAGACGCACACTTTCAGAAAGAGCCCAGAGGCTGAAAATCACACCACCATCCATGCTCACGACCACGGACTTGGGGGTACAGGGTTTATATCACTGCCCCCTCTCCGTTCCTGGGGTCCTACACAGCCAGCTCTGCTCCCGCAGGGACCAAGCCCCTCCTCCCCTGCCAACACCCGCCCTGCCCCAGCAGCTCACCTCTGCTCTCCTTCACAGCATCCAGCTGCCACCATCCAGCTCAGCTGGGAGCCATCATTCCCGATTCACACTTGGCTCCCAGCTGGCTGCCTGCGCTCCTGACTCAGACACATGCCCAGCAGCACAGGCTGCAGCTAGTCCCAAGGAAGCAGACAGGGGATCACACTCACGCACAGCGCAGCACACAAGCGAGCCACCCTGCTCCATCCTAGCGGGGTCTGACCAAACCAGGCTGGTGGCCCTGCTCTCTTTTAGAGGCACAGATAACTTGGTTCATGCAGGGAGCTGCTCTACCCAGGCTGAAAATCCTTCCCCCCATCCCCGGGGAAACACTGTTTACATAGTTCTTCTCCTCCTGCAGAAACAAAGGAGCCTAAAGCCACATTGCATTATTAACCTCTTCTTTGCTGCAGCCTTAGAAGGACACAGAGCACCGTCAGCCAGCACCCCCCAGAAGCTCTGCTGCGGGCTCTGAGGTCAACCTTGACAGCACAGGCACTCTCCAGCTTCTGAACACCAAAAACAAAACCCCTGGGCATGGTCTGAAACAGGCACATCAGAAGCATCTTTCCTGTCATCATTGCTGCACTCACGCCATCAAACCCACAGAATAACTGGACACGCCTGGTGTCTTGCAGAGGACACAGAGCTGCAGCAAAGGCAAAGAGCTGCAGTGAGGATCCGGGGAGAGGGGGGAAGTGCTGCCACAGGCAGCTTATACAAGGGGGTGCAGAAGGAGCCTTCACTACCCCCATTTTAACCCATGGAGGAAGAACTCCAGCGCTCGGTTCAAGAAAGGACTGACTGCAACATTCAATCATTTTAGATGCTATCAAAACATCCTCTAACAAATAACTGCAGTCAGATCACTTACCCACTGACACCTGATGAAGTCCCAAATAGGCAGCTCAGTCTTCTTGAGCCAGAACAGGCTTTGTATTTGTCTCCTGATAAGAAAGAAGGAAAATCAAAGTGGCTCCTTTTGTCTGTGTTTCCCCTGCCTTCTTCTGAGCAATGCAGTCCCACGCTGTAGGGGAGATCAACGATTTCATTCTGGTTTTGGTAGCATAGACCTCAACACACAACCCTGGGTTTTCTGTCTCCCTTTTTATACCCATGCTGGGAACCCATTTCGTTTTCTCACTTTGTTTAGTTCACATCTCACTTCCAAACTCTGAACTGCTTCTCTACTTCTTTTCTAAATCAAGACAGAATTTCAAATGCCTGTGTTTTGGAGACCCTGACATTAACTGTGCAGTTATTTGAAGAGTAAATTTTTCTCCCCCCATTGCTTTTTAAAACAAAGCATAATCTTTGGCCCTAACAAGTGTGATGCCTCCTAGCTTTTCTTTTTCCTTAATACTATGATACCCTTTAATTCAGACAGCTGTCTTTGTGTACATGCAGAAGAAAATTTACAAGCCTCAAGAAGCTAATCACAATTCAAGGGGAATCTCTGACATGGAAGTCAACAAGGCAGTATCCAAGGCTGTGACTGCCAGGGGACAGTGCCACAGAAAGATGGATAGATTCTGGATAAGAGGTTCAGACCTGACTCTGCAAGGTGTTGGTACAACATCTCAACCTAGACAAGAAAGGGTACAGCTGTCAAGGACACCCATATCTATGCAGTTACAGGGTCGTTCAAGTAGTTGTTCCTGGGGCTGACGCTGCCTTAATCCCAGCTCTTTTGGCCTCCTGTTTCCTCTGGCAGCTAAGAGCCATCTAAGCCCCCACGATACCAAGGACAGAACCATGCTGCAGTACCACCACGCTGTAGGAGCAGGGCTTAGTGGTCTGTCACAGTTGCAGAGCAGGGGCAAGTCCCTCCTCCCTCACACCCAGCTCTTCTCCTCAGCTAGCAGGGTCCTGCCAGGGCATCTCCCATCCCGCCCCATACTGCGGGGCACCACAGGCTGGGGACTACCAGCCCCTCCTCTCCTCCACCCGACATACCCGACCTCCCTCAGAGCCTAAGCACATGGCAGCTCTCTACTGCTTGGCATCATGTGCATTTAAAACCATGGCAATACCCAAGCACCCACAGCCCAGCAAGATCCTCCCATGGTTGGCTCCAAAGACCACATTGAACGCCACAGACGGTCCTTCCTCCAACTTCTCCAGGCCAAGAAAAAACCCACACGGCCTTAACCCAGTCCACAATAGCTTGGTTGGCATTTGCAGCTTCTGGCACCACTTGGCAGTTCCATTTGCAGTAGGACTGCTCTCCTTGGATTCACAGCAAGCTGGTCATCCACAGTCCCAGCAGATCCTAACCTCTCCTGCAAGGCACTTTCAAACACCAGCATCTGCTTCTGTGATCTAAAGGAAGCGAGAAGGAAAATCAGACAACACAGTGGGACACAGGGAAGGGACAATTCCAGCCCATGACACGTGTTTCAGCCTGAGCCCACAGGAGCACCTGGCACCATCACAGAAGCTACAAAGCACCATAGGGTGTTCAGAAGTGGTGCTGTGAAAGGAGTAGCTTCTTTTATTTATCACTTGTGAAGCGCTGAAGGGACAAGTTCATCTCCTGGCTGCTGCCGGGCCAGCTGGTGCAGCTCCCTGCAGCACACACGGCTACACTAAGAGGTGCTGGGGCACTCGGCAGGCGCCACCGCTGCTGTGCAAGGAAGCCAACCTGAAGCAGGCACCAAGGAAATAAAAGCAAAGCTCAATGTGGCTTCACCTGCTCTGGGCAGTTGCCTTCACAGGCCCAACACAACCACAAATGCACACTTTGAACTCAAGCAAAATCCCAAAGCAATTGCCGGTTTGCTCAGGAAGGGACTGCTGGGTTACCTTTTGCTTAGACAAATATTTGACTGCATTTGTAGCCGAAAGTCTTTTGCCAAAAAGACACAAAGTTTTGTTAAAGAGCAGCCACGCAGAGGATGCCCTGTGCTGGAACCCGGGCCAGGGCTTTCTGATTTTTAAACAGGGCACCTAGTGCATCCCTTAAAAGGGCCTCTGGTCTCTGCCACGGAGGTGCTGTCAGACTCTACAGCTTTTAGGGGATCAAGGTCTCCATGCTGACTCCCAGCACATCACATTTTGGCAGTGGCAGCACAAGGGCAGGTTTTCATTTTCCACATAGAGACTGTAGAAGCTGAACTGCTGAAATGAGCTCCCCAGGTTCTTTCTTTGAACCTCTTCCCACCCTTCACACGTCCCAAGAGCTCTCATGAATCAAAGAGCCAGCAGCAAAAGCAGTCCCAAGCAGCCCCTGCAGATCCTCCTCGAGAAGAGCCTTCCTACTCAGAGACCAGCTCTGTAATAAACATATGGCCCCAAAAGCAGAGGGGAAACCCCTCCAAAACACAAAGGAGTGGAGCCACTCATTAGAGCAGGCGATCAGAAAAGCTGACAGGTCTGTGCAGGGAGCACCAGAGGCCTGAAGAAATGCACCTGTCAAGCCACTGCTATCATCTGAAACAGCTGGCATTTTAGAAGACAAGACAGTAGCCACATCACAAAAAAATAGAAGGACATCACAATCAAGAGACAGGCGCCCCAGTGGGTCCAGGAACAGGCAGGTTTGCATCTCTGCAGCCAACAGCACAAGCAGCTCCAAGTTTCAATTGAGGCTCAGAGTTGCAGGACAGACCCCCTCAAGCCGGAGCTGTAAGGCTCGCTGCAGAGCATGTTCCCCGTCACCACATGCGTTATAGGAGCAGCTCAAGATGGTGCAGGCTGGATGCGAGCAGCCTCTCTGCCAAGGACAAAAGCAAAGACCCCAGTACCCCCTGTGTGCCTTCCTCTCAAGCTGGAAAGTCTTCCTAGTGCACTCTGGCATCTGATCTCATGAAAAGGGAAGAGAAAGAATAGATGGAAATGCAAAAAGAAACTGTCAGCTGCCAACCACTGACCCCATCCTGACTCCATCCCTCTCCCCACTGCGGCAGGAACACAACTGACTGCTCTTGGAAGGACAGCAAGGACAGTAGGAGAGGAGGAGGATTTCAGGGGGCAACAAACAGCAGGAGCAGATGAAATTTTGGTAAATAAGGGTCCCTTCGGTCAGGAAGAAATTAAACTGCAATCAGGAAAGACAACACACAAGGACCGTGCCATGCCTGGGAACCCTCCAGTTCCTGCAAGCAGTGAGGAGTAGGGTGCTGGCTGAAACAGCCGTGATGCCCAAAGCCTTTCCAGCACGTCTCTGCCTCCAGGCACCAGCTGGGAGCCCCAGCGCACCAGCTGGGAGCCCCAGCGCAGCCTGCAGAAATCTCACAGCCTGTAGTTCAGGTATTCAAGTGTTCTAGGAAGCTTCAGCACACCCAGGTGACATTCTATAACCGTGAGCATAAGAGAAGGTATGTGTATCCACCATCCTGCCTTTCAAGGGGGAAGACGTCCTCACAACCTTCCCTTACAAAGCAGCACGTGGACTCCCAGGGCAACCAGGCCACAAAGAAGAAACCTTCCCAACTGCCTTAACCAAGCCACCACCCTTTCCTCTGTCCTATAGACAGAAAAAAATAATTCCCCCCCTGCCCCCGCCCATGCCAGAAGCAGCACATAAGACAGACCAAGGATGACACTGAAGGTCACAAATTTGCACTCATCTAATTACAGCTCTGCCAGGGTCCAGGCAGCAAGCTGTTTGATCTCACAGGGACTCAACTTTTCTACCCGCCAGCAATACTTCCTTGGGAAAAGGCAAAGTCACAAGGGCCAGCAAACAGCTCCCATTCAACAGTGCTCTGAATACTATGGCGAGGCTTCTCTCTCCTCTCTCTAATGCCTAAGCAGCCCAGTATTTTGAGCAGCACACAGAATAAGCTTTCTTAGTAGAAAATGATACCAAGTTAGTCTGGTAAAAGATAGGAACAAGAAGCATTACTGAGAAACCTTGTTACCTGTACCCTTACAGCACGCTGGCTAGACCAAATCTTGAGAACATGCACCTGTAGCAGTCCTGAAGGGCAGGGAAACCAGCACCTCAGCTTTGTGGATAGAACCCAGATGCAGATGATATTGCACAGGACAATTAAGGTAGAAGTTGATCATGCACCAGCTTTTCTCCAGCAACTGCTTACTTGTCCCATAGGAGACACAAGGTGTCAAACTCCACATTTGCTGTGGGCTTACGTGCCCAGCACATCTGCAGCTGGGTTACAGCTGCCTGCCTCTCTCACCCACCCAAAACCCTTGCAGAGGGAAATGGAAGGGCACTGAGCATCCAGCTGGTGCCTTCAGCCCTCGGCACCCTCTGTCACCAAAGAAAAAAAGAACAGGGCAAGGAAAATTATGCCCTGGCACCAGGACCTTCTTCCTAGAAGGCATCCATCAGCTGAATTGTTGAGAAACAAGTAGCTACAGCTTACCTTTAGCACAGCCTCAAGGCAGATGCCTTCCTGTAACCCTCCTCCCTGGCTGTCACTCCCACCTTTTTAATTAGGTGCTAATTTCTTCCAGACAAGCTCACAAGAACTTGCTGGGCTGCACACCAGAAGATGGCTTCAGTTTCATTTCCCTAGGATTAGAAGACAGAAATTTCCAACCCTCTTTGGAAACTTTTTCTTTCCTGGCTGCTCTCCCTGGCACTGAGAACTCCTTTTACAAACGATAGCTCATGAAAGATACATCTGGGATTAACAAAGCTAGCTACATCGAGCCTTCACAAGGAACAGCTGGGCGGCAAGGAGAACTGATGCATCTCCACAAGGAGCAGGTCTGGGTAACTAGCCCAGCAATGAGACTGGTCAGGCAGCCAGCTTGTGAGGAACACTTCTGCATCAGCAAAGGCAGTGGCAGATTTGCAGGCTGACTCTGAAAGGCTCCAGCTGCTGACAGAACACAGCTCCCTGCTTCGCAAGCCCTCCCTGACCAAGCACAGGCAGCAGCTTAGACAGCAAACTTCCCTTCAGACAGGACACTGGAGTCTGTAACGGCAGCTTTGGTCCCTGGGCTCAGCTTTGCTCCTCTCCACAGCTCAGAAAGCTTTTCTGCCTCAGTGGGTGCACTGGTCCCTCCCTGCCCTGAACTCGAGAGGGGACCCTGGGAGGTCAGACCAGCACCTCCACACTGTCAAGCTTGCTGGGCTGCATCTCCATGCTACTCACAGTCCCTGCACAGAAGGGCAGCCCTTGTTCTAGCCTTGCTGGCAAAGTCAGATGAAAAGCAGCTGGGGAGGAGCATTCACTTGGGAGAGCAGGATTCCTCCTTCCCAGTGAGCAGCAGTTTCTCCACCTTACAGGTGTCTCCATTGGGCTTCAGACTGAGTTTGCTGGTGGGGTTCAAGCAGAGAACCTGCCCAAAGAAACAAGGGGAGACTACTTCATCTGGCAAGCAAGCTGCGAAACCTCCATTGCTAAAGTCAGAGAATAATCTTCCGATTCCTGTTCCGTCCCCACCAACACTGCCCCAACCCCATTCACTCTCTCGTATGCATTCCCAGGTACCAAAGGGGTTTTCCTGTGGTGTGTCCACCTGGCCATGGTGAGCTGAACTATGTCTTCTAAAGTAATTTCTTGTAAGCTACAAGAAAGCTGTAATTCTTAAGTCTTCAAAGATTCATTTATCTCCCTTACCTTTCCAGATCTAAAGTACATGGCTGCATCCTGATGTCATTGTGTCTAAAACACGTTAGAGGAATTGTACCTTCTCACTTCTGGCTACTAGGGGAGCCCCAACACCTCGCTCAGATGAGGTGTTCACATTGCATCTGCTGGTGGAGCAGTCCCAGCAGGGAGGACAGGACAGTGTACAGGCAGCCAGGACAGCAGACAACTGTAATTAGCTACTAGCTCCTGCCCAGCACAGCTCACAGCTACCTGCAGGCACACTAAAGTGCTCTCCAATGAAGGAAGGGGCCTTACCCCAACTTCTTGCAGCTCTGGTGTGGTGGACATGATGCTGAGCTTAAAAGCGAGAGGGGCAGCACTGTTGTTTGCTATGGTGACAATCTTCTTCACTGTCTGTCCAATGGAGAGGGCTCCCAGCTTCCTTGCAGTTCCACATCAACCTGAAGCAGCAGCAATTAATATGAAGAGAAAGGAAAAGAGGAGAGAAGGCGTTTTCTGCCACAAAAGTGGCAGAAAACCAAAACACAGTAGGCTGGGGAAGAGATTTGGCTGGACTTTTAGGATTTGGATTTTATCTCACCTTCATTTCCACGCCCCTTCCTCAGACCTCAACGCTCTGCTGGCAAAGACCGTTGATTTCAAAAGGGATGAGCTCACAGTAAGACACAGCCTCTCTGGAATAGAAAGCGACGGGCACCTCCACTGTCATTCCTGGACATAGGATGTACCCTGGGAAGTCCACCTTCAGGTGCGTGGTGCCGGTGAACAAACAGTTCAAACTGGCAGAGAGCAGAGCAAAGAGGTGTCACAAGGCTGTGCGTGCTGAGACACCACCATCAGGGCTGCTTGGGGCTCTCCTGCCTCCTCTCCCTGCACCTTCAGGATTTCATCCACAGTGGCCATGAGGACGTGGATCAGGCATGTGCTAAGCAAGGGTCAAAGGAGCATGTGGAGGTGGCCTATCTCATGTCCTCGTCTGCCTTGTTTGTGATGACAAGGGTCTGCTGGGCAGGTGACACCCCAGCATGGTAGATGAAGCAGGCTCCAAAGTTGAGTCTGGTGGTGAAGTGGACAGCGGGCACTACCACGGTGGCCAGGAACACACAGGTAAACATGGGACCCTTGCTGATCTGGTGGGGTAAAAGGCAGCATAAGCCAGCTGAAGAGATGGGAGTTACAACCGCAAGCACCAGAGACGGCTGAGGAAGAGGATGGGGGACAGCTGGCTGCACTGACAATAAGAAAAAGCAAGTGCCAGAGGATGCTAGAATGAAAACAGAAGGTGGAAAGGCTCAGTCTGAGAGGGAAAGGTTTCTGCCACATGCTGTCAAGACCACTCCGAGCTGTGGGACCTGACTCAGGAGGGGCCTGGCAAGGAGGAACAGCTCCAACCCCATGCACATCAAGCCCTCCCTAGCCCCAAATTAGGGACAGAGAGGGCCTGGGGGCTATGTCCTGCCACAAAAGAGCTTCCCAAAGTGGTCCTAGATAAGCTCTTACTAAAACATGCCATTCAGAAGCTGTGAGGCTCTATTTCAGCAACAGGAGCCTCTTTGCCTCATTTAGACTCTTCAGTGACAGAGCTCAGCACTGGCTCTGGGCTCCTGCCGCCCAGGCGCTGTGCAGGGAAGGCAAAGGTCCTGCGCTAGACGCTGGTGCCTCACCTGCAGTGTCAGCTTTGTGTCCTTTAAAGAGCACATCTTCCGCAGGTGAAAAACCAGCTGGGTCTCTGCTTTCCCCTCCGCCTGCACAGTGCTCATCTGAGGGGCAATGGTAAGGACCTGCTTATTGGCTGCAGGGCCGCTCAGCTCCCACGAGAAGGTGAAGCTGAACTTGCCATTATTGTGGATGCTGAAGATGTGCTTGATGTTCTCGTTCAGCTGTACCTGTGGGGAGAAGGTGGTGCGGATTAGGGGCTAGAGCACACGCAAAGCGCTGGCCAGCCCAGCAAGTGTTCCTTCCTAACGTGCTCCTGCATCTTTCACATTCAGCTGATTTCCTGCGTGAAAGATCCATCTCCCTCCCTCTAAAGACGCGACTGTAACCAGAAATGAAGAAAAACATTCCCTCTTGCTCAAATCTATCTGCCAGGCTCCTGGTTAAGGGCCAGTCTTGGAGGGCTTTGTGGGGCAAAGGGTTCAGGGCACCAGCACTGCTCACCTCCTTGAAATCAATGACGTTGATCTCTTGTGCACAGAGCTCAGCGGCACAGCCGTCACTGTCCTTGCACCCGACAGACACGTTCAGGCCATAGCTGGTGGCTTTGATATTCAAGGAGAGGGGCTGGATCTTCCCCTCGACATTGCACTTGAGGTCGAAGACCACCTCTCCTTCTCTCCTTCTAGTGTTGGTACGAAGGTGACTCTAATGGGAAACCTGAGGACAGAAGACCCTTTTTATCCCGTTCACTGTCTCTTAGCTTTCCTGGCCCCATGTTGCCTGCTCTATGGGAGAGCAGCTGTGCAATGGCTGTGGTGAGACCTCAGGCCTGGGAGATACCGGGGAGAGCCCTCTGCCCTTCAGGGCCTTCCATTATGGAGCAAGCCCTAGCGAGAACTGTTGAGGGTATGACGATCCCATGCAATGAAACAGCAGCGGATACAACAATAAAGCAGCAATCCCTGAGCTATTGCTAGCCTTGCTGTCCTCTCCACATGCTACAGGGCTGCACTGGGTCAAGACCTCACTTCTGTCCCAAACACAGAGTAGGGCACTCACAGAGATGCCCAGCCTCTCCAATCTACATGACAAGGGTTAACATCCTCTTTGCAAAGAGGAATCATCCAGCTCCCGTGACAGCAGGACCACGTGGGTGCCACCAAAACAGCCTCTTTGTAATTTCTGTGGATAATTTCTGTCTACATGATCAAACACAACCAGACTACAGAGATTTAAGAAATTACCACTTCTCAGGCGAGTCACAGTAACTGATACAGGATGCTCTCTTATCTTGCACCCCGTGGCAAGCCAAAATTCAGCATCTTTGAAGCCACAGCAAAGCTGCCCGGAGCTAACATGGTCTCCTTACACCCAGGCAGGCTTTGAGTGGGCAGAGGGACGTTGTGGTGGGTCAGCAGATGAGCTAGTGGGCTGCTGTACTACCTCAACTCAGGATCATGTCTGATCCCAAGTCCTGCACTTTACAAGAAAAGCGCATGCATTTTCTGACAGGAGATCCTGCAAAACACAGCTAGCTGTGTAAGCCTGTTGCTGTCCTTCGTGATGGGCTTAAGTGCTGCCTGCAGTGCTGCTCACGTGCTTTGCTGCTCTTGGTGGCTTTGCACAGACCACACGCGGTGGACTCTGTCACTAAAAGAACACAGGGAACAGCCTTGCACACTTAAGGCTGTTGGCTCAGGGGATCATGGGGTTAAAACCCCCAAACATGCTTTTGTCGTCACAAACAGAAGATCCAAAGCCTGAATTTCTCCAGAAACAGGGTCTAGAAGACCAGGGTAACCCAGACGCAGCCACTTTATGGAGAAACCTGCAGTTTCGTGGTGTCCCCTTGGCTAGGAACAAGTGAAGGTACACTACTGCCGAGAGTCACCTGGTGACTGCCAGGGGACAAAAGCCTCAACAGCAAAATGACGGTGCAATATCTGGCATGCAGAGGAGGGAAGCTGGCCTGTGAGCCCCATTACCTTGACAGAGGAGCGATGGAGCCTGCCAGGGGCTCTACTTTCACAGAGGTGTTGCATCCCTCTGAAAAGAGAGAGCTTTCTCTGAAAGCAAAGCTGAACGCTTCCTTCTTGTTGTTGATCATATAGATGGTCTGACATACCTCATGCCCTGGGGGAGAGGAAAAAGCAGCCACTGAAAACCTTTTATTCCTCTGGCCACCAGGCCACCACTGCCTGCTGGCTGAGCCCAGCAGGCAACCTGCAGCAAGGCCCATTGCCTGCAGCATGGCACGCTCAGAATGCCAACACAGAAACATGCCCCTGACCCCCTGCACTCCCCTGCATCCCCCCCAGATCCCCTCCTGGAAGCAGCCTCAACCACATGCCGTGTCCCTCATGCCTTCCTCCCTTCCCCTTCCTCTCCCTCGTATGCTTGGGTGCCAGGAGCTGGGTGACTCACAGGTGCCTGTTTCCATTTCCAGCCTCCTTGTTGGAGCCTGCTGGAACAATGGGAGCACTGGACCGCTGGAGCAGTCCACATCTGAGGGTGCAAGGTACAACCACAGTGCTCACCAGTTAACAGCAACTGGAAGTTCAGGTGGGATCTGTCCAGAGTCACTAGTGGGTTGCTAGCATTGCCCACCAACAGGAACGGGACTGAAACGCTCTGCTCAGGGATCATAAAGACCCAGAATGATCATATTAATAGATGACCAACTTAGTAATATCATAAAATTCATAACCTATGATCAAAAGTAAATTATTAGGTATCTGCTACTTGAGCATGTAATGGAGCTGGTATGAAGTGTATATTCCCGTGTGTAGGATGTATACGAAACATGTATATAAAACTCCTTAGAGGAAACATTATTTTAGGTCTTTTGTGTATTTGTCTGTTTATCCTATAATATTTGCTTTTATTTCTCAGGGACCTGTGAATTTTAAATTTGGAGTCCTTTATGCTAAGGATGGGCAGATTACAGATGAGGAAATGTTCGGTGATGATGAGTTTTTCACCTCTTCCTTGGCTGAAGGTTGCATAAAATATATGAGCTTCACTGTGAGTACAAACGCTCTTAGAATTCACCTTGGGAGCCTTGAAGATTTGTATATAAATCAAATTGTTATACTGAATAAACCATTTCTAGTGGGCGTTCCCACAATTAAGTGGTGTGGAGCTGAAGGGAACTACGATGTAATGGTGATGGAGCCATTTGGACCAAGTCTTGAAGATCTCTTCAGTTTTTGTTCAAGGAAATTCAGTCTCAAGACAATCCTATTACTCGCTGACCAAATGGTAGGAAACTGCTTTGTTGATCTTGATGGTGCAGTATGTTAGAATATTAGGATTCCTCAAGAGATCAGAACCAAATACATTGTTTCTGTAATTTAGAGGTGAATAGGCCTGTATCACTAAAGGAAAGACTCAAAACTGGTTTTGTTTCTCTTAAATACAAAGTGCCCCATCTAAAGTGATCACAAAGTCTTAACTGATTTTTAAAAAGCAGACTTGCGCTGTCTGCAAACCATCTGTTGCACTGCTCAAAGACAAAAGAAGCTCGCCTGAGAAAGTTTTTGGAGACAAATGTAAAATAGACACGGGGAAAGAGCTGGAGAGGTTTATGTATTGTCTATCGAATTATGTTCTCTTCAATGCCCTTACATTTTACAATAAAAAGTTTCATTACCTCTTTTACCCTTAAGACAATGTTGCTAGTGTTTTTATAAGGAAAAAAGTGTATGCCTAGTCTCTCCTGAGTGATTTTTTTTCTTTTTTTTTTTATTTCTCTTTATCTAGACTAGTTGAATTGAATACATTCACTCTTAAGAACTTCATCCACCGAGATATGAAGCCAGACAACTTCTTTATGGGCCGTGGGAAGAATTCCCTTATTGATTCCATTCCTATAATAAACTGTGCAGTCTATGTTAGATAGACTGGCTGCAGTAGCCAATTTTTTTCGCAAGGCAACAGCTCCATCCAAACTAAGGGCAGCGCATGCGCAGAATCGGCTTGACGCCTAGGGGCGGGGCTCCCGGCTATGTACGCGTATGGGCTGCACATACGGCCCCGGAAGGTGGGTTCATTGCCGGCCCGTGCGGCGCGCCGGAGCGGCTGTGGCGGTCTGGGGCCTTCGCCGGGAGCTTGGAAGACTTGCGGGCCAGGACATGTGGCAGCGCACTGACTGGGTGAAATTCGCACCCCAAAGATCCACAAGCAAGATCAAGTGCCTCAATCAACAGAAATACCTGATTTATAGCACTTCTTCCTAACTCATGTTTCTACATGACTATCATTTTTGCCCATTTTTTTCCCTAGCATCGATTTCTGGAGCTGCACAGCATGCCACAGAGTGCCAAATGCAGTCTGAGGCACACTGAGCTGACACAGAGGTCACACCTGATGCACCTTTCCATCATTGCTTATGCTAGGCCACCATGTGGACAGAATTTCCCGTAGTACCCTTTGAAAGCAATTAAAATGCTAAAATTAATTTACAAAAAAGCAGGTTTATCGTGTAACTGAAATTCTTTGAGATAGTCTGTACCTAGACTCACGCTGGCTGTGAACAGAGTGAAATGGCAAAAGACTATCAACCAGGCCCAAGGGAAGGCTCAAAGGCTGTAAAAGCTAAAGAACAGTCAGGGAAGGGATTTTAGTCCAAGCCCAAGTGGGCAAAAGGAGGTGACATTAGTCCTGCTGCCTGCAGGTGTGTGGGAAAATCACCTTGGGGGGGGGGGGGTGCGGAATTTGAGAAAATTGCATCCTAACAGAAGCGTAGTATTACGGAAAGCTTTTCTAGGGTAAAGTACAGCTATGGCCTTCAAGATGGTCGGCATGCACACAATCTGTATCACCACAGTTCCCTAGAGCAGCAGCTCAGCACACACAGATAGTGGTGATGGAGGATGCGTGCTTAAGGCAAAAAGCCAAAAGCAAACCCTTCAAAGCCCAGAACCATTCTCAGGAACACAAGAGTTAAGCCTAAAATTGGTTGAAAGCTGCCTCCTACCTTTCCCCCTTCAACATCAGCACATTTCCTTGTGATCCCTTTTCACAAAAAAAAGATTGAGGCCTGTGGTATCAGCTTGGTACCAAAGCACCACAAGGCGCTTGCTGGCTAGATGCTCTCTCAAAAGGCTGACAGCTTCTCCGCACACAACAGCCAAGGCTTCCAGTCTCTCCTGCCTTCCCACGCCCTGTGAAACGTGAGGAAGACAAAGACCGCTAACATCTCGGGGGGTCAGGAGGAAGTCAAGAAGCACTACATTCAGAGCCCAACGCATTACCCAAAGGAATTACCACAACAGAACAAGAGGCAGGAACGATATCGGTAGACAGGCAGATAACATGCACGGCAGCAATATCCAGTCAGACTTGTAAGACTTCCAGTCACTTCATCCCGCAACTTTGTTTTGAATTTAGTTAAAAGGTAATCAGATTCTTAACACTCATTCTGCTTTTGTAACTTCTGGAGAAAGGCTAACATGTGGCGTTGGCATTACAGTCCAATTATTGCCCAAGCAGCAGCGCAGCACTCAGAAGCAGCGGGCACACAGAGCCTCGTGGGCCCTCCGCAAGTACAAGTTATCCCTCCGTAGTCAGCAGTCCGACTCACAAGCACAAGGCATATGTGGAAAACTAACATCTAGACTGACCTTCACTTTAGCTCCTCTTGATTTGTCAACGTACAATTCCGGATGAACCTAGGTACAAAGAAAAAAAACAAAAGAGCCCCATTTCACTGGGAAGCAAACCCAAAGGCCTCTTCCCCTCGGCTGCTCCGGCCCAGGAGCTGACTGTCACGACACAGGATCAGCGAGACACCTGAGCTGCTGCCTCCCAACCCTCCCCGGTAGTTAAACACTTGCCTTTTGCAATAGTTTTTAGAGAAATCAGCAGTCGGGGGCGAGAGGTGGGGATTCCACCGCCGGCTGTCTTTTCCTTCCCTTGCCCGCTCGCAGGGACGGGAAGAGGCTCCTGAGCCACCCCCCGCGACAGCGTTACCGCAGGCCCCAAGGCAGCCTCTGAGGGCCGCGGGGGCCGGCAGCCCCAGCCCGCTGCCACGGCCCCGGCCAGCGGCTGGGGGAAAGACAAAGCCCCGCGCAGAGCTGCGGCGGCTGCGGCGGCTGCAGCGGCTGCCCGGAGGCGGCGGGGGGGCGGCGGGGCGCCGCGGGCCGACCCCCCTCCAGGGCCCGGCCACCGCTCCTCGCCTCCTCGCTGAGGCAGCGACGCAGCTCCGAGAAAAAAAAAAGCAGCACCGTGAGCAGCCCGCTGACCACCGTCGCTGCCGAGGAGACGAGAACCGCCGGCAGCCCCGCCGGTCCCGGGCCGGGCCGCCCGCCGCAGCCCGCCCGCCGCGGGCACCAGACGCTCCCTGTCGCGGCCGAGCGCCGGCCCGCCACGTCCCCCCCAGTCGGCCGCTGCCCGACGGCCACGCCCGGGCTCACCCACCGGCCCCCGGCCGCCCCCAGCCCGACCGCTCACCCAGCAGCCGCCGAAAGTCTTCCAAGCTCCCGGCGAAGGCCCCAGACCGCCACAGCCGCTCCGGCGCGCCGCACGGGCCGGCAATGAACCCACCTTCCGGGGCCGTATGCGCAGCCCATACGCGTACATAGCCGGGAGCCCCGCCCCTAGGCGTCAAGCCGATTCTGCGCATGCGCTGCCCTTAGTCTGGATGGAGCTGTTGCCTTGCGAAAAAAATTGGCTACTGCAGCCAGTCTATCTAACATAGACTGCACAGTTTATTATAGGAATGGAATCAATAAGGGAATTCTTCCCACGGCCCATAAAGAAGTTGTCTGGCTTCATATCTCGGTGGATGAAGTTCTTAAGAGTGAATGTATTCAATTCAACTAGTCTAGATAAAGAGAAGAAAAAAAAAAGAAAAAAAATCACTCAGGAGAGACTAGGCATACACTTTTTTCCTTATAAAAACACTAGCAACATTGTCTTAAGGGTAAAAGAGGTAATGAAACTTTTTATTGTAAAATGTAAGGGCATTGAAGAGAACATAATTCGATAGACAATACATAAACCTCTCCAGCTCTTTCCCCGTGTCTATTTTACATTTGTCTCCAAAAACTTTCTCGGGCAAACTTCTTTTGTCTTTGAGCAGGGCAGACCCTGGAGTGCACTGCCTGCGCTTGCCCCCAGGGCGCAGAGCTTCCCGTCCTGTTGAGAATGTTACTCAGATGTTTCTGTAATGGTATATCAATAAAAAGCTTTTATTTTTATGGCTGTGTCCTTGGGCGTGATTGCAGAGTGATCTGTGTGTCCCTCTGCTCCGGCAGTGGTTACAGAGGGGCTTTTTGGTGCCTGTTCATTAGTAGGCGTTGAGTTGTAGGTCCAGCCTCCTGGACCCTTCTCTGCCACCTGAGTAACGCCGCAAGAAGCAGCAGGGTCAGGAACGGATTTGCATGGCAGGGACATACCCTGAGAACTGCAGCTCCTGCCTAATGAAACTCGGCTCAAATATTTGGAGGGAGCACCTACATCTTGCTGTGGGACTGGGAGAACTGTCGCAGGACCCAGTTCTGATGGTGCCATCCAGCTGACTTGAGAGGACTTGGGGCAGTCCTGGAGGTCAGGGCCAGCCCTTGCCTAGCTTCAGTGCAGAACGTCACAAGAGTTTGGGTGACAACTGTGAGCCAACGGACAGAAGAGAAACGGCCAACAGTGGGATTGACCTTGGCAGCTCTTTTTTTCTAGCACAGGAGTCATGGTGCTGCTTTGACCTTTGTGAAATCTGTCATCAAGGCCCTCATCGGTGAGGGAGGCAAAGGTCTAGCACTGCCTCTGGCCCATAGCAGAGGTGGGAGAGACAGTTCTGGCTGTGTCTCTCCTTCGATTGTCTCCAAAGGCTTTCTGTGGTGGTTTTCTGGCTCTAGGGAAGGCCTGGGCTGTGATATTTCTTTCTCACCAAGCTTTCTGATGCCAAACATTGTGCTGAAACTCTTGTGTGAGGGCACAAGGAGTCTCATTTGCACTTATGACTTCCTTAGGGGCCCAAGATCCATCTCGGCGAAGGGATATGAACTGTCATCGTTTTGGGAATGTCTGGTCTGGCAGCTCCCGGAGCTTCTCTGAGCTTTGTGGTGGCGTCCTCAGTGTTTCAGGCAGGGAGCCCAAAATGATTCAGAGAGGTGGTTTCAGCATGTAGTGCTACAATGGTATTTTTAAGAAAAGAGGAGGCGGCAAACAATTCAAATCCAGTGTTATATTCCATAGCTCCTGTATTTCGAGATGAAAATGTGAACTGGGGCCAGTAAACGATAGAACAGAAACTTCTCATGGTTTTGGAGACAGCAGGAGGCTTGTGGGAGGTGGAACTTTACAAATAGTCTCTGATCTGTGAAGAAGTGGTTTTTGAATGCTGATGCTCTAGGTCTGCGAATAGAGGATGTTACCAGTGGCGTGATGCACAGACGGAGGCCAGTCATGAGTGGTGTACCCCGGGGGCCAGCGCTGGGTCTGATATTCTTCCTCATCACTAGTGATCTGGATGATGGGGCACCCTGCACCCTTAGCAAGTCTGCTGGTGACTCAACACTGGGAGGAGTACCTGAGACACCAGAGGATCACGCTGCCACCCAGAGGGACCTCGACAAGCTGCAGAAATGGGCCAATGGAAATTTCCTGAAGTTCAATCAAGGGACATGCAAAGTCCTGCCCGTGGGGAGGAAGAGCCCCAGGCAGGAGGACATGCTGTGGTACCCGGCTAGAAGGCAGCTCTGCAGAAAAGGCCCTGGTGGGCACTATGTTGAAGTGGAGCCAGCAAAGGTGGCCACTGGCGTGCTGGGCTGCATGAGGAGGAGCAGTGCCCGCAGGCATAGGGAGTAGATCCTTCCCTTCTGCCCAGCACTGGTGAAGCCACCCCCAGAGCCCCGTATCCAGCACCGGGCTCCCCAGGGCATGAGAAACAGATACTGACTGGAGAGAGCCCAGTGAAGAGCCACCAAGGTGGGGAAGGGACCGGAGCATTTCTCCAGTGAGGACAGGCAGGGAGACATGGGACTCTTCAGCCTGCAGAAGAGAAGGCTCGGGGCACCGTCTCCATATAGGTCACTGTCTGAAGGGAGGGTGCAAAGATGGAGCCTGGCCCTTCCCAGTGGTGCCCAGCGTCCATCCGGCTCAGGGTGGCCCTCCTTCAGCAGGGGCTGGCACCAGGTGACCCCCGGAGGGCCCTGCAAGCCCCAACCGCTCCGCAAGCGTCTGATGCTGGCGCAAGAACCAACAGCAGCAGGGATGCCTGAAAGGGGCCTGAGCAGGCACGGAGGTGTGAAGCAACGCTGCCGGGGGGGCTTTGCACCGCAGGGCCTGTCTCTGAGGCTGGGCGAGCGCCTGGGTGCATCCGCACAGGCACCCCTCAGAACACTGTGATGTCACAATCACCCCATGACATCACTTGCGCTGGGAAGCAACACGTGCCAGCCAGCGTTGTGTGCTGCCAGCGTCAGATGGGACGTCGAGTCCTGTGGGCAGCACCCGAGCCATCGAGTTCTGCCACAGCACGCCAGACGTTGAGAGCTGCCAGCAGCCCAGGAGCCAGCGAGTCCTGCCGGAGGAACCTGAGCCTTCGAGTCCCACCAGCAGCACCCGAGACTTTGAGTCCTGCCGGTGGCACCTGAGCCTTCGAGTCTCACCAGTGGCATCCAACAAGTTCGGCCAGTGGCAAGTGAGACAGCAAGTGTCGCCAGCAGCTGACGGGACACCAACTGCCAGCAGCAGCAATGGAGGCATCCAGGCATGAGCTGGCAGTGCCAGGAGCCACCAGGATCTCCCTGCAGGAGGACGCCTGCCCCATCTGCTTGGGTCCCTTCAAAGGCCCCGCTGCCGTGGACCCGTGCTGGCATGCATTCTGCCATGATTGCATCCAGCGCTGGGCTGACACCAGCGTCACTGCCACCTGCCCGCTCTGCCGGGGGCACATCATGGCCATCCACTGCCTGCAGGGACAGGAGGAACACGATGGGGTGGCCTGCCATCATCACGGCCACCTCCATCCTGAAGTAGAGCCGGGGCGGCAGCAGAGGCGGAGGCGGCAGCAGCAGCGGAGGCGGCAGCAGCAGCAGCGGCAGCAGCAGCAGGGCCCCAGCGGTGCCCAACGCCAGAGACTCCCCGACGGCCCTGGGGAGCGCAGAGCCCCCATGCCCCGCCAGCGTGTCCACATACTGTCCGGCCAGCAGGACAGAGACCGCAGCCCTCTCCGCCAGTTGCGGGAGATCATGGAAGAGCTGCAATGGGTGCACAGGTTATTGGAGGAAGAGCTGGGCGTGGGGGATGACGCGCAACACCTCCCCTTGCCCTGCTACCGAGCGAGGCGGCCGGGCACCCCATGGCCCCGCTGAAATAGAAACACAGGGGATCCTGAGAGGGTCTGTGCCTGGTTTCTTCCGTGTCTGCTTGCTCATCACTGCACAACTGGGGGAGTGAGAGGGGTCCGGCCCTGGGAACTGGGGGAGAGGGAAGGAGATGGCCCTGGGAGCTGGGCGAGAGGCCGGGAAAAGCGTCAAGGACTGTTAGAGGGGGACAAATGTGGGAATTGGGTGAGAGGGGCCACTACTGGCTTCTTCTCTGACACTTTGCTCATCCCTGCAGAGATGGGATGCATCCCGGGAAGGGGAAGGGGGAGTGCCCTGGGACTCTTGCCAGCAGATCTCCGAAGGGGCCAGTGCCTGCTCTCCTGAAGGCCAGGGCGACAAAAGCAGCTGAGAGGGAGGTTTCAGGGAGACCCTCCTCTCCTCTCCTGGCCCCCACACCCCCGTGCTGCGGAGGGTTGTGGTCCCGCCGGGAGGCTCTCCGGGCTGGGGGAGGCAGCCCTGGCACAGCCGCCTGCCCAAGGGTAGCTGCCTGCGGGAGAAGCAGCCCCAGCTGGGATGTGCCTCACATTTTGGGAGTCTCTTCTTCAGGGAAACCCGTGGCCCTTCCCCGCAGCGGGGTGGCCCCAGCAGCTGTGCAGTGGCACTGTGCCCCCAGGGGTGCCAGCTCCTTGCTGCTGCTCCACACCATCTCCTCCCACACACCTGGTGGCTGGGGATCTCCCAGCATTGGTGCTCAGCCACTTCCCACCCTTGCCTGCCACCTTGGCAGACCTTGTTTCCCAGGAAGGGGACCCAAATGTTGGTGTTGAGAGTCCTGAGGGCTACATCTGCCCCAAGAAGGGTAGCTGAGCATGGTGTCAGACTGCTCAGGGCAACCATGGCCTCTCAGTACCTTCCGGGCCCTGGAGATGGATGCAAATATGGAGAGCTCACAGAAATTTGGATCGGAAAACACTGGCAAGCGGGAGGTGGCTCTTTGGTACTTCCCAAAGGCTCCCTCTAAGCTGCATCCTCTCGTAGGCAGTCCCAGGCCACGGCCAGGCATCAAGGTAGACCTGTCCATCCTTCCCCAGCACTCCAGGGGAGCAGGAGGCAGGACATTTGTGAGTGGCTTTCTGGTACCTAAAGGAAGATCCAGCTCTTGCAGGGCTTTTGGCAAAATCCCCCCTTGCCCCAACAGCTGACAAAGCTCTGGCCCTTGCTTGCCATGCTGGCAGCAAGACAGGAATGGGTTCATGCATGGCTCATGCCACAGCTTGCAACATCTGTCTGCTTAACCTGAGACACGTGGTACCTCCAGCACCGGGCCATGCTCCTGTGTTTCATACTACATCCCAATCAATATTGCAGAGCACTGCGTTGCCACTGGCACCGCATAACTGGCTCTGGCACTGTGGCTGTATTGCAGGGTAGCATCAGATCATCCACCCATGAGAGCCAGGCATCAGCCTGCACCAGTGCTGGAGAGGGATTAAGAGGCTGAACCTGTAATGGATTCTCACCAGGGGATCGGTGTTTACAGTCTTTGATCTGCTGCTTCTTGATTTTATTCCAGCCCCTTGATTGAATTTCTCATGTGTAACTGAGCCCCACTGATCCATCCTGGCCATATATAATGGATGGCAATGGAGTGAAAGAACACAAACGTGGCTGAATATCGGTAACAGATGTCTGGGCAGCAGTGCGACAGGTCCCTCAGCTGAAGATCGCTCACTGCTGGTACCTGCCCTCTGTGCCAGCCAGTGCAAAATCCTCCCTCTGTCCCCAGAATCTGGCCTGGCCATGTGTGGGAACAGATGCCATGACCAGTTTTGGCCATTGTCTGTTGGCGTGAGGCAAGGGACAAGGCTTGGAGCCAAGCTACAGAGCTGCTGTTTCCAGGACCAGCGCCGGTGCCACCCACTGAGCCCCAGCGTTGCCACTCGATGCCCCTGTCAAATATTAATGTGATGCTCAGTGTGCTCTCTGCCCTGCCCCAGCGCTGCAGCTGTGGCCCCTGCCTGCTCCAGGGCTGGCCGACCCCTCCAGCCGCCCTGCCCCCCCCTAGCACGTATTGTTCCTTGCACGGGGACTTTGTGGGTGCAGCTGCACCCACCTTTGGGTGCTGCCTGGGCAGGGCAGGGCAGGACCCGACCCCCTCCACTCGACGGGGCGGTCCCGGGTGCCTGCTGTCCCGGCGGCTGGCTCAGCCCTCTGTGGCAGGTAAGGCCCCCGCTGGGGCTGCGGTCGCCCCTGTCCCCTGAGGGAAGCCAGCCCACTGCCCCCCCGGGGAGCGGGGCGGGTGGGCCGGGGGCATGGGGCGCCCGGAGGAGAGCTGGCGGCAATGGGGCAGCCGCGGGCTCGGTCCTCGGCTGCAGGGCCGTCGCGGTGACCCCCAGGAGGGCGGGGGCAGCGGGGGCCCCGCAGCTCCATCCGTCTTCTGAAGGAAACGCCCCCGTGTGGGTCTTTCCCGGGAAGAGTTCCCCGCAAGGACCGAGGTGACATACTGGGAATCCTCGAGGGGCACCCCTCACCCGGTCACGCGTCGGGGGCCCTGGGGGTGTTGGGGTCCCATCTCCCCTTGCCTGCCCTCCTCCAGGAGGAGGCCCGCGCCGGCCGGGATGGAGCCCGGCAGGTCGGTGCCGGCAGAGCTCAAGCTCAGCAAGCCCTCGCAGCGGGCCAGGATCCCGGCGCCCTTCTTCACCCACCCGGTAGGTCGCTGTTTCCGCCCACGGCCCCCGGCTCGCCCGCTCGGCTGCCGCCCCCTCCCGAGCCCCTCGTGACTCTGCCCGTGCAGGGTGAGCCAGCCGAGCCGGCGGACCTCCCCGGGCTGGAACCCGCGGAGGCAGACGCGGACGCCCTGGTGCCCACGCACGACGAGCGGGGCCGCCTCATCCCCGAGTGGAAGCGGCAAGTGATGGTGCGGCGGCTGCGGGCCCGGCTGGCGGATGAGGAGGCGGTGGACGGCCAGGTACGGGGCGGCCCGGGGCGGCGGGCGCACGCCGGCGGCCCGGGGGGACGCTGACGGCCCCTCTCCGCAGGACGCGGGCTCCTGGCGCTTCTCGCCCTCCCGCCAGGCCGTGCTGGGCCCCTTCGGGGAGCTGCTGACGGAAGCGGACCTGCAGCAGCTGGAGCGGGCGGTGGAGAGCCTGAGGCTGCGGCGGCGGGGCGAGGCGTACCAGGGCGAGCTGCGGCGTCTGGCGCGGGAGCTGCGCGACCTCCTGCCCGCCCCGCTGCTCAGCATCACTGTGCGCAGCCCCCCGCCTGCCCCCGGGCAGCCCCTGCCCCTCTGGTGCGGTCGCCTGGCCGGCGCCGTCAGCAGCCTGGCCGCGCTGCTGGCGAACGCCGAGGGGGCGCGGGTCGCCTCCCCCCCCGCCGCCGCCGCTTCCCCCGCCCGCCGGCAGCCGTTGGAGCCGGCGGGCAGCCTGGTACAGCGGGAGATCCGTCAGTGCGGGGTCTGCGTTCGCAGCCTCCGCGGCGCCTTCGAGTCTGCCTGGGGGTCGGCGGGGGGGAAGGCACCCGCGGAGAGCCGTGCGGAGGCCGCCAGCGATTCGGGCATCAGCTGCGAGGAAGCGTTTTCCGACGGCGGCGGCTCCCCGGGGCCGGGGCCGGAGTGGGGCAGCTTGAGGAAGGAGAGGATCGTGATGCTCTTCCTGAGCCACTGGAGACGCTCCGCCTACGGGCCGTCCCCGCCGGCCGTGGGGGATCTCAGGGAGGCAGCGGGGACCGGGGCGGGGGGAGCGGCCCGCCTGGCGCGGCAGATGGCGGCGATCCAGCGGCTTCTGGGCGGCTGGCGGGACGCCGCCTCCCGCCGCCCCCCGCCCCCGCCGGCCCCTTGCGCCGGTCACACGCCGCTCTCCCCGGAGCAATTCGTGGCGGGGCCCGGGGGCGGACCGGCCGACTACGAGAGCCTGTCGCTGGAGCTCTTCATGCTGGGATATTTCCGCATCCTGGAGCAGGAGCTGCCCGCCGAGGAGCGCCGCGGCCGCCACCTCCTCTGCTTCGAGGTCTTCGAGCAGCTGGGCCGGCACGGCTGGCGGGCGGTGCGCACCTTCCACCGCGCCGTCACCGACGAGATTGCCGCCGGCCGGCGGGGCTGGCAGGACGGCTTCGACGACATCAAGGCGAGGTTTTTCGGATCCCCGCAGAGCTCGGGCCGACGGCCGGCGGAGCCCGGGGAAGAGGGGGAGGAGATCTGCCGCTACATCGACCGCAGCTTCGCCTTTTGGAAGGAGAAAGAAGCCGAGATCTTCAGCCTGGAGGAGTGATGCCCGCTGGTGGGGAGGGCAGAGGGCTGCGTGAAGCTGCAGGCTGGAATAAACACCTTTTCGGTTCTGTCCAAGCAGAGTGAGGCTTGCCGGGGCGTTGGAGAAAGCTTTTGGGCGGAGGGGACTGTCTCGGCACGCCGACCCGCCACCCCACCTGCCCCGCCGAGATCGTTGTCTTGGCGCCCGCTCCCCGCGGCGAGGCGGCTGCCGCCGTTTATTTGTGGACGCCGAGGAATGAGATAACGTGCTATGTTTAACAGTTGGCATCGGCAGCCACAGCCGGGTGGAGGAGGGACATCGCGGGCACCCCTGGCGACCGATGGGGTTGGGATGGGGGGAGGGGTGTGGTGTAGAGGGGAGGTGATGCTGGGTGAGCCTTTTCCCCCAAGCTTGCGATGCCTGGCTGGCCGCGGAGGGTTGCTTTCCGAAAAGCAGCAAAGCCGCGGGGCGACAGCGATGGGCCCCTACGGTGCCTTTAAGAGCGGGGAGCGGTGGCCGGGTGCCGCCTAAAAATAGTGTGTTCCCCGCCCCGTCCCGGCTGTATCCCGCGTCGCGCGGGGTCCCTCCCCAGTGCCCGGGGCGCGGCCACTTCCCTGCCTGGCAGGCTGGCCGGAGAGCTGCAGAACGCAGGTGAGAGCGGGAGGGGAGGGAGCCAGAGTGGGGCTCAACCCAGCCCCCAAAACATCCCCACTGTGGAAGAACCGGTGGCAGCCCTGGCAGGGCAGCTCGGAGCACGGGGAGGAGCAATCACGGCCATCGGTGGAAGCGGGAGTGGGGCACTCCGGGGAGCACTTCTCCTGCCCCTGCCCGGGCTTGTAACTCGGGCGCTGGGAATGCGGGGTTGTGCCGGGAGGGGGGAGAGAGGGAGGTGCCATTGCCTTTTCCTGGCAGGGACACCCTCTTCACGCTCCGCCAGCAAGGCCCTACGGCCATCCCCAGCACCATGGTGAGGAACGTGGATGACTTTGACTTCTGCCTGCCTTCACATGCCCAGGGCATCCTGGAGGGGCTGCAGCGGCTACGTGCCAACCCTAAACTGGCGGATGTGACACTGGTGGTGGGTGGGCGAGAGTTCCCCTGCCATCGTGGCATCCTGGCCCTCTGCAGCCACTACTTCCATGCCATGTTCTCTGGTGACTTTGCTGAGAGCATTGCAGCGCGTGTGGAGCTGAAGGAGGTGGACCCCAGTGCACTGGAGATGCTGCTTGACTTCACCTACACGGGGAAGGTCACCATCAACCAGGGCAATGTGGAGGGGCTGATGCGGACCTCCAGCCAGCTCCACTTCCCCACTATCCAGAAGGTCTGCAGCCGCTACCTCCGGCAGCAGATGGACGCCACCAACTGCCTAGGTATCTGCGAGTTTGGTGAGAGCCACGGCTGCCCTGAGGTCTCCTCCAAGGCCTGGTCTTTCTTGCAGGAGAACTTTGAAGCCGTCTCTCTGCAGGAGGAGTTCCTCCAGCTCTCCAAGGAGAGATTGGCCACGTATCTCTCCAATGACCAGCTGCAGGTGCAGGAGGAGCAGAGCTTGGCTGAAGCTGTGCTGCGCTGGGTACGCCATGACCCAGGGCCCCGAGCCCAGTTTCTGCCTGAGCTGCTGGAGCTGGCCCACCTTGTCTCACTGCCCGACCAGTACCTGCAGAACCTGCTTGCCACTGAGCCCCTCATCCGTGACTCAGATGCCAGCAAGGCCCTCGTTGCCCAATCCCGCACCACAGTGGGTACTCCCCTGCCCTAAATCCCACCCCCCAAGCTGGGGGGGAAGGCTCAGCTCAGAGCCTAATGGCCTTGTCCCGGCCTCTTCATCAGGGGCAGAGTGATGCCAGTGCCCAAAAGAACCCTCCAACTCCACCGCAGAAGCTGGAGGAGGTGTTGGTGGTGGTCGGCGGCCGTGTGCTGGAGGAGGGTGGGGATGAGGACAGGGGGCTGGAGGTGTCGGCTGCCCCCAGGAACTTTGCCTTCTACAACCCCAAAAGCAGTAAGTCCCCACGGCACACACTACCCCCTCCCTGCATGTTAATTAACCCTCCATCTACCCCAAAGCCACCTGTTGCCAAACGATCTGGTGTCAGGTGTACTAGGGGGGGAGGGGGGGAGGGGAGGGGGGAAGAGAAGAGCAAAATAGGGCTGGCTGAAAGGTGTCATTTGCTGGCTGGGGGCGGGTCATCATTTGGCTCCACTGGCTTTCAGGGCAATGGATGGTTCTGCCTGACTTCCCTGATTACAACAAATGGGGCTTTTCCCTGGTGGCTCTGAACAATGATGTATACGTCACAGGTAGGTGCCAGGGTTGCTGGGGTGGAGTGGGGGTCCCCAAGGAGGATGGGGGGCAAAGATGTGAGCACAGCATGCTGGCATGGGAGTGGGGGCTACCCACCTCTCCAAGACCAGCCCTCTCCTTGCTCCCCTCTTGGGTGGATATAGCTGCTGGCAAGGGGTGCCCAGAGACGACTGTGTTCTGAGTGGGTGGCCCGCCTGACCCATCCCTCACCAGGTGGCTCCCGAGGGTCCCAGAATGACACATGGTCAACAACTCAGGCCTGGTGCTTCTGCCGGATGGATGGTGCCTGGAAGCCCATCGCTTCCATGCTGAAAGCCCGGACAAACCACACCAGTGCAGTCCTCAATGGTGAGATCTACGTCATTGGGGGTAAGGCTGCGAAGACCCCACAGGTGCTGCCGGGGCAGGGGTCCATGGGTGCCCCAAAGCAACAAGGAGGCTGCAGTATCCTGCCACCCTGCAGGGACGACAGTGGATGTGGTGGAGGTGGAGCGCTATGACCCCTACAACAAGAGCTGGTGTGCCATCAGCCCAGCCCTGAAGTATGTGAGCAATTTTGCAGCTGCCAGCTGCTTGGGCAAGCTCTACCTGGTGGGCTCCTGTGCCATCAAGTACAACGCGCTCACCCTGCAGTGCTACAACCCTGTCCAAGGTGAGAGTTGGCCCCATTGCCATGCCCTACCGATGCCTTCCTGGGGAGCAGGACTGAGGGGGACCCCCAGGCAGGTGACGTTCTGTGCTGCCAGGCACGGTCCTGCAGGATGGGATCAGGTGTTAATGGGGTCTAGTGATGGCTGTAGCATGGGGCTGGGTCCAGCCAAGGAGCACGGCTGCTGGCAGCATGGACCTGAGTTGCAGACCTCCAGCCCAGCCCAGACCTGAGCTGCAGTGGAGCTGGATCTCTGGGGCAGAGAAGTGGGGGAGGCAGCCCACCTTAGGGAGAAATTAAACTCCTATGACAATGCCACCTCCTCAGGCAGGCTCCGTGCAGTCTGTGGTGGTCTCCCCCATCCCACACCACCACTACAAATAGTAACACCCCCACACTTTTTTTATGCATAACCCTTGTCTGAAATGGGGACCGTGGGTGCCACCCTGCCTGGCTGCTCTGTCCCTTCCCTTTCAAACTCACCCTTAAATAGCCATGCGCTCGGCAATGCTTTTTTCGGTCACTGGCAGCTGCATCGAGGGCCAAGGGTGGGACACACTGCTGATGGCTGCTCCTTGCAGATTTGTGGAGTGTTATCACATCCCCCTTCATCCCCAAGTACCTCTCAGCCCCACGCTGTGCCACGCTGCGCGGGCTCATCTACCTCATTGGGGACAACACCAAGAAGGTCTACATGTACAACCCAGAGGCCAACATCTGGCAGAAGGTAGTGGGCTGTGGGGGCAGGGTGCAATTGCCCTCCCAGGGAGGTAGGGCAGCTCTTCCTTCCCCACCAGCACCCCACAAACATACCCTCCACACCTCTTATCCCAGGTGCCAGCACCCCTTGTCCCTCCTGCCTGCTCAGCCCTTGGCTCTATTAACCCCTGCGGAGCTCAAGATGCCCCAGTCCTTCCTTCCCTCCTGCCCTGTCACACCCACACTAGGAGCACAGCCTTTGCACCAAGTTGCTGATTTTAAAAAGTGTTCACGCTGCAGAAGCCCACAGGACCCCCTTTTCCTAGCATCACCCTCCTACATGGTGTGCGGGGCTCCTGTCTGTGCAGTTCAGCAGAATCCTACCTGTCCCTTCTGTTCTTGAGACCCTCTGCTCCCTGCAGCATCCCCAACCTTTCTCCCATACAAGCACAACATGTGGATGCTGCTAAAAGCAAGATGTGTCTGCAGGGGCCCTCAGACCTTGCAGAGAGGATGGGGCAAGGGGACACACTCAGTGGCTTGATGTCCTCCACAGTGGGAGCAGGGGGTCCCCACACATCCCACCCTGCCCCTTGTGCAGGTGCAGCTCCTGCACACACTCCATGAGAACGGCGGGATGGTGCCACTGGGCGACCGGCTTTTTGTCACCGGTGGCCACTGGAAAGGCATGGACGGGGACTACCGGGTGGAGATGGAGGTGTATGACTGCACCAAGGACCTCTGGACACGGGAGGGCTCCCTGCCCTGCCTCTGGCTCTTCCACAGCTCCTCCTCCATCTTCATGGACACCTCCAAGTGGACGGAGGCTTTCTAGGGTGACCATGGGTGGCAGGAGAGCCCACAATATTGCCTGTCATCCTGTGCAGCTACTTTTCCCCCTCTTGCGTGTCTCGCTGCTGCCAGCTCAGCTCTGCAGGGTGGAGGATATAGAAACCCCATCACCAGGCTGGCTGGGGCATCTTGTTCCACCTTGCCACTGTGGGGAAAAGGCTTTTCCTTATAAATACGCTTTGGTTAATGCTCTCTCTTAGCTTGTGTGGTGTGTTTTGGGTTTTTTTAAGAATTGTCTTCTTCCCCCTCTAAAACTCCAAAGCTTTTAGGGTATTTTGAGTCCTCCCAAAGTGTAGTGCATCCCACTGAAGGCATGTTGCTGCCTGGTGGTCATGGCCTCTTTCGCCATCACGTTGATATCCAGCAAAGGGAAACGAGGGGGGCTGGGGGAATCTCTCTTTCCCAAAACCCAAAGCTCTCCAGCATGTCTCTGGCCCAGACTGAAGTGTCAGACCCACCCCAGCGTCCCGTGGAGCAGAACAACTGGCAATGAACCAGCTTTTGGATGCTCTGTGTCCTTGGGTGGCACAGGGGCCTGCAGTAGGATGCTTTCACCCTGGTTTCTCTCCCAGAATACGCAGCACACGCCCCTGGGAAGTGACCCAAGGCTCAAAGCAAAGTGGCCAGCTCCTCGGTGGCTCCTAGTGCCAGGACAGAGCCAGGTGGTGCCTCCTGCCGAATCCGCCGTGGCAGAGGGCACCTTGGGCCGGGGTGAGCACGAGGCAATGCTTCCCCAGCGCCCGGTCCCACCGCCAGCGCCGGGATGTCACAGCCCCGGCACCGCTCGATGGCTCACCTGGCACGCCTCGGAATTGTCACCGTCCCTGAGGCGCCGCACACGCGCGCCGAGGAGCCCTCGCGGGGAGCTCCCCGCACGCCGCGCGGTTTGGCACGCGAGGGTGCCCGCCCCGGCGGGGGGAGCGGGGCTCTCGGGGCCCCGGCAGCGGGCCGGGCCCGCG
The DNA here is from genome assembly GCF_023638135.1 of Falco biarmicus. NCBI lineage: Eukaryota > Metazoa > Chordata > Aves > Falconiformes > Falconidae > Falco > Falco biarmicus. Next base: position 29,763,847 of record NC_079300.1, on the reverse strand, counting down.
GCGCCCTCGCAAGCCCCGAGGCGGGGCCGGGACCACCCTCCCGGCAGCGGCGGCGGCGGGATGCGGCTGCCGGAGCTGTGCCTGGCTCTCTGCGCCGCCGTCCCCGGGACCGACTCCACGGGGGCGGGCCGGGAGCAGCCACCGGGCGCGGCAGCAGCTGCGGGGAGGGCGGCGTAGGCGGGACGCGGGGGGCCGGCGGCGTGGACCCCCGGCAGGCGTGGATGCTGCTGGCCGGGAGCCCCGGCCAGGCGAGCAGCAGCCGGGCCCGGGGCAGGACGGGCACAGTACGAGATGGGACGGGGGCTGGCACAGCAGCGGTACCGGCCAGTGGCCGGTCTCCAGGGGAATCACCCCCGGCTGCCTGGCAGGTCGGTGTGCCAGGTGCTGTCCCCGGCCCCCCCTCCGTGCCAGAAGAGCTGCGGAGGGAGCTGCAGCTCCTGCTGAAAGGTACCCACTGCTCCCGGGGACCGCTGGGGGGAGGGGGTGGGGGGTGGTGCGGTGGGACCCCAGGGCAGGAGATAGCAGGGACGAGGCACAGCAAGGCTGGGCAGCAGAGCCAGGCACAGCTGCATCCTGGGGCCAGGAAAAGTCGAGGTTCCTTCCTCACAAGCTAAGCCCTGGTCGCGTTTTCGGGTCAGGCATGGTGAAGGAGCAAGTGAAAACACGCAGGAAGGCCTGGGAAGGACGTGAGGAAGAGGAGGAAAGTGAAGGCAACCCACAGGCAGGGTCCCATCGTCGTGTGGAAGCAGCCTTCCGCTGCCAGACGTGTGAAAACATCTCCATCGAGCAGAGGGCTCGGCTGGAGCTGCAGCTCTACTACATTGTGAGTGCCCAACCTGTCCCCCACTTCCCACCTGCAGCATGTTCCTGCGCATGGGGCACCCACCCTGGCACAGGGGCTCACAGTCTAACCCATGCCCTTCTCTCTCCCCAGCCGGAGAAGGAGGGGATGTTCCACTGTGGCCCAGGGCTGAACCTGACCAGCGGGCGGTATACAGTCCCCATCACAGGCTACTACACCTTCACCGCCACACTGCACATAGGTGAGCCCTTGCACAGCCCCCACCACTCTGCCGGGGAGGTCGGGGGTGGCGCTCACCCTCCCCTCTGTCCCAGTGCGCAGGGAGCAGTGAGGAAGAGGCAGTCGTCCAGGGGAACCGTCTGCGGGTGCTGATCTGCGTGCAGTCCTGCTGCCAGCACAACAGGTACTGCAGGGCACAGCCAGGAAGGGAGAGAGTCCCCTGGGCCGAGCAGGGGGGAAGGAGTCTAGCATCTACCGGGGAAGGAGGGACATGCGACATGCTCTCCCCAGCACCACCCACCCTCCCTCCCTCCCCTGCAGCAATCTGGAGACCGTGTCCGGTCCGGGCTGGAGAGTGGTAGTGACCATTTCACCATCTCTGTCACTGGAGTCCTTTACCTACAGGTTAGTGGTGCCAGCTCCACTCGGGACTGTGGAAGGAAGGGAGCAGGAAGGCGCCTTCTGTGGCGTTGAGTCTGTTGCTCAGCACGGCTCTGAGGCCAAAGGATAATCAGGGCTGAGGTTGCCTTATTGGTCTTTATGTCATACTTTTCCCAAAAGGAAGCGCAGTGAGCAGCCCCTCCAGCTCTTAGTGACTGTACACAGGGGAGAGCTCTCTCCTTTGCTCTGCCAGGCCGTGCCCAGTGCCCAGAGGAGGTGGTTCCAGCCTTGTTAAGCACCCACCCCACCCACCCCTCTCCCCAGGCTGGACAGTACACCTGTTTTTGTGGACAACACTGCAGGCTCTCCCCTCACCATTCAAAGTGGCTCCGATTTCAGCGCCATTCTGCTGGGGGTGTGAAAAGGTGCTGGGCACCACGCAGGGAGCTGAACCCGTGCCAGGAGTGGCCAGACCTTTCCCTCTGAGCAGAGCAGGTGCGATGGTGGCTGGCAGCACCGAGCCCAGGGAAGACTTCACACTGCTGCAGAAGCTGCAGGCTGGCCTTATGCTGCTCATGCTGCAGAACCACCTGCAGCCAGACAAAAGATCTGGAAGGAAAGGATGATGATAATGATAATAGTAATAAAGCAGCCTGAAAAGGAGCTCAAAGAGTTCAGTTTTATCTAAAGGCTAAGGCTGGAAGTTTATCTTGGAAAATATTGCTGACAATGGCAGCAGCTGACTGTCTCTGCAGGGCTCAGCTCCCACAATGCCAGGCACCCATGCCTGGGACAAAGCCCCACATCTCCATTTTCTCTCTCAGCAGATTTCCCCACCCAGCTTCTCAGCAGCCCAAACCAAATTATTTGTATCATTTCAGCTTCCCTGTGAGGTGTTAGCAGCAAATGTTTGCTGGCAAACACCAATGTCCTTCACAGCTAACCTTCAAAGCAGAGCAGTGTCCTAATAACACCTCACATTTGATTAAAGCAAATTCTTGTCCTGTGGCTTCCCACACCAGGCGTTCCCTGCCCATGGCACAGGGCCCAGGCCATGGGCAGCACAGATAGGCTCCTTGCTTTGGCTCTGCTAGCTGTCTGAGCCAAGGATGGGCACAGGGCTGCATGCCTGGGCAAAGGCTGCAGGAGAGGTACCTGGGCAGGCTGGGCATGGGGCAAGGGAGCTGCACATTTTATTTCTTTGTAGCATGTGGCACTGGGCAAGCTGTGCCAGCAACACCATGAGACAGCCCAAACTGCACCCAGCCCTGCCTTCCCTAAGGGATCCACACACATAGGCAGGGAGGAGGCAGTCACCTCATGCTGGACCTCACTCATGAGGGCTTTCCTGGCCCTGTCTCACCTTCTCTGCAGGTTGCATCTCCTCAAGGAGTCTGGTGAAGTAGCTGTTGCTGCAGCTCTTTGTGGGCAGGGGTGTTTGGATCCGGGTGAGGGTACAGGACTCCAGCTGTGCAGTTTTAATGATCAATTCTTCCCTAAAAGAAAGTGAACTTGTCTCTGAAAGACATGCTTTTCCCCCAGCTGAGCTCCCAGTTACCACATGTGACCACAAGCCAAGCACTCTCACTCAGATCAGCCACCTTTTTTTCCTACCAAACACACCTCAGAAGATAGAAAAGGACTGTCAGAGAGTGGGACTTGCTGAGCTGGTAAGCTGTCCTCTGTGAGCGAGGTATAAAGAACCCAGTGCACTTGAACACAAAATTGAAAGAGTTTATTAAGTCAGAGCTACTGGGGGGCTAATTTAGGTGTTGGGAGGGGGCCAGAACCTCAAGTCACCACCAAGGAAGGGGAGCTGCATGTACAGCACTTCTCCATGGCCCACTCCCAGGGTGGTGGTCTCAGAGCTCCCCACAGTAGCAGGACGCTGCTAAGCAATGAGGCAAGGAGAGTTTATTTTCAGGAAACCTCTTGCAGACCCCACCCTACCAGCAAACACAGTTTTCTGATTTCCACTAAAGTTGGGGTTAAATCAGCCTTTCTAACCGGCTGGCTACTCACAAGCATGGTGACACCCTCTCCACAGTGCTTCCTTTTCCCCTTTGCCCTGAAAAATGGACAATACAATCCATTTAATGGAAATAGTTATTAACTGTACAACAGCACTGCGTATTACATTCCTAGTCGGAGTTGTGCTTTCAGTACTCTTTCTAAAGGGAAAGAAAGAAGAGTTGAAAGAGGAGGGAGAAAGAACAGAGTCAGTGGGAGCTCAGAGGTGCTAATTCCCTCACCAGTTCTTGCATTGGAATTAAGAGATGCCTCCTGGAGGAAGCATGAGAGAGATGGGTGCTTGGCTCAGCTCTCCCAGCACAAGAACCGTGGAAAGCAGGGAGGCAAGAACGGAGGGTGAGTCACCCTTCTGAGATCTGCAGTCAGGGTTTCTTTTGCATTAGACTGAAGAAACACCAAGCTACTCCATCTTGGCTCTCCAAAATTTGACTTTAAAGAGCAGAGGCAGCTGAGTGGGCAATTCCCTCTCAGTTCACATGGCAGAGTACGTCACAGTATGCAGGAATGGCTGGGAGCAGAACAAGCTGGCAGACACAAGCACTACCCAAAGTATGTGCCAGAGGCCCACCTCCTTCTCCAGTACTCTGCAGAAGATGCAGACAGTTAGCAGGAGCTAGGCCAGGTTAGCTTAAGTGTTAGCATAAGTCCATGAACTTTAACTGACTTCTGCTGTAGCAGAAATAGATTAAAGATGGTCAAGCCACCTGTCCCAAACAGGATGGTTTTTGTGTGCTCAAGAAAACAGCCCAGGATGTGGGACCAACCATCTCCCAAAGCTCCAGGGAACATAGGGAACAGGAAAGAACCCAGGTAGCCCCACAACCTTGTGCCAGACTATGCACAGAACAGCAGGCACCACCTGCACCAACCTGCCCAACCTCTCTCTAGGACTTCCTCATGCAGAGCAAGAAGCCTGTGCAAGAAACCACTGCACAGATCCACTGGCTCATCTCCCTCACTGCACCATCTCAACCACTGGACAGGAGAGTTGCATAATCCAGAATTTTAAGTGCTTTGGTAGTCCAATCTGTTTAGCTTTCACACTGTCCTTTGGTCTTAAGCCAAATTCTTTCTGGAAAACAGCACACTGACTCTGCAGCAACAGCTGGTAGAGGAATGGGGACGGGATGAGATACCAGACACCTAATAGCAACAAGTACTGAAAACACGAGATGCCTACTCCTCAGATAGCAACACAGACAAGCACAGAGCCTGCCCTGATCTCAGCTGCCTGGCAGGTCCCTTTGGTGAAAACATTTTCCCAATAAACATCAAGAGCAAACCACAGCCACTTTTGCTGCATCAACAACTGGGATAAGACCCCAATGTTTTCTGCAAGCAGAAGGACAGTACACAAGCACCTTCACTCAGCTGCATGCAACCTCACAAGCCAGCTTCAGAACCAAAAGATTTCCTTCCCAGCACTAAGAGGACAGTCCACACCATAGCCCTGGGGTACAGCACAGTCTGTACAGTGCAGCATGACCAGGAGATTCCATGGAGTTCTAAGAGCTTGGGACTGTCCCAGGGCCTCATACAAAGCTCAAAAAAATGAACAGCACAACTGCACCATTTGGAACAGCTGGCAGAGTTCATGCCCACAGACGCCTGCTCTTGCTAGCACCTCTGCCAAATGGATTTATTTGGTTTGCCAAGACATTCACGGGGGGTTGACAGGACACGAGATTTCCACATAGGCTGATCCATTGTGGCAGCCACTTAGAAAACACTGCTAGCCAAGTGACCTAAAACTACTAGAAAAAAACCAAACAAACAAACTTTATTTACACTGAAGGGCACACAGCAGGACCCTCCCTCCCCCGGCCACACATGCATGTGCACAAACTTCTTCCTTCCCTTACATCCGCTGCAAGCTGGGGATCCTGCTGCCACACCTCATCTTTTAGTGCTCTATCCGGACTACCATGACGGTGACGTTGTCTGCTGACCCTCGCTGTACTGCCTTGTTGGCCAGTCTGTTACACGCAGCTTCGTATCTAGCATCTGCTTCTAGCTTCCCTTCTCTTGTTTGGATGTTCTTATCCTGTTGGGATGAAGAAAGATGATGCTCATTGCTCCCACCAAAGTGTGTACGTGCAAGCACATAGTAATTTCCAAGCATCAGGAAGCAAAATGAATAAGGACAACTTCAGGTATAAGGGAGGTTACCCTGGTAGAAGTACATTTCTGCAAGTCAGAGTCATTCCATTTCACGTCCCCTGCACTGACAAACCCAGTCCCCATGCTGCCTTCTCCTCACCTCCAGACAGGACACAATGAAGTTCACAGCTTCTTCTGGTGTAAAGACTTTAAAGAGGCCATCACATGCTATCAGAATGAACCTGGAAATTAAGCAAAAGACAGGTTCCAAGGCTGAACCTTTGGCTCCCCAGTTACAGTAAAATCCCTCCAAGCTATTTTATGAGTACCCATGCTCCAATCCAAAGGGAAGATGCCACAGAGCTCATCTGAAAATCCCTCTGAAGCACCAGAAGGCCTTTGTTGCTCCAGAATCCACCATTCACAGGGCTGAGGCAATTCAAAGTACAGGCCAGGGAGCCAGGCAAACAATGTAAGACCTAGATCAGGACACCCTGACAGTCCTACCGACACCGCACTATTAGGCAAGACCACACCCTGATGGAAAGCTCTGTTATTTCTCTAGGAACTGCTACTTTCCTTTAAGTCCTTTTCATTCACGTATTTTTCCTGTGAAGCAGCCAATGTAAGGAAATAGATAAACACAGACAGCTTAATACCCTATGTGCATCCCTTTAAATCCTTTATGTTTCCATGGTTCCGAGGTGTGCAATAACTTAATTTAAACAGAAATATTTGGAAGGAAAGCAAGCAGCTTAACCCAGAAAGAGGCGTAACTGTGATCGGAAAACTCTGCCACAAGGTATTGCTGTGGGCTGCAGAAGGCTGAGGGGGTACAAAGCCCAAGGCAACGCGAGCTGCCTCCCAGCTCCCCACCAGAGGACAGGGGAGACAGCCTGCTGTACACTCCCTGCCTGCACAGGTTGTATTAACCAGGAGCCCTAAACACAGTCACTGGACAAGGAAAACTACAACCATCCCACAGAGGTGGCCAGCCTGCCAGAGCAGCACATGTCTCTGAAGACATCATTTCAGAGCCTGATGCTCAAAATATCTTTAGAAATATTCTAGTGGATCACTTGATACAGAACTCTAATCCCAGAAAAAGCAGCAGTACTGGGTTACACTCTCACCTCAGAGAGCCTGCAGGGCCATACTGACATGAAAGCTCACAGCACTTTGTCATTGCCAATCTCATGTTAGAAAAGTATCCCAATTCTCCAAACATCAGAGACAAATGCAATGGCATCTGCAGGCACAACGACTGCTAGAAACAACACTTGGACAGGACGGGGACCCAAGAATTCTAGCCTTAACCAACTGCCTGAACACTGGTGTGTGAACTTATTCAGAGCATGAAGGAAGTCTTAGGCTCGTGTATGTTATCACTGCTGCAAGGCCAGGTTCACCAACAGGAGCCTTCACAGTATCTTGGCAGAGTGAGACAGCAGCATTATCCCATTATACCAATTAGGAACAGGAGCAGAGAGATGTCAGCAGTGAGACCATCCTCTGATTCCCGGTGATCAGTCTGAAGTGCCTTGGCCCTAACAGCAGAGCATACAGGGTTGTGCAGCTTGTGTTACTTCCACTGAGCAGAGCTCAGATGCAGCCAAACCCCTTGTGCGTGGGGGGCATACTTTACCTGTCGTTGTGCGTGAGTTGGCAGCGTTTGATATCTGGCACAGAGATAACACCACAGCGTTTGTACTGGCCATCCCCAATGGAGCGGGAAACCTCCAGCACTCCTAGGACTCTTCCATCCCTGCACAAGGAAAGGAAACATTGAGAGCCCTCCCCACGCACAGATCTCACTGCACTGCCTGACAGGGACACTCTCCATGGTGCGTTTAGCTACCTCATACAAATTCTGACCCACTTCCCCAACAGGTCCAGATCCTCCCTTCAGTCTCCTTGCCTTTCTGCACGTGTGTGTGAAGCTCTGGGAAACAAGTGGAGAGGGGCCTACTCAAGGCCTACTTAGCTAGCAAGCCAGGGAAGTAAGAGTTACATGCTGAGCTGAACTCCTGGAGGTGGAAGTTTGAATTCACAGATATTTTTTTTGCAAGGTATCTAGCAAACTGCATTTCAACAGAAGCACAGAGTGGCAGCAGGCAAGACCAGGCCTGAGCCAGCAGCCCCTCCTGTGCTCTGCTTATCAGGACTCCAACACCTACAGAGTGGCTCAACTGGGGGCAGTTCCAGAGAGTGAAAACCATGACACTTTCTCCTGACCACTTGGTCTTTACTAACCACTGATCGCAGCAACCAGTTCTGTGAAACTCGAGTTACAGTCCTCCTTGGGAAGCAGTTTTGTTTACTAAATTTTTCTAAGTAACTGAGTGCTGTCCCAACAGTAGCAGCTTCCCACACTCTACCTTTCCAACAATCAAGCATCTTCTCCCCCAAAAGGTTCTTTATGCACCCTGGAAAGACACAAGCTCATTCATCTTGTATTCCAACCAGCCCCGCTTGAAGTAAAAGCAAGCGGCAAGGCACATCACAAAGACCTAATGCTCATACACTTTGAGACTTAACTCTTGAGTCCAACATACTGACCCACAAGCAGCGGGAGAGGCTCCCAGGCAGCCAGGGAGGTGTTCCCCCTGTTCTGAAGAGAGCTAACAGACACTGGCCCATCACATTCTTGTGTGCAAAGATAGATCAGTGCTAAGCATAAGCAGCAGCATGTGCTCCCCAGAGATAAAGGGAACAAGGCTCTCCAGACACAGTAGCAGGACAGAACTGAGCCACCCCTCCCTACCCTAAGGGGCATTCTGCCTCCACAGGCACTAAGACACTTCACCTGCACCAAGTCCTCTCTCATGAGGATGCCGTTAAACAAAGAAACAGCCTTCAAAGAAGGGAGAGAACCTAGCCAGGCACAGCTGCTGTGTTTAGCACCCGCTGCCCAAACCGCCATGCACACCTACATGCACAGGAACATTAACATAATTCTGCTCTGCCTCCATAAACCTCCCTCCAGTAGACTGCCTCAGTGCACCAGCTAACTCCTAGGGGAGCAATAGCAACTGACATAGAGGGCTCCTTGTGCCCTCTCAAACCGCCCCCCCCCCCTTACAGGGCCAGGAAGGAGAGTGCTGATGCTGCAAGCGAGTTTTGTCCAATGCCACAGAGTGCAGCAAGTGGTAACTTCCTAAACAATCAAGTCCAGCTCTGCAGGGCAAGCTTAAGCATGTCCATGCTTGCATCACACTGTCAGGCTTTCACATGGGTTCCTGCCTTTGCAGTATTGTAAGCCCCCAGGGAAACCAGCCCCCATCAACCAACTCAAGCCCCTGAATCCTAGATATCTCAGGCACCACTATGCCTCCCACAGGCAGCAACAGATTCTCTCTGGGCTCTCACTAGCGTGCACGCTGGTGTCAGAAAAACTCCAGAAACACAGTGCTCAGTCCCGAAGTTGGGCCCAGAGTTTAGATTTGCTTGCTTACACTCTTTAGACACTTACCTGACATTTCCTCCAGCTTTCTGTATCCGCATACGCTCCTCGTATTGGGTGGGATTGTGCTCCTTACTGAGGCTTAAGGCTGAGTGTTTCTGACTCTCTTCATTATAACGACACAGAATCGCCTGTGCTGACAAAAGACCCTCATGAGTCAACAACAACAAAATGGCAGCAAGAACTTCTTGAGAAGGAGCTGCAAGCTGTAGTGAATGGATTTACATCTGGCCAGTGACTGGTCACCAGCAGTATTCCTCATGGCTCAGTCCTAGGGCCAGGGCTGTTCAATATTTTTATCAGTGATCTGGATGCAGGAGTTGAATGCACCATTACTAATTTTACTCACAATACCAAACTGGGAGCTGCTGTTGTCTCTCTTGAGGGACAGGAAGCCTTGCAGAGGGATCTAGATAGATTGGAGCATTGGGCAACAATCAATGGCATAAAATTTATTAAGTGCAAGTGCAGATTCCATGCCCGAGATGGAATAACACCAGGCACAAGCATCAACTGGGAGAGGAGTGGCTGGTGAGCAGCCCTGCAGAAAGGGCTCTGGGGGTGCGGGTGGCAGCAGGCTCAACAGGAGCCAGCGGTGTGCCCTGGCAGCCAAGAGGGCGACCCGCAGCTGGGGGTGCATCAAACACAGCGTCACCGGCCAGTCAGGAGAGGGGACTGTCCCGCTGTGTTCAGCCTTGTGTGGGCTCACCATGTGCAGTTCTGGGGCCCACCATCTAAAAAGGATGTTAAGGCACTTTAATGCATGCAGGGGAGGGCAACAGAGCTGGTGACACGGCTGGAAGGCATGCCCTACAAGGAGCAGCTGCAGAATCTGCATTTGTCTAGTTTGGAGGAAAGGAGGCCAAGGGGCAACTTCATTGCACTCTATGGCTTCCTGAGAAGGGGTTACGGAGAGGTGTATTGATGTCTTTTCCCTGGGATCCAGTGACAGGATGCACGGGAATGGTTCAAAGCTGTGCCATGGGAGGTTCAGACCGGATATTAGGAAGCATTTCTTTACTGAGACGGTGGTCACACACTTGAATAGGCTTCCTTAGAGATGGTCGATGCCCCAGGCCTGTCAGTGTTTAACAGACATTTGGACAATGCCCTTAATAACACGCTTTAACTTTTGGTCAGCCCTGAATTGGTCAGGCAGTTGGACTAGATCATCATTGTAGGTCCCTTCCAACTGAAATATTCTATTCTAGATACTGCGAGATATTTAGTGCCACCAAGAGAGAGCTACCACACACAGCTGTTTTACACTATGAGAGACAACACAGAAGTACCCTGCACCCACCCAAAACAAGATGCTTTGTAGAAACAGCTGGGGAGCTCATGGCAACTGGAACATCCCACAAACACCTTGCCCTTCAGGGTGAATGAAGCTCTCTGAGGAGCTGAGATGCCAGCAGTGGGCTTCTCCATTCTGCTTACCCGGCTGTCCCCGAGGTTGGCTATGTAGAGAACATTGTCAACAGCCAGGACACAAGTAGCTGTGGAGCCATCCTTCCATGCTGGCTTCCTGAAGGGAATGATAATGAGATTACTAAGTAGGGAAAACTATGTTTAAAAAGTTAGGCACAGAGTGCTCCTGGGGACAGAAGGAAGTGTCATGTGCCACCATGGAGCAGTCAACTAGCACAAGCCCCCAGCAGCTGCCTGCAAGCAGCTAGGGAAACTGTTGGTGGTAAATAGTGAGCTGGATGAGGACAGAGGAGTCGCACAGAGTGCCACTTTCTAAATGCGTAGCAAATGCCCAACTGGTTCAAAAACTGCCAGCCAGTCTCCCCACACCACCCCTTCCTCACACTCAGCTCCCAGGAAAGCTCACCTGTGGCTGGACAGGCTCAGCCCCAGTGACTGCCCAGAAGCTACAGCATCATGAGCAAACAAGCACCCCAAACTCCTCAGGAGGCTCCTTTGCAGCAAAAGGAAGGCACAGCCAGGACTGCAGCAGAGCTGCCTTTCTTTTGGCTTTTATTTCCCTTCCTTTTTTCACAGTACCCCTGCCCACCCACCTCAGTCCTCACCACCCCACCTCAGCAGCGACACAACTCATTCAGCCACTCTCCTGATATTTCACTTGCTGTAGTTAAGCTTGTATCTCTAGAGCTCCAGGTAAAATGAGAAGTGTTTATTAGGTTACAGCTGTCAGGCTAGTCCTCCCCACAATGAAGCCCAGCTATGATGCCGCTATTTAGCGAAAGCAGCTTTCAGAGGCTGATTCCTAGACATATTTCATCCAGTTTCTCCTAACTTTGAAGGTGTGGCTGAATGAAAATCATTCATCTCATCATCAATACAGCTATAGCTAGTGATCCTTTGTAGCACCTTTGTCCCAAGTCACATTTCTGACCAAACAGAGACTGGTTTGGGAATGACACATGTGATGGACCCAGTGAAGCTTTTTTCTTTTGCCTGGTCAAAATTGTTGATCTGGTTAGGCTTAAGAGTCTGAAATTTTCTTGAAATGGAAAGTTTGCAGGGAATCTCAGAATCAGATGCATCAACAGTCTTCTCCATCTGTGTACAGATGTCACTATCAAATTGGAAAAAAACCCCACCAAACGAACAAAACCACACATGTGTAAAGGACCGGTAACAAAGTGACTGTATTTTAAATACAGTCCACACCTTCCCTAGTCCACATAGTTGGTGCATAAGTTCAGCAGAGACTTAGAGAAGGTGAGGGTGTTTGTACTCAAAACCCTGCTGGGAGGCAGGCTGGCATTTATTCCATGAAAAGTAGTTGCTGTGCTTTTCAGCTTCATTTTCAACCAACCTGTTAGAAACAAGCTTAAGGTGAGGGACATTCTTCATCAACATCTCTGTTTTCAAAAGAGGTGAAGAAATCAAGATTTAAAGTTAGATTGGGGGAGTGAAGTTCTTCAACACAGGGCATTAGAAACAACCTCAGAGATGTGCTCCAGCCTGGCAATCTCCTACTCACTAACAGGAATGCAGCCCTAAAGAAAGCTGCACACACCAACCAGAACAGTACCACTTTACAGATGCCCTCCTGCCACACTTTGATGCCAGCAACACAGAGATGCCATCTCAGGCAGTAAGTCACATCAACAACATGGTAAGTCTTTCAAAGGAAGGCAAACAATGCCCTGGTAAGGAGAGAGGTGCATTCTTGGTCATGTTTTGGTTCCTTCCTTTATCACAAACATGTATTTTAGTCTCAAGAGTGCTACAGATCACTCATCACAGAGTAAGACCAAAACATGCTGTGACCTTGCTCTAGCAGGCACTCAGCTGGCAGTTACAGCCTGGCACAGCCGCGCTTATGGGGTTTCGCCAAAGCATAGACACAACTCAAGGTTTCCCCTGCCCTGCTCAGAACCAAGGCCTGTGAGATGCAAGCTAAGAAATACAAACACATGGGAAACATTTACACTTACTGGCTGGATGCCTGCTTTAGAAACTCTTCATCTGTGTGTTTGAAGGTGTCCAGAAGGCATCTCTTCACAGTTTTCTCCACGCTGACTATCTCACCTGTCAGACAGGGAAAACAGCAACTAAGCTCCAGCTAAAACACATCTGAACTATTCCAGTCCCTCCCTTCACACATGCAACATTTAACCAGGCAGTGCACCTCTCACACCTTGAGCAGAGAAGCTAGGGCACATACTGCGCTCATGCTACCAAAAATCTGTGTGGTAGCATGCACAGAGAATTTATGACAAAACCCTCTCCCCCACAGGTGTATTTTCACTGGAAGTGGTACTGCCAAAACTGGCAACAATGCATCTGACATTTGCTTAGCAGTTCACAACTGGCTACTTGTACCCTTGTGCCAAAAAGGCTTCCATCCCTCTTCCCCAGGAGACAGCACAGTCTCACAAGCCCACTAGGAATAAGAGATGGGAACTGTAGAACTATGCCCAAACAAATCAGTTTCCCTGTCTACTGCCATAATGTCAAGGCAGAAAAGGCAATGGTTGTCCTCCAGCCCTTATTCCACTCCTCTCACCTTTAGGAAATTTCTTAATCAGGTTTTGGTGCAGATTCTGTGCCGCAAATTTTGAGGCTCGGACTCCCCCATGGCCATCAAAAACAGCAAAGTACGAGACTCGTGTGCTGTGAGGGAACAAAGAGTAGCAGAAAGGGGCTAAGAAAGGCCATTAGCCTGAGGATGGAGTCAAGTATATTGACATCCTGCCCTGTGTCACCCAGACTGAATAAATACTGCACTCCAAGGCACAAAGGTAGCAAGTCTCTACTCTAAGCTCACATGTTCAAGCATTTACACACCTTACATGTGTAAGCACTGAGCTGAGCACTTTCTTGTAATTTTCCACCCCTCAAAAAATGAAAGGCAGAAGAGAGGTTTATAGACCACAACTTGGCATAAAAGCAGCTACACATTTCACCTCAAGGGCACTGCAAATCCCCAGCGCTACACAGATATCAGTCCAACCAATCCAAATGTTTTTTCCATGCCTAAACATGTTGAAACTATGCTACAAGCAAGAAATTCATATCCCTCAGCACATGACGCTCTCAAGACAATACTAGTTCAGAAGGTAAATACAGTATCAGGATGATGCTTGAGCACTCTTTTAAATACACACCCTCCCCCTTACACACACTTATATGAGTTAATTTGTTAAAAGATTTAAAATTTTCAAACAAGACGGTTCCAATATATGTTTTCTCTTCTTTAAGTGTTCTCCACTGCCACAGTTTGGGTTTTACACACTATAAAATCCCCAAGGCAAGGTCTGTTTACTTATAATTAACCGAGGGTCTCTAAACATTCATGCTTACATTTGGGTAACAGAGGCTCAATATCCAGAGTTATTGGGCCCTCACAATGCTTGTGAAGTTAGTGACTGAATCCACTGAGCACCATGCAAGGAGCCATGTACGTAATAGATATTTGTACATAACAGTCCTGTGATTTGTCCAAGAACACAGTTAACGAGTCCACCAGGTCTCCAAATAACAAACCCAAACCACACACCACAATGCAGGTGTAATCAAGAGCATTAGCTGCTCATAGCTAAAGGATCATATCATGGGCTTAGCTGAAGTAAGCTGGAGCTCCTTCAACCCTGTGATGGCTGTCAACCACAGCTTTACTCTGGCAGTTGGGTCCCACTTACATTTGGGAGGGCAGAGGCTGGCATTCCTCGCTGATATCGTTTAAGATGACATGGGCATCCTGCATGTCTTCCCTTTCGCCCTTCCTCTCTGCAACGTAACCCTTCAATCCAAGAATGCCCACTGACCCTAAAGGGGAACAAAGCAGACACACGCATGCAAATCAAACTCCTGTCTCCTCAGCTCAAGGTAACAAACAGCACTTTTCAGCTTTCAGAACCCTATCTCGGCACTGCAGAGAAGTACAGCTGCCACCCTGCAACAAAACATCTGGCACCTTCTGCTGAACAGGATATATTTACTTTGTAACATGGGTTTTTAAGTGCCACCAAGGCCAGCAGCTATAAAAGCAGCTTGCCCCCATTTTGACAGGCAGCTGCAGCCAAGCAGGACTGCTAGGCATCAGACAGAGCTCTTAGCACCATGGCAGGGGTCAGGACAGGGCAAGTATGTGGCACTGAATCTGCAGATTAAACAAAGCACAGCTTTAAAGAAAGTGCTGAGGACAAGAAACCAGTCTGCTGTTTCCAGAACACATCTGTTTTTCCTTTGTACCCCTGAACACATCTTATTCCCAAAACATCAACATAACACATGGGCACATGCACTGAAGTCAAATGCCCGGTATGTAACAGCAAGTCTCTCTGGCTTTCTTAGCAGCTGCCCAGTGAAGATCTGTGGAAGTGGTGCGGCTCTAGCCTTCCAGAGGTTTCACAACCAATCCCCCTCTTGGCAGCACAGGAACTTAACCTGCAAACACAGAGCCACTTGCTGCTCAGCTTCTGCCACTTCTTACCAGCAGGGCTAGTAAGAAGGCCCAGGTGAGGGCGGCAGAGCGCTGGGGAGCTTGAGGAGCTTCCACAGACCACCATAGCAGTTTGCTCCCTGTGAGAGACTGAAAACGCAGGCCGACTGAAGAACCAAAGCTTAGCTTTGGTCTGGACTTACTCAGCCCAATGTCAAAAGTACAAATCGAGTACATTTGTTTTCAAACTGTCTGAAAACCTTTACAAACTTTCTTTTCCACAAGTTCTTCCCTGCCATTCTTCTCTTCTTCCTCTAAGGATTTTCTTTTCTCCCCTTTCCTGTGGCTCCCTGCTGAGACCTGCTCAGTAGCACTGGAGGCTGAAAGAAAGCAAAAACACAGGCAAATGAAGTCTTCCAGCTCTGGCTTACTGGCATAAATTCAGCAGCAAGTCTTATATTGAAGTACTTTCAGGAGCACAGGCTTGCACACTCACACAGTACAAAGTGGCCAGAGTCACTACTGAACAAGACATACTAACTGACCACAACATGCATACACCACTCAGCACGTACAACCTGTGGTACACATTGTTGTCTAACCCAGCAAGCACCAATTTGATCACTTCCCGTTGTGCAACCCTACCTCAGGCACAGTACATTTGTGTTTGGCTGGCAGGCTGATGATTCTTCCTACCAACTCACGGTTTGTTTCTTAGCTATCAGCCTTTTTTGCAAACATTTCAGGTTGGAACCCTTTCAGGTCTTTAATTTTATTATTGTTGTTATATGTGTCAATAAATTGTGCCCACAATAATGAAATAAATGTATTTTATTACTCTCAATGTGCATATTTGTTAGGAGTTTCAGAAGACAGGTTACAAATTAAAGCTAGCAAGCAAAGTATGACTCCCACAATGTCAGAATCCTAGATTTTTCCTTCTGGACAATTGTTCTCATACGGTATAGTGAATTATCTCACCTCCTCCCAGGTGTGGCTGCATGCAGAAAGCCTTGCCAGACCAGCAGTCTGGCTTTGAAGATATTTACAGCCAGGAACGAGAAGGCAGTCTGTGCCCACAGCAGAAAAGCAACAAAAGCCAGACACTGGCAGCACCAGGCCAGCACTGGCTTTGCTCTTTGCAATCACAAACTTTCACTCCCAAAGTAGGGAGCATTCAGGCACAGACAACAGCAAAAGACACCAAGGGACATACTTCTAGGAACAGACCTAAGCTTACTTCTGAAGAGTCAGAATCTCAATTTAAACAATCAGGGTGCAAACAGATTGCCATAACCAGTGTCAGCCAACCCGGACACCAGGTCAACTTGCCATGCATCCAAAACAACAGACTCTATCAGTGGGTTTTCCTGAAAAGAACAGGTCAGCAGAGGCTTGGTGAGCTGACACAGCTCCCTACCTGTGTCACCACTGCTGGCTGGTGGAAGATCATCGAAGAGTAAAGAGCCTCCTTTTCCTGGAGTACAAGAAAAAGGCAAGAATAACTAAATACCTTTGTTCCTTTGAGGGAATAATGCTCTCTGTACACCCCTCTTGGGGTGAGGAAATTATAAAATGCCAGTTTATCAAAGCAAGCCAAATTTCAACTTCTGTTACTGGATGGTGGAGGCAAACTCAGGTCTTATATTTGTTTCAGGAAACATTTATATGGAATGTATTATGGAATATATGTGGAACATCTATAACATTCTGGTTATCCTAAGAAAAAAAAAAAAAAAAAAGATGAGGAAAGTAGCTACTCTGCACGTCAGTGCTGATAACACCACTGTCTTTATCCTGTCTAACAAAGAAAAAGGTTTACACAAGTTTCATCTCAAGAGCTGCTGATGCAGAAAGCACAGGAAGCCAAAGTAAAGGCAGGCACAGAGCACCCATACCTGAGTCAGCACTGCTTGCTGGTGGGAGATCATCAAAGAGCAGAGGCCCTTTCTGGGCTTCCTTCCCTGTAAGACACCAGGGCAGAGTGAGGATCTGCTGCAGGCATTTGCTGGGTGGCTTCTGGAAGGGCTGCCCCACCAGGCGAGCACAGGTGAGGTAAACAAAGGACAGCCATGGACCTTTCTTCCATCTTTAATATAGGCACATCCTACATGAGCAAAACAACTGCCTGCCTGGGGATGATGTGAATTTTTATCTTGAAAACAACCATTTAAAATTTGTTTTTTTTAACTAGCAACCCATTCAACTTGCATTAACAGCCCTCCGCAGCCCGATTAAGATTAAGGATGGGAGGGTCCCAGAAAGCACCGTATTATTTCTGGTAACATCATTACAGCCCTCCACAAAGCCACGAGCTGCAGAGGGGAAAGGCTCCGGCATGGCCTAAGCCGCGCGGGCAGCGCTCTGCATCTGAGCGAGTCCCCTGGCAAGAAGAAAACCACAAAAAAACCCCAAACCCTGTAATTCCTCCCGCGATTGCTAACTGCCCCCCTCCCACCCCGCACCCCCTGCTCCACCCTTCAGGCGCTGGGAGCCCGCAGCCGCTGCTGGCTGCCGCCCCGGGCGCGCTCCCGGTACCGGCAGGTCAGCTGGTCGCGGGGCCGCCGCCTTCTCCCGGCGGGGCTGGGGGCCCACGGCCGCGCGGGGCAGGCCCGGCAGGGCCCCGCGACCAGTCAGGCCGTGCCTGGGCCAGGCCCCGCCCCGGGGCCGCGCGGGGCGGAGCAGGGATTGGGCGCCCGCCCTGGGGGTCGCGATCCCTCACCCGCCGCCGAGGAACCGGGCTCCGGGAGGTCCCCGAACAGATCCATGCCGCCGCCGTGCCGGCAGCACCGCCGCCAAGGCCGCTTCCTCCTGCCCGGAGGCCGCCCCGCCCCCCGAGCTGCCAATTTCCCCGGGAAGCCAACCAGCGGCCGCGGAAGGGCCGGAAGCGGCCGCACGCCTCGGCGGTGGTGGGGCGGCAGCGGAAGGCCGCTGTTGGGCGCGCTCCGCGAGGTGCGTATCCACCGCCTGCCGGGCGGTGGCGCGGCGCCTTTTCCGCCAATGGAAATTCGGAGCCACCCGGCCAGTCCGTCCCGTTGCCTCGCGCCAGACTGACCAATCCCACGGCGGGGCGGGGCGGTCGGAAGGGGGTGCGCGCACGCGCCCAGCCCCCGCCCCCCTGTGCTCACCAAAGGCTGGCAGGGGCGGGAAGGACGCTCAGCGCCACCTAGCGGCGCAGGCCGGTACCGGTGCGGCCCGGCGGCTCTGCGGGGCCGGTACCCGGCGCCCTGGCGGGCCCAACAGCGGCTCAGCATCCTCGCCCGCGGATCCGGCCCACCGCGGCCCCTCCCCCGCTGCCAGTAGCGCCAGTCCGGCGGCGCCCGCCCGCCGCAGGAAAGAGAGCTCGGTGCCGCAGGGTGTTTGCGTTAAATGCCACATTTATTTCAGAACCGAACAAGCCTCACGTGTGCACGGCCGGCCGGGCGCAGGACAGGCAGGGCCCGCGCGTTGCCACGGCTGGCAGGAGCTGGAGGGTGTGGAAGGCAGCCCCCCCTGCGCAGGGCCCCAGCGCCCCCGTGGAACTCCCTGCCTGATGGGGCTCAGTCACGCCTAAACTTCGGGTTTTGTGCCCCTCGCCCCAGGGGCTGCGGTGGGCGAGGGGCGGGTAGGCGGGGGCCTGAGCAGAGCCAGCAGGACGGCAAGGGCAGCTGTCCCCGGGGCTGCCCCGCAGGGATGCTGGGGGTTCCGGGGAGCAGCCGCCTCTCCCTTGGCCGCGGGTGCGGTGGCCCCCAGCGGAGCCGTCTGCTCTGCAGGTTTGCTGGCCTCAGGCACGCTTCGGCTGCAGCTGAGGGCCACCCCTTGCCCGTGGCCACTGAACCAGTGTCTGGTCCCTGGCAGACACAGGTCCTGTCTCCACCAGAAACCGCCTCCACCCTGGAAAAGCCTCTCCTCTCCCCTGGGACACCCGGTGTTCCCACCCCTGGCTCCCTACACTGAAATTCAGGATGGTACCAACTAGCCCTTGCACAGGCTGTGGGAGCTGGAAGGTCACAGCCCAGGCCCCCACTTCGTCCCGGCTGCTGCTCTGCCCCTCCGCGCGCCCGGGGTGCCTCTCCCTCCCTGAAGGGCACGAGTGGGCCTGCAGGTCTCTGGAATGGATCACTGCGGGGAAAATAATCCAGACTGATGGGGAAGCTTGTCCCGGGCAGGCTCGCTGCCACCTGCCTGGGGAGCAGGGCAGCTTCCTGCAGCTTCAGGCTGGAGCAGTGGGGTGAGACACCCAGGGAGCTGCGGTGAGGCTAGGCAAAACCAGCAGGGGCTCAGGATGGATCCCAAAACCTTTTCCACGACCTGAAACCCAAACTGAATGATGCTTGATGTGCAGTGAGGGGGTCCCTGCAAGCCTCTGCCTGCCTGTCCATGCCCCCACAACATGAGCGTAACGAGAAGACAGTACCATGTCCAACACACACACGCACGCGCACACACATACACACACACGCACCCCCCCCAACAGACTGCGTAGGGGGGTGCAGCAGAGCCAAGGCGCAGCCGTGCTGTGCAAGGGAAAGTCAGCTGTGAAGGTGTGACAGCAAAGCTGGGGATGCCCAGGAGATGCACAGAGGAAGATGCTTGCCTTCCTGCCCGGAGCTATGCCAGATGCCGCTGGCCACTCAGGAAGCCCCAAACCAAAGCATCCCCTGACAGGTGACAGACAAGAGAAGGAGAGGGATTGCTGCTGCTGGGGAAGGTGGGAAGTGGTGATGGCTGGAGGAGAAGGTCTTTTCAGTGAAGCCACCTCCACTGTGGGAAGCCCCCTGGATTAACGTGCTGACAGAGGCAGGGTGGGAATGAAGTGGGTGCCTGCATCTGCAGCAGGGGAAAAGGAGTGAGAGAACACCAGCTACAGTAGTAAAAAGAAGCCCTGTCCCCACCCTGACACCTCATGCCAGCCTCCCCCTGCCCCTCCAACCTGCTTCAAGCCTGTTGTCCTGCTGGGGGAAGGGATGTGACAGCCCTTTTGGGAAAGAGCAAGGATCCTGTGGATTGGGATGGTCATTCCTAGCCCTCGCTGCTGGGGAACTTTCCCATCCATCTTCAGAAGCAGCCACCTGAACCTCCACATGCCCCGCAGGGATGGGACCTTTGGTGTCCTGCCCTAAGAGGGAGGGAATACCTCCGGACAAGCACTCCCCTACCCCCCACCCCACCCCCACCCCCCGACTACGCTCCCAGGCTGGGATTAGTGGAGGTGGCGAAGGAGGGCCCCACACGACATGACAGGCAGAACCATGCCCCCCTGCCACTCCCTCTCCCTCCAGCAGGACCAGGCTCCAAAGTGAGGTGACCCATCCATGTGGACATGGGTGCCCTGGCCAGCTGAGACAGCAGGCTCCCACCTTCCAGAGGTAGATGGGGCAGGTAGGAATTGCCTCCTTTGGGAAGACATGGTGGGCTGTCCAGCCACCACTCAGGGGAGAAGTAGTTTAAGCTGCAAGGGGGGCAAAGCACAAGGTTGGGGAAAAGCAGGGAGTGAGGGCAGGCACTCTGCTGCTGCTGGGCACATGCCAGGGATGTCCTGGGGAAGGCATCTCCGGGACCCCGGCCCACCTCCAAGGCTCTCCCTTGCCCAGGGGAGGCATTGCCCAGGGGCCAGGACCCAACTTATGGGATTTTTGTGACGTAAATAAATACTTTATAAATAGCATCTTAAACTACTGACACCTGATCTTACACTGCCATCTCTTGCAGAAACATCAATAAACTAGGAAATTCCCTTACCTAAACTACCCTTTCCCTTCGGGTGGAGGCAATTCCTCCTGCTCTCCCACCTCCAAACTTTACTGCGCTCCCACCTCTGTAGATCCAAGACCAGCCTTTTAGCCAGAACCGCCCTCCTTGCTCCCTCCCCTCTGCCAGGGACCTTTCTGGAGCATTACAGATGGTGTGACATGAAGGTCTCCTACGGGGCAACAGGCAGTACATGGCACGTACACAAGAAATCCTGCCCAGGCAGGTCCAGGCTTTTGCAGCTACAAACAGAAGTGAGTTTCCCCCATGAAGGTGTGAATCGAGACAGATCCTTCCATGGAGCAGACAGCTAGGGCAGGAGATGGTGTGAGAGATCAGACATTAACATGGGGAGTCTTGAGACAGAATCAGCTATCTTGATCCTGTTGGCAGACGGATGAGGTGGAGGGTGTTTTTCAGGTTAGATTCTCATCTGGGCTGTTCTCCTTCTGGACAGCTTTGATCTGATTTGGAAAACAGGGGACAAAAAGTGTCAGAGATGTGGACAAGGAGAGGTGTGGTCCCCTGGGCTCAGTGTCCTGGCTCCAGGCTGGTGCTTGAATCCAGCCAGAGCTGGAGGGACATGGGATTAATGTCTCTTTAGCCAGATCACACAAATTTTTATGGATTTACTTCTGTTCCCCCAGTCCTGCCACTTGAGATGCTCTCAAGAACTTTGTGAGATGCTCTCAAGAACAGTGAAGGGCCACTGTCCCTGCCGCCAGGCATGGAAGTTGCTTTGATCTCAGCACAATGCCTCTGTACCAGCTGGAATCTGGCCCTAGATTGAAGCATTTATTTAAGCGGGGAGGAGCTGAAATCAAGATTAATGTGGTCCAAGTTTTGCTGGCTGAGAGCCTGTCCCAGCACAGCCCTGCGCAGGAGGTGCTCCCCATGCCTGGCCACAGGTCAGCAGCAGGGAGAGCACTGGGAGCAGGACAAGAGCATGCTTGGCTGCATGCAGACCCCCCACCACCAGCTTCCCCGCAACCCCTTTCCCCAGATGACCCTGGTACCTTATGGACCCAGCCAGGAGGGGGTTGAAGGCGTAGAGCCAGTCGTGCATGTCCTTGTCACTGCTTGCCTGCAGCAGGATGCCCCGGTGCTCTGTGCACACTGCGAACGTGTTCGGGGTCTGCCAGGGGAGAGCTGGGGCTGAGTCCCTTGCCCAAGGGGCTGCAGAGAGCGGGGCTGGCTCCCAGCACACTACCTTGAGCATGGCCTGCTGGTCCTCGCTGTACTCCACCTGGGCCTTGGAGAGATTTAGTATGGCCCTCTCAACTGCATCCTTGTCCGAGTTGTAGATGTAGACATACGGGCGTCGGACCACCACAAAGCGCTTCACCCACCCATTGGTGTGGGGCTCCAGGAAGTGCAAGTAGCCCTTTTTGGAGACGATGGGGCTGCAGAAGGGACCGAGGTCAGGGTAGGACATATACCATGTGGAGGTGGCAATGGAAGGGCACCATCCCCCCAAGCCCCACAGTGCTCCCCTCACTGGCTCCGCTAGCTGCTCCTACCTGACCCGAATCTCTTGGATGTCAGGCACCAGCAAACGCTGGGGCTCCTTCTCCTCCTCAGGCCGGCGGGCTGGGGACTTCTTCTGCTCTCCTTCTACTGCAGGCTCAAGGTCAGGGCTCTCTGCCCTGGAAGAGACCTGGGGGGGTCTGGGGAGGAATGAGAGGCCAGGGTGTAGGAGGAGTGACAGCTGGAGAACACCCATCAGCCAGGACCACTTGGTAAAGCTGCGTTAACCAGGGGCCGCTGGGGCATCACCCAAACCTCCCAGCTACCTTCTTACCTGACCTCCATGGCGTTGTAGTGTCCTTCCACCAGTGACGGGCAGGTTGAGGAGGGGGTGAGAGTGGTGACCCCAAGGGCTGGCATGGAGGGGTCTCTCATCAGGGTCACAGACATTTCGGACAGCTGTGGAGCAGCAAAGGTGTGGACTCAGGTTTCTGCCCCAAGCCAGGCACAGGCAAAAGACCAGGTGCCTGCTCATACAGGGAGAGGCAAGACCTCCAGCTGGTGGGGTCCTCTCCTGGCATGGTCCCAAGAGCCACCAGCTCTGGGAACAGCAGGGCAAGTGGAGGGATCAGGGACCCCAGAGCAGGGACCACTCGTACCATGGTGCCCATCTCGCCCCTGCCCAGCCAGGCCCCTCCAGCCATGCATTCCCCCCAGCCTCCGCCAGCCTGGCAGAGCCCAGGGCAGTGGCAGTACCTTGCTCTCACTGGCGCTAATGCAGACGTGGCTGTGGCTGTACTCCCTGTTGAAGGTGTGTGTGAGCAGGCGTAAGCACTGTGGAGAGAGGAGGATGGTGAGGCAGGAGCCATCTTCCCCCACCCTCTTCCCCCCACTCCTCCTGGGCTTTCTCCTGCTGCAACTCCCTACTGCCCCATGGGAGCCTCTTCCCAGCTTCATCCCCATGACCTGGGGATGCTGCAGGACGGTACCTTCACGGCCAGCTCCTTCTGTCTCTCGCTGGGGGTCTCAGCGGGAGAGGTGCGGCCCTCAGGGGCCCCGTCAACAGAAAGCGGGGTAGAGACGCAGGAGGTGCTTCGGGACTCGGAGTCCTCACTGGAGCAGGGGGACAGGGTCTCCAGGCCCAGGCGCTGGGTCGTCTCCAGCTTCTCACGCAGGAGCAGGTAGTGCCTTGTCTTCTCCACCTGGACACAGGCAGCCAGGCTCAGGGGTGGCTCCTTCCCCGCCAGCATCCTTTCGAGGACCATGCTCCCCAAGACCCATTAACCCCATCTGTTCATTTGCTCCAGGTCTGCTGGGACCTGGCTACCAGCAATGCACAGGAGAACATGGGCAGCACAGCCCCGCTCCAGTCTCTTCCTGCAGCCCGGGGTGGGGAATCCCACCAGGACCGGCAGGGTGAGGGGCTGAGCTGCGAGTTGCATTGTCTCAGCTGATTTCTAGCCCCAACTCTTACTTCTTGCAGGAGGCTGAGTTTCTCCAGCTCCCACTGATGGTCGAGGATGAGGCTGTCGCTGCGGGGCCGCCAGCCAGCCAGGTTCTCCTCTCCCCGCACATAGGCTACAGAGGTGTCCAGCACACGCCGGCGCCGTCTCTGCATACCTGCAGGGACAGACACACAGCTGGGGGGACAGATGCACGGCCTCGACCCCGACCGCCATGCTGTGCCCTCTGGCCCCACAGTGAACACCCAGGCAGAGGCACGGCACCCACCTGGGCTGCCAGCGTCAGCCACACAGCAGAGGCTGAGCTCATAGACTCCCGTCACACGGTTGCTGCGAGCAAAGGGAGACGAGGTGTTACCAGCTCTGCCCCATCCCTGTGCCCTGGTTATTTTGCCCAGGCTGCTGGGATGCCCCAGAAGGGCTCCAGTCCCTGGGTGATGACTCTTCTCCCTCAGAAAGACAGGCGCATCCCAGTACCTCTCAGAAGCCCGCAGGCTGCCACTGCCAAAAAGGTTGCGGATGGAGCGGGAGGCAGGAAGCTTGGCATCCCGGGAGTAGAAAACCATGCAGAAGTCTTTGGTGATGACGGCAGGCTGAGTGCAGTTCTCCATCTGCAGCAGGGCAAGGGAGAAGGCATCAGGGGGGCTGTGGTTTGGCAGCCCAGTGGATTTCTCCCACCCCTGGTACCCAGTGGTTTCCACTCCCAGGGCCCCACAGGGCCCCCAAGCTCCAGGCTGAATCCTGCACCCCGTAAGCAGCAGTGCCAGCTAAGGAGGGGTTCACACTGCAGTGGGGGAAATACCAGACTTTGCTGGCATTATAATGGCCCGAACTAAGGTCCTTGCCTCAATGTAGGCAGAAAGAGTGATGTAGATTTTCTCCCGGTACGGGGTGACACGGTTGAGCAGCAGCGAGTTGTGCATGGAGCTATCCCACGCTGTCTCAAACTGGTAGAAGCTCCTGCCGAAAAAAAAAGCAGAGCCGGTAAAACAACCCCCCCAGAACCCCAGGCAAGCGAGCAAGGAGATGCCATCGTCCCCCCTCCACAGCGCTGTGACAGACCTGCAAGGACACATGGACATGCACACGCAGCAGGGACAGATGGGGACAGCCACTCCAGAGGACACAGGCTCAAGGCAAAGGGGGACAAGGCATGGTGGGAGGGGGATGCGGCATCCTCAAAACAGCCGATGGACCAGTGTTTTGGGGAGGAGGGACCACGGGAGGAGTGGAGGCTCAGCTGGGATGCAGGCAAGGCAGGGCAGGCTGAGAAGGCAAAGGAGGGTGCATGCCCCACCCCCGTGCTCAGAGTGGCGGGGTGCCACCCCCAACATACCCGGGCCAGGTCCCCACTACCCAGCCTGGGACACGCAGCACCTCCTGGCCCCCACCAGAAGCAGCTGTCACCGTTCTGGTGACAATGGCCAGAAGGGAAGGGAGGTTGCACTAAGGGGTTGCTGCCACCCCGCCCCTGAGAGAGCAGCCCCCACGGCCAGCCACATCCCCTTCCCCAGGGCTGCCCCCGTCTGCCAGTCCTGCACCCCAGAGGGACCCAGGGACCACTAAATCAGTGGCTGGCCCCTGTTGGGCTGCATCCCCCTGCTCCTGCTCTGCCCTTGCCAGCCCCATTCCCACCAGGCTGCCTTGCTCCCCTCACTGTGTTCTCCATGGCTCCCAGGCTGGGGGAAGGGGTCAGGGACACCCGGCCCCATTCACCCTGTGCCTGTGGGGTCCCATAGAGGACGGTGCAGCCACCCAGAGCAAGAGTGGCAATTGCCCTTTTTGGGTCAAGCAATTGAGGGTGGAGGAAGCAGGAGGTAACTCCAGCTTGAGAGCATGGGGGATCCATGTTTCACCCCCTGCCCTACTCCTGGGCTCCCTGCTAGGCCAGCCCCCAAAGCCATCCAGAGCTGCCACAGCCCAGGCTCCCGCCTTGACCATCCTGAGGAAGCTGTGGCTCAGTGATATCTCAATGAGGATGCTTCGGCACATCCCTGAAGCAGCATCCAGGCAGCTGAGGGGCTCTTTTAGAAAGAGCCAGGGCAGCCAGGGGGAGTGGGAAGAGGCTGTCAGCTGTGACTGCCCCCAGTTGGAAGAAAAGGGAGAGCGACACTTTCAGGTGTATAAAATACATTAAAAAAAAACCCGCATGAGACAGAGCCAAGGTGAGGGATTGCTTTGCAGACACAGGTCGCTTGAGAAGAGAGTACTCCCCAGGGAGGAGGAGAAGAGGAGCCTCAGGAGGGTGGAAAGAGCAAAAAGCAAAGGGAGGAGGCGAAAGAGAAAGAGAGAAAAGCAGGAGGGACCAGACCAAGCGGGTGCGTGCGAAATACCTAGTGTCATTTCCGAACGAAATGCTATAAGTGGAAGGTGACCCAAGGACAAACACACACACGTACACACACAGAAAAACGAAAGGTCAGAAAGCATTGTCTGTACAGCGCTGGCACAGGAGCAGGGCTGTGAGGAAGGGGAGGCTTGGCCCCATATCAGCACCACTGGCTGAAGAAGCTCCTGCTTAGCTAGACCCCTAATTGGAGCCCAGAAGGAGCTCAGCGAGGGCAGACAGACCTGGGTGAAAACCCTCTGCCTTACTCATGGTCCAGCAGCTGGGAAGTGAACACATTCCTCCTCATCCCCTGTACTCTGCCTCCCCTTGCTGCTGTCCCAGGGCAAGGAGCTCCCACCCCGTGCAGCCCCTTAGGAAGGTGCCCACTGAGGGGGGACCAGCCATCCCACTGTCACCCATGCAGTGGAAGATGATTTCTTGGCCCATCCCCTGGTTCGCAAGGGAGACCATCACTGTGCCAAGAGCTCACAGGCAATGCCAACGCAAGCCATATCCTGCAGCTGGATCTGTGCTGGATCCATCCCCCTGCACCCCAGGGGTTACACCACAACAGTGCCAATGGAGGGACAGCTCTGACCTAGGGCATCTCCCAGCTGGACCAACTTCTAGCTGCTGTAGGGAGGACAATCTCCCAGGAACAAAGCTACAGAGCCCACCAGGACTTGGGACACCCCATCCCCTGTCTCCCAGATGCATCCTCCTCTTCTGCTGTGAGGCAGGGTGGTGGGACACCCCCTCCTCTGCGGCCTCAGCAAGGCTCCCATCCAGAGGTGGGTGGCAGTATTCAGGTCCGGCAGCTTGTGCCTACGCACCACACACCAGGCTCACCCTGCAGTCCCAGCTGAAGCCCCCCATCCCAAAACAGCCGCTCCCCTTGTTACACAGGGGTATAACAGTCCATGCCACATACGGGTGCATACACCCACCATTGTGCTTGTGTACAGACGCACACTGCCCATATGCCGCACCTATACCTGCGAGACTACTGTGCACGGGACAGGCAGCCATGGCGTGTGCCGCCACACCACCCAGTGTTACTGCCATCCTTGTCAGGTGCCCAGGCGAGGGCTGGAGGCGCTCTGAAGCCCCCACCATGGCTGCCACAAGCCTTGCGGCTACTCCCAAGTGGTGCCAGGGGCCAAGATAGGACTGGGGCAGGAGGCAACAGGGGGGCGGCACGCTCAGTGCTGGATGCCAGAGAGATGGGAGAGCAGCGAAGTCAAAAAGCAAGAAGAAAACCCAAATCAGGCGATGGGGGGCACAGGCGTGCGAGGGGGAGCAGCAGCCAGCGAGAGCGTGGCCCTAACAAATAGCAAAGGGGCCGAGTGAGCGAGAGGTGCCAGGGCAGGGGGAAGGAAGGATGGGGCATTTGGAGGGATGGGGGGCTGGATGTCCAAGTGCTGCCTCAGGCAGGAGTGAACGCACTGAGGAGAGGAGGGAGAAAGAAAGAAGGGAGAGAGAAAGGGGGGGGAGGGTGGAAAAAAAGCCAATGGAAACAAATAATACCTAGGCATATCCGAATCAAGAAACTGCCTGCAAAAACACAAAACAATCACATGGTTAGTGTGGGCTCAGATGGGCGGCAGCAGGGGAGAGAAGCGAGGGGGAACCCTGAGTGCTGCCCCCCATGCCTCCTCCCTGGGCACTCACTGCAGGGATGAATGAATGCTGGAGAGGGAGCTGTATTGGCTGCTCCCCCAGTCTCCTCATGAGTGGCTCTGGGGAACTGGGGAGGCTGGGGGCCGGGGGGAGCCAGGGCTGCTCTGGGCAGTGGAGGCTGCATGGTGTAAGGCAGCGAAGCAGGGAGCGCAAGCAGCCAAGGAGGAGAGTGAAGTGGGTCCTGGCTCTGCCCACTGCCCTCCCTCTGCCCATCCTTGCAGGCTGCTGGGGCCAAAGCATACACACCTGCATGCCAGATGGAAATAGGGGGGAAGTTGCATGCCCCTCAGCATCCTGCAGGAAGCTGGCCGCCCCCTCCTCCCCCTGCCTAGCCCTCAGCAGGCTCGACAGGATGGATATGGGACAGATACGACGTGCACACCAGCCCGCGGCCCCAGATCAGGGGTGGCCCTGAGACGCAGACCCTCTGAGTGTGCAGGTAAGTTGGGCTCTTGCCAAATCCAAGCCCCGAATCTGCCTGCTTCTCCCCACACCCTGAGCAACCCCCAGCCTAAGCTGTGTCCCCTTGTCCTGCAGGACCTGCAGGGGGAAGGCAGAGCAGGAAGCACATCCCCCCTGCCAGGCTACGCCAGAGATGCTTTAGATCCTATATGGCTGCACCTGGGACCAATCAGCCAGAGCAGGAGCTGAAAAACAGCACAGCCTCAGGAGCCTGTGGGCGCCTCAGCCACCCAGCTCTCAACAAAAACTGCCACAGTTTGGCCAGGCCAGGCCAGGCCCAACTTGCCCGACTGACCTCACTCTGTTGTCCCTGTAGCTGTGCCAAAGTGCCCAGTCTGACACTCATACACATACCCAACCCTGTGATTTGGCTCTGCTGCCCTGGTACTGCACGCTTGTCACTCCACCATGCCCAGGAGTTGCCCTGGGAGTGCTCCAGGGTGGCACCTCCCATCCAGACCCCCATCATTCCCCTCAAAAACACCCTGCCTTCGAACAGGCCACCTTGGGACAGCGCTGACCCTGAAGAAAACAAGGAGAAAAGCGATCCCCGCTCCCTGCTGGGATGCTCCTACACTGGCTACCACCATGTGCGCAGCCCAGGACCAGTTCCGCTGCTCCCAGTGCTGCCAACAACCATCCCCATCTTGTCGCGGCTGCCCGCAGGCACACATTCTGGCCAGGGACCCCTGCCAGCCCCCCAGGTTTCACCAGCAACCCTGGTGCAGAGGAGAGCTCTGCCCTCCACATGCACCACTCCCCCCTGCCCCCACAGGACCCAGCCAGGGAGATCTTGGAGATAAAAAACCTCCAGCCCTGCTGCTCCCACACCCCTGCCAAACCCATGGCAGGGGTGGGACAGCCCGCCCCACAACAGGCATCCCCACAGCAGTGGGGGATGGCTTTTCTGCAACACTCCCACAAAAATGGGGACCTGCCACGGGCACCAAGCAGCCTTTCCAGCACATTTTCTGGGATGCAGAGCAAACAGCCCTTTGTGGCAGGTCCCCTCCAACCACAGGGTCACTACATCCTTCCAGCACCAGCACCGGCACCAACCAGCTCTGCACCTGGCAGTCACAACCATCACGGGAGAGCAGGACACCCACCCAAATTCCCTGTAGTGCCAAAGCCCAGTGCGGAGATGGTTGGGTGAAGAGAAGGAAGAGGGCTGGTGGCTTTGAACCCCAAGACCCTCTGCAGCTCCAGAAACCACCTGCCCTGATGCAGCAATGGGTCAGCAGGACCCTGTGGAGGAACCAAAAGCCCCCCCCAGGGGAAGGAGGGGCTCCCCACATCTTCCCCCAGCCCTCACCGCAGCAGGGGAAGAGCAAGAGAAGCAGCAGCACGCACCGGTCATCCTGGGAGGGGTGGATGTACCCAGAGGAGAGGATGTTCAGAGACAAAATGTTGGGGTCAATGAGAGACTCATCTGCTTCTGGGGTGTTGCGGATCCGACCTGCAGGAGCAGCAGAGGGACATCTCTCAGGCAACAGCTGATGGCTCTGTGAGGGTCCACCATGAGGGGCAGAGGTAGCCGTCTGCCTACATCCCACAGCAGCCCCCTCATCACAGGCAACAGCTGCCTGGTGCTTGGCCACTCAGCGCTTGAGGTCCTGGTCCAGCTCCTGGATGCAGTGGCCAGGACAAAGGCATCCTGTCCATGCGGCATCCCAGTGTCACCTGCCAGGCAGCCACCACTTTGTGGGAGGGGAGACAAGGTATAAAGCCCCATGTGGGAATGTGGGTGAGAAACAGTTCGAGAGGATGCTTGGGAACTCAGTGGGCTGAGGGTTGCTCACAGCCCACCCAACCTGATTTGGCTTACCCACAACCAGCTCACGCACTTCCTTCCAGCGGATGAGGCTGCCCGTTTCATGCACCAAGGTGACGGTGATTCTCCTCTGGATGCCCTGAGACCCACAAGGCCAGAGAGAAGGGACAGTGGTTAACACAGCTGCCAGTAGGAGCCAGAGCCAAGACGGCACCTCAGGGAGAAAGTACCTGGTGGAGAAGGAAGGTCCCATGGCATGGCATGCCTCCACGGTGGTCCACAACAGCAGGAATGTAGCTGGAAGAGAGGATTGCGGCATGACATAGAGGCCTGTTGGCCTGCCTGGAGGTGCTGAGCACCAGGCAGATCACCACGCTGCCTCCCTCTCCCCTTTCTGGCAGGACTTACTCTCCGTTGGCCTCCAGCTCACAGATCTCAAAGAAGACCATCAGGTCATACTTGCACTGGCACGGACCAGCGCTGGGCCGAGTCATGGTGCTCAGCTTTGTCGCAGGCACTGTGGTGGGTCAGAAAGACAGCTTAAAGGGTGAGCTTGCCACCGATGTTTGGAATGAGGCATGTGATGGCAGGCAGGGTAAGGGGCAGAGCAGGTAGGGACCATGGGGAGACACATGGAGGCAGGTGGCAGCAAGGCAGGAGGGAATGCATAGAGGGGGACAGCGCCATCCCGGGGACCTTGCTGACCACTGGCATGCCTTCTGCCACGCCCAACACAGGGCAGCAAGGGTGTCAGGATGCAGCTAGCCTCACCCATCCCCAAGATGCACATTCTGAGCCCGCAGCCCTGGCACTAACACATCTCAAACCATACAGCACCTCTCCAAGGGTACCACTCAAGGACAGCCGTTTGGGGACAGCCACTTGGGAACAGCTGAAGGGAGGCTCCGCCAGTGCTGGTGCGGGGACTCCACAGCAAACCACAGTGCTCAGCCAGGCCCCCACAACACAGGTCTCAGCAGCCAGAGCACAGTGGAGACCCCATAGCCCCTGTGGGATGGCATGGCTGAGTGGCCACCTGAACTGTCCAGGGCGGGTAGCCTCCTCCCTGCCACTCCACAGGAAATTAGAAGGGGGCTTTGCATCAGCCAGGTACTACCAGAATGGGTGCCAAGGGCTTTAAGGGCTTTTGGGTGCTATGGTCCGCAGTACATTTTGTGGTGCCCTGGGGCCCTAACTGGTTGGTCCCGCTGGGCAAGGGGACCCTGCACCCAGCACAGGGACCACGGACAGGCAGAGGAACAGGCAGCCAGATCCCCTACCTGGTTTAGAGAGCGGCATCACACGGGGGAAGTGGCGCCGGGACGGCCTCAGTGGGCTGCAGAGAGAACCAGCTTGGTTAAAGCATCCACAGGGACTCTGAATCTGGCTAACCTCACCTACTCCCTGGGGCCACCCCATCCTATCACCTGGCCCCTGCTTCTCTGGGTCCCCAGGAGGGTGGCTGCACCAGGTGCCCCCAGTGGCACCCAGGGGCGGCTCAGGGTGCACCTACCTCAGGACGTCCTTGCAGAGGGGTGGGAACGGGTGCTGCTGGTAGTGCCCAAAGACTTCAAATACAATCGGCTGACTCTTGATGTATTCAATGAAGGACTTGGTCACCTCCACAGCGATCTAGAAGAGAAAGAGCCGTCGATGGCACAGTTTAGCTGGGAAAGGGATGCAGCTGGCAACAGCGCCAGGGAGGTGAGAGGGTGCAAGCCTGTCTGATCCCCTGCAGCCCTCACCCATCCCCTTCCCCATGGCCCAAGGATGGTCTCCCCACCAAGACCACCATGGAATCCCAGTCTTTTGGGGTAGAAGGAAGTGGCTTGTGGTCTTTCCCCCACACATCCACCTTGTCTAAGGTTGGCTTAGCTGAGCAGCTGTGACAGGCTGGGAAAGCCAGCAGGAAGATGCTCCCCCAGGGAGAAGATCCAGCCAATGGCCCGGCAAGGACACCAGCAGCCATGGGGGTGAGGGGTTGTGGACAGGGGAGGGGTACGCACATTTTGGACGTGATAGAAACCCAGTGGTGGCCCCCGTCCCGTGTTCTTCAAGGGTTCTGTTGAAAAGGCCTCGTCATGGCGATGGATGAAGCTGTGGAGGGAAGGAAGGTGGCTTGGGGGCTACAGGACAGGGACATGCTGGAGCACGGAGGGCAGAAAAACCAGGAACCAGGACAAGAATCTGCTCCCCCCAGGGCTGCTGCCCACACCCTGGCCTGGCATAGGACCCCCCTGAAGCCGGTGGGACCCTCTCCCTGCTGTTTTCCAGTGACTGAACAAGATACCAGAAAAACACATGGGCTCATCCTGCAGCTCTTGGTTTTGCCTCCCCATCCATAAAGGGCTCAGAGCTTGGAGAGCTGGGACTCCCCAACATTCACCACCAGCCCCGAGGCAATGACCAGAGCACAGTGGGAGATGTGGGGCCAGGAGCCATCGAGGGCTTACTTGAACTGGCAGAAGATGTCTGCATATTCTGCAGAGATGCTGGAGGCTTGCAGGACTGTCACACGGAAAGTAAAGATGCTGCCCAGTTTCAGGTGGTCCAGAGCTGTCTCCAATGGCCCATCCGGCACAGGCTTCTCTGGACTGTCCAGGAGAAGGTCCTCTGGGGTCACTGTGGGGAGGGGAGGGTCCTCAGCAGGGCAGGGGGTTCACCCCCTGTGTCTGCCAGCAGCCCCATGCCAGGGCAGCAGGCTTTTGACACTTGGGTGGGCAACAGGAGTCTGGATGCTGGGGCAGGGGACTGCTCCCCAACCACTTGTCAGCACCCCCTCACCTGCACAGGTGTTGTTGTTGACTTCGTCAGCAGAGGGACCCATGTCGCTGACCTGTCCCTGGCCTTCGACAATGCGCAGTTCCTCCTGGGAGGTCCCCGAGCGAGACATCCCCACCGCTGGGCAAGACTCTGACTGGAACTGTGCCAGGAGCAGTGCTCAGGGATGCCGGTGGTCTGTGAGGTGGTCCCGCTTGCAACCACACCCAGAGTCCCAGGGCACCTCCAGCTCTCCCACCCCACAGCAACCCATGCTGGGACAAGGGCAAGAGCACGGTACAGTGGTGGGTGCCAGAGGGCCAGGGGCTGCCAGGTGGACTGGGAGCACGGTCCCTTCAGCGCGATGCCTGCACCTGGGGGAGCACAGTGGTCCCCGTGGAGGAGCACCACTGTGGCAGGCAGGGCTCCATGGTCCCTAGGCACCCACCAAGAGCTGGCCGCCACCATACCTTCTCAAAGTGCTGGTCATCAAAAGAGATCTTGGCCGTCCCCGACTGCCGCACACCGGAGCCGTAGTCAGGGGCTTCCTCATCCGCTGGGGGATGGATGGTTGTGAGCCGGTGCAGGGGGATGTGGGGGATGCGAGGGGCGTATTCTGGGGGGGAGCCCCCCTCCTACCTGAGATGGCCTGGACGGCCACACGCAGGAAGCCCTTCACCTCGCCCTTCTCGCTGACGATGGCCACGCGATGCACCAGGGGCACAGGATAGAGGAGGTTGCTCAGGTAGACAAAGGCCCTGCCAGAGAGGGGGGGACACACACACACACAACATGGGGGGAGCGGTCACTGCCCCCACCCGCGGGTCCCCAGGCGCGGGTGGCACGGCCGCCGGCGGCCGGGATCCCAGGTCACCGCTCACGGCACTACCGCGGCGCTGCAAAGCAAAACTAAAGAGAAAGCAGCCAGGGCCAGCCGAGAGGGGAAGGGGGTGGGCAGCGGGTGGGCAGGTTCTGCAGGCAGGCAGGCGGACAGTGCGCCGCGGGCAGCACCACGAAGCAGACAGGGCTCGCATACCTCTCCGGCTGTCACCTCCGTGGCGGGCAGGGAGGGGAGGGGGGCTGTGCTGGTGCCACTGTGAAGCCGGGAGGGAAGAGGACCTTCTCTGTGGTGAAGAAGCTGGAGTACTAGGGCAGGCGGTGCTGCGACACGACTTGGGGGCAGCTGCGGAGTCACCGTGGCAGGGATGGGGTCAAGTCAGGACGGGAAGGAGGGTGATGAGGGAGGTAGAGGCCGGCAGGAACAAAGGAGGGGAGAGGAGGAGGCCCCGGCTGGAGGCCAGAAGCCTCCAGAGATGAACCTGCCAGGGGGTCCCGGCCCCAGCCCTGCCTGTGGTATCACAAGACTGCTGGTGGCTGCACGTGGGTTCTGCCCAGCTGGGAGGGATGCTGCATGGTGTGGCTGGCAGAATTGGTGGCATATGTCCCCCCCACCCCATCCCTTCACACGCATGTGGCTATGGAGTCCTGGGCTGCCCATCACAGGGATGGCATGGCTGGCTTCTCCCCGTGGGTGGGGAAGGAGCTGCCCGCTCCCCGTGCAGCCAGCCTGAACCTCCCCACTGTCCACGGTATCCAGATTGCCAGCACTACCATAGCAAGGTGCCACGCCAGGGTTCAACACGATGGCCACACCATGTCTCTGGCAGCACCTCCCACGAGGCCACAGCTCCCCATTTTGCCTCCTCTTGCCATCCTCCTCAGCCTTGCCACCAGCCAGCCTGCCTTCCAACAATCTTCCTGACACCCTGGTGACAGCGTGCTGTGCCCTCCATGGTGACAAGCCACTTCGGTGCTGAGCTTCCTGCCAAGAGGTATAAGCTACCCTTGCCTGCAGGGCAGCACCATTCCCAGTGAGAGGCTGTGTGGGGTGCCCAGCACCCCAACCCAGGGCAACCACAGGCATCTTGACATGCAGCATATTTGGGTGTCATGGGGAGGGATGGTGCTGGAGCTGGCCAAGACACTCCTGCTTCAGGAGGGTCCCATGAGGGTTGCATCTCCAGGAGGCTGGCAGTGCTGCTCGTGATGTCCCAGCCTTGCAGGTGCCTTTGCAGACATCCAGTAGTACCCAAAAATGCTTAGGGAGCTCCTGCAGCAGGACCCAGCCCTGCACTTGCAGCCCAAGCCCCAAAGTCCGGATATTCCCCTTGCTCTGGTGACTCCCATTGAACTCCAACTGCTGCTTGAGGCTTTTTCCACCCAAAGCATCTCCAGTGTCTCAAGTTGTGGAAGCAAAGGTGATGCCCCATCACTGTCTCCTGCTGGGCCCAGCTCACTCCATCTCTTCTCGGAGACCACCAGGGACAAGTGGCTGGACTGTGCCAGGGCTTCCTGGCAGGACCGCGTGCCTAGGGTAGAGCCCACAACTGCGGGGATGTCTCGAAAGTACGGGGATCTGGTTGTGCCTGCTCACTCAAGATCACAGGGCAGCTGGTGTTGAAGCCAAGGGGGTGAAGAGGGGAGGAAAGAGGGAGAGGGAGAGGGTAGGTGCGCAGGGAGGAGCGGGACAAGTGTGTCACTAGAGGAAGGAGGGCAGGGACACTAACCACAAGATTGGTGAGGTGCAAAGATGGCATGCTCAGACCAAAGAAAAGCCTTTCCAAAGGAAGACAAAAGTGAAATAACCCCAATTTTTGCTAAAGCTTTGGAGAGATAGAGCCAGCAGCTAAAAAAAAAACCACAAACAAAACCAAAAAACTAAAAAATTAAAAAAAAAAACCAAAAACCTAAAATAAAAAAAAGAAAGGAAAAAAAATCAAAGACAAGGATCCAATCATAAACCAATCCAAGCACACTTCACAAGAAATGTGGCCGGCGGAGCTGCTGCGCGGGGAGCCAAACCCAGGGCAGACTCAAAAGAAGTCCGAAGGCGCCGAGCTCTGGGGAACGTGCCCCCGGCACGGAGCAGGGCCGCTGCCGCAGGGCCTTGTTTGGTTTTTTGAGGTGCCCCTGAGAGTTTTGAGGGGGGGGGGGGTTATGTTTTGTTTTCTTGGTTTTTTCAATAAGGAAAAAAGAAAAAGAAAAAAAAAAAGGGGGAAGAACCCAGCTCTTTCGGTCTGAGGCTGCAGGACTCTTACCACACCTCTGCCCTCTCTGCCTGCACTGGTCCCCCTCTTCCCCACCTCACTGCCCACACCCTGCCCCTCAGGGATAAGCCTGGCTTTAGCACACCAAGGAAGAGGAGCTCCAGCTCCACCCCAGTGAGGGCAGCCCCAGTGGAGAGAGGTTCATCATCATGAGCCCCTCTGGCTCCTGTATGGGGCAGAGGCTCTGGGACCAGCTCCAAGCACATACCCCTCTGGGAAAGCCCTGGAGCAGAGCTAGCAGCACCGCATCCTGTTTTGGGGATGGGCAGAATGTGATCGGCTTTGGCAGCACAGCCAGTTTTGTGGCAGCTGGTGGGTTTCCTCAGGCCAAGACTGATGGAGCCCAGGGGGGTCACCTGGCCAACAGGTATGAGGCATCAAAGCTCTTGTCCTCAGCTGGAGCCGAGGAGGATTTGGAGCCTGTACCCGGGTTCCCACGACCTCCCTGAACAACTCCTGTGCCAAGCTGGCAGGGATGGCCCCAAGCCGAGCACCGGGTATGGGAGGCAAGAGAAAACGCCACTTTTCGAAGAGCCCTCCTGTCCCTCCTGTGCCCAGCTCTCCCCTCACTCCCCTCAGCTTTGTCCTCCGGACCACCTGAGGACATTCAAGCCTCCGCCTCAGAGGGGGCTCATGCTGACCGATGCAGCTGGGATGGCCAAGCCGGTGCCAGAGGCACATGCAGTTTTGAAGTGCCGGCGTGTCACCTGCCACCAGCACCACAAGGAGTCACCCCGAGTCGGGTGGGAGATGGCCCTCCCTGGGACAGAAATGCCCAGGACTAAGACCCCTGTGCAGCTCCCTCAGCTCCTTCAGTGCCAAAGATGCAGCAGAGCTCCCCTTCTCAGGGATCATCCCCAAGACCTGCCTAAAGGGTCTCCAGTGGAGCTGGCACTGTCTACTTTCCCCTGCTACCCCCTGGCGCCGCTGTGCTTGTCACAGCCCTACCTCGGTGGGCATCTCACCGCCCTGCCCGGCGCCCCAGGCTCAGCAGCAATCCCGGCCAGCTGGCCACCCCCTGCGCCTCTGGAACACCCCAGAGGTGGGAGTTGTGTCCGAAAGCAGTTCCCTCATGCGAAAGAGCTAGTTCCTTCCCGGCATGCTCTCCTAAAACCTCACCAACCTTCCTACTAAACTGAACAGGGGGGAGCGGTCGTAAAACGGATCCCGGCCATCACACAGTGGGCACTCCGGAAAGATGTCTTCCTCCAGGTCCTCCGCCTCCTCCTCCTCCTCCTCCTCCTCCTCCTGCCCCTGGTGCTGCTCGTCAGCAGGCTCGGTGATGTCGGAGTCGGGGTTCGAGAAGGTAGGGGAGGGGGTGAGATCAGCCATGCGCTCGCTCATGCATGTGTTGAAAAGAGGAGAGCTGTTGCAGCCAGAGATATCTGAACTAAGGTTAGTACAACAAGATAGAAGACAGGTTAACACCAGCTGTTCCAAACAGAGAGAGCAAGAATAGGAATTTTGCTTTTTTTGGGGGGTGGGCTTTTTTTTAATGAGTTGGGTTTTGGGGCAGGGCTTTTTCCTGCTTAAACCAAAGGACACTGGGAAATAAAGACCTGCCCGTCCGTCCGGTGTGTTTCTAAAGGAAGCTACCAACAGCCATCAGCTATAAAGGGTGGAGAAAAGAGCAACCCAAGGAGCCGGTGCAAATGGTGGGGATTCCCCTCGCTGGCTTTGTGGGCAACGTGGGGACAGAGCAGGCACTGCAGCCTCCACCACTGAAGGGAATCTCTCCACATGCCATGGCACGGGGGGACAACACTGTGGCAGGTGTGGTTGGTTGGGCCATGTGGCTCAGTCCCCTGCTCCCCCTGCCCACCGGGGCAGACCCCTTCTCCAGGGTGGCTCATCCTCGTTGCTGGCATTGCACTCTTCCAGCCAGCAAGTGGGAAGTGCACGGAGACAGGCGGCACATACTGTACAGACGGATGCTCAGACACCAACACATATACATGGACGCGTGACTGTCAGGGCAGAAGTTGCGATGGCACAGGCTCTCAGCCTGCTGGACAGCCATAGCCCCCTGCTTCCCACTGGTGTCAAGCCAAGAGCCCATGCCTCACAGGACTGTGTTAGGGCAGGCAGTGGGAGCATTGCCAGCGGCTCATGGGTCTCTCAGGGTCCCAGCAGTCCATGTGGAGGAAAGCCATCGCAGTAAAGATGGGCCCTGACCAGCACCAGGGGGTCAACACATCCTCCCATGGCACGGCCCCAGGGAGACAAACGCTCTGCACATGGCAGAGCTGGCGGCGCTTCCTCCCACAGGGCTGCCTGCGGGTCCCAGCCGTGCTTAGAAGGAGCCAAAGCGCTCACCTGCCAACCAGCCTGAACCAGGGGAAGCGGTCATAGAAAGGATCTCCACCGGTCACCACATTGTCGCAGTCCTCGATGACACTAGAAGGCACTTCTGCTGCACGGTCATACATTTCACGCATTAAGTCCAGGCGTTGCCTGCAGGCAGAGGGGGACACGATGGACAGCTGGGAGAAACCGGGCTGAGGCTGGCCAAGCCCTCCCTGTCATGGGCACCATCCTCCTACCTCAGCTTCTCCAGGGTCCAATAATGTGTCGCCCCATTCTTCTGGTCCTGCACCTCTACGGCCACGATGGTCCGAGGGAACGGCCGCTTTTCCCGGTCCTTGGCGGCATCAGGAGGCAGGAGGTCAGGGGGGAGAGGCGAGTACAGTGTGTCTGTGAGGAGCACGAACTGGAACTGGACCTGGAGAGGAGCAGAGGGAGACAAGTGAGCTGCCTCAGAGCATGGCAGGTGCCATGCGGTGCCTTTAGTGACCCCTTCCTCAGCATTTCCCTGGCTGCCTGTGCTTGTGGCCTCTGCCGTGGGTGCCACAGCATGCCAGAGAGGAGCCTGAGGCACCCACCTTTTTCTTCAGCTCCACACTGATGGCGTTGGCTTCCTTGAGGAAGATGGCATTGCCCCAGAGCAGGTCACGGAGGGAGGTGAACTGGTACCACTTCCACTTCCTAAAGGCCCAGAGGGCCAGCTCAAACTCCCGCTCCGTCCACTGCACTGTGGGGACATGGAGGGACAGTCACCCCACCGCTGGGAGAACAGGGGCACAGAGGTGCCCAGGGGACATGCAGTCCACTCTTCTTGCTCCCGCAGAAAGCATCAAAACCCTGTGGTGGACCTAGCCCTCACCTTCATCTTCAGGTTCTTCCTCTTCCTCATTTGCCTCAGGGTAATACCGAGAGTCCATCTGCTTCTGCAAAGCCTCCAACTTGCTCTCATAGTCCTGGGGGAAGCAGAGAGAGGGATGATGCAGCCCACAAAGTGTGACCTTCCTCCATGCTGCCATGGTGCTTCTCCCCATCTGACAAGCACCTGGCCTTCTCCCTCCTCTGGGTCGACTTATGGGGACAACCCCAAGAACAACAGGTTTGCCCTTGTTTTGGGGACACACAGAGCCACCCTATCCAAAGATCCGCCAGGACTTCAGTCATGCCTGGGAAGCCCAAGGAGGAGCCAGATCCTGGTCACCTACCAGCCTCTGCTGCTCAAGAAGGTAATTCGCCTCCTCCCGCTCCCTCCGGTACTGGTCCTCCAGTTCCTGGAGCCTGGGAGGAACAGGGAAGGAGAGGATGACCAACCTGAAGGTGGATACTCAACTCCCCAACTCTCCATTGCCCCATCCCCTGCACCCTCACCGCTGCTCCATCTCCTGCTTCATGTCGATGCCCTGCTTCTCCAGCAGCTCTCTTTGAGCAAAAGCCCAGTCCACAGGCTCAGCGGGTGTCTCGGCGCATGGGGTCCGCTCCCGCTCCTGCCGAGCCTGCTCGGGGTGGTTAAAGCGGAAGACGTGGCTCTTCCCCATGATGATGCGATTTCCTACAGGGTTACAGGCAGGGTGGAGGAAAAGGACATGGGTTTAATGCAGGACAGCCTACAGGGACCCTGTGGGATGGAGGGAAGTGGGTTAGAGCACCACTGGTGTACCAGCTCCAGGGACCCACCTGAACGCAGGATGCTGGGCTCTGTCACCTTTTTGCCATTCACATAGGTGTCAGCGCCTTCACAGGGCTCCAGGGTCACTATCACTGCAGAGACAGTGGGAGGGGGAGAGGAGGAGTGAAGGTAAGGTGGAAGCAGAGGGATAAATCCTGCACCTCCCACTCTGCTGCTCCTGCAGCCCCAGAAGGCGAGAGCTGCCCCAGTCGGCACCCCAGGTATGGAGTGTGGCACACTGGGGTACCCACCAGCAGCACCCACACCCTGGGTAACCAACAGGGCTCGGCCAACCTCATGTTAATCAGAGCAGTCCCAAGGACTAAAAGCAGCTGAAGACTGAACATGAGAGGAGATCAGAGCCTCCAGCATGCATCTCCAGCCTCCCCAGGCTCATCTCCCAAAACCCTTTCACCCCCAGATCCCATGCGGGGTGGGCTCGGCTCCGCATCTTGGGTGGGGGAGTCATCTATAGTCTGCTCTTCCATCCTGCCCCGACCTCCCCAGCTTGCCTCACCATGGCAGCTTCCACGTGCCTTGCTCAAGCTTCCCTCCCAGCTAGGTGAGGGCCATAGCTCACTCTGGAAGCACAGAGAAGCCACAGCCATGCAGGAGAGCCCCACTAGCCCAAGGAGGGCAGAACTCCCAGCTGGGGGTAGGTCCTGGGGACTGGGGTCCCTGGGGAGGTGGAGCCACTCCGGACAAGGAATACCTTCACCACCGGTTTTGGTGTCGCTGCGGAAAAGGCAGTGCTCTTCCTTAATGAAGTGCCCACTGAGAACGATGTCCTGTCTCTTCTCTGCATCTTCCCGGCCAACCCTGCCAGGGGGAAACCCAGCTTGATCCTTCCTCAAAGCAGCCCTTCCCTGGGCCTCCCCTCCCCAAATCATCCATCAAGCTGACAGGAGCAGCCCTTGGTGCACAGCAGCACCACCATCCCTAATGAGATTGCCAGGCACATACACTTTTCCCACATGGCTACGACACTTTGGGGATGCCCCAGAACGGTGTCCAGCCTGGAGACAGCTATCACCCTACTGCCCACCGAGGCAAGTCAGGCACTGAGATATGGGCTAGGCTCCCACCACTCCATGGGACCTGGCCCTCACCTTGTTATCCCATCCTTAATGTAGTAGAGAAGACACTCGGACATGAGCGGGTCCTCATTCAGGTTGACCAAGTGTGGCGTCTGGGAGAGACAAACAAGGAGTTACCCTGGTATGGCTCATCTACTGAGGGGTGCTCCCAAGGGAGCTGGGAACCCAGCAACACTTTGGGCTGGCCCCTGCACAGGCTCTCCTGCTCTCCATAGCTCTAGGACAACATGCCTAGGCAGGTACTTTTCAAGGGGACTGCAGAGAATGGGATGAGGATGACCTGCCTCCACATGCCCCCTTGCTTTCCTCCTCAAAGGTCTGAGCCCTGGGCGCCCTTCCCCTGGCTGCCTTTGAAAATTTGTGTTGCAAACAAGCCCAACAGGGAGATGAACACTTCCTACAAGGAGTCCTTGATATGGCTTAGTGTCTCCTGGGGCTGGACCTTGCTTACCTGTGCTGCATGCCCATGGGCCCTGGCCTCACCATAGCCCCCAGCTCCACCGCCGGCAGTGTAGCTGAGGCAGAGACATGTCCTGTGCAGCAGCCGGTTTAGGGTAAGGGAACTAAAGGTGCCCATTTTCTTCCACTGATGGTACAAGGACAGATGAAGCACCCAAAAGAGCAGTTCCCAAACTAGAGGTTCAATGAAAAGTAGTGGAGACCTGAAGCCACACCTGCAGGCTGAATTTGACTCCCTGGTCCTAACAGTCCCCTCCCATCACTTTCTTTCCCTGGGTCACAAACCACTTTGATCTTGACAGGAACAGGAAGCTTCTCTCCCGGGCACAGAACTCTCTGGCTGCAGCTAGCTTAGTTCACCCCACTGCAAACTGCTGTGGTTGCACCTTCAGGCAACAGGTCAAGTCCCAGGAGTATCAGTAAGTGAAGTTCTGAGTTTCCCAGAAATAAGAATAGAGACCATAAGAAATGTCTTGCCAGCCTGCTAACACCCAGCAAGCAGAAGTTTCCCCCTCACAACAGTGCTACAAGCCCTGACTGATAGGAGAGACTCACTTCAAATAGTGCAGGAGAGCTGGAGGTCAAGGGAAATGCAGGCTCTCCTCCTCCATGGTGGCTGGCAGGAATAAGCTGGCTATAACATTTAACCTCTGGCCTCTCTGGGCAGACATGTAGTCGTGGGCTCTGAGACTCCTTCAGTTTACAGTTTTTCTCCAGATTTGCAAGGCTGGCTAGTAGAAGGCATATGCTCTACCTTCCACTAAGCTCCTTGGAGAGGTAACCACCCCAGTGATGGCACACGGCAGGACAACAAAGTCCTGCCCTGCTTTGCCCTTAACAAAACAGAGTTTTGCACACTATCGACACTAACTTTCCTTGCCAGCCACTGGAGAAGTCAGAAGAGTTTCCACCCACCAGACAGCTGAAGAGCAAGGAGGAACTAAGACCACCACAGCAATACCCCACCTCCAAGACCAACCTGCTTCGGGGAATAAACCCCCACACTTTCTACACAAAGGTCTGGGGTCCTAACAGGCAGCAGCTGAGACAAGAATGAGAAACAAAGACAGAAGTATATAAATTTGTTCCAAGGCATGCAATGGGAAGGTCCCAAAGCCTTCAGCACTGAGTGCCACCACCCCAGCTG
Source organism: Falco biarmicus (assembly GCF_023638135.1). NCBI lineage: Eukaryota > Metazoa > Chordata > Aves > Falconiformes > Falconidae > Falco > Falco biarmicus. The sequence goes on along the minus strand of NC_079300.1, from coordinate 29,721,546 downwards.
GGACACACATATCTACTAAGACATTTGGCCAAGCCAACGAGCATCAGCTCTCAGAGCATCCCTCAGTGCAGCAGGAAAGCCAAGCGAGCATGCCCTGGTCCTACCAGCTTCTGCCTGCACCTTAGGAGCCTGTGCTGCTCTGCAGGTTTTGCAGGCTTGGGACTGTAAACTGGTATCACCACCACAACAGTTACACAGATGAGTAAGGGGGCATAATGTCCTGTAACTGGTGCTTGGCAGGGTTCACTGGTGCACAAACTCTTTGGGGCATGGCTGGTATTTGCTAAGAAAATACTTTCCAGGATACTACAAGTAATGAAGAGTATGGAATATTTCCACACCCACATTTCTCAGTGAGGATTTCCCAATTTCAGTGGCAGCAATTTCAAATACCCCGAAGTATGGATTTTTAAAAGCTGACACTGAAGTCCAACACAGTGATCAAAAGCGAAGCCCCACCTGAATGGGGACAGCATCCAGGCAATGAGGGCTGGATGTTTAGCCATAAGTTTCCACCAATGTTCGTACCCAGCAGGGTCAACACCTACTTCCCCTGTAGGTTTCAGAGCCAGGAAAAGGCCGGTGAAATACTGGGGGCTGGCCAGCAGTGACAGGGTGGGTTGAAAGGGAGCTGTGGGGGTATAAACCAGCCCTTGTTTGCCAGAAAGAAGAAAGTAAGATGATCCTACCTTTTTAGGAGAGAAAACACCCAAGGTGCCTCCGTCCTCTCTCATGGCCACCCCCATTTCAGCCAGCAACGCTTCCCTGAAGAAGCAAGGGAAAGAGCCTGTCAAAGCCCCATGAGCTCCTGAAGCCAGCACTAGACAAGCCCAGGACAGGACCTGAGCCCGTGGGTTTGACCCACAGGTCATAGCCATAGGGCTTGCTTCAGCTCTCTCTGTGCCTCAAGAGGGTTTCTCAGAGCAGACCATGACCATGCAGGCTAACGTGGTAGGCACAAGGGTGCCTGGGGGGCAGCCAGGTTACAGCTGGACAGTCAAGATTGCCTGGCTGCTCCTAGGAGCTGAATTGCTGTAGGCAAAGTGCAGAGGAGTGAAGATGCCTGGGGAACCCCACCCCACCCCACCTCACCCCATCCCATCCCACCCCACCCACCTCTCCATCCGGATTGCTTCTGTTCTTCGCAGCTTCTCCTCCCATGTCTCATTCAGCTCTGCAATGATCTTCTCAGTTTCCTGGCAAGCACAGGGTTAGCAGGGGGTTAGGGCATCCTACAGGCAGCACACCTGCTCGCTCTGCCAAGCTCTGCCGAGCAGACCGCAGCAGGACACTGGTCCTAGTTCCAGCCTGGTTTAAACAAGCCATGACTGCATTTCACCCACAACTTTCCATCATCCCCATCTTTGAAGAGCGAGGCACGAAAACCAGCCTCTCCATCCCCTTGCTGCCAGTCCACTCCTGCACTATGCTGAGCTGGGAGCACCCGTCTCAAGCCAGGAGCACTTGTCCCACAGGGCAAAGGCGGCAGTCACCCTGCAGGGAGGATGGCAGCACCACATGGACCCTGCTGTGCCAAACCCTCTGCCATCAGCAGTCCAGAACACTGGGCACCTCTGGGTCTGTCCACTCTGCAAGAGTGCACCTGGGCATCACTTCCCATAAGCATCACCCCTAATGGGCTTCCAGAAAACACCAAGCCCCCTCCACAAGCCTCAGTGCAAGAGCGTTGAGCTCAGCCCTCCATCCTGCCTCTTACCTTGAGCCTTTCGATTGCCTCTTCACTGCCTGGAGCAAACATGATGCGCTCGTGGAGGCTGGCGACAGAGGCAGCACGGCTGGACAAGGCTGACAAGGAGGAAGAGGGGCTGATCCCGGCGATGGCATTGGTCACTGTGGAGAGATTGTCATGGCGGTGACTCAGCTCAGCCCTTCTAGCATCATTATTGTTCTCAAAGTCGGACACATCTACGGGTGGGGAAGGAGGGACGGGCCAGGGAAAGGCACATGGACAGGAAGAGAAAGAGAAAGAGAAAGACAGAGACAAGAAAAGCTGTTGGGGGGAAAAAAAAAGAGTGGCTGGGTGTGTTGAGAAGAAAGCCAGGAATTGCATGGAAAAGGCACAGGCAACTGCACAGCAGCACAAGCAGCAGCAGGGCAAGGGCACACACATCTCTCCCCCAGCCCAGGCAGCCCCCAGGAGCATGGGGCTGTCTTGGGAAGCAGCTGCTGGAACAGCCCTGGAGACCCGGGCTCCTGGGGCTGCTTTTTTGCAACACCACACCCTGCAGCCATCAGGTCTGGGATCAAACATTTTCCCCAAGAGCGTGCCGCTGCCCCTGTCATCCTCCCCCACTGACGCAGCCCAGGTGGTTTTCCCTGCCCAGGTGCCCCAGACTGCTGGATCTGGGGGCAGGGAATGAGAAGGGAAGGGGAGGAGAAGCAGTGGCCCTCCACCCTACAAGGGGGTCAAGGGAAGGGAGCAAAAGGAGCTGTGGGATCCCCTCGCTGGCAGAGCCCAAGCCCCTGGCCCGCTGATGCAGGGCCTTGGTGGGGCAACCAGAGAGAGTGCGAAGTGAAGGCAGGGTGGCAGCATGCCTATTACAGGCAGCGGCACTTGTCCACCAGCACCCCACACATCGGCTGCCACAGGACCCCACGACAAAGGGACCCAGGTATCAGAGATGCTCCTCCAGCCCTGAGAAGTTGCAGGGGCTCAGCACGCTGAGCCGGAGGCAGGCAGGGCACAGGTTAGCAGGTGCAGCGTTAGTCACCCATCTCCATCAGCCCACATCTGGGAAAGCTGAGCCAGGAAGGGACCAGCCAGGTCCCCGTCTCCTCCATGGGCTCACCATAGCCTGGCTGCACTGCCTGGCCCAGGGCACGAGGGGCAATAGTGCTTATCCACAGGCAAAAACCTCCTAGCCATCACCACAAACCCCTCCACTGGGAGAGCACCGTGCCAGTCCACCCAAGCGCCGTGCCAGGCTCCAGTCCCAACGAGCCCCAGCGCCAGCAGAGGAAGCAGCAGCAGCAGCAGCAGCAACAGAAAACATCATGACAGCATGGACCCCCCGTGGGGATCAAGCCCTCTGCACAGCAGTGGGGAGGACACTGGTCCCTCCAAGCGCTATCCTGAGCCCAGGCACTAACCATGACTCCACCACCATCTCCTTTGCCAGCTCCCCAGGGACAGCCAGCCTGTGGGCAAGTGCCTCTCCATCAGCTACAGGAGCCCTTCCCCATGCTGCACAGGTGCCCCTGGGCGCAGCCTACACCTCCCAAAAGCCATGAAGCAACAGAGAGTACCAGTGATGGGGAATACACACATTTGGATCCTCCTGCAGCAGGATGGGCTAAGAGAAAGAGAGAGAGGGCAGGGAGCGGGGGTAAGACAGAGAGAACAGAACAAGAGTGGGTTCATCTCAGCAGGATATCTGACACCACACAGAGAGGCTACGGACAGGCGCAGCCCCAGGAACATCTTCCTGGCACCTCTGCCGGGCACAGGATGCTGAAAACAGGAGGTGGAGGGTGAGAAGGGGAGGTCTGCTGTGTGTAAAGCAGCTCCTCCTGCTTACAGAAGTGGGCTGGGGGTTACGAACACACATGCAGGGGCTCGCTGGAGGTGTCCCGGCCACACTTCAGCAGTGTGATGCTGCCATGGGCTGGCAGAGCAGGATGCAGGGCAGCTGTGGGGATGCAGCCCTGCAGGCAGGGGGGACTCCAGCCTGCCTCTGCCTGGAACCACTGCCAGAGCACACCGGGTGGTACCTACTGTCAATGATGTCCCCGAGGCCCTGGGCATAGAGAAGGTCACGCAGGCGTGCCACCTCGTCTTTCAGCTCCCGGATCAGCTTGTTGTTGGGGTCCTCATTAATGACGGCGTTGCAGCGGATCTGCTTGGCACGGTCCGCGTACCTAGGGAAGGGCAAAGCCCTGAGTACTGGTGGAGGGGTCAAAGCCCCAGCTACTGGGCAAGCAGGAGTGCCACTGAGCCCCTTCAGCAAGTGATGATTTGGAGGATCCCAGCACCGGGACAACCCTTCAGACTCTTGTCTGAGGTTTCAGGGTCTGCTCACAGCACCCCCCCAGCCAGGGATACCACAGAGGTGAGGAGAGCATGTGGCAGTGCTTAGGTTTCAGAGACCCCCCTGCCCTTGCCTGCTGTGGGGGACAGGTGTACTTCTTCCTACCTGAGGGTGCTGAGGGTCTCATCATAGTTGATGTCAGCAGGACTCAGAGCAGCGACCATGGCTGTCCTGGAGTTTCCCCCTGTACCGAGAGATACACCTGTATCAGGGAGATGCTGGTCCCCATGCCAGCCATCACCCTCCACTCGGCAGCCATGCCCGCCACCAAACCCGTACCTCCCACCCACATCCTCACCCAGGTTCTCCCGCAGCAGCCAGGTCAGCACTGAGTCCCGGTAGGGGATGAAATCTGTCTTCTTCTTCTTTTTGTTCTGGGGGACGGAGAGTGGAGGGAAGAGCTGTCAGGCTCCCTGTTCTTTTCAAAGGGAAGGTGACAGCTGGTCCCCAGTCACGGGGACTCAGAGGATGGCTCTGCCCAGCAACTGCAACCTTGGGCAGCTCTGCTTAGCTCCACAAGTCCTGCCTGTGAAATGTCCTGCCTGGACCAAGGATGGTGTTTAACACCAGGTACTGAAAGCCACCAGGTGAGGAGGGTGAGAAGGATGCTGAGGGCTCTGCCAGCCCCCAGGAGAAGCATGGCTTGGGTCTGGGCAGAGCCTCAACCCCAAACCACTCTGGAACCCACTCCCACCCAACTCTGCTAAAAAACAACCCCCACTTCTGCAGCCTGACCAGGGCACCTACCTTGTTTGGCCCCGAATCCTGCAAAGAAAGCAGAAAGGTTGTTTAAGTGAGCTGCTCCCCTCCTCAGCACGCACCACAGCTGCCCATCCACAGAGAGCGGCAGGCACACCCCATGGAGATGGCAGCCTCACCAGGCCACCTTATCCCAGCCCCAGAGACTGCTTGGGATGGGTCTGCCCATCCCTCAGAGCCAGGATGCTCCATCCCTCAGAGTTGAGCCCATTCCCCTGTGGTGCCACTGCTTGTCTGCACTCTAGCTACCTACCATTTCAGCCAGGGCAGAGATGACTTTCCCCAGTGTGGTCAAGGACTTGTTGATGTTTGCACCTTCCTGGTGGAAAGAGGAAAAACCCGGATGCTCAGGCCCCATTTCATAGTAGCACTGAAGCCCAGTACACCAGGAGGATGAGGAATTCCCAGTATGGGGCGAGCACAGAGCAGCTGGTCTTACTGTGTAACCAGCATCTTCCAGCCGGGACTCATGGACCCCGGTGGAACTGGCACTGGGCGGCTTTCAAACAAAACCCAGTCAAGGATTTTGGCAGCATATTGGGCAAGGAACCAGGCAAGGAAAGATGGGGACAGGGGGGCAGGACATGGTGTCCCCACTGGCAGAAGGGGACCTCACGCCAGCTCTCACCTTTAGTCTTGTGCCCTTCGCACCAGTGGAGTCGGCTCGCTCACTCCCTGCCAGGTCCACCAAGCTAATCTTGCTGACCTGCAGGCAGAGACGAGGCTGTCAGCCCTGGCAGGCACAGCAAACCAGGCCCCAGCGCACAGCCAAGGATGGATGGAGCAAAGACTTGTTGCAAGGTGACACTGCTCTGAGGGCAGAGGTGGGCTCTGCGGGGTCACCCCAGCCAGGATTTGGCCAGCAGCAGAGCTAACAACCTTGTAGGCAGGGCTGGAGGGCACCAGCTGCCAAATACCCCATTCAGGGGCCGGTACTTCAAGGGACTGTGGGCTTAGTGTGTGCCTGGGACTCATCTCCATCCCGTTTCAACCCTCCATCAGGCCACACCATCTCATCCCAAGTGCTGTTGATAGCACACCAAGCCCTTGATGAGTCCGTGCGGGTACCTCTGAGTCCGCCAGGCTCTGCTCTCACCTTCTCAGTGGTGATGTCCGTCTCAGCATCATGCCGCTTCTGTGTGAAGATAATGTTGAACACAGCATGGGAGCGGCTGCTGGTCTCATTCATGTTGGTGGCAGCCACCGTGCTGTGGGAAAAGGACAGAGAGATATGACACTCTGCAGGGGACACTGGAGTGGCTGGTGATGGGGCCAGGGCTCATTTCAGGACAGGGTACATGATAGGAAGGCAATTCTGGAGGACAGAAGAGGACTCTGGAAGAAGATGTGCAGAAGTCCAGTTTTTTTCCTGCTGGCTCCAGGGCATTTTGAGAGCAGAAAGGAAGTAATATGAAAATAAGTGGTGGGTACTCAACGCTCGGATAGGAGGGGACTTCCACCTCCACACCAGCCAGACTGCCAAAGCAAGGAAGTTAATAAGCAGGACCTTCTGGACACATCTGCAAACTCTACGAATCCTGGCCATGTCCTGCTTCCCCAACTCACCGGGCCTTGTTCCCAGAGTCCATGAGGTCCTGGATGTCATTGTAAGAGGTCACAGCCAGCTTGGAAAGGTCCTCAACATACGGGCCCATAAGGGGATGCTCCCTCACCCGCAGGTTCCCCTTGTTCTTGGGGTTCAGGAGGTCCCTCACGCGCTCACAGTATATCTCCATGTAGCTCACCTACAGCAGAGGGCACAGGCAGGGCTAGTGGCCAGCAGGACATGGATGCTCAGCACACAGACAGAATCAGGCCACACCCACCCACATCACACGCAGGAATGGGACCCCCCAAAGAGGGGTCTGCACACCAGCATGGCTTGCAGAGATGGGTGGGAGGCTGGAACCGGACTAGGCAAGCAATAGGGTGCCTACCTCCACAGAGTAGGACATGTTGTCGTTTGTCGTGTCATTGATGCGGGAGAAGAGGTCTTCGCACAGCTGCGGAGAGAAGAGCCAGGCTGCTCAGCCCTCCATCAGAAGAATACTTCTGCCTGGGGTGCCCAAGCCACAGGGATTTCTACCTTCTCACCCCAAAAAACAGAGCTTCTGTGTGCTAGGACAGTTCCTGGGGAGCTGGCAGAACCATCCCTACTGATATGGTGGGCTCAGCATCCCCAGAACCCCCATGGCACTCTGCTGGAACATCTTGCGGCAGCTCAGCAAGCACAGCCGCCAGCAGCTCAGCACTTGGACTGCTGCTGCTCACAAACACCAGCCTCACGTGGCCAAACCGTAATTCATACGGCCTCAGAGGAGTCTGGTGTGACACTCACTGTCCCCCAACCCTCTGGAAGAGCCACCCTGGCTCACTGCCACGGCAGGACTGCAGTGGACCTTGCCAAAGCCTGGCCCAACTCCTGCCCTGCTCCCCTCTTCACTTCCTTTGGGCACCCTGCTGGGACCAGGGTAACAGGCAGCTTTTCACCAAGCAGTACCTGTGGGATGATTCCTTGCTGGTCTTTCTCCTGCTTCCCCATCATGGTGTAGGACTTTCCAGCACCTGTCTGCCCGTAGGCGAAGATGCAGACGTTATAGCCTTCAAAGGCGTGCTGCAACATCTCCTCACCAATGTCACGGTACACTTGCTTCTGAGATGCATAGTTGATGTCTGCGGGCTGCAGAGAGGAGGGGGGCAAGAAGAAATTTGGCAAGGGGCTCCTCCTGCCTCTCCCCAACCTAGCCCAGTGCTTCAGGCAGTCTCAGGCCTCCCACTGCTTACCGTGGTGTGGGACCAGTAGGAATAGTCAAAGCTGAAGCTTTTTGGTGTCTCTTTGGGCTGCTTCGGGTTCAGGATAGCTAGGGGCAAACAGAGGGGAACATGAAGCCACCCAGCCACCCATGGTACCCCTGCCACCCGGATCCTGCTCACAAGGGAAGAGTGATGGGGTTCAGTCTGAAATGGTCCTGGAAAGTGGGACTGGGACCCTCCAGCTGTGCAGGTGGGACCAGAGCCCCCAGACCCCAACAGTCCCAGCAGAAGATGTGGGTGCCGTGGTTGGCAGAGCCTGCACCAGCCCGGCGAGCAGGGCAGAGCCCTGCCCAAACACCCTGCTGGGCACAGTGTAGGGGAGATGGCTCCTTCCCTCGGGCTCCTTCCTGCTTCAGCATCTGCCCACAGCGCGTGGCACTAGGACCAGCATAGGAGGATCATACTCTTCCTTCATCCCACAGCTGGAGGGGCTGTGCACAAAGCCACACACATTGGTGCTGTGGGGCAGGAGCAGCCACAGGCCCATCGAGGCTCCCCCCGGCCCCTCTGGCTCCTGCCACCCCTCCCCTGTGCTTTCTTTTAGGTACCCAGCCCCAACAGGCTGGTTAATGCCAGCGGAAACAAGAGCCTGCTTTTTCCCATCCCCTGATGAAAAGGACGTTGCCATGGAAACTGGAGACTGCATCACTTCTCTTCCTCACTCACTGCTTTCCCACCCCACCCCCTGCAAAGCGTTTATGATGGGTTTTTTTCTGAAACAACAGATGTGTCAGAGGAAACCCAAACCAGCAGGGTAGTCATGAGATCCAGCCATCAGTCACATTAGGCGACATTGAAATGACCTTGCAGGCCAGCACAGCACAGCTCCTGTGCCCACAGCCCACAGCCGCTCCCTGCCACTGCCAGGGACAAGGAGGCCACACACCACTGAGGCTGATGGAGCTCACTCCACCACAGCCCCAACCTGCCCTGCCCCAGGGCTGCTGCTTGGCCAGCGCTCATGCCCGTTTGGGATTCAAGCTGGGACCTTCCCCAGCACCTCAGGCATGGCACAGTCTGCTCCCCGCAGGCTCAGATGCCCTGGTGAATGGTGTTACGGATACGGATGCTTTCTGCTCCGAATTCCTCCCCCATTGCCACAACGGATTCTCCCCCAGGAGAGATCCACCACTTCGGGCCTGAGACCGGTTCATTCCTGCCAGCAAAGGCAGCAAGGTGGGCAGGTGGAAGGTGGGAAGCTGGGTCAGGACCCTGTCTCGACCATGAAACCACAGTACAGTGCTGCTCGGATGCCCCTCACTGTGGGCAGGAGCCAAGCTCCAGCACCAAAGAGGGGCTGGGTGCTGGCTCCTTGCCTGCCTGCCCACTGTAGGCAGCGTGACTCAGATGCTCTGGATGCCTCCTGAATCCCAGGCAGACTAATTACCAGGAGAAAGGGCTGGGAAGTGACATCTCCATAGCAACTGCAAAAAGGGACTTGGAGGTCCCCACTGAGATCCAGACCAAAACGGCACCAAGCCTTCTCGTGAGTGTGGGCAGCCACAGGGGCTGCCCATCCCTGCCGGTGCCTGGTCGGTGTGTTGAGGGCATGTGAGTGGCTGTTGTAAAGCAAAGCAGGTGTGGAGGCCATGCAAGAAGCTAGGTGGAACACGTCCAATGGCTCCTGGGGTTCATCTGGCAGCTCTGCCATGCCACCTGGCTCCCCAAAGCTTGTGTCCAGTCCGTCTCCGCCCTGCAGAGGTGATCCTTGCTAGAGTGAACAGGAGCATTACCCCAAAAAAAATGAGTCCAGCATGGGCAAAAGCAGGAGTGGGCAGGATGGTGCTGCACAAGGCGGCTGTTCTGCATCCCAGTGCCAGCCCATGCTGGGCACGGGGCGGAGAAGCAGCCAGGGATGGCACCAAGCAGCTCTGGGCATCCCAGCTGCAGCTGCCCAGCTGCCGAGCTGCCCAGCAGGCCAGAGACTGGGACATGGGGGAGAAGGGAGCAAACTAAGAGCAGCAAGTCTCTCATCCTGAGCTGAAACACACTCCCCAAGCCCCTTTTATTCCCATTTATTTACCCCCATGTGGCTGGATGCTCTTGACTTTTTTTTTCCTCTCCTGTGATCAGGCACCCCAGGGCTTTTGCAAAGCTGCTGCAAAAGATTCAAAAGATTCATGCTTTGCCAAAGGGGATTAAAAAAGGGGGGGGGGGGGGGGGGGGGAAAGGCAGAAATACAGACAAGAGGGGGAGGAGGAAAACGTCTGGAGATGACTCCTGTCTTCACCCTGAAGAGCCAGCAGCATGGCAGAGTGCAGCAAGCAGGCAACCAAGCACTGAGCAGGATAAAACCCAGGACCCACAGGAGAGAATCGCTGTATTTTGAAGCTCAGGGAAGCATGGCTCTGGAAAGAGAATATTAATGGCCTCGTGGGATGAAATCTGGGGTCCCTTCCTCTCCATCTTGGTGGGAGCTGCCAGGAGAGGGGCCAGGGCTGTTGGTGCCCAGATCAGTCCCCACAGCCACACAGAGCAGGGGACACCACGGGAACAAAGCAGCAGTATCGGCAGGCAGGTGAGCAGCCATGGCGCAGCAAGCCAAGGGGGCGGCATTTGTAAGTTCAGGGGGAAAAGGATGGCAGAGGAGGGCTGACCCCTTCCTGCCCTGGTCCCCAGCCCCTGCTGCTCCCCACGGGGCTTAATGCATTAGCCAGAAGAACAACCTGCCCCACCTCAGTATGCACAGGGGTCTCCGTAAATAATCCTGGGAAGGATGAAACTTGTTCTCACCCCTCCAAACACGTTTATTTTTGGCTTCTCTGCAAGGAGCTGGGGGGCTGAGACAGTCCCGCTCTGGGGGCCAGGGGGAGCAGCCACTACTACAAGCATCCTTCTGCCTCCCCCAGCCAGCAGCACAAGCAGGCACCAGAGTCTGTGTTGTCGTCCCCCCACCATCACCTCCCCCCAGCCAAGGGGATTAGCCGATGGTTTGTCTACTCATGGAGAAAAACCTCACTGTCAGCAAAGGGCTGGCTGGGACACTGCCCCTGCCTGCAGCCTGGCCAGCCCTCCCCAGCAAGGGCAGGGGGACGAGGGGCCTGGGGCAGCCCTGGGGTGGGGCTGCAGACAGCGGGGCTGGGGGTGGCAGGATGGGCACAGCCAGATCACCCTGAGCAAACGTGGCCATGGCAGAGGTGGGGGATGCCTGAGGCTCTTGACCGGGCCTGGGGTGTGCCAGGTCCCCAGCACCCATCAGGGCCAGAAAGGATATCTCCCCTGCTGGCAGCCCGGCCCTGGGCACGCGTGCAGCTCCTGCTGGGCTAGAAAGGCTGCCCTGGCACAAGGGGACCAGCTCCGCACTGCAGGCAGGCAGGACATCCCTGCAGCAACCGGGCAGAAGAGCCCCCCTCAGGACGCCAGAGACCAGCAGATGCTGCCCCACTGACCCCCACATTCCTGCTCCCTGTCCCATGGTGCGTGGGAGACCTGGCAGGGTCACAAAGCTGCCCTGCACCCCCGGCGTGCCCTCCTCCCCCTCCCGCTGGGGTTGTCATAGCAGCCCATCAGCGCACCCGCCACGGGGGTGGCTGGTGCTGGTGTTTCACCCACGGATGACAGTGACGCAGGAAGTCCCGGGCAGGCAGGGAGGGAGTTATTTTAGATGCTGTCCCATCTGGAGGTTTCCAGAGCCAAAGAGAAGGGATTCAGCCACCTTTCCCACCCCATACTTTCATCAGCCATTATTTAAAGAGGGAAAATTCCAGATGGGCTTCTGATGGGACAGGCAACCCCCAAGCCCCCCGGGCCACATCCCCCCTCCTCATCCTTCAGCAAACCCTGCTCCCACCCCTCCATGCTGCTGGTGCTGTGGCTCAAAGCCCCGTGGAAGCAGGGATGGGTCCCAGCGCACTGCGGTGTGCAGGAGCCAACCAGGCAGTGCCGTCAGGAGCCACTCACTGGCTGGTGCACAGCTTCCACACCTGGGCAGGCAACCACAGGCTGGGCACCCTCAGCTCCACATCAATGCACCAGTGTTTTCAGGCTTTTCTGATTCCTCCCCATCACCTGTCAAGGGATGCTGCCCCACTCAGTACCACTGACACCCAAGGGCTCAGTGCCATGTAGATCTCACTGCTGCCATTTTAACAGCAGGACTGTATTTCGCTGTGGGAAAGGTGACCTCCCACCCCAGATTCCCTCCTCCAAACAACACCAAGTGCTATTGGCAACCACACCAAAGGTCCTGGCAGCTCAGCACTTGCTGCTGTGGCCACATCATGCGCACTCCTCCCCAGGTAGCACCCAAAGCCCTCCCGAGCCCCTCTTCCCCTGACGCCAGCACTTACTGGTGGTGCTTCCCGACATCTGGATAATGCATTTAGATTCCCGGCTCATCTCCCGGGAGTTGAAGGGCCGGACGCGCACCGCCACCTTCACAGATGCTCCCGCCATTGCACCAGCTGGAGGTGGGTCCTGCTAGCAGGGAGCAGCAGCTGTCCTGCAGGGAGGGAAGAAAAGAGGGGGTTAGGAAAGCTTGCATCCCAATCCCCATCTCACAGATGTGCCAGAAAAATGAACAGAAATCGTGTGCAATGAAACCTCCTGGGAACGCTAGTTTGTCTCTGTGTGGAAGATGACATTTTGCTTCATCCCTTGATCTGCCCACATTTTGCCTCTTCCCCCTTCCCCTTGTATCTCAGGTCAGGAATCCCTGCTCAGTCCTAGGGGACATCCCTGCCCTTACCCCAGGGCAGCATCCATCACCCTCCCTCACCCTGTGGCATTATTCAGTGGGCGCCCACAGCAGAGGACAGGGCACATAGGGACTGTCAGCATCAGTGTGACCCCCAGGGAGTGTTTTTTCCATCCCAGGGTGCCAACGGTGCTGAGCAGGTGGCCCCTCGCCTGCAAGCAAGTCCACAACCCCCTGCCCATCACCCAAGCCTCCTGCCTCTGCCCCAGCCCCCGAAGAGCAGGGACTGGCTGGTCAGCAGGACTGGGTGGAGGCAGGGGAGGAAAATGATGGCATTACATTCATGTCGAGAAAGGAGGTGGCTGTTGAACACAACCACTGGTATTTGCCTCTCATTCAGCTCCCAGCACAAGCAGATGTGCGGCGTCAGCAGGAGCAGCACCAGCCAGCAAGCCAGTGGCAATCGCACTCAGCTGAAGCTTCCAATTCACGATCATTTTTCCACTCCTTTTGCTAATAAATCACAAACCTCACAAGATGAAACAAACTGCTATCTAACATCTCCCACAGCAGCCTCTCATCCCAGCACGGGTGCCCAGGCTCTCTACAGCTTGTCCCACCCTCCCCAAGTCCCAGTTAAGCCTACCTGGCATTGGCCAGAAAATGACGCTGGGGTCCCTCCCTTGACCGCTGGGTCATTCAGGATCAGCCCTGACAAAAACCATTCCTGCCTTCTAACATCCATCCCCGCTTCTGCGCATCCCCTGCTCCCTGGCTCCTCATGCTGAGCTGACCAGTGGAAGAGGAGCTCAGCACCCCACAGCACAGGCAGGCACTGGCTCCTCTGGCATCCATGCCTACAGGACTCCTGCAAGGGTGTCTGCAAACGCCCTAGGGCTTTCTGAGCCTGGTCTTTGCCACTGGGATGCTCACTCTAGGAAGTAGATCAATGGCACAGCTCTGGTTATGTGGACCATGACCCAAAGGAAGTGGAGCTGAATTTGTGGAAAAGGAGGCAGAGGGGAGGGGGGGAAGAAGAGAAAAATAAATCCACAGAAAGTGTCCCAAGAGAAGGAGATGGCTTTAAAACTAACTGAGGTTTGACAGTTCCAGTTTTCATTTCCAAAGGGGGTGGGAGGAAAACCAATGTACGCTCTGCCCAAAGGCAGGTATATTCATGGTGCAATGGAAACATTTGCAGCCAGAAAGTATTACAAGCTCAGCTCTGTCTTTGAAAAATGCTTTGCCTGTTTTAAAATTGAGTCTGCATCCCTGACAGCAGGAGGAGGACAAATCTTCTCCTCTTAAGTGTTCCCAAATCCTCCCTCCCTCTCACTGCCCTGCTGGGATGGCTCCAGAGCTCCCACTGTCCTCAGCCAGCAATTGCACCCTTAAATCCCAACAGCTCCAGAGTTCAAGCATTTGAGACTCAGGCTTTCTTGAGCGTGGATTATTTTAAGCGGGCTTTTAACATCACCGTTGAGCCCCTCAGCCAGAGAGCAGGCTGCCACGTACCAACGGCCCTCTGCGTTCCCCACTTATCTGCTTTCTCATATGGAAGAGAAAGGAAAAATCAAACATGACTCCATGCCAAAGGGGAATGAAAAAGTTGGGTTTTCTCAACCAACATACCCAACGGGATACATTCCTGGGTGGAAGGGCTGCATTCACATGAGGCCATTGGCTCAAGCTGCTGCACCCTGTGGCACTACTGGTGCTTAGGGATGATGGATCTGTTGCTGGGCTAAACCCCACACAGCACCCAACAACTGCCCATGTCAAACATTTCCCTCTCCTCCTCCACAGCCAGGACAGCTTTCTTCCCCCCACTGAGCAGTCTCTCCAGCTCCCAGGTGGGTCAGGTCCCTAGGCTCCTGCCTTGTGGCATAGCCCTCAGCAAGAGCCACTGGTGCTGGAATGGCACACCCATCAGCCACCCCACCAGCCCTGGGACTGACAGCTGCCTGCCATGGGCAGCTTCAGACCCTGCCCCTCATTCCCTCCCACCCTCATGCCGTTCCCATCACAGTCCCCTCTAGCCCTGTCACTTCACCTCCCACGTAGAATCTCCAGTTTCTCTTTTGTCCCACTTTTCTGAGTGCCTCACCTTACTGCATGCCCTCATTGGTGGCTGCTTGCCTTCTTCCCTCTGCCGGGAAGGCCCACTCAGCCCCACACCAGTACCCCTGCCAGCTCACCCTCACTGGCCTTGAGAAGCCCCCTCCTTGCCAGCAGGACCCTTCCTCTCTCCCTCCCACCCCAGTGCACTCCCAGCAAGCCACCTGGCTCGCCTAGCCCCGTGGCAAGGGCCCCGTGGCACGGGCCCCGCTCCCTACCCATATACCATGCTGCAGAGCTGCAAGCTCGGCTCCATTTTCTGTCTCCATCCATTTCCTTCAGCTTCCTCAGCCAGCGACACGCCACTTCCCCCCTGCTCCTCTGCAGCTCCCTTAGCCCCATCTCTGCCACCGCAGCACAAGGACCCCTTAGGGAGCACTGGCAGACCCCACCCAGCTTCTTCCCGAGTCTCCTCTCCTCCTTCCAACTCTTATTTTCCTGGCTCAGCCACAGTGAGGAATTCAGCCTGCAGCACGCCTAACACGGCAGCACCACCGGCCAGCACCGGCACCGCCGGGCACAGGTGCCCAGCACCCTGCAGAGGGAGGGGACACCCTGCAGCGGGCAGGCTGTGGGCAGGCAGGGCAGGGGTCGGCAGCCTCCCCCAGGGCAAGCAGCTCGAGCCCAGCCAGCTCACTCTGCCTGGGGACAGTCAGCTGCAGCCTGCTTAATGCGCCATCGCGAGAAATTCAATAAGCTGCTATCAGCCTTCCACTGGGAGTGGGCCAGCCCAGCGGCCCTGCTCCCTCCCCACCTCCTCCCAGGGCCACCCCACACACACAGGAGACAGCAGAGGAGGATAGCACAGTCCCCAGGGCCATGGCGCTGGGGGGCATGTACGGACCTGCCCCCAACCCCGCAGGGCATCACTTCCCCCTTTCCTGCGCAGCCTGCTGCACTCTGCCCATCCCTACTGACACACCCGCCAGCCCTCGGTGACGAGCAAAAAGCCTAGAGAGCCATGATTAACTGGATCAGCTAAGATTAATTGGGCAGAGATGAGCTAACAAGAGCTCTCTTAAGTCCAAAGGCTACCAACCGGGAGCCCTTCTGCCACCACTAAGAGGTGACCAGTGGGATGGGAGCATTGTCCCCGAGTGCCACCCGCAGCAAACACTTCCCCTAAGGATGCTGCGGGGCATGCAGCAGCTGGTCCCCTGGGTGCTGCCCGACGCTGGGGCCTGAGTGATGCGAACACGGGTCAGCATGGCCAGGATGGCCCATCCCCTGTGACCAGCACAGGGCAGGGGTTGCCTCGCCAGGGCTGCAGGCAGCACTGGCAGACGAAGAGCTGCCTGTGTCCAGGGAAATCCAAGGTGAAATTCTCTTTTTGTCTGCATGCGTGCCCACGTCACCTTGGCGGCGAGGGTGGACACCCCATCTGGCTGTGCCTCCTAAGCCATGGTGTTCTCAGCCACCAACAGGCTTTGTTTTAATGAGCCCTTCCTCTGCCCCCCTCACTGGGGCCCACCAGGTCCATCTGGAACCACAGAACCCTGCCCCTCGCTCTGGGGACAATGAGGACAGTGGGAGACTGTGGGGGCAGCTGGCCCAGATGACAGTGCATCATCGGCACCTGTCAGCTGAGCCCAGCGGCTGCTCCCCACTCACCTCCCGCCCCACACAGGACAAGGGGCCATGACGGTGCAGTTTTCCCTGGAGCAGCACCCGTGGGCGGGGAAGCAGATCAGGGGACAGCCCAGGGCAGCAGCAAGTGCCCTGCAATGCCCAGCTGAAATCCAGGCCCCCGCTTCCCCAGTACCATCATGACCACCTTGCCCTGTGCCTCCTTGCCTCCCACCCACCCCAACAGGGGACACGGCTTCAGGGCTGCGTTTGCAGCTCCCTGAGAATTTCAATGCAGATTAAATTTGCAGGTGGCAAATTTAAGGCCGTAGATGAAGGGTTTTGCTTACCACCAGCCAGCTCCCTATCCCTGCTGCAAAGGCAAGTCACCTCACACGCCGTCACCTACTCTCTACATCCTCCCTCTCTTCCACACACTAAAGCCTGCAGCAGGGAAAAGCTGCATGGAAAAGGCAGCGACTTTCTGTGGATCACCAGCATGACTGGGCATGGAGACGGGTGGACAGCCAGGGGGGCAGGAAACACCAGGTTCTGACATCCCCAAGGGTTTGGGAGCTCTGGCCACACACAGGGAGGCAGCAGGGTGGTGGCAGCATCTGTGCCAGCGCCAGCTGTCACCTCCCAGACAAAATGGAGGTCAACAACAGCCTGCGGGGATGGCAGAGCCCACCACACCCCTAGCCATACCCCAGCGGAGGGTGTGTGGGGGTGTCTGCTACACCCCCACTCATCCCCATGCCACTGAGGCCACCTGCCAAGGGGCTGCTCTGGGCACTGGGGCATGGAAGGATGGCCATGGAGTGGCAGGGGAGATGTTTGGCTGGTTCCTTGTCCACACGGAACCCTGCAGCCAAGGCATGGGACCTGAGCAGGCAGGAGACCCCAGCACAGAGGGGGTCTGCTGGGTCTGGGGGAAGGGATGCTGCCCCAAGGGGGAGGAGGAGGAGGAGGCAGGCAGCGGCAGCAGAGGAAGACAATGTGGCAGGTGCAGGGCTGCTCGCTGGGAGCCAGGGTGGCCAAGCACAGGGCTCTGCACCAACCCCTCCTGCAGCCAGCAGCCATCAGTGCTGGCCTGCAGTGACATGGCGGCCCTCGCCCAGCTGCCCCAAGCGCATCGTCAGCGGCCGCGACTCGTCCTTGTGAAGCAAGAGCCTCGGCGTAGCAGCACTTGCCAGCCCCCACCCTGCAGCCAGAGACCCCCCCTTGGGCACCCCCTGCTCCTTCCTGCGCTGCCGTTGACTCTGAGGCGTAATAATGATGCCACAAGAGAGCTTAGCTTCATGGCTGCGCCACCTGCCCCCCAGGCGGGAGTGGGGGCGGCTCGGGGGTGAAAACGGGCACGTGTGCCCCCTCCCGCGGGCGACGGGGCCGCCAGCCTCCCCCTCCCCACCGCAGGATGGTGCCGAGGCCGCAAAGGCGTCGCCCCGTTCCCGGGAGGGGCCCCCGCGGCGGGATCCTTCTGGAAGTCGAGGAGGCACCCGCCGGGCGCCGCGCTGGGGACCCACGGGCAGCCCCCACCCGGCCCCCCCTCCCCCGCGCCTCGGGGGCCCCGCAAAATGGCCGCCGGCCGCAGCCCCTCGCCCTGCCGGGCCCCAGGGAGGGCGCGTCCCGGTTCCCCCCGCCACGCCTCGCCCCCCGCCGGTGCCGGGCGGGGCGGTCCCGCCATCCCGGGCAGCCCCGAGAGCCCCCCCTCTGACGGAGCCCGCGGACCGCGCCCGTACTGCCGCAGCCGCGGCCGGGCGTGCCGGGGCTGCCCCGTCCCGCACGGTGCCGCCCGCCCCTACCTGTGCCCGTGCCCGCGCTCGTGCCCGGTTCGGCGGGGCGCAGCGCTCAGCCGTGCGCGGGGGACGCCGGCATGGGGCCGAGCCGCGCGTGCGGTGCGGTGCGGCGCGGTGCGGTGCCGGTGCCGATGCCGGTGCCGGTGCCGGTGCCGGTGCGGGTGGCGGCAGACCCGCCCCTGCGGTCCCCGCCCGCGCCGCCCCACGCTCTGGTTGGCCGCCGCCGCCGGGGGGAAGTGGGGGGGGGGGGACCGGGAGGGCGCGAGCCCGGGATGGAGCGGTGACGTCAGCGCATCCCCCCCCACCCCCGGTCCGCGCTGCGGAACCGCCGCAAGGGCGCGGGGAGGGGCACGGGGCCCAGTGTCGCCCGGCAACCGTCGCCTGGCAACCGTCGCCCAGCAACCGCACCCCCCCACGTCTCCGGCGCCCCCCGGCGCGGTACCCTGGGAAGAGCTGCCCCCTCCAGGGCACCCCGCTGGCCCCAGCCCCCCTTCTCTGGCCCCGGCCCCCAGCCCCCGCCGGCCCCCAGCCCCCGCCGGCCCGCACCCACCTCTGGTGCAGGGCTGATTCACCCCTCGGGGCCGATGAGCCCCGTGCTCTGCAGCCCCAGGGCCCAGGGCGGCACGGCCAGCTCCTGGTCCATCTGCGCCAAGGAATTTAGAGCCAGCGCAGAAAGAAGATTAGGGCTTTGTCACCAGCTGTTTCCAGCAGCGCATCCTCCCTTGCACCACTACACCAACTGCGAGGCCTCACATCTCCTCCCTGCCCCAGACTTTCCCCAAATCTCCCTGGGGCCCAGGCTGTGGAGATGTCTTCATCCACCCACTGGCCACAGCAGTGGTGGGTCTCCAGCAAGTCTTTCCTTTTAGGGACTGAGCGTTTCAAAGACCCTGCAAGCATCCAGCATCAATCCTGGCAGCAGCAAGTGTCCTCAGCAGGAGGAACACATGGTTGGGGCACGGGATGAGGGGCTGGCTGGCTCAGGACACCACGACTTTTTGTATTCACTTTGGTAGATGATAACCTGGCAGCAGTCTCCAGGATAACTGGTTTCCATAATCCATGTGGTGATAGCCACACTGGCTCCCACTCAGAGGTGGCTGCCATCTGGCTGCCCAGGCAGAAGTGCATTCACCTGGCACTGTTGCCAGCACCACACATCTGTCCCAAACACCTTCAGCACCAGTTGCTGGTGCCAAGCCTTCCCACCCCACCCCATAGCTGTCACCCTCAGCCCAAAGCTTTGCTCACTCAGTGGCCCCTCCAGCCAGGGACCATCTCCTGGCAGGGCCAGGAGATGGAAGCAGGCAGCTCATTTGTGTTTCAGAGTATGGATGGCAGAGAACATGCCAGAGGAAAGGCATGATATGATGGACCATGGGTACACATGGCAGGTGACAAGCACAGCATACTGAGCGAGCACACGTGGTCAGTGGCATCATCATCAGGCTGTAATGCCTGCAGAGCACAACTCGCTGCAGCAGGGACTGTGGCCATGTCCCACCCCAAGGCTCTGCCCTTGTGCAAACCATCCCACTGGCCAGCCTCCTCCAGGAGCTGTCACTTAGCCAGGCGCCCTTTGGTCAGGGAAAGTCCTTTGTACTGCTGGAGGACTCGTGACTGTGGCAGCTGTGCTGGGACAGCTCTGGCACAACCATCCCATGGCACAGGACCTGTGTGCTCAGGAGCAGGGATCCCACCTGCTGAGATAGTGCTGGGAACAATCAGCCACAGTGTCCTGGGGCCCATGGGGACAGAGTCTGCGTGAGTCCTTGCAGTCCCAGAGGCTGGAGTGCCTGGGGAGCAAACCTCCAGCAGTAGCAAGGGGAGACCCCCCAAAATGAGGGGGCCGAGACAGCAGGGATGGCACTGGTGGCACATTAACCGGACAAGTAGGCGGCCAGGGGCAGAGTCCGGGCCTGTGGCGGGGAGCACTGAGCCTTGGGGTCAGGGTCCACAAGGACACTGGACACTGCTGGCGCAAGATGCACTGCACCGCTGTGCTGGGTGCTGCACAGGCAGCCTCCACTGCTGCTCTCCTCCAGGCTCGGCTCCTGGGAATGGCAAGGCGTGCCATGGCCACCAGCCTGCTCTGCGTCCCTCCGCCCCAGGTGCTGCTTCGGCCCCTGGCTGTGCCAGAGAGGCTGCTGCTTGGGCCAGGGCCCAGCAACGTGCCCCCCCCGCATCCTGGCTGCAGGCAGCCAGCAGCTCCTGGGCCACATGCACCCCGAGGTGCTGCAGGTAAGCTGCCCCAGCCCAGCCTTCCTCTCCTCCCCTCCCCTGCCCCCTGCAAGGGACTGGGCCAGCTCTGCCAGAGCAAGGGGTACAATAGCAGTGCTGGCTGTTCCCCTGCTGCCACAGGTGATGGATGAGATCAAGGCGGGCATCCAGTATGCCTTCCAGACGCGGAACCGGCTGACCCTGGCCATCAGTGGCACTGGCCACTGTGCTATGGAGGCTGCCCTCCTCAACCTGCTGGACCGTGATGACACTGCACTGGTGGCTGTCAACGGCATCTGGGGACAACGTGCTGCCGACATTGCCAGGAGGCTGGGTATGCCAGGGACAGCTGGATGGTACTGGCAGGGCTCAGGGAACCAGGCTTGTGGACAGGATGCCAGGATGTGACCTCTGGGTCTCTGTCTCCCCATCCCAGTGGCAGTGACTGTAGAGGAATGAAGCTGGGTTAATTAGCATTGATAATATACAACTGTGGGTTGGCTTCAGGGGCCACAGGTTGGCCGATGTAGATAAGGTGCAGCTGTGGCTGGTTCTGTTAAGTGGTTGAGAGCCAATGAAGAGAGCAGCCAAGGAAGAAACAAGAGAAGAGAGAGTGTGTCCTGGATGAGACAAAGGCAGCAGAACTGGCGTGAAGAGTGTGTTGGTATGTGATGGTAAAAGACCTTGTTGCAGCTTGATAGTTTGGAGAGTGCTGTGACAAGTGACCAGCAGCACATCTTCTGTAACTGGAGAGCACTGCAGGTTTTTTCTGAGGTGATGTCCCTCCTTTTATGGTGGTTTATGGCTTTTCCACGGGGCAAATCCATGGGAGGCAAGACTCTGGTGGGCAGCCATACTCCTGGTTCATGCATGACCAATTTTCCTGCAGAGCAGGTAGCTGCCCAGTGGGAAGCCTGACCAAGCCTCACTCTCCCTCTGCCCAAATCCCTTCCAGGAGCCAATGTCCATGAGCTGCTGAAGCCCCCAGGCGAGTACTTCACTCTGTGGGACATTGAGGAAGTGAGTGTCAGCCATGGTGCAGGGTGGTGGGCATGAGCTGGCAGCAAGGGTGGTCACCTTCCCCTCTGTTTCATGCAGGGCCTGGTGCAGCACAAGCCCTCGGTGCTCTTCATCACGCACGGCGAGTCCTCCACAGGGGTGCTGCAGCCACTGGAGGGGCTGGGCGAGCTTTGCCACCGGTCAGTGCATAGCAGGCACCCACAGGGTCTAGCGGCACCCCAAGGTTGCCGTTGGGGATCAGGGCATGGGGGTTTACATGGCCCAGCCTCTTCTCTTGTTCTGTGATGCTGGAAGTGGCTCGTATGAGACACGCGGCCTCGGGAGGACCAGGATGCCAGGCCTGCAGGCAGAGGGGTGGCAAGAGCAGGTGGCAGGGACACCTATCTGAGCTTTGTCCTCCCACAGCCATGGCTGCCTGCTGCTTGTGGATGCGGTGGCATCACTCGGGGGAGCCCCCATCTTCATGGACCAGCAGGGTAAGAGCCACAGTGCCACCGCAGGCACTCCCAGGACAAGGGGGCTCACACCTGGGACAGAGAGGGAGGGCAGTGGGATCAGTCCTACTGCCTGCATTTCAGGCTAGCAGCACTATAGACTGGTCCACCTGCTGTTCCCCTCGGGGACTGTCAGCAGTGCCAGAGTGTCCCCCGAAAGCAGGACAGACAAAAGCAGGATCTGCAGCGTGTGCCACTCTGTGCTTCCCACCCAACACTTGCAGCTGGACTGGGGAGGTTCAGCATGTGCCTGCTGGGAGCCCCCAGTCCCTAAGGAGCTGCCTCCCCTCCCAAGCAGAGGTTGACGTCCTGTACTCGGGGTCTCAGAAAGTCCTCAACGCCCCCCCTGGCAGTGCCCCCATCTCGTTCAGCGAGCGAGCCAGGTAAGGGCAGCCCTGCCCCACCCCGGGGGGAAGGCAGGGGGGCTGAGGGAGGCTGTCACCCACCTGCTTTGCCAGCCATCCACTACAGCCCAGCTCTGGAGAACATGCCCAGCAGCAGTTCTGCAGGGTCAGAGCCTGGCCCATCCTTGGGCAGCGATGGGTACCAGAGCCAACCTCTGCACTGGCTTTGAGGGCCTAGTGTTGCTTTAGGAGGGTCCTCCCGCAGGACTGACCCCCTCCCCCCCCTCGAGCTGGCGGGGTCAAGGTCCAGCTCCTCCCCATCACTCTGCTTTGCAGGGAGAAGATGCTGAGGAGGAAGACGAAGCCCCTGTCCTTCTATCTGGACATGAGCTGGTTGGCAAACTACTGGGGCTGCGATGGGGAGCTGCGAAGGTGAGGGCAGGCTGTCTGGGACAGATGGCTGCAGCCATCCTGGCCACAGACTTCACCCTACTCGGGGGCTGCCTGCCCTGCACGGCTCAGGCCCTGTCTCCCCATCACCCTGTCTAATGGTTGCAAAGCAGTCATGGGGGATTTGCATCCCCTCTGCGCTGGATGAAGAGGAGGGAGGATGCTGTGCCCTGGTTCCCCCCACTATGAGCTGGAGTACTGCTCTGCCATGGGCTGGGCTGAACCCACCTGGGTGCCCCTTGGGTTTTGCAGGTACCACCACACAGCACCGATCAACAGCTTCTTCAGCCTGCGGGAAGGCTTGGCCATGCTGGCAGAGCTGGTGAGCAGCGCCACACAGATGGAGGGCAGTGGCCGTGCCAGTGGGGCTTGGGGGAATGGTGGGTGCCAGGAGATGCCCACCAGTGGCGGGGACCTTCTCGCTCCTCTCTGCCCGCAGGGTCTAGAGAACTCTTGGGAACGCCACCGGGCCAACTGCACCCAGCTGTGCCAGGGGCTGTGCGACCTGGGGCTTGAGCTCTTCGTGAAGGAGGAGGTGAGTGCTGGGTGAGCCCACCATCATGGTGCAGGGGCAGTGTGAGGGCATGGCCCTACAAGGCTGGGCAGCTTTTGGTGGTGGAGAAAAACAATATGCCTCCCCACCCCCAGTAATACTCTCTCCTGGCAGGCGGCGGGGCTCACCGGGAGACAGGGCCATGGCCAGGAGATGCAGATTTAACCCACTTTCTCTCTTCCACAGAAGGCAAGGCTTCCCACTGTCACCACTGTCAGGGTGCCCGAGGGCTATGACTGGAAGGAGATCACAGCCTTTCTCATGGACAACTATTCCATTGAGATCGCTGGGGGCCTGGGGCCCTCGGTGGGCAAGGTGGGCTGCATCCTCCCCTCTCACTGGCCACATCTGGGCACGGAACCCAGCTGCAGCCACATCCATCAGCAGCACACCCCACGATTAACGGGTGCTCTCTGGCTGCAAACAGCAAACACACGGCTGGATGCATCCCATCGCCTGCAGCAATACATAGCGGCTCCTAATCACACACAATTGCCGGGCATAATTGGATAACTGCACACATAATTAGCGGGGTGACATGTCTTTAGAGGAACTGCATGTTAAATAGGAGCAAGCAGGGAGTTGTGCACGCACTCATACTGGGCTGCTTGCATGGCTGTTCCTCACATGCCCCCCTGCTTCATGTGGGAGCCTGTGCTTTGCTGCCAGGCCACAGGGAAACAGCACCGGGGCATGGCCGCAAAGGTGGGTGCTACAGGGAGACATTCACCCTTCTCCTCCCAGGTCCTGCGAATCGGCCTCATGGGCTGCAACTCGACCAGTGGCAATGTGGACCGTGTGCTGTGTGCCCTGAGAGACGCCCTCAGGCACTGCCGCCACAGCAGGCTGTGAGCACCCCTGCAAAGGGGTCTGGACAAGGAGGTGCAGCTCTCCCCCCATGCCTGGCTGCGAGCGGCTGGCAGGCAGAGGGGTTCCCCTGCCTCCCCAGGGTGCTGGCAGAAAACACTGCAACACCCAGCAGCCCAAGACAGAGCGAGGAGAAGGTAGAAGAGCAGGGGACATGGAGGTGAGAGCTACAGCTCAGCAGATGCAGGACAGGGCTCAAAACCCCTTCTCCTGTGCAGGGTCGCTCCTTACCCTGATGGCCTGGCCCCCATTTACTCCCCTTCCCCTGGCCCCAGTGCACGGCAGCCTTACTGCAAGATGACACAAGGGCTGGATGCAGGGTCTGACCACAGGTCCCTTCCCTCCCACTGCCATCAACTTTGGCCATCCCTGCACCAGAGCCCAGCAGCCCAGGACACCAGCCACCCCCCCAAGATTAGGTACCCTGGAATGACACACCCAGCTCTACCAGGGGAGCAGACATGCACTTGTTTCCTGGTACCATCTTTCCTCAATAAAGCAACATGGCAGTGTGCTGCTCCATGGCTCCATAGCTTGCCTTGCATCCCCCTGAGTTTCAAGACCCCCAGATGGGGTGGCAGTGGGGTCCCATTCAGCTCTGCTGGGGGATTTCTTCCTGGATCTTGGAGAGGAGCTGGGACATTGCTGAGTGGCGCATGCCGTCCTGGATCTGGTACACCTGGAACTAAGCAGAGGCAGGTGGGGAGTGAGGGGAGAGGACGCCCTGCTCTGCTTGAGCCCAGCATTGCCAGCCTCCTGCAGCCTCCGCAGCAGGGTTAGGCAGCGTGTGCCAGCCAGCTGCCAGCGGCTGGAGGGCTCCAGGGGGAAAATTCCAGCACATCCTATGCTGCCCGGCCCAGGTGGTTTCTGGTGCTGTTGCACGCTGCCTCGCAAGACCAGCCGAGGGTCTGGCATTACCTGGCTGAGCAAGATGTCAAAGTAGGCTGTGTCCCAGTAGGACCTGTTCTCAGTGGGGAGCTGCAGGAGGGCTTGTGTGCTGGGGTCTGCCTGCCAGCTCACAGTGCGTTCAGGGAGGCCAAAATGGAAGCGGAGGAAGCGCTGGGGCTCCCGGGCAAAGCTGTCCACCTTACAGTAGATGGAAGCAAAGTCCAGGGCCTCTCCTTGAAAGAGGTTCTCCTCTGGGTGCAGAAAGTGGGGCAGGTGCCGGGTGGCCAGACAGCGGAGGAGAATCACCAAGAGCCTGTAGACAGAGCCCTCCAGGTCCTGCCAGTCCTCTGGGGAGGGGAAGAACTCTGTGCTCCACAGCAGCACCATCTGTGAGGAGGGAGAGAAGGGTGCAGGATCAGGCACTCGCCACAAAGGCCGTGCCTTCAGACCCTGCAGGTCACCACACAACCACCCATGGGCCTGAGCTTTTAACACAGACATCACACCCTCTGCAGCCTAGGGCTGTGCAGGCTCTTGAAACTCTGCTTTGGCTGCTGCAGGCACAGCTGATGCCCCACTGCTCCTTACTTTTGAACCTTTGCTTCACTCCCTGAAGAGTCCCTGTCTCAGCTCCAAAGCAGCTCTCAAACAACACACCCAAGCTTTCCACAAGCACTAAGCAATAGTAAAAAGCCCTGCTTGTGATTTCTGTCAGCTGCTGGCAAAGCAGGTGAACCCCCTGCAGCTGCTATGCCAGATTCTTTGGTGTTGTGCTGGCAAATGGCTTGGCACAGGTGCTTTTTGGAGACATAGTGTTATGGGCAATGCATACAGTGGGCTGGAGCAGAAGATGCTTTTTTGAAGGGCAGATGCATACTGTGCCTTTTTTTTAAAAAAAATACCCCAAACATTGAAGAATGCAACATAAAGCAAAACCCACAAGATCTGGGTTACTTGGAGCTAGAGTTGTTCTCTTGGCAGAAGACAACTTTGCCACCTTCTCCACCCCTGACCCAGAGAGTCACCACAAGGCAAGGCACACCTGGATTGTGTCACCAGGTGCTATCCCCAGCACGGCCCCTTTCCTGACCAGCGTCACCAGCTGGCATGGGTCCAGAGTGCCAAAAACAGGTTGGATGGGGAGAGGAGGGCTTTGTCAGAAGAAACGCCACCCTCAGCCCTGTATGAGCACCCCCCAGCACACCAGGGCACAAGGTGGCCTGCGGCATGGCAGGCACAGCAATGCAATCCCCAGCATGGCCCCTGCAGACACAGGCAGCCTGTGCCAGGGGATGCCTGGCATATCAGCACAGAGCCCCAACTCTTAATGCTCAGGGCATTTCAGGCTGGAAGTTGCTGGCTCGATCCTGGAAGCATCTGCTACTTGCAAGGAAGAAGTATCAAACCCCTCTGACCATGGCCAGTGGCGTGCATCCATTCTAGATGCAGCCATAGGCTGGTACATCCCAAAGCACTGCAGGAACTCAGGCTTGTTGTTTGGGGTCTTCTTCCAGCAGTGACTAAGCTGCAGCAGGGTGCAGAGAAGCAGTCTTGGCTCTGCCTGCCCAGAGAGCCGTGGTCCCACTAGCAGAACCTACCTACCTTCAGGTGGTTGAAGGTGAGACCACCTTTCCCACCCTCCTCTCCCCAGTCCTGGCTGTGCAGCTGGTTGAGCAGGCGAAGGCTGTCCAGACGGGGTCCCTTCAGCGTGTCCACCGCCTGGAGCAGCTTCAGGATGGGGACGTGAGTAGAGGATCTGGCAAGAGAAAATGGGGTCAGATGAGAGGGAGGAAGGAGACCTGCACCCTCCCAGCTGGGGAGAGGCCTGCATCCTCCCAGCTGGGGAGAGGATACCTGCAGTGACCTGGCATGTGTGAGGAGACACACACCCCCAGCCACCCACATGGCCTCAGACATGCAGTATCCTGGATCCATCTCCTGCACCCACTTCTAACAAAAAGGAAAAAAAAGATTTGCAGCATGATGGAAATGCTGCTGAGCAGCTCCTGCCTTCCCAGGAGGGACAAGAGAGGAGACAAAGCAGGGTTGTGCTCCCCTAAGTGCAGCAGGGAGGGCTGCAGACTGCCCCGGAGGGGGGGCTGGATTGGGCCCCAAGAAAGGGCTGACCATCAAGCTAGACCACACGGTGCCCAAAATAGGCCTGGGCTGGTCCAGCCAGATGCTCAGCCCTTCCTGGGGGCTGGGTAGCTGTGCTGGCAGGCAGATGTGTCACCCCAGCCCTGCTCAGTCCTGCAGCTCGCCCTGGGAGGCACCTTATTACCCTGCTGCTGCCAGATGCTCAGGCTTGCTCCCGAAGCCTGAGCAGGGCTCCGCACAGCCAGGGTTCAGCTCCTGCAAACACATTTGGGGGGTTACCTTCAGTTGCATCCCCTCCCTCTTTCCTTGAGCTGCCTGAAATTTGGCTGAGGTTTTTTCCCCAAAACAGGACAGCAGGTTTGGGCATCATGAGGGGGTGAATTCACCCCCCTGTTGACATGTCCCTCCACTTTCCCATCTCCTTTTTCCCTACACCCGGCAGTGCTGCCGCCCGGGGGGGGATCCTCAGGGCAGCATCACCCCACAATGCACACAGCTGAGCTGCTCACCTCCAGCAATGGGGAGAGGCAGGGACGAAGTGGGCCTCTTCCGTGGCCTTCCTGAGGCTGCCTTCAGGGAAGCCCCTGTCACTCTGCCGCCCCTTGAGCTGGAGTGGCTCCTGCTGCCTCCTCACCACGGGGATGATGTCAAAGCGGATGGTCTTCCAGCTGCTACGGATCAGCAGGGAGAGCTCCATGGCATCTTCCTGCAGATGTTCGGCACTGAGGTCACCTAGACATGGAGCGTTTGGCTGCAGTTGGGAGATTACCACAGCTGGTCCCACAGGCTGAACCGGGTGTGTGCTGCAACACCCACGGGCACGTCCCGTCCTGCCCAACTCATCCCGTTCCAATGCTGTGGTTTGGCTGTGGCTCCCCAGCAAAAACCATTGTCCAACTCCCTCTGGGGTGATTCTGGGGAAGGAGCATCGCTCCAGCAGGGCTCAGGGCCAGACGAGTGGGTGTGGGCACAGCAGGAAGCCCCCCAAGCAGCCAAATGGGGCCATGCTGCTGGGTGGCTGAACAGTGCCAAGA
Organism: Falco biarmicus; assembly: GCF_023638135.1. NCBI lineage: Eukaryota > Metazoa > Chordata > Aves > Falconiformes > Falconidae > Falco > Falco biarmicus. Next base: position 29,693,838 of record NC_079300.1, on the reverse strand, counting down.
AAAACAAGGTGATCCAAGAAATATGGACCAGGAAAGGTCTCAGGTTGTGGGGGTAGAGGAAGATGAAGGACTCTGGCTTGGCCGTGGAGGAAGGAGGGAACGGTGGGCTCGCTGGGGCTGGGTTAAGAGGTTTTCAGACCTGCTGGTCCTCTCACATCATCTTTCCATCAACACTGAGATTTACTTCAAGAACCACCTTTGGAGACAGAAATGCATGAAGAGCCTGATGGGACTTCTATGGCCATTCCTAGGGTACCTTCCCCACCGTGTCCTCCCTAGGGACACTGCTCTCAGCTGGAGCCTGTGTGCACACAGGATTAGACTCATGCCCCAAGGTCCCAGTCCAACCCTGACACTTTTCCATCTCACCCTCCAAACAGCCTCCTCCAGGGAACAGAGGGCACTCAAAGGCCAGAAGAGCCAGGAGGAATGTGGTTAGGGTGAGCCAAGCATGCCAAGTCCCTGAGCAAACCCTCCCTGGGGACTGATGGCAAGGGTGGGTGAACCCTGGCGTTCAGCTGCCACCTGCAAAGGAGGGTGCCAGCAGCCCAGGGTGAAGGTGCCTGAGGATGACTCTGCTGCCATGGGATGGCAGGGACTAGTTTGCATCTCCCCACCCTTAGCTGAGGGCAAAGCCTGTCCCAGCATACAGCAGGGTGCTCACTCCTGCACGCTTTGGGCCTCGTGCCCAGGGACTTGCATCCCAGCCCATCTGCGCAGGGACCACCACCATGCTGGGCTCCCCAGCTGTGCTGGAGGCAGCTCCTGGCCAGGGAAGCGCCCCACCTTGTACGCACCTGGCTGAAGCAGGAAGCAGCGCTGGCAGTGCACGATGGCTGAAACAAGGAGCTCTTTCAGGTGCTGGAGGACTTTGCCCGGAACCAAGCACCCTGCACCACCTCCATGCTCCATCACGCCCATGGCGCTGGTCCAGTCCTCCAAGTCAGTCCTTGAAGGGGACACTTGTAGATAGCAGGTGCCCGGCCCCGGGAGGTGCCCAACTGAGGTGTCCCCAGGTTGGCAGGCCAGCACCCTCAGGGCATCGCCATCAATCCGCAGAGGGACCTCCACAGTGACAGCATCCTCGGAGGCACAGAGAGCAAACTCGAAGGCTTCCAGGTTCCTGGCATAATCCACAAGGAAGCGGGGCTCCCTGGCATGGACAACCTCCAGTAGAGTCAGCAGGATGTTCTCGGCCTGCTGGAAATGCTCTAGCCGCTGCCTTTCACGGGACACAATCACCCCTAGGTAGCTGTGCCAGTGGGAAGTGCTGGCTGCCATGGCAGCTCCGCTGCTGTCCTGAGCCTGCTCTGAACAGGAGTAAAAATACATGGGTAGGAAGGGCAGGGCTGGGAGTCGGTGTGGTGTGGGTGGAGGGAAGCACCAGTCAGGCGTTGACAAGCACCACTGCTGGGCAAGTGCCAGAGAGAGCTGCTGGGAGCACCGTGTCCCCCAGAGCAGACCCAGGGCAGGGGGACCAATTAACACTGTGCCCCACCCCCGCCACTTCAGTCCAACAGGATAAGAAGGGATGCTCAGCTGATGGGTCATGCCAGGATGACACCGAGGTCTCCCATGCCTCTCCTGGCACTGGGGCTGCGTGCCAGCAGCATCCCCTCAAAGCCAGTGCTGAACAGAGGTGACCCACTGCCCTCCCGCCCTGGCCCAGCTCAGCTCGGCAGGACCAGCTGCCTGGGGCTGCCAGGGCAGGTCTGCTCCCAAGTTGTGTTATGCCCACAGGAGCTGGGAGCAGGCTCGTGCAGGAGCCGTGGCATGCTGTAGTGGCTCTGGGAGGGACAAGGGACCCTGTGCCCACCATGCAGGTGCCCAGCACACCCCTGCAGGCCCAGCCCTGTGCCCAGCCCCTGGCTCCATCAGGCTCAGGCTCAAGCCTGCAAGATGTGGGCAGCCCCTGGTGCCCCTCGGCGGTGCAGAGGCCCCTGCGTCCAGCTGTGCAACCAGCCCACAGCTTGCTCAGGCCCAGGTTAAGGCCAAATCCCAGTCGCAGGATCAGGATCAAGCCGAGGTCCAGGCCCAGGCCCAGAATCAGGATCAGGATCGAGCCCAGGCCAAGGATCAGGATCAGGTCCAGTTCCAGGATCAGGATCAGGCACAGACCTAGGCCCAGGATCAGGATCAGGATCAGGATGAGACCCAGGCCCCGGCCCACGCCCACAGCCGGTAGCTCCCGGCGCCCCTGGGCCGGACAGGAGCCTCGGGCTCGTCCTGCCTGCCTGCTTGGGCCCGCCCCGCCCCGCCCCAGCAGCACAGGCCCGCCCCCCCGGCCCCGCCCCAGCAGCACGGTCCCGCCCCCCGGCCCCGCCCCAGCAGCACAGCCCCGCCCAGCCCCAGCAACACGGCCCCGCCCCCCGGCCCCGCCCCAGCAGTACGGCCCCGCCCAGCCCCAGCAGCACGGCCCCGCACCGCACGAAGCGCGGCTGCTGCGGTCGTCATGGCGACGGCGGGGCCCGGCGGCGCGGTCGGCTGGCGACAGCGCTGTCCCGCGGGGAGCATCCCACGGGAGGCCACACAAACTGGCGCCTTCGGCCCCAGAACCGCCAGGCAGCGGGATGGGCGCGGGCCGCGGCGCCTGGGGTGGCGTTCCCCAGCCTGGCCGCCGCCAGGAGGAGCAGCGGCTGCAGAAGCAAGGGCCGCGCTGCTGGCAGCACTTCGGGCCACGCTCACATCTCAGCAGGGTCTCAGTCACTGCCTGCCTCCTGAGAGCTGCCTGGGACAGGCTTAGCCCGCAACGCACCTGGAGTCACGGCAGCTCCAGCCACAGCATGTTGTTTCCACACAGCCTTTCTGGCTGTACCTGCCCTCAGTTCCCCAGCATCTCCCACAAATCCTGGAGTGGGGGGTGCACACCATGCCCTTCCCCAGGCAGGTTCTCCAGCTTCATGGCCCCTGAGTGAGAGTTCTTAATAATTACAGCCTGTGAATGGAAGGCAGGGGTGTCCCAGCAGGACAGCATGGTTCAGTAATCCCAGGCTTCCCTGCAAACCATTCCTGCCCTTGGTCAGACCAGGGAAGGGAGTAAGGGGGGCTCTGTGGCAGTAGGAACCCATGTGGGAAGGGGGTCACAGCCAAGTGTGGAGCCATGGGACCTCTTCTGGGGAGGGGAGAGAGAGACATGGGGCTCACAGCTGGTCCTCCCACCTCCTGTGACTCAGGCTCTTTATGGCCCTTTTATATAGCCCAGACAAGGCTTCTGGATCTCCCCAGGGTTGTTTCCAGTTGTCTCTCCCACGTGGCTGGAGAGACACCCTCCAGGTAGGGTGCTGTCCCTCACGACTGTCTGTCCTTCCGCCCGCAGAGCTCCAGGGAGTCCTGGCTGCCTTCCCTGCCTTCCAAGAGGGAGCAGGGCCAGAGCTTCAACTCACAGAGCCTATTCATGTGCCTGTAGTATGAGCCACGGAGGGGAGCATGGTCTGGCCCCTGCCTGCACTTTGCCTGCCAGGGAGCGTGTCCGGCGCTGTTCTGTGCACAGGGGCCATGAAGCCAAAAGGCCACTGCATGCATCCCTCCCCATCTGAGCCGAGCACCGCGGGAGACCAACCCAGCAGCAGGGAGAGAAGTGGCGTGGGGAGGGCATGGCACAGGTCGGTGTGGTGGGGAGGCAGCAGAAGCTCCATCTTGTACAGACGAAACAACAAAACTGGGGGGCTGAGCCCTGGCCAAGGCCAAGCAGTGGTGGGGGGCAAGCTGCTCACAAGGTCCAGTGCAGGGCTGGGCACTCAGGGAAGCACCAGGACAGGTAACCCAGCAATGGGCCCAAACATCGCACATCTCCATGGGAGGTGAGGCACCAGGAAAAGTTTCCTAGCGAGAAGGTCAGTTTGGCCATGGAAGACATGGCTGGAGTGCGCAGTGCTAGGTCTGGACGAGTCACTGGGAGGCTGGCGGGGAGCGGCCTGGCATTGGCAGAGGGGCTGGGCTGAATGAGCTAATCGCTCGTTTTCCATCTCAGCGTTTTATGGTTCTATGAATTTTTGCTCTGTTAGAAACAGGAGAGAGAACACAACCCAAAAACAAGAGCAAGGGCAAGCAAGAGAGAGGAAAAAATCCTGGGGCAATGAGATCACTCAACATAGCAGGGATGGGCAAGGGGCTGCAGCAATTCCCCGGCATCCCTCACCCAACTTGCCCCTCTGTAGGATGCCATGTGCAGCATCACTGCTGAGCCCAGGACCCTGCAAGATGCTGTCACCACCACCCAGCAGAAAGACTTCAGGGGGTTGAGGAGCTGGCAAGGGGCAGGGAGACTGGGATGCAGGCGGTAGGTGAAGCTCTGCCCCAGCACCCCGACTGCGCCAGCCCCAGTGCTGGCACTCCTGCATCCCACGAGCCTCCCCCTGGAGTCACGAGTTCGCCTGGAGTGGTGTGGACCCCGGTAAAAAGGCCAGGATGGGGCGGGGGGACACAGGCAGGGGAGGCAGAGAGGAAGGGAGAGTAATTTAACATGACAGGCTGTTTATTTTGGCAAAAAGGCTCTCTTTTCAACAGATTTCAAAGCCCAGCCCTGAAGCTGGGGGGGGACCACACAGAGGAGTGGGAGAGCAGGGGTGTGAGGCGGGGGTTCAATGAGACACCCAGACTGAGAGGTGGAGAGGAACCCCCTGCTTGCTTGTCCCCAGGGAACTGCTGGGTTTTCACTGTCCTGGGTATGCTCTCATGCTCCGGTGGAGTCCCCCCCTCCAGGGTGCCCCCATGGGGGCCTGCGCGCTCCCGCACGCACGTGCTTGCCTGCACGCACCCGTGCACGTTCGCACACTCCCCCAGCCCCTGCTCCTTCCTCTGAGCCAGGGCTCAGCTGGATTCTTGGCTTCCCCAGTGACATTTCAAAAGAGACTGTTTATTAAAAAAAAAAAAAATCGCTAGGGAAGAAATTATTATTATAATCATATTAAGAGCTTTGGCTGTAAAAGCCCTGCGAGATTGCAGGGAAGGAGCCGAGGCTGCAAATGGCATGGAGCGTGGCGGGCGGTTTTCCTGCCTTGTGTTCTTTTTTTTTCAGTCCTGGTCCAACACCCCACCACCACCCCCACCCCCCTTTTCTTCCCCTTTATCCTGGGAAATGAAAACAATTTATTTAATGATGGATCGTCCCTTTCTCTGGTCACTGACCTTCTGGGTGAATTTCTGCTGAGCTTGGCGGAAAAAGCCAGGCTGGGTTGTGGATCCCATCTGTGGGTGGGGGAGGGGAGGAGGGGAGTTTACCCTCATCATTCCCAAAAAACACAGCAACAGTTCTGGGGAGCACGATGAGGCTGGTGGGGGAGTGTCCCCATGACACTGGGAGGCTTTTTTGCAGCCACTGTCCCTGCAGCTCCAGCTCTGGGGCTTTGGGAGTAGATATGGGGGATGCAGTGACCCCTGGACACCCCTGCCCCATCCCTTCCTCTCTCCAGGAGACCCACAGGGGTTTCTGGCACCCACTGCCTTCTCCCTGACCTGGCCCAAGGCTCAAGGGCTGGGCCGGGGTGCAGTGCTGGGGTGGGAGTAAGGGACAGAGGAACTGTGCCCAGGGTGGAAGTGGGGGCAGAGGATGGTCTCCATCCCACCTGCAACCATGTCATCCCTTGTTGCCTGGTGGTGGGTGGCAAAGGGGCTTTCTCAGCTTGTGGGGGCTGCACATGGTAGTTTGCAGACCTGGCTGGGCATGAGGCCAGGGACGAGGCTGAGAACACATGTAGGGCTGCATGAGGCTCCCAGCAGCAGGCAGCAATGTAACCTGCAGCAGGCGGTTTGGCCCCCACCGGCTCTGGTGCTTGGCTGGGCTCTGCTCCCTGAGGAGGGGAAAGCCAGGGGAGCGAGAGGAAGGGGCAGGATAAGACCAAACAGCCACCTTCCGTTGTGAGGGTGCTGTCAGCACATAGCATGTATTGCCCTGGGGTCCCGGGCATGGGTGCAGCCCAGCGTCCCCCGCCAGTCATGCTCAACCCCCAGCTGACCTGCTGAAGCAGGGATGGAGCAATCTAGCATCCAGCTCCCTCCCTTCTGGCCCTTCTTCTGCCATGGCCTGTTGCTCAAAGCATGGTTCTTGTAAAAACGTGTAAATATTTATACAAGAATGATTTAAAAAACATGGTCTGTCATAATCAAAGCAACAGAGCATCTGAGGAGCTTTCAGCTGGATTGGGAAATCCGGTATTGCTTTCCAACACCATGCTGCGATGCTGGAGGTGCCCATGGCCAGTCTCAGCCTCAAGTGCTGCCGAACTTGCTGGTGCGGGTTCACAGCAGGTTTGAGGTCTTCCATTAATGTGGTTTGGGAACCCCACGGCAATGGGTGTCTTTCTCTTGCATCAACTCGAGCTGCCTGCTGCCAGGAGCCCCAGCCGAGGATGGGACTTTGCCATGCACTGTTTTCAGCCTCACATACTGGTTTCAGCACTGCCCCTGCACTGGGATGGCACCAGGAGCTGGAGCCGCCCTTGGGTGAAGTGCTGCACCCCTGTCCTCCCCTGAGCTGCATGGTGGGGCTGGGAACTGGCACAGGGAGTGATAGAGTGGCAGCCGGGCCTTTTTAGGACTGGCAGCACCCTCAGCATTTCAAAAGCTCAGCTTTGCAGTGCTGAGGTGAGAGCCTTGTGCTAGGGCTTCCCCCAGGGAATGAGATTTGTGTCCATCTGAATGGTCCCACATCCCCATTTGCACTGGTGTTACCAATTGTCAGCACAGCCACAGCTGACCTCCTGTGTCCCAGTGACACTTTGTCCTGGTGGCACCACATCCCCCCCACCAGCACCACTGAGAAGCCCTGAGCTGCTGGTGTGCAGGGAGGTGGAGGAACAGGCAGCGCCTTGAGATCTCCCAGCCCCATCTCCTTCTGCTTGCTTCAGTTTCCCCTGGCTGGGGCAAGGCTGGGGACACAATTGCCACCTAGTGATGACCCCCGCTGCCATAGCTCAGCCAACCCACAGCCACTAAATGCCTTGGCCACACGCTTTGGGGATGTCCCAGGGGGGCAGGGGGAGATGAGAGGGTGGGAGAGGGGAAGGGGTCCCCCATGTTCCCATAGCCCCGTAGAGCCAGAGGGCAGAGGCAAGCACTACTGCATGCTTGGGCAGCGCGGGCAGAGTGGGAGCCATGTGTTGCAGTAACCTCAGTCCTCCTGGCTGCCCTCCAGCCCCTTCCCACCACCCGCATTTATGCATGTGATTTGTGTTCTTGCATTTTTTGAACCCAGGCCAGATAACGAGTTCAAACCCCTTCATTAAAACCTCCGCTCCCCCCCAGATGCCTGTGCACCTCCCTGGGCTACCTGGCTGCCTCACCCACCCCAGGGAGGGGGCTCCTGGGGCCGGCTCCCCCCTGCGGGAGGTGATGCTTGTGCTGTGCACATGTTCCGCATCCGCAGGGAACGCTCCCTGCGCTCAGCCTAATTAGCTGTAAGGGTGGGGGAGAGCAAAATCCAAACCATGTGCTGACCTGCAGGCCCCCCCACCCGAAAGCATCCATGCTGAATGCTCTCTGGATCATTAACAGCTCCCTGGGTCCTTTCCACACGTCCCCTCTGAAACGCATGGAGCCTTGAATGGGGTGGGGGTGGGGTGGGGGAGCATGGAAAGGGCTTTGTGCTCTTTCCCAACCATTTTCCATGGCTGCCTTTTGTGGGAGGCAGCAGGTGACCCTGGGGCTGTGAGCCAGGAGGAACTGTGGGCAGGCCACTGCCTGTAGATTTGGGGTAACCCCAGTGCTGTGATACCAGGGAGAGAGAGGCTTGGGGTCGGCCAAAGGATCTCCACCTCCATCCTTTGCTCCTGGAGGTGAGATCCACCTCTTCCACCAGTGCAGCTTTGCAGTAGGCGAGCCTGTGCCACAGTGTGCCTGATGCCTGCTGGCCTCCGTAACCTGCTCACTGGGTGCCTGCAGAGCCCAGGGGGAAGCACCCTGTCCGAACACTGCTGGCACCCATGCCGAGGTGTTTTGCTGAGGAGCATCACTGGGAGCGGGTGCCAGGAAGGGCAGGGGAAGACTGGGATGAGCACCTGGGGTGCCCCCAGGATCTGCTTGGTCCTCACCCCAGTGACAGCCCACCAAACCCATCACCCAGGGTGGGCATGGGGGGTCCCAGCCTCATTTCAGAGGCCACCAAGAAGTTGGACACCCTAAACACAGCTACAGGTGGAGGAAAGGGGCATTTGCTTCTGGAGAGGAAGTGGGCGGTGGCCAGAGCTTGGCCAAATGGTGCGGGGATGGAAAAGGACTGCTTCCCTCCGCGCTCCTCCCAGCCTTCCCAGCACAGAGCCCGGCTTCGCAACGGCTTCAGCTCCTGGCCCAGAGGAAATGGCTGCTGGCTGGGGCCCACAGCTGTTTTCCCTGCTCCATTTGCTGCTTTCAATTTAACGTCCCAGTGAGCTGGACTGGGACAATGCAGGGGGAGCATTGCAGTGCTTTCCCGTGCGAAGCCTGCCTGGAAGAAAATCCTTCCCTCACGCCTGGGATGGCTGCTGGCAGGGCTGCTCACTGCTGCCTGCCCTGCCTGGCTCTGGAGGAAAAACCCGCTGGCAGAAACCCAGGATAGCCCCTGTGGGGGATGCTGGCAGTGGGGGGCCAGGTGGGTGCCAGATGTCCCCATGTCTCTTGGGAGCTGTGCTGGCAGCGGGGCCTGGCGTGGCATGGCGTGGCATGGCATGGCATGGCATAGCATGGCATGGCAGCGCCAGGACACAGAGCTTTTGGGAGTGTGTGGCACAAGGTGGGTGCAACCCCCACCACAGGAGTGCAGGGCTCAGCCTCCTGGGTGCAAGGTGGTGGACTGCAACAGCCCAGAGGACCCCCACACCCAACATTGCTCCCCAGAAGAGAGGGGTCTCAGCTGACACCCCTAAGCTGTGAATGGGCTGCATGGAGGGGTGGCAGTGCCCCCGCTGTATCCCCCTGCCCCGGCATCCCTTGGGCCGGGGAAGGGGCGAGCAGCCTAATACCTTCCAGAAGATCAGCTGTAAATGGCTGGGGAGGGTAATTCATATCAAACTCATAAAGCCTTTATTAGTGTCTCGAGGGAGAAATCCGGATGTGGCCGCTTATTTATTTTGGATTTCGCTTCCCCCTCCCCCCCTCCCTTTCCTTTTAACACTTTCTTCCAGGAGATTTTTAAAGGGACAGGGACAACTCGCCGAGTTTGGCAGCAGGGCTGGGTGGGGGCTGGCAGTACGTAGGACCTTGGGTCCCGCCAAGGTGCTCTGGTGTCTCAAGGCATTGGGCAGACCTCGTGGTCCGGCTTCGGGGCCCCTCTGATGGGGGGGGGGGAGGGGCAGGTCCTGGTGTGGCCAGGGGTTTTGGAGCTTTGGAGCCCACCCAGCTCTGTCTCGGGTGCTGCATCCCTGCTGCCCGCAACGTCCCCCCGGTGCCCAGCCTCACTGCCGGCCCCTCCCCCGTGCCTCAGTTTCTCCTTTCTGCAGAGAGGTGGTGATCCCACTCGGGGTGGCCAGCGGCGTGGGGGCGAGGCTTTTGGGAGCACCCTCGCACCAATGACAGAGCTGGGCCCCTGGTGAGGCAGACTTTCCACGGCAGCATCTGCGGCTGGTCCTAACCCAGTCCCACTGTTGTTTGCTCCTCTGCTTCACTCTTTACATAATTTGTTCCTTGGCCCCTTTTCAAATGTGCCTTGCAATCGTTACAGCAGAGGATATTTATGCAGCGGGAGTGTGGAATAACACAGAAAACCTCTGGAGCCGGGGACCAGATTCCAGCGTCATCCCAGTGCCAGGAGCAGGCGACAGCCCTCCCTGGTTTGCAGGGACCCTGGATGGGGCCAGATGGGGTCCCCTCCCGGCCCCCCCAGCTGCGCCCAGGCCCCCCAGCCACTCCTGCCCGGAACAGGTTGGGCACTGGGAGGCGAAGGGGCACCGAGCCCTTGGGGCGGCCGGACACCCCACCTCAGCACCTGCCTGGCATGCTGCAGGCAGCGCCCCCCGCTCACTGTCAATGAACTACCAAAACCAGTGGTGCGTTTTAGTGGGGTCCCCTGGGGAGCAGCCCCCACAGTGCCCTGGGAAACTCGGGCTTTCTTGATAAAACCCTTTGCTGATGATAAATGCAGGGTGGGTGTGTTGTGGGTTGTTTTTTTTTTTCTCCAGCGGAGACAAAGAGGCCCTTGAGCCTAAAGCATAACTTAAAACATGGCATTCCTGAAAAGAATTTCCTGATAATATTTTTAGCACCTGAAAAAAAAAAAAGGGGAGGGGGGCAAAAAAAAGCAAATAACACCTTTTTTTTTCTCTTCCACTCTTTTTTCTTCTCCCCTCCAGCCCGCTGTTTTAAAGCAGCAGCGAAGAGCCGCTGCTGAACTGCAGCTGCGGGGAGCGGGGCAGCGGCTGGCCCCTGAGGGGCTCTGCACCCACGCCTGTATTGGGGCGGTGGCTGCTTCTCCCCCGTGGGCAGGGGGGAGGCGGCGGGTCCCTCCGCGGGGGCCGCCGGGGGACCCTGCGGGGGGCGTTGAGGGCGGTAGCAGGGGAGCCCTGCGGGGCGCTGGCGGGGGGGGCGGGGGGACATTACGGTGGGCGCTGCCGCCTCCGCTCCGCCCATCCCACCCCTGCCCCCGCGACATTTGCATGCCCCGCCCCTCTGCCCCCGCCCTCCCAGCGCGCGGGCCACCCATTGGCTGCCCGCCCGGGCTATGCAAATGTTCCGCGGCGGGGCGAGGCCAGCGGGGTGAAGGAGCGCGGCGGCGGCGCATCGAGCTGTAGCGGGCGCCTGGTTCGAGCCGTGGCCCCGCGCGCCCCGCCCCGCGCAGCCGCCGCCGCCGCCTCTCAGCTCCGCGCCCGCCGGCGGGTGCCTTTCCCCCGTCATGCTGTGGTGGCCGGTGCCGGCGTGAGAGGCGAGCGGCGGGTCCCGGCGGCCATGCGGGGCCTGGCGGGCTGGGTCGTGCTGGTGGCCCTGGGCGAGTGGCTGTGGGCGGGCGGCGTGGTGCCCCTGGCCGACTTCTACCCCTTCGGGCCGGCACAGGGCGACGCCGCCACGCGGAAGCAGGACGACGGCGGCTCCGAGCTGCGGCCCCTCTCTGTCCCCTTCCCCTTCTTCGGCGCGGGCCACACCGGCCTCTATGTGAGTACCGGGAGCTGGGGGGGCGGCCTCCCCCGGGGCCTCCCGTTTCATTTTATGTATTTTCATTGTTTTTAAAATACAGTCCTGCTTGGATGCGTCCAAGTGCATCGGAGTTTCCCCGGGGCTGTTGGGTGGTCCCCATGTAACTCGGAGCGTCAGCGGAATACCGGTGTGCTGACGGCGGAGGGGCGATGTGCCGGGGCTCGGAGGCACGCTGGCCATGCCGGAGCCCTGGCTTGGCGGCGCGGGGGCAGCCTCAGGGAGCGCAACAGGGGTCCCGGCCCTGGCGAGGGTCGCGGCCCCGCCGTGCTGGGGATGCCGGCTGAAGTGCTCGCCTGCAGCCGGGAGCCCCGAGCGCAGCCCTGGCTGGAGCCAGAAATTCCCTCGCCCGATGGGACTGGCCCAGCAGCGGGGTGCCGTGGGGGTCCCAGCGGCAGCGAGCAGGGCTGGGCGGGCGGGTGGGTGAGAGCTCGGAGCAGGCGTGTCGCGTCCCCCAGATGGCGGGTGTTCTGGGGAGGAGGTGGCGGGGCTCCGGGTGCCGTGCAGAATGAACACAGCTGCCCTTTGGGTTGTGTTGCAGCAGGCTCGGCTGGGCATTCAGCACATCCCGCTCCCTCTCCTCCCTGTGCCCGTCAGGATGGCTGGGCTTCTGGGGCCCCTGGCAGGGTGCTCCCTTGCAGCCCCCGAGCCACCTCAACTGCAGCCTGAGAACTCGAGTCACACCAGGACTGTCATGTCCCCCAAAAGTTAGAGAAGCAGCCTATCGTGTCCCCCATCAGGCAGAGGAGCAGCCCCGACTGCCTGGTTGTCCCCAGAGCATTTTGGGTGGTGCTGGCTCTGAACTCTTGCCTTTGCATCCTGGGGTGGAGTCCGTGCTCCCCCTGCCAGCTCCCACCTGGTGCAGTGAATCTTCCAGCATCCTTGTTCCTTCTCTTTTCCCTGGTTTGCTTGGGCTGACTGACAATCCAGACCTGGCTGGTGGAGGAGAGGGCTCAGTATCACCTCAATGCCGTCTCAGACTTGTGCGTCATCCCACCACCTGGGCTAAGCACAGGAGGTCCTTGGTCCTCTCCGGTGCCTTTCCCCTCCGCCCCCCAATAAAAGTTGCCATTGGGTGGGGGGGATGTGGGCTTGGGGCTTAAGCAACAGTGGGAAGATAGACGAGGCTGGGAGAAGCCAGGTGATGTGATGGCCATTCCATACTGGATCTGCAGCACAGTTCTGGGTCTTGGAGGGGCTGCAGGGGTCCAAAGGCAGTGCATCCCCCTGGCTCTGCAGCACCAGCTCGTGGGCTCCCAGCATGGAGGTCTGTGTGGCAGGGCTGCTCCTCCCTGGGGAGCCACTGTCCTGGGGGAGCTGGCACGGGGCTGTGCTCACCTGGAAACCTCTGTCCTCGAGGGCTGCCTTCAACCTCCCCCTCCTCCTTTGCAAAAACCAGCAACAATAAAAAAAGCCCTTCTTGGCTCCAGCTCTCTCCCATCTTGCTTTAATCAGGGGAAGAATGTTCCTCTGTGGACACTGTGGGGTTACGGAGGCTTTGGGAAACAGGAATCCTCTTCCCCTTAGTCACAGCAAGGACTGCCCTGTTGCATGGAGGGACTGGGGATCTTTCTCAGGGGCTGCATGGGACTTTCACAGTCCAATTGCCCCTGCCTGAGCATCCAGGCACCCTGGCTTCAGCGTGGCTCCTGGCAGGACACTGGCTCCTGGCTTCTTGTCAGCACGCAAGCGTGACACCACTGCCTGCCCCTGCCTGCTGTGTGCCAGGGCTGCGCTGTCTGCTTGAGAGCCTCTTGCCTGTACTGTGCCCTCCCTTTATCACCCTGCAGCCCAAGGGCTTGCCAGGCTGATGCTGCTGGTGCCAGGCGTTGCACGCCAGGGAGCTCAGCTGGGGGGCTGTATGCCTCTGCCTGTCCTGCTGTTGCTTGCAGGCAGCACTGTGGGCAGGGGACCGAAGCTGCTGGGAGCCTCCTGCCCCGCTGGGTTGCCACTGCAGCAGGGATCTCTTCCTGGGAACATGGGGCTGAAGGCGAGAGTGTTTCCCTTTGATCCCTGCCCCTTCGCTCCCTGCTCAGGCAGCAGTGCAGGCAGGGTTTTCCTCCCCTTCCTCGCTCCCACTGCATCCCTGAGCCAGGAGGCAGCACTACTGGCAGCAGCATCCATTGTGTCCAGCTTCCTTCCTTGGACTGAGGGCTGCCTCTGCTATGTGTCCCTGGGCTGGGCATCCCAGGACCTTAATTGCCCCAGTTAATTAGTGCTGGGGAGAGCTTGGAGCTTGCAGTATCTCACCCCGGGTGTCTGGCATCCCCCACTCTAATGAGAGCAGCCTGTCGAGGCCCAGACAGCACAGGGGGCTTTGGATGGGATGGTGGCACTTGGTTACCCGGGGACCTGTTAACTCGCTCAGACTGCTGCATACCGGTGGATGGCTTGCTGCCCAGCAAGACTCCCCCTGTCCTGGGCTGGCGGCTGTCTGGCATGGGTACGACCCCCTCTGCCAGGGGGATGGCAGCAATGCTCAGCCCTAGACCCCAGCCCTGCAGGCTGCATGTCAGCTGTAAGAGAGCAGGGAGCAAGCGAAACAGCCCCTTGTCCCTGCCAATAGAGCATCGGTGTGAGCTGGCCAAGTGTGCTGGGCGCTGTTTGTTTAAAGCACCGGGGCTGCTGCAGTTTTCTCAGCTGTTCCCCCTTTCCCTGGCCCGGCCGCGGCGGAGAACAGGGCTGGGTTTGTTCGTGTGGCTGCCTCCCCACAGCCGCACTCCAGCAAGCAAGTGGCTGAGGCAGGGGGCTGCGGGTGCCGGGGCACGTCTCCGCTTCCAAAGGCAGGAAGGGGAAGCGCTCCAATATTTGTGGAAAGCGGGGGGTGGTGGTGGGTGGTGGTGGTGGGAAGGAATGGTGAAATGGAAAGTGCCTTTAAAACATGGATTCCTGCCGGTGGCAGGAATCAGCTGTGGCAGCCCATTTCTTTCCCTCCCTCTCTGCAGGTGAACAACAATGGGATTATCTCATTCTTGAAGGAGGTCTCCCAGTTCACCCCGGTGGCCTTCCCCATCTCCAAGGACCGGCGTGTGGTGGCGGCTTTCTGGGCAGATGTGGATAACCGGCGGGCAGGCGATGTGTATTACCGGGAGAGCACTGAACAGCCCATCTTGGAGAGAGCAAGCAGGGACATCGCACAGTATTTCCCCGAGTTCCCGGGGTTTTCTGCGCAGTGGGTGTTCATTGCCACCTGGTACCGAGTGACCTTCTTTGGGGGCAGTTCATTTTCGCCGGTGAGTAGGTGGGGCAAAGCGGCCATTAGTTTAGGGGTAGGGTTTTTTTAAAAGGGGCATCCCACCAGAGCTTTGGTGCCTTTCATGGCAGTGGTGCTCCAGCTGCACATGGTATGGAGTTGTCAGTAGGGATAAGCCGACCCCAGTGGCTCTGTCACGACACCTTGCCGTGACAGAGCAGCGCTGAGCTGGCAAATCCAAACACTCCTCTTTGTGCCACGTGGAGGCTGCGTTCCCCTTCTTGGGCAGCAGCAGGACAGCATTTGCCTGCCTGCCTGTGCTGAGGAGTGGGTCGCATGTGGCGTTTGGTGACTTTTTTCCAGAGGCCAAATAACCATGTTTCCTCCCCATTTTTCCCATTCCCCTGGGAGGAGAATAGAGTTGTTCGGCTGGCTGGGGTGCTAGGCCAGGGGAATCGCAACACCTTAGGATTAAAAATAATTAAACCCAACTGCCTTTTCTAGCAGAGGAGGACTGGGGCTGAAAGAAACACTCCTTTGCTAAATGCTTTCGCCATTTTATTTTCTGACAAGTTCGCCTGCCTGCTCACTGCTTTCTTCCCCTCCCCGCTGCAGGTAAACACTTTCCAGATTGTCCTCATCACGGATGGCAAGCTGTCCTTCACCATCTTCAACTATGAGTCCATCACCTGGACCACGGGTATGCACGCCAGCAGTGGGGGGGACTTTGCCGGGCTCGGCGGCATCGCAGCACAGGTAAGCGGCAAACACAGCCCCTAGAGCGCCCAGGTAGCCTATTCGCCCTGCAAGTTTGCAGTTCCTGGTTTGGCTCCCTCTGCACTTTTTTTTTTTTTTTTTTTTTTTTAAAAAAAAGTTCTTAAATATCTGTGTGTGCTCTGGCTCCCAAAGCCGAGATCATACAGGGGGCTTTGTTGTCCTGAAACCACAGGTCTTTGCCTTGGCTGCTGCCTTGTAGTCCCTTTTCCTTCCTAACTTCAGCCTTTAAGAGCAGCTGCTATAGCCAGCATAGCTTTTGCTTGTATTTTTATTTAATCCTTGTGTGCGTTGTTGTGTTTAAGGGAAAAAAAGCCAACACCCACACCCGCAAAACCGCTAGTACCCGTTTGGATATGTGAATTTAGTGGCAGTTGATCTGTGCTTGGCCCCCTGCCTGCCAGCCTGCAGCAGGCAGGATGCTGCAGGTGGAGAGGAAGCAGATGGGTTTTGAATCCCAGGGGAGGGACCGTGCAGGCAGGGTGGCCACTTCACCCCCGTGCACCATCTGCTGTCCCAGCGTGTGGACAGGGCTGGGCGTTGGCTGGTGCTGTGTGGAATGGGACAGTTGGTCCGAGTGGTGCTGAGGGGCGAGAGACATGAGCCCTCAAGCTCCAGCCGCCTCCCTCTGTACACTAGTGATGTCTTGTTACCCTCTGCTGTTGTCCTCCCAGGCAGGTTTTAACGCTGGTGATGGAAAGCGCTACTTCAACATCCCTGGATCCCGCACCGATGACATCGCTGACGTGGAGATGACGACAAATGTGGGTATCCCCGGGCGCTGGGTGTTCAGAATCGATGATGCCCAGGTGCAAGTGGGGGGCTGCAGCAATACAAGTAAGAGGACAGCAGTTAGGTTTATTTAACTCCCAACCCAACCCCATACTGTTCTCCAGCCCCGTCTTTCCCTGCTTCAACCCCCACCTCCACGGGGTGGAGGAAACTGCTTGAAGGGCTTGGGGAGGGAGGGGAGGCAGCCATGGGGGGACTGTCCTCATTGCCTGCCGTGGTTGGGAATGGCACCCATGGGTGCCCTGGGGCTGGGAAGGGGCTGGGAGAGCAAATGGGGTGGGGAGGAAGACTTTTGAGATAAAAGAGCCTGCGGGGAGTGATTAGGGAGGCTGGGGAGGAGGTGATGGTGCCTAGGTGGGACCCCACTGGCAGGCAGGGCAGGGTGCAAGGGGCTGACACCCTTGGGGGATGCACATCTCCATAAGTCCTAGGAGGCTGGTGCCACCCTCCCCCACGGGGCCAGGGTGCCAGGGCTGAGCCACGCTCCCCACCCCAGGGGTCCTGACACCTTCCCCACGGAGCTGCTGGTCTCCCGTTCCTCGTCCCTGCTCCCCCCAGCCATCTTTTCCCACCTGTGATCTGCGCATGTCTCGCGTTACTGGTGGGTTTGCTGTACAGGGGCTCTGCCACCCCCTTTCCCTCTGTCTCGGGTGATAGGTGAAGGCACGTCATCTATGTCCCCTGGCTGGCAGGGCTGACCCTGTGCAGCCTCTCACCCTTGCACATGAGGAATAAAACTGCCCCCCTTGTCCCAGGGGAGCCTGTGAGGAGCAGACCCTGCCCCACCGTGAGGCAGGTGGCCCCCATGGGCTTCCCGAGCACCCCAGGGAGCTGGGCGGGCTCAGGGACAGACCCTGGCGCTGGTGTGGCTGGAAGGTGGTGGGTGAGCACTGCTGGGGCACAGGCTGACAGGGGGGCACTGCCTGTCCCCACAGCCTCTGTCTGCCTGACACTGCGGCCCTGCCTCAATGGGGGGAAGTGTATCGAGGACTGCATCACGGGGAACCCCTCCTACACCTGCTCCTGCCTGGCTGGCTTTACCGGGAAGAGGTGCCACGTCGGTGAGTGCCGGCCCCAAGCTCCCTCCCGGCGTTTTGCCATGGGGAGCAGGTCTCGCTGCTGGCATGACCGCTGTATGCTGGCAGTCTGTCTGTCCCTCAGGTTGTCCCTGTCCCTGCCCTGAGCGCTTGCCCCAACCTGGGGCTCTGTTTCAGATGTGGATGAGTGTCTCTCCCACCCATGTCAGAACGGAGCCACCTGCCTCAATGGTGCTGGCAGCTTCAGCTGCAGGTGCCCGCTGGGCTTCAGAGGTGCCAGCTGTGAGACTGGTGAGTGCAGGGCTGCCGGCACAGCAGGGCTGGCTCTCTGCCGCGCATGAAGAGCTGAGACCCCAGGCTCAGGGGGCACTGCTGCTCTTGGTGGGGGGCTCTTTGAGACCAGGGCTGCTGCGGCAGCTGCTGGGCTCGAGCAGTTTGCAACAGCCGTCTTGGATTTCAGCTTGCTGCAGGCAAAGGAAGCTTTGCTCTGGCCATGAGCCCTTCCTGCTGCTGGCAGCCCTCTCCGCTGAGGGCTCCGCTTAGCGCTGCTGCCAGCACTTCTTCCCACCACCACTCCCTCAGTGAGGAAAGCTGGCGATTAGTGCTTAAACAAGTCTCGGAGGCCCTGCTGTTGCAGGTGATGCTCTGGTCCCAAGCCCTTTGAAGCCAGTGGGGACTCTCCCAGTCCCTGGCAGAGGCCGTGGTGGCTGGTTTCCCCCTCCGCTGGCCTCCACCTGCTGGTGGAGGTGCCGCCAAAGCACTTGGCTCCCAGTGAGCCCCCGCGGTGGTGGAGATGGTGAGCAGGGAGTTGACTTTTGGGGAATGGAGGGAGGGAGAAACGCCCAGTGCAGCACGATGGCATCCAAGAGGCGCAGGGGGATCAAAGGGCTGAGCTGCCGAGGGAAGGGTTTTGGGAAGAGCCGTGCCTGGGGACATGGCTGTCTCCTGCTGGAGGGAGTGTTGATGGCTGTGAGCTGTGCTCTCTGCCCAGCCCTAGCATCACCCTGTGTGCAGACGATTCTGTGTGCTGGTCCTGTGCCTGAGTTGACACCCCCTCTTTTTTTTTTTTTTTTTTTTCTTGGTGTCCCGCTGTAGAAGAGTCTCCATGTGAGAGCAGGGTGTGCCAGAATGGCGGGAGGTGCCAGGTGGTGAATGGAACAGCAGAGTGCTTGTGCCAGCCAGGGTACACGGGTGCAGACTGCCAGACAGGTGGGTGGCAGGAGCAGCCATGGGTGGGGAGATGGTGGCGCTTCATGCCTTGACAAGCTGCCTTCCCACTGTGCTTCACTCCTGGCCAGAGTTTTGGGAGAGGAGCGCTCAATGTTGCCAGTGGTGCCGATTTTATTTATTTATTTTCTTCCCCTGCCTTCCCCGACTGTGGCTTTCTGCCTCCTGAGCATCGTTCAGGATGGGAGGCAGTGGGT
The DNA here is from genome assembly GCF_023638135.1 of Falco biarmicus. NCBI lineage: Eukaryota > Metazoa > Chordata > Aves > Falconiformes > Falconidae > Falco > Falco biarmicus. Next base: position 29,675,524 of record NC_079300.1, on the reverse strand, counting down.
GAACCGACAGCCCGGCAGTGCCTGCGTGTGGCCTGACAGCTTCTCCTGACCTCCCCTTGCAGAGGTGAATGAGTGTGAGTCCAGCCCGTGCCTGAACGGTGGGCACTGTGTTGACCTGGTCAATAACTACACTTGTATGTGCCTGGAGCCTTTCGTGGGACAGCGCTGTGAGACAGGTGCCTGCTTCTGCCTGCACCCCAGGACCACCCATGCCAGGGACTGTGTCCCCCATGCTCTGTTGGCTGTCACAGTCCCTCTCTCAGGGCCAGGCTGTGCTCATCACTTGCACGCTTGCTTTCCCTGCCCAGACTCGTCTTCCTGCGAGGACCGGAGCTGCCAGAACCGTCAGACATGCAACTACATCCGCCCCGGCCGCTACATCTGCACCTGCTCCCCAGGTTATTACGGCAACAACTGCCAGTACGGTGAGTGGAGACGCTCAGCTCAGCCCAGCCCAGGAGCTGGTTTTGGGGGAGCCAGGCAGCAAGAGGCAAATGGCTAAAAAGGTCAGCTGTAGGCACCGCCAAAAGCTGGCGGGCAGCTTATGCAGAGGGGTTGTGGTGCTGCTGAGATGGAGTTCATTCCAGTGGGTGCTCGGCAATGTCAGGGTCTCCAGCATGAAGCTAGGCTAGACTGGCTCTGCCCAGCCCCTGGGACAGGGGATGTTCCACCCTCAGGCCGGGATGGCTCTGGCTCAGCCTCCCCCTTCCCCACAGGTGGGCCCCGTGTGCCCGGTGCCTGCCTCTCCCACCCATGCCAGAATGCAGGCAGCTGCCTGGAGACGGAGCAGGGCTATGTCTGCGAATGCCAGCAGGGCTACACTGGGCAAGACTGTCGAGACAGTGAGTACTGGGGGGTGTCTCTGGGGGTGTGTGGCATCTCTAGGGGAGGCCTCGTGCTCCTGAGAAGGGGAAGCAGCAACCCCAGAGATCCTGTTCAGGGCTCCTGGACTAAACAGCGGGTCCATCCCACTGAAGGAGGCCATGCCTCGGGGGTTCATGGCTGCTGCCCACCTGAGCCCCTCCCATGGGTGGTATCTGGCAAGGCTGCTTGGCTGTCCCAGTCCCGCAAGCAGGAGGGTCCTGGGAAGCTCCCGTCTCCTGTCTTGCAGAGCTCTCAGAAGGCTGCGAGTGCCGCAACGGGGGCAGTTGTCTGGAAGGGAATGTTACCATCTGCCAGTGCCCACCTGGCTTTTTTGGTCTCCTCTGTGAATTCGGTAGGTGAAAGCTTCTTGTTCACTGTCGTTGCACCCTCTCTGGGATGCTTGAGCCAAGCAGGCTGCAGGCAAGCAAGGAGACTGTCTGTGCCTGAACCTACGACAGTACCGGGGGCACGCGCTAAATTTGAGCCTGGAAATACTGTCCCCTAGTGAGGAGGCAATGCTTCCATCTCCATCGCTCCCCCTTGAGACATGCATCTCCCAGCCCCTGGCCCCATCTTGGCTCCCCTGGGTAGGGAGGGAACCACAGTCTTTGTACACTTCCGCCCTGCAGCTTTGTGGGGCATCCAGGCTGGCCCTTGCCATTTGCACTGTCTGTGGTGTGGGGTACATAAGGTCCCTCCTGTCTCATCAGACCCTGCAAAGTTAGGAGACTCCTGTTTCTGGCCAGGCAGCTGGCTGGGTGTCTTCCTGCCACTGGCTGACGGAGGCTGGCGCTGGCCATGTGTTTGCAGAAGTCACCACCACACCGTGCAACATGAACACGCAGTGCCCGGATGGCGGGTATTGCATGGAGTATGGTGGGAGCTACCTCTGCGTCTGCCACACTGACTATGGCACCAACCACAGTAAGTTTCTCGTCCATGGGCATGCAGGACCATCCCCAGGGAAGGACACTTGGCAGGGGCTGGAAGGGCGAGCAGGGTTATAACCATCATCAGCCGGGGAACAGCCCTTGCACCCCTGGTTGTACGTGCTCGGTGATGCCCTGTGTGTTTGGCTTTGCAGCGATGCCATCCCCCTGCGACTCTGAGCCCTGCCTGAATGGGGGGTCCTGTGAGGTTCACGATGACTCGTACACCTGCGAATGTCCTCGAGGCTTCCTTGGCAAGCACTGTGAGAAAGGTATCCACATGGAGCTCCCTGCCAGCCCCAGGACCTGGCAGAGGGTGGGAGAAGAGCTTGGACCCTCGTGGGAGATGGGTGGCTGCTTGCTGAACTGCAGCTGGGAGTGTGTTATCCCATCCCATCCCATCCCATCCTGCAGGGTGGAGGGAGGATTGCATGGCTCCCTTCACAGTCCCTGACAGTCAGTCAGCCGATGTAGTTGTTGTGTTTCCTGCGCAACACCATCTGTGTTGGAGTTTTTACATGCCTGAGCTTCTGGCCTCAGGAGCAGCCACCTGTCCCGTGCCCCCTCCCCCGGCAGCCCTGGTGTGCATCTGCTGGGATGTTGTTTTGCAGTATTGCTGAGCCCAGGGCTGTGAGGCCCAGGTGTGCTCGGCTTTGCAACAGCAAGGGATTTGGCAGGCCGCTGGCAGGAGGAGGTGGCTCTCAGTGTGCCTGCAGCAGTGGGTGACCCCTGCTTTTGGCACTCTCTCTGCAGCCAAGCCACGGCTCTGCAGCACGGGGCCCTGTCGCAACGGGGGCACCTGCAGGGAGGCGGATGGCGAGTACCACTGCACCTGCCCTTACCGCTTCACCGGCAAGCACTGCGAGATTGGTACGGCCCCCTGGCCCCCACCCGGGGAGGAGAGGTGGCAGTTGTCCCACTCGCTTGTTCAGCTCCCGCCTACCCTCTGCCCCCAGGTAAGCCGGACCCCTGCGCTTCAGGGCCCTGCCAGAATGGGGGCACCTGCTTCCATTACATCGGCAAGTACAAGTGTGACTGTCCCCCAGGCTACGCCGGCCGGCACTGCGAGATTGGTGGGTGTAAGCAGGATGTGCCAGGGCTGGGGCTGCCTGGGGAGGGGATGGGACAGCTGGTAGAGCTGACAGCCATGGCAGCAGCAGGCGAGCCTCGCTGCTTGCTTTGAACCCCCCTCCCCGTAATTTGGAGTGCTTTGACTCTTCCTTGCTGGAGGGCAGGGCAGCACTGCTGGAGGGGGAAGAGGGGTGGCTCTGGTTCCTGGGCTCTGTCAGCTCTGCAGTTTGCTCCGCTTTCTTCTAGTGCCCTCCCCGTGCTTCCTTAGTCCCTGCGAGAATGGCGCTACTTGCGAGGACCTTGGCGGGAGCTATACTTGCACGTGCCCAGTGGGCTATGTAGGGAAGCACTGCCAGTCTGGTAAGGGCCTTGTGCTGCCCCTGCTAGCCAGGGGCTCGGGGTACTTCTGCAGGCCCCCCTCACCCCCCTGTCTCTCCCCAGAGGTTGACTGCGGTGTCCCCAGTGAGGTGAAGCATGCCCAGGCCTCTTTCAACTCCACCAGGGTGGGCTCGCTGGCTGAATACCAGTGTGAGCTGGGCTATGCCCTCAGCCAGCACAACCACCCACGCGTCTGCCACTTGCCAGGCATCTGGAGTGACCCCCCCGAATGTGATGGTGAGGAGTGGCCAAGCTCTGCGGTGATGTCCCAGTGGACTGTGGTCACAACCATGGCTTGGTGACCCCAGGACACATACTTTGGTCCTAACCCCACTGGGGACCCCTGCCCAGCATTCATAGCTCTCACCTTGTCTCTCCCCTGCCCAAATGCCTGCAGAGATTGATGAGTGCTGGTCCCAGCCCTGCCTGAATGGTGGCCAGTGCAAGGACCGCATCGCTGGCTTCCTGTGCCTGTGTGAGCCGGGTTACGTGGGCCACCGCTGCGAGTCAGGTGAGAGACTGTGCCAGGAATGCTTCGGGGCTGCCACAGGTGGCCATAGCAAACCCTGCTTCACCTGCCAGCCCCCGGGGAACAACCCCCACGGTCAGGAGCTGGGTTGCCTGCAGTTGCATGCACTGGCTTCGGTCCTCTGTCTGTGCTCAGATCAGTCTGTGGCAAGGGCTTCTCTCCAAGAGCTCCCAGCCAGCTGTGGGATGAGCCAGTGGGGAGATGCTGCTTCCGGTCGGGGCTGCAGGGGCAGGTGTGCTACTTGCGTCCTCCCACAAGCGGATGCTGTGTGGGCATCCCCCATCGCTGAGGGGGCAGTGGCTTCTGATGCATGCCAAGCCTGTGCAGACAAGCCCTTGATCTCGGGATCTGGGTAGGAAGTGCGCTGCATGGTTCCAAAGCTGTCAGCTAAGACCGGGGAGGAAATTCAACTTGAGGCTGCACATCTTTGGCTGCCCTGTGCTCCTGCTCCTGTGTATGCATGTGGTTGTGGTTGTGTGTGGGTGCTCATTGAAGGGGTAATGGGCAGCTTCAGGGCTGGTGGGACTCTGGCAGGCATCTCTAGCCCAGCTCCTCAGGGCCTGGCAGGGGACAGTGGTGACAGAAGGTGGGGTACCTGCCAGGGGTTAGAGGAGGGGACATGCTACAGGCACCCTATGGGACCTCTTGGCACAGTCCTACACTGCCAGGTGTCCCTGAGTGCATTTCCTCATGGCCAGCTCCCAACGCAGCCCCTGCGGAGGGGCAGGTGTGGGGCAGTGGGCTCCCAACGGCCCTAGGAGCAGGGCTGTTCCTGGCCAGCGGGCTTTGGGGTAGCAAGTGATGTGGGGAGGGTCTGCACCCTGTGGGAGAAGTGCTGCCTCTCTGAGCCCCCTGTCTCGGGCTGAGCTGGCACTCTTTCCTCCCATAACTCCCCAGATGTTGACGAATGCCATTCAGAACCCTGCAAGAATGGAGGGACCTGCCGGGACCTCCCTGGGTCTTTCGCTTGCTTCTGTCCTGAGGGCTTTGTGGGGACACAGTGTGAGACAGGTAGGGACCTGCCCTTACCAGGGTGGCAGGAGGCTGGGCTGTGGGCCGCAGCATGTGGCCAGGACTGGCACCGAACCAGGCAGCTGGTCAGCTCTTGGGGACCTTGAACCTGAGCCATTGCTCCATGTGCTTGGTGCCTCGTGCACCTCCTGGCCTCTGGTGCTGGGGGCAGAGCTGAAACCGATCCAGTGGGGAGGGAGCAAGGAACAAGGTGTCTGCTGGTGATGCCCTTTTGAAGGCATCCACCCCTTGCCAGGGGATGCGGTGACCGTGGCACTTGGGTGGGGTTCTGGGCCCAGATGGGCTGCACTGAGCCCCAGGCTGCATGTCTGTCCTGCTGCCCCCTCGGAGGGGCTGTTTCTGGCCTGCGGGGCTGGCTGCTGGCACGCTGGGGCCCCTGCTCACTGCTGGCCTCCCCCTGCCTCCAGAAGTGGACGCCTGTGAGTCGGGCCCTTGCCGAAATGGAGGGGAGTGTGAGAGCTATGGGGGCTCCTACCTCTGCGTATGCCCGGAGGGTTTCTTCGGCTACCACTGCGAGACAGGTGAGGCGGGCAGGGCAGCTCGGTGCTGGGCGGCCCCTGGGCCAGCCAGCACTGCTAACACCGCTGGGCCCGGCACCTCTCCCACAGCCAGCGACCCGTGCTTCTCCAGCCCCTGCGGGAGCAGAGGCTACTGCCTGCCCGGCAATGGCACCCACAGCTGCACCTGCAAAGTCAGCTACACAGGCAAGAGCTGCGAAAAAGGTAAAGGCCCTCATCAGCGGCACCAGGACATGGCATGGGGCTCGACACTGACCTGGCAGTGGCCACCACCTACATGGGGCTTGACGCCATCCGGGACCAGCAGCTCTCCTTGAGGCAGGCAGGGCTGGGGCCTTGTCTCCATGGGGGGCAGCCTGGGCCCCACCGATGCTGCAGGCAGGTGCTGGTGTGTTGAGCTGCTGCTGCAGGTGCCAGGCTTGGCATGAGGACACTGGGGACAGGTGTCCCTGGCCCCCAGCAGCGATGGCAATCCCTCGGATGCCCTCAGGAGGGGAGGCTGAGGCACCCGAGGGAAGCCTCTCATGGCCAGCACTGGCTTCTGTGTGGTCTTTGGCCTGTCTTGCTGGCGCCCCAATCCTGGCAGGTGGTGGCAAATGCCTGGCCACCGGTGCTGCTGGGTTGCAGTGGCGGGGAGCGCTGCTGGTGCCCTGACTCGTCCTGTGCCTGCCAGGCCTGTGGTAGCTGGTGCCTGCAGGGCTCCTGCTGGGCGCACTGAGGGAGAGAGAGCAAGGGCCCCATCTTCCATTGCTGCCGCTCTGCCTCTTGCTGCCGGGGTCTGTTCTCTAAAGATTCATGGCATTACCTCTCCCCTTTGCTTTTGCCCACACCCTGAAGAATTGCTGCCACCAACCTCATTAAAGGTGGAAAGGGTGGAGGACACTGGTGTATTGATTTCTTGGCACCCACCTGAGGACGCAGCTGCCAGGCAACTCATTGACGGCTACGCCGTGACGTACGTATCCCTCGACGGCTCTTACCGCAGGACAGATTTTGTGGACCGAAGTCGTTCTGCCCACCAATTGCGGGCACTAGCCTCCGGCAGAGCCTACAATATTTCTGTCTTTTCAGTCAAACGCAACGTGAACAACAAGAATGATATCAGCAGGCCCATCATGCTCACCACGCGCACTAGTGAGTAGTGTCCCAGGGGGACTCGCGGTTGTGAGCACATGCAGCCCCTGCAGTGCTGGGGCTTGTGCCTCTTCCTCCCCGCCGCCGGCTCCAGCCACAGCCCAGCCTGGTGTCAGACCCTGGTGGGTTTGGTGGCGCAGATCCTAAAATCCAGCTGGGAGTCTTTGGAAAGCGCTTGGCACAGAGGCTTGCTGTTCTCTCTGCTGTGAGTAAAAGGGGACCAAACCCCCCAAGGCTCACTGGGCCCCTGCCCAGGGGCTGGTAAGGGAGCCGGCAGCGGGGACCGCTCCCAGATCCTGTTCATCAAAGCCAGGCTGCGCCCACCACACCAGTTACTTCTTGACACTGGACCTGGGGTAGCACACATCCCTGGTGCTGTGGGGCTGAGCTGGAGGAAGCCCTGGTGCTGGGTAGCGGGGCCCCATGGGCAAGTCATCCCTGCATCCTGCCCAGCCTGGTGTGGGGGTGTGCCAGGGTGGGCAAGGGCTGGCAGGACCTCTGCTCCACAGGTGGAGGGCAGGAGGCTTGGTGAGGCCTCCGGGGGCAGGGCACGAGCAGGTGGCACAGCTGAGGTTCTGGTTCTGCGTTCTAGGGCAGGTGGATGTAGAAATGGAGCACAAACTGAGAATGGAGGGGATTAGACCTAGAAAAGTGCCCTCTGAAGAGAGAAGGGGGTGGTGGGAGAAGCCCCTGGGCCAGATCCCCCCCCCCCCCCAGCAGGCTGCGGCTGAGTGAGGGCTGGGGGAGAAGGCAATGGTGACACTGGGCAGGGCAAGGGCCTATGCCCCCAGCCACAGTCTTGGGAGGCCCTGAGCCGGGGCCAGAGGCAGTGAGATCTGGGCTCGGGATGGCAGCCTGGGCTGTGCGGTGGGCTCAGGGCCAGGGCCAGGCACTGCAGTCCCTTTGGAGCTGGTAGCAGGGGGCTGGAGCCAGTCCACTGAGGACGGTCCCAATGGTGCCGTGGGTGGCATGAGGCCTTGTAGGCAGGCAGACAGGTGTGCATCCCACCTGCCCGCACCCCTGCTCCCGGACAGTGGTATAGGGGGTGTGAGTTTGGTGGGGTAGGTGGTGCTGAGCTGTTCCCACTGGGGAAGCGAATGCAAAGGGACAGGCAGGACCCACCTTGCAGGGGCATGGGGAAGGGACAGGGTGACCCACAGTGACCAGTGGTTGACCACAGACTTCTGTACTTGCTCCGGCCAGGACCGCGTCCGGTGGAAGGCTTTGAGATCACAAACGTGACGGCCAGCGCCATCACGGTGCAGTGGGCTCTCCACCGGGTCAAGCACTCCACTGTCAGTAGGGTGCGTGTCTCCATCCACCAGCCAGGAGACCTGGCAGACCACACCGTGGAGCTGAACAGCAGCGTGGCCAAGTACACCTTCCTGTGAGTGGGGCAGCAGGCGGGTGCTGGGCCAGGTGGCCCTCTGAGGCTGCCCAGCCTCACCCCTTCCCACCCTGCCTTCCTCTCCTGCAGGGACCTGCAGCCAGGAGAGAGGTACATTGTCCATGTCACGACACTGAGCGGCCTGGGGACAGAAGACCACCCCTCAGAGAGCCTGGCCACAGCCCCCTTCCATGTGTGGACGAGTGAGTGGGGTTGCCTTCGCTGCCCCCGTGCCATGGCAGGGGCCCAGGGGTTTAGCAGGCGCAGGGCAGGTGCGGCTCAAGGCCAGCAGGAAAGCTGCAGGGAGGGGGAGCTGCAAGGGCAGGCAGCCCGTCTGGCCAGCACGGCGGGCAGGAGGCACGCAGGCAGGAAGGGCAGCGGCGTGTCCTCCCTTGCCAGATGCTGTTTGCTGCTGAAGACCGGCATGAGCTCAGCCCCACGTGGGGCGCACACGGGCCTGACTCATCCCTTGCTGTAAGGCAGGTGGAGGACAGGGACCGGAGCTGGGGGTTCGCCTGCCCGCCCAGCGCCGAGCATCCTCCGGGCACATCGCGTGGCTGGAGCCGAGCCGAGGGCTGGCTGGGGCGTGGCTAGGCAAGCTGGGGGCGTGGCTCGCTTGTAAAGCGGTGTGTGGGCGAGCCGGGCAGTCACCGTTCAAGGACACCAGTGCTGACCCTTTCTCTCCCCTCCTCCTGCCTGCCCCAGGGCCTCTCCCCCCGCAAAACCTCACTGCCTCCCGCGTCACTGCCACCTCCGTGTCCATGGCATGGGAGCAGCCGCCCGCCGGTGCCGTGGAGGGGTACATCATCAATGTTACCACTGCTCAGAGTGTGAAGAGCCGCTATGTGCCCAACGGGAAGCTTGTGTCCTACACAGTGCGGGACCTGCTCCCTGGGCAGCGGTACCGCCTGTCCGTGACAGCTGTGCAGAACACGGAGCAAGGCCAAGTGCACAGTGAGCCCATCCACCTCTACGTCGCCACCTGTGAGTGCCTAGCTTGCCAGGGCTGGGGTGGTGCCGGTTTGCTGCAGCATGAGAGATTGACTGGCTAGCAGAGAATCAGGGCAGGGCGTAGGAAACCAGTTGACCAACAGAATAATGAGTCCGCGGGGACCTGCTGCCCCAGAAGCAGGTGCCTGCAGCAGGCTGCGGGGGCAGGACACAAGTCCCCTGCAAAGGGAGGTGGGGGTGGCGGGGTTCCACCTCTGTTAGCAGAGGGCAGATGCAGAGTTACAGCTCAGTGGTGCTTCACGGGGACAGGCACTTGCAGCCCAGGTGTGTGGAGAGTGTGCATAGGTCCCCAGACAGCCCTAAAAGGCAGCCTGGGGATGAGGGGAGAGGCAGAGAGTTGCATTGCTGTGCTGACTTGGGGCCTGCTCCCTGCTAAGCCCAATAATTTGGTCTGCAGTGCAGAGGGATGGGGCTCCAGAGAGACGGTGGAGCCAAACTGGACACCCCCGGGTCCTGCGCAACAGGCTGCCCCCAGCTTTCCTACCTGAACTGCGCTTGCTAGCAGATCATGACACAGCTGAGGAGCCCTCATCAGCCCCCAGGTAGGCACTGCTCCATCACTCCTGGTTCTTCCACTAGCACTTGGCCCAGGCACTGGGCTGAGCACAGCCCCTTTTTCCAGCTCCCCTGTCTGGGCGCGCACAGGGTCAAGCCATGCTCCTGCTGGGTTGCAGCCTCTTGCCCACCTGCTGGGGTCCTGAGCCAGGCAGGCCCTTGCCCGGTGAGCAGGCCCCCTCATGTTGCCCACAGCTGAGCCTACAGTGCTTGCACCAAAGCCTGATGCCACCAGCGAGTGCTTTATCCAACTGCTTCCAGCCATAGCACATGGGGTGGCTGTGGCCTGGGGAACCTGCAGTGCCCTGTACCCTCATGGCTCTCCTATCCCAGGTTCACCGAGCTGGTGGATGGCAGAGGGAGGATCAGCGCCAGGTTCAGCACTACGCTGGGCAAATCCATCACTGTGAAGACGCGTAAGAGCTCTGCTGCCTTTCTGGCCCGTTCCTGTCACCCAGTGCCCTCTGTTAGGCCTCCCCCCAGGGACAGGGTGGCAGCTGGGCAGGCTGCTGTAGGGCTGGGGGAGCCATAGGGGAGGGCAGAGCCCTCCGATCTCTCCCTGGGCAAACAAACCTCTGCCCTGCTTCTAGACCCTCGCCCAGGGACAGGGGTAATGCACAGCTGGTTGGGGAGCCCAGCTCTTGCTGATGGGAGGCAGTGCTGGCTGCAGCAGGGGCTGGCCTTCTTCCCTGCCAGCAGCTGCAGGAGCCCAGGCAGTGACCCTGCAGCCCTCCAGTACAGCCCCTGCCTGCCCAGCAGCCTGACACCCCCATGCCCCCAGCCCCAAGCACAGCCTCGCAATCGAGGAGAGCACCTGGACAAGAAGCCCCTTGCTGGCACAGGCCCAGTCCCCTATTTGTCATCCCCAGAATACCAGGGATGCGAGTGCCGGCCCGAGATATATCCTACCAGGCCTGGGACCCCCACCTCCACCGTGGGGTGGGGAGGGGGCCAGCACACCTGATGGCAGCTTGCTGCACATCTCTCTTCTGCCCCTGCCTCCGCAGGGTTCCATGTCCCACAGATGCCCAGGAAGGGCAGGGTGGTCACCCTAATTCTATGGGGTGCCAACGGGGAAGGGCTAAACCACTGCCTGAGGCCTGACCAGCCCCCTTGTGCTGCGAGCAGGCTGAATCCCATCAGAGGGGCAGTCTTTGGATCTGGCCCCAGCTGGATGTGACATTTGACCCTCTTGTTTCCCAGAGCCGGAGGCTCCAGTGAAGCTGGAGAATGTGGAGGTGTCCAGCCAGGGCAGTCTGGCACTGCAGCTGCACAAGGCAAAGAGCAAGAGTAAGTCCAGAGGGAGCCACAGGAGCAGCAGGGACTCAGCTGAGGCCCCCACAAGCAGGCAGGGCGTTTGGCACCAGCCTGCCCTCTTTGTTGCTGCCCTTTTGGGACAAGGGTCACACAGTGTGGTCCCCAGGAGCACCCTCGTATGCCAGGGGGTGGGTAGGGCTGTGTCCTGGCCCCAGGGTCTGACAGCCATATGTGGTTTGCAGGTGAGGGGCAGAACTGCTCCACGAACCCCTGCAGGAACGGAGGCACCTGCAGCAGAAATGCTGAGTCCTACCACTGTGACTGCCGCACAGGATTCAAGGGCCGGCTCTGTGAGCTGGGTGAGTGCTGCACTGCTGCTGGAGGGCTGAGCTCCCTCCGGCAGGTGGATGGCATGTGCCCAGCCTGGCAGCAATCCCAGCCACAGATCCTGCAGGGTGCAGGTCAAGGAGTACACCCTGTCAGCACCCAGCTCATCCTGGCCGAGGGGCTCCCACCATGCCTAGGCTCCACTAGAGAGGGCTGGGCTCTGCCGGCTGCAGAGAGAGGGGCTGGGCTCTGCTCTTGCCAGTTGAGGCAGATCTGGGAGTGCAGGTCTGCTCCCCGCTCCTGGCCAAGCCCTCTGCCTCTGCCAGGCTCGTGTCCTGCCCACTATAGTGAGGCTGGGGGCTCTGCTGCTGCCAGCGGGTCTGCTCTGTTGAGCCTAGCCCTCCAGGAGAGCAGAGGGGAAGCTGGGGGGACTTACCAGCCCCTTGCCACAGGACACAGGCAGGCAGGGCCAGAGATGGGCTTGTTGATAGCTCCCCTCTCCTATTCCCCAAGCAGCTTGCAAGAACGTGCCACACTCGTGCACACGGCTGTACTCGGAAACCAAGTCATTCCCCGTGTGGGAAGGAGGCACCTGCCACTACTTGTGAGTACTGCCTGCGGGTTGTGCTCCCCCCTTCCTCTTGTGGTCAGAGCCAGGGATGTCTCCCTGCAGCTCGACTCTGGGGAGGGGAGAGCATGCGTGAGGCTGTCTCAGACTCTGGCTGGCAGCTGCCAGGTGGCTGCAGCTGCCCCCTCCCCAGCACAGGCTGAGCCACCTCATGTGCCCTCGAGCCCCCGGGGCTGCCCTGCCAGCTGCGTGTCAGGGCAGGGTGCTGCTGAAATGACAGCCCCGTAGCAGTGTTAGCCACCTACGTGACAGCAAGTTTGGATTTTGTGTGTGTGACCCCCAGGCAGCAGCAGATCCCCTGCCTGCTGCCTCCCCATCTGCAAGCAGAGGGCCAGGGCCAGCCCTCCTGCAGCATCAGAGCATGGGGGCCTCTGCTCTGAGCCCTGCCCCTCCCCAGCCTTCCCGTGATGGAGGCGCAGGGGCCTGGCTATGTGCTGCCAGCCCTCAAACACAGCAGGCTCAGCCCCATTCCTACTAAGGCTGGCTACCACAGTCTGGAAGGAAATGGAGGAGGCCCCCAGACTCCCACCTTGCACTTATAAAAGCAAATCTGTCCCCGTTATTCCCTAGAACTCACCTCTGTGTGTGTGTAGGTACAGGAGAGTCTACAAGGTACACCAGGACATCTGCTACAAGGAGAGCTGTGCGAGCACCAGTTCTGAGAAGACAACCAGCAGGTATGGCTGGCAGCGGCAGCGTACTGAGTGCACTGTCCTGTGGCCAGGGATGGGAGGATGCAGCTTGGCAGTGTCACCCCACACACGAAGGGGTGCTTAGGCTGGGGGCGGACTGCAAGCACCCTGTGCAGAGCAGAGCATGAGGAGCGCATGACCGTGGCTTAGATGTTGGCTCAGCATGCCCTCCCTCCCTGTGAGCACTGGCTGATGGTGCTCTCCTCCCTTCTCTTTCAGAAAACCAAGCAACAGTCACACACTGAAGAAGCCGTAGAGTAAGTACCTGCTCCAGGCTCTCCTCAGCTGCAGGCAGGGGCAGTTCCTGCCTGTGGCTGTGCGCATCTCTGTGCAGGGAGCTGGGGAGGAGGCTGGAGGCCAGAGCACAGCCCAGGCTCATGCTGCCACGTTGAGGGCGTGCAGGGGCTCTCCAGCTGCTGTGCTTGTCAGGCTTGGGCATGCAGCTGATGGCTCCTGGTCACAGCTGGGTTGGAGGAGTAGGGGCGATGCTATGCTTCCCTGCAGCTCTGCAGCCCCATGAACAAGTGATTTCTGCACAAAAAGGGCCCAAGCATTGCCTGCCTGAGCAAGGCAAAGGCTGGAACTCCGGAGGGGGCAGGTCCCCTTCTCCCAGCCTGAGACGGGTGCAGAGGGTGGGAAGAGGCAGCAGTGGGGAACTCTGCACATCAGCTCATTCTCCTCCTGCTCCTTCACAGGGTTCAAAGCAGTAGAAGCTTCATCTTTCCACATCTAAGGGCTTTTTAAAACACCAGGAAGATCAGATCTGCTCACTGGGTTGAACACAGCAGGGGAACCTTCTTGCCTGGCATCAGCCTCTCCCTCTCCTCCAGCCCGTTAGGCACATGCAGCTGGATCGGCACGCCAAGCAGCAGTCCCTTCCCTCCGCCGGACCAGCACTGCCTTTGCTCTGGCTTGCCTTACTCTGGCCGCCTCTCTGCCCCCGAGGAGCTGAGCACCAGTGTACTGCAGCAGCCCCCTGAGGGTCCAGCCCCACTTGGTCCCTCCCAGCCACTCTGCACAAGTGACAGGCTCCCAGCTCTGCTCAGGCATCAGCGGGGCTGACCCCAGCTCCCTGCCAACAGCATCTGTACCAACCTGTTTCTGTAATCCAAGGTTATAAATTACCTATAACCCCCAAATACAACAGATACAACAAATATAATGTAGACCAAAAAGCCTTAGCTATCACCTGGAAGGTGGCCCACAACAGTCTGGTTGGAGAAGACCTTCCCTATGTAGATGGACTTGGAAATGGTGAACAGCCCCCCTGAGCAGTGAAGTGTGGGCAGTGGGGGCACGTCCCTGTCTCCTCTGCTCTAGTGGGGCACGTTTGGGCAGCTTCTACTGCCTGCCTTTTCTTCTTTGCTTTGTAAACAATCCCTGGTTTTAACCAAACTTCCAGCTCGGAAAGCAATATAGCACCTAGAAAGAATTTTAAAAGCGATGTGTAGGGTGAAGTTCATCAGCTGAGGTGTAACACCATGCTTGTTCTGACACTAATCACCTCCAAGCCAGTGCAGGGCACATCATGGGCTCAGTGAGGAAGCGAGCTCTGTTGCCATCCTGTTTGCATTCCCTGTGGCACCATGTGGTGCTGAGGTGCCAGCACTGTTTGTGGAGGAGAGAATCGGCATGCACACGGTGGCTGTCCAACAGCTGTGGCAGGGCAGACAAGGAAAAAGTGTAGCTTAGAAACATTCCTAGTTTTTGTGAGTTTGTATGACAACACTAGTTAAGCATAGATTTGTGTATTAATGTACACAGTGTATATTATAAATTAATATCTACCAGAGATATATTGTAGTTATGGTATAGAGTGTTATTTCCCCAGCAGTGTGGGGGGCATCCTCACGGGGCAGCCTTCCCCTCCTGCGAGCATCGCAGAGCGCTTTGTTGTTCAGCCACGCATGTTGAGCTGCAGCTCAGAAGATGCTCTTGGAGCAGAACAGGTGCAGGAGCTTTGGGGAGCAGCCTGACAGTGCTTGTCCCAGAGAAGCAGCTGCCAAGGCATCTGGCAGCAGCCTGGGAGCGGCAGGGACAATGTGAAGCCACAACCAGCAGGCCGGTGCAATGCTCCCCTCCTGCGCAGGCTCTAGCTCTTCTCCCAGAGGAGAGCTAGAGTCCGAGATGGTGACACACGCCTCGTTTTCCTCCAAGGCTGCCTGACCCTGCTCCAGCCCCCTGCCGCAAGGGCACAGGAAGAAACTAGCCCTTGCCTGGAAGAGCAGGGTGAGGGGAAAGCCAGAACAGCCTCTGCTATCCACAGGGGAGGGGAGGTTTGGGGGCTGCAGGTTTGCACCCCTGCCTTGGCAGCCACAAGGCCAGCGCCAACGCGGGCTGTGAAGGTGGACGCAGCCCTGCCACAGGACAGCGCTGGGTCAGTGCCACCCCCAGACCAGTCAGTGCTGCTGGAGGGCCTGTCCCTGCAGCCATGGGATGCGTGGCTCTGCTGCGAGCCCGCACAGCAGCCTGCTGCCTCCCTCCCGGCCCACCACCAGCACAGCATGTAATGCAGCCAGAGGGTTTTAACCTAGCCTTGGAAATTAATTAGTTATTTTGGTTTGGTTTTGTTTGTTTGTTGGTTGTTTTTTTTTAAATAAAAACACTTCATGGAAACTGGATATTTTTTAAAGTACTTGGTCAATGAGGAGGAACGAGGGTTAATTGTTGAATTCTGGAATATGGAATTTATTGCTGCCCTGCACAGGGAGCCCGGCAGCCACCACAGCTGGTGCCTGCATGAGGTGGGGGCCTGGTGCACCCACGAGAGCAGTGGGGCTGGGCAGCAGCATGGGAGAGCTCGGGCACCTTGGAGCCTCACCTCCTCACTCCCAGGCTGCTTTACTTCCTTCCCTATCCAGGTCTTCATCTTCCTCTTTGTACAGTGCATCCCTGTCCTCCTCCTCCTCCTCTTCCTCCTCTCGAGTCAGCAGCTGCTTGAAGACCTCATACTCCTCTGGGGTGGAACGGGCCAGGCTGGCCAGGAAGGCTCCCTCCGGGAGCTCCAGGATGTCCTTCAGCTTTGGGTTGCTGGTTTGGGTCTGGCTTTTGTGTGGGGTCTGGTAGAGCCCCCGCCGCTCCAGGAAGATGTGCCGGTTCCTGAGCTCGGCGAAGGGCGTTCGGAAAAGCTGGGCCTTCACCATCTCCTTCTGCTGGACCCCCATCCTGAAGTAGGCATACTAGAGGCGGGACAGGGCGTTCCAGGGTCACCGCGGCCCCGCGCTCCCCCGGCCCCGCGCGCCCCCGGCCCCGCACCTGGAAGTGGAGGTGGAGGCGGGCGGGCTCCTCCAGCAGCACGGCGGGGCAGGTCCCCAGCACCTCCTGCAGCTGCTCCGCCGTGAACAGGCACCGCTCCCGCAGCAGCCGCACGACCGCCGCCATCCGCCTCCGGGGCAGCGTGAAGAGCTGGGGGCAGCGGCTCACCGCCCGCCGCAGCCGGCCTGCGGGCACCGGGCTGAGCGGGCGGGGGGGGCCGGTGTCCCCCCGCCCCCCACCCCCCAGGCCCCGCCGCCCTACCTCCCTGCAGCCCCAGGCGCCGCAGTTCCCCGGCGCGCTCCTGCAGCTGCTCCGGCGGCAGCCGCAGCAGCTCCGGGCTCCGCTCCAGCAGCCCCAGCGCGGCCTCGGCGCTGAGCCCCAGCAGCAGCAGCTGCGCCGCAGCCGCCTCCCGGCGCTCAGGCCCGAGCCGCGGCTGGAGCCCGCGGAGCCGCCGGGCCTGCTCCTCGCTGAAGCCCATGGCCCGCAGCCCCGCCGCCTCCCCGCAGCAGCCGCGGCCCAGCCCCGGCGCCAGGCCCGCCGCGGCCGCCCGCCCGCCGCCGCGCAGCAGCAGCCCCGCCATGTCTCGGCCGCCGCGGGGAGGAGCCGGGGGGCCCCGCCGAGGCCGCGCTCCGCCCTCGCCTCGGGGCCTGGGGCCGCGCTCGACGCCCCAGGAGCCCGCGGCCGGTCCCGCGGCGCCCTCCCGCCGCTGTCCGCGCACCGGGGGCGCGCTCGGGCCCAGCGGAGCCCGCAGTGGAACAGGCGGAGCCTCCTGCCCCGCCCCTCCCCCCCCGCCTCGGTCGGGCCCACCGGCCGCTGCCGCCGGAGCGGGGCGCGGCGACGGGCAGCGCTGGCGGGGCCGGAGGGCGGGCAGCCCCCTCGGTGCCGCCGCTGGGCTGCGGAGCGCGTCGTAGCCCGGGGTCACGCAGCTGCGAGCCGGGGCCGAGGTGCCGGGGCCAAGGGCTGGGCGCGGGGGCGCCGCTGCAGGACCCTGGGGGGCTGCAGGGGCCTGAGCGCCCGGCTGAGCCGCGCAGACCTGCGGCAGCAGCGGGACAGACCCACCGCACTTGCCCCACTGCCCTCCCAGAAGCCCAGTCCCGGCCGAGCCACTCACCACGCAGGCCTGTTGCCCACACCTCAGTATTGGGAACTGGTTAAAATCCTCTTTATTGAATCTATTTCTTTTTCCCCGCTGCCTTTGCCTCATCAAAACCAAGGGCTATAGAGAGGACGGTGAAACCGATATAAGGACGAGCAGCATCCTGACCTCCTGCCGCAGCGGGAGGCTGGGTAAGGAGCCCAGTGTAACAACACTCAGGAACAGCAGGCCTAGTAAGCCAAGCAGCCTTTATTGCAGCGTTGGGGGCAGCCCCAACATAAGTGCTCCAACAACCTGGCAAACTTTTAGAGACTATGTACCATGAAGTTATACATACTCATAAAATTTCTGTGAACTCATTTACATACACATGAGATTTCCTGGAACTCATTACTATATGCAAATGTCTGGTCTGCACGCACAATCATCTTCCCTGGTGGTCTTTGGGTGGTCATTGGAGTCTTCAGATGAAAGCTTCTAGTCTTGTTTACTGCGTCCCCTGACTGACCTTTACTTCTGCGCAAACTCAGTTCTGGGATCAGTAGACCACAGCCTGCCCGATTACTGTTCCCATCCTCTTGTAACTTTCTCATCTCTGTGGTCCTGTGCATCCCTTCTCAAGATCTGCGTTGTCTACAGGGAGATTATCACCCCTCATCTCACCCCCATCCCTTATCCTACAACCATCCCAGCCTCTAAGTACCTAAGGTATTTACAACTACAACATCTTCCTTGGGTTTGGGGCCTTAACACTTTCATTACAAAAAAAAAAAAAGGGGGGGGGCAGGCACCCCCCATCCTGCAGCTGCATCTGGTTCTGAGGCCTCTTTGTGCACACAAACTCCAGCCCACAAGGAGACAAAGGCATTTATTCATTTAATTTTCAGCAAGAGTGAAACTACACATAAAAAGTAAATCCAGCCCATAAAAATATAGTTACAAATAATTTAAAGATGACATTAAAATCTTTGCCTCACAACTTTAAAACAGATCCTACATAAGAACAATAATAAATGCTTATTAGCAACAAGCTTTCCTAGAGGAAATCATGCCCAGGCCAAGCAGCTCAGGGCTGCCCTGCCTACCGCTTGGTGCCAGCCACCAGATCTGTCTGCAAGAGAGAAGCAGTAGCAATCTTCCCATGAGATGGAAGCGCTTACAATTAATTCCTGTTGGTTCTTGAGTGACTGTCTGTGTCCTGCAGTAGGGGAGTTACCACTCCGTTAGTAGCGCTGCAGAGAAGGACTGCAGCGACTTCCCATGCCCGAGCCCTGGCACTCCGCAGCCGCTGCTCCTTCCCGGCGGGGAGCTGCACGCTCGCAGTCAGAAGTGTTCAAGCACGGCTCATTCTCCACGTGAGGAGCCAGGAGCCTGTCTTCGTGTATGCACCCACCAGAACTGTTTCTGAATCTGCTGCTTTCTAGGGAGAAAGACAGACAGCGAGGGGTGAGCCATAGGTCCAGCTGGCCGACAAGTGTGTCATCAAACTGAGCACATTTGGCTATTGGCGTGTGCCCGATGAGCGGTATCTCGCTAACCACAGCTCAGTCTTCTCTTATAAATCATTCCCGTGTGCTTGGTGGGACCCAGGTGAAGGAGAAAGCCTTCAGAACAACATCTCACCTGTCTCAGCAGACACGTATACCTCTTCCCAGGTATAATCACCCAGGTTCACAGGCTGCTTCAGCCAATGATCCTCTGCTAACACTGTGAGAGTTGTGCGCCGCTCCGGAACAGGATGCAGAAGCCCAGCCATGATGTTCATGAGACCTGGGCAGAGAGAGTATTAAGAGGAATGCCTCAGGCTGTATTTTAGGCATGCTGGGAATGCAAAACACACTTCATATTCCAAAAAAGTGAAGATTTTTAGTAACAAATCCTCCCTGCTAATCCCTTGTGCAGTACCTGTTCTACCAGAGTCTTAGTCACATGAGCTCTGCTCTGGAAATGATCTGACATTTCCAGGTTGTGAAAACAGAGAACGGGGCGCAGAGTTAGGACGCCCAGGAGGACAGAAGTAGAAACAAAGGCCAGCGCGGCAAGCCTGACTTGGTGCTTCCAAGCCCAGTTCTTGTCCTGCAGTCATCCTGTGTTTGATCTGCGATTAAAGGTGCACTCAGGGTTCAGGGAAAGCTTCAAGAATCTACCAGCCAATTGCAGCACCCTGCTTTACAACCATAGCGCTCCTAAGGACCCCAGAGAATTTGTTGATGAAAGTTTCTTTAGCCTAACATGCCATTAGTTTTCTATGCCTCCAACAGAAAACAGCCAGTGTATTTTTCCTGTAAGGTCAAGCCACACAATTCATTCAGAAATTATACATTAACACATTATCATCTGTCCCAAAAGTGACGTGGCATTCATTGGCAATAGTGAGATAAAACTTGCCTTAGTGTTACAAGACTGCCATGACTGATCTTAAAGTTCTTTACGAGAGTGAACCTTCCCGTCAGGCATTAGCTGTTCTGATTTTCTCAGATATAAACCTCACTGACGCTTGACAAGCTAGTAAATTGAGTCATCATAAAAAATGGGAGGCCTGGAATTTGAAACTAATGAAATATATGGCAGATAGCTGTATTCATTGCAGGCATGAAGAACTGCAGAACTTACCTGAAAAGGACACCTCGGCTAACTCTGCTTCAGTGAGCAGCTTTAAAAATCATTGCTGAGCACATTTGGAAGCATTTTTCCAGCCTTCCCCTCTATTTCTGGAGAATAAATACTGCTCATACTTTCCCAAGAGATCTGCATCTTTAGAAAAACAAATGGGAAAAATTTACCTTTTGACACAGGCCAAGGAGGATTCAGGACAGCTGCCATGGTCTCCTCCAGCTCACAGAAGGGATTCTCTCCAAATACCAGGGTATACAGCGTGACACCAAGTGACCACATCTCCAGCTCAGGGCCACAGTACCTATGCAGATATAAACCTGTGTAAACTCAGACTGCAAATACATAATTGTGTGCTAAATAAAGTAAAAAGAAAACAGGCAGTTGATAGCCCTTGTTTCCAATTTTTATTTTAACATAGGAAGCTTCAAGACTTCTAATAAGGTTCTCAGTGTTTTTGAGAAGTCTGTACTATCCTTCTCCCTGAAAGAAAAACAACCAAAGAATAAGAATGGCCAACCAGTTTTGGTTGATGAGTATGTATAGTATGCAACTAGACTTCCACATGGATAATCTGGTGACGAGAACTTAAGCCACCTCCTTCTTCACCGTAAGCCAAAACTATCAAGTAAAATATTAAGTGGAATCCTTATCTTTTCCCATCCATTTCAAAACAAAAGTTATGTGGAAATAAATACTATCTAGATTTCATCTAAGAAAAAGGGGAAGTTTCTCCACACAGTAACAGGCTGAATTCCCAGGGCAGTGCTGCTTCATCTTCCATCTCATTACCAGCAGGAACTTCCTCTCCATCTTGCATTGCTTCTGCCCCACCCCCGGTCCCTGTCCCCGTTTAAGAGGAGCTGCCTGAAGGAGCCATGAAAACAGCTGTGAAATGGGAGCAAGATAATATATTGCAAGTACAATTAATGTTTGCCACCCTGTGATGGCACGGCTTCCCTCCAGGAGCAGGTATGACACTGTCAGCCTCCAGGTGAAGAGCAGTCAGAGAAGGAGAAAATCGGGGAAAAGACAGCTAAGATTTGGGCAGCACATCCAAGATAGCAGGAAGACAAGCTGCAAAGGAAGAATCCTTGAGTCCAGAGGAGCACAAAAATCAATGGGGAGATGAACACTATCAAACTGCAAAAGTTCATACAGGGAAACACATAGGGAAGAAGGGAAGAGACGAGCTGAGAGTGGGAGCAATACAAAACACAGACATGGTAAGGGGCAGATGCTATACAGCAATACTTGCTCATACCATCTCTCTAAAAGAGCAGCTTTTGCTAGAGACCTATCAGCACGTTCATACACAGGTATGAAGAGAAGATTAGCAAGCTGATGTACATATTACATATTACAAAAGATTAAGGAAAAGGGACACATTCAAGTCACAATACAACTCATCTAGACTCTTCTATCAGGCTGGAAATTAAAATCATAGGCTTGTTCTTGAACTCAGCTCTGCAGCAGGACAGACAGGAGTTGCAAAACACCTGACCAGAACAAGAAAGCCAGTCAACAGACTCGGTCAGAAACACTCTGTACATATTCAAGCCTTTACAAGTAATTTCTGTCACTGCAGTGCCCAACTTTATACACATTCAAACCCTTACAAGGAATTTCTGTCAGTGTGGTGCCCTAAATCTTGCTGCAGTTTTCTGTGGTTAGATAACTCTAGCAAGAGTACCAATGGCAATGCAGCTTGGCTTCTCTGTTCCAGCCCTGCACATACGTTTTTGGTGCAATGGACACAAAAATTACTTTCCAGAGGGTTACATACGGTTTGCCAGACAGCACTTCTGGTGAGCAGTATTCAATTGTCCCACAGAAGGTATAAAACAGTTTGCCAGGTTCCAGGTAGGCAGCTGAACCAAAGTCTACTAATTTGATTGTGAAATCTTCAGCAATGACAATGTTTTCATCCTTGATGTCTCTGTGAAGGATGTTTCTACAGTGGAGGTACCCAACAGCTGACACAAGCTGATAAAGGAGGAAAGAATTAGGTGTTACTACACAGAGGTGTCCTTCTGGATAATCTGCGTGGCATCACAGAGACACATCTGACAGCCACACTTTGGCTTGTTTTGACACTATATAAACAAGATAGATCCCAATTTCGGTAACTGGAAATGAACTCAGGCATGCCTGTCAGCATTGCTGCAGTGGGTGTTGCAATGCTCTTGGGAGAGAGACTTAAAAAAGCCTTTGCTTTCTTTCCTCTCACAAATGTGCAGGAAAAGGGTATGCTGTAGTCACGATGCCCTTGTTTTTTTGGTTAGAAGCATAAGCGCTTACTGTTACAGTTCTGCAGGTTACTCTATTTTTATCCCAGCTTCATCTGGAGGATCATTACACTCATTTGGAAGATATTACTGTGTGCCTCTGATACTGCAGGATGACAAAGCATTTAAAAGTGAAGATTGGTATAAATAATACAGTCACTCCTAAATTCCATTCTTCTTTCTGCACGATTCATGCTTTAGTGTCATAATTAAGAATACCATCAAAATTATATCACCTTGGAGACAATCGTGATCCCTACCGCAATACATTCGAGCAAGAAAAACAGATGGCTGAGGGAGAAAAGTTTCTATTTATACTACAAAGCTCCCTCTGCAGAGAAATACTGTAGAGGTCTGAAGTAACAAAGCACCCCTACCAGCTCAGGGTTGGTTTAGGAAAAGGGCTTACCTGTCAGAAGTTTAAAGGGACCACTGACTGCAATTTGTGAATGCACACTGCACAGCAGACACAGAGAAGGTGCATCACTTTGGTTACCAGCTTCCCTCAGCACTCCAGTGAGAGGAGTGTGGACACAGTGGTGGGTTACCAGGTGCAAAGTAATTCTTGAATACCTTAGAGCAAGGAATTTACTCCAGAACATGTGAGGGGGAATTACTTGGGGACTACTGTTGCAGTTAACTCAATGAACAAAGGACAACTCAGCTCTCAGGCAAGCTCCTGACTCACAGTAAACTACTTTGAGTTATTTTGCATTATGCCACGTTAAAATCCAAGATAACTTCTTGATTTTAAATTCTTTAAAAAGAGGAAAGCCCTTTACTACCACAACAAATCTAAACCAAGCACTGACCTAAGTGGAAGTGTGGCTTTTAGTGAGGCTTGGGGCAATTTCCATGCACTTTCCTCCTCCCACAGCAGAAGCGTGACTGCTGCGAGATGAATGGGCGTCCTGGTGACAGGTAGTGTGTGCTGCCACAATCACAGGCAAAGAGGTGATGGCTCTATAGGAAATCCTCCTATGAAATAAGGTCCTCTAAAGGTTTCTTTGTTACAAGTCTCTAGGTAAACCTTAAGAAGGTTTCTACCGGTAGCATTTCAATTAGCTAGAAATGAGCTCTACAGAATAACGAGGAAAAGTTCTGCAGGTATTGAGCATGACTCTGATTCAGCACGCCTACTGATTAGCCAGGAATTCTTTTGAGTGTAAGAGGATCCTTGTTCTTAAATTAACCAAATCTTTCCTGCATGTAGCAGCTGTACATTCCCAGCTCTCACCTGTCTGAATATATAGCTCGCTAATGGCTCATCCAAGTTGGGCTGATTATCAATGAATGTAAAGAGATCCAGACCAGACCCATGCTTCTCCATCACCAGCTGGAAGAAGTGTTCATTTTCAAATACGTCCAGCACCTATAAATAACAGACTTTTTTATTCATGTGCTTCATCTTAAAATTGCCTTTTTTTTTTTTAAACAAACACTGCTCTCCTCTTGGAGATTTAATCAACATGTATTATAATCTTTGAAGTCTCATTTCACGGAGCACAAATCTTTCTTGAAAAAAAGAGCATAATTAAAAAGGAGAGCAGAATTGAAGCCAAGAGGAATTCTCTCTCTGGGGAAAAAAAATCCAAACCCCAAACCAAAAAGGAGGAATCAAGATACGTATCCAGATTACGTACAGAACTAGTACATGGTCAGATGTAACATCATACTTCCAAGATACGCATCCTATCATCTTGAAATAACATACAGGCTTTTTTTCTGTCAAGTTACACCTTCAGATCTATGTTTGGTGTAAAAGTGTCAAGGCAAACGACAGTCTGCTGTAATATACCCTCCAAAACAAAGCAGGATTCCTTTCTTTCCTGAAAACATAGATTTAATACAGGACAATTCCTCACTCCTGAAGAGGAACGTGAGACACCAAGTACTCAAACGAACCATACAATGCAGTTCAAACTACATTCCCTCTGAGTTCACTGTACCTTAATGATACTGGGGTGCCGCAGCTTCAACAGGATTGCAATTTCTTGCGTAACTCTCCCTCGATCAGGATCATCTACCCAGCAGTCCTCAAGCACCCTCTCCTTCCAGATGAACTTTACGACAACCTACACAGAAAACAGCATTCAGCATCACCTGCAAAAGCATGGTTTTAAGTGTCTGGTAAATTAATTTCCAGGGAAAATGTTAGTGATTCATATTACTAGAAGGACAGAAGCAACCCAATGTGCATTGCTTATAGTATATTTAAACATATTTAAATTAATTTAGTCCTAGAAGCCAAATGATGCACAGAAATGGAATGTATTTATTTTCTTTTTATTGATGCTCTGAATTCCAAAGGCTTTGCCAGGCCAGCTCTCTTATCAACCCAATTACAGCAGTGGTGACTTCTGGCATAGGGGTACAGAGGAGGGAAATTGGCACTTAACATCCATGCAGAGAAACACCACAGCTTGCCTCTCAACACCCAAAATACTTCTGCTGATAAAAAGGAGGGTTTCATAACCTCAACATGTCTAGTCCACATTCTTGAGTCATGGCACGATAAAGACTTTGAAGTTTGTAATTTTCTTTAGGAACAGAAGACTAAAACCTGTCACTCTGTTAAGCTTAATGTATACTTCTTTCAACACGTTAAATTAGCTTACATGGTCAGACTTACTCTGTGCCTGTTGTCTTGGGTAACGGTCATATACTACATCAATGCAAATATTTTCCTGTTCTGTTTCCATGAAGTCAGTGATTTCAGATTTTTGTTTAAACAAAGGAAACCCCCAAACTACCAAACAGCCACTTTTAATAGTGTAGTATTGACAGAATATGTACACACTAACTTTCCAGTTTTCATCCTAAATAGTTATTGCAAGGAGATCTAAAAGAAACATTTAACCTCCTGGTGATCTTTCTTGCTCCTGGCAGTCCACACAAAGCCAAAAGACCCTTTGCCAATTAGACTGAGAGTGTTGTAATTTTTTGCGTACTCTCCCTCACACGCCCTTAATCCTGCAAGATCTTCAGCTCTTCGAGAATTCTCAAACAATGAAGTTGATCTGATGGCCTAGGTATAGATAAAAAAGCAAAAAAAAATAAAGCAAGCCACAAAGTAACATTTATAAAATCAAGTAAATAATGACGAGAAAGTACACATCTGCAAGAATAGCTGAAAGGAGTGATCTTTGTTTCTGACAGCAAGAACTGCATGTTGATGTAACCGTCACAGTATGAGACAAATCAAGTCAACAGTCAGCATTCAGCAGCTATAAATACTGCTTAATTCAGAGAAAGGTAAAGAAAACAGAAGCATATGCACCTTAGATGTTCACACAAAATTCTCTGTGCCAGTAGGATAATGAATTCATTGTGGTCTATCACCAAATGGTAATTTTATTTGATGAATAAGAAGTAGGTTACTTTCAATGTTGTAATTTTTCCAAGTAAGTGTATTCTAGATGGACAGAATTTAAAAGGTGCTGCTTTAAGCCTTGTCTATAAATTTTGCAATTTCTGTTTGCCTCAGTAAATCTAAAAAGATTTCATTTATAAAAGATATTAAATTCCCAGTGTTTTCCAAACTTTCTGGTAAAACAGCATTTTACTTCTGTAGATTGGTCTCTCAGTAGACATGAAGAGCAAACAAGTTTGAAGTAAACCCTCCTAAATTTTAACACCCCAGTAAAATTCCTAATAAGCAAACAATACATGCCTTCCTACCAAGGCCTGCAACACTGCATGAGAAATTAAACATAACAGAAGTTTTTCTCGCTCTGAGGACAGGGTTGGGATTGTTCGTTTTGGGGATTATTAGGTTTCTCCACCAAAGATGGCATCTAAAATGCGTGATCACAGAACATCTTTATGACATACACAGTATGTCATACTGAGAGGAAACACAGCAAATCTCATGGGGACATTTGTTTTGAATAATGAAATTTGAAGTTATACATGAAACAATCAGAACTGCTTATATTTTGACATATGCATGGAAGATAATTTTTTGAAAGGAAAACAAGAGCCACCTTACTACTTAGCTCTCAAAAGTCTCATCAAAAAATACTCCAAATAGGAGGTTTTGCCAATAGCCAAGCTTTTCATTCAAATACCTACTTTATCTTCCAGCTCACTAATTAAAGGCAAGGCAGGGGAGGGAAACTACATGTCTAATTTGCAGCGCATTGCATTAAGCAACAGCTTCTTGCAGTGCCAGTTTGGAACTGTCACCACTATACACATTACACATGCGGTATCTAAATATCTAGGTAATTCTCTGTTAAGGTCATTATAAAATCCAGCTATGTAAAGATCTAAGAAATGCACAGATTTATTCAAGGGATCTAGATCATCACCATTACCTATTTCAATTGATCAAAAATACTATTTTCCTCTACAGCCTTGGTCAAAGTCCTGTCAGTTTTACATTCCACTACTAACCAAAAGCAGGCCTGAGCAGTTCTGTGTTCGGGTTTGACAGCACTGACATGTACCTACTGCTCAGCTGTGTGGTGTTAGCTTTCTATACACCATCCTGAATGCAGCCTCTCAGGAGGCAGCTAAAAACTGCAGGTTTCTTTTGTTGACACAAGTCAGTCAATGGAAGTTTTCAACCTAATATTTCCTTTCTAAATAACGTTGTGTCATTGGTGCCAGTGTGATTAGATTGCTGCAAACTTCTATTGTAGATGTACTTAAACCAGCCTAAGGACAAATTTAAAATTAGGTGCTTTCATTGTACTACACCAAGACAAACACACGCTACCAGAAATGTTACAAAACAGCAATCTGAAATATTTCTTTTGACATAAAACTGGTGAAACAAAGTAACAGCAATATCCATCCACCACCTCACAACATTATTTTAATCTGAAAATCTTTTCAACTTTAGCTTCAGCTTAACAGTCAAACAAGGAGAGAAATGCTCAATATTATACCATAGTAGGATTTCTTACTTCTCCAAGACTATTTGTGGAAAGATCGGCAATAGAGTCAGCAGAGCTTGCTAGACTGGAAAGCAAAAGCTGAGTCTTTGCTACCACTTCCTTCTGGCTCTGTAGAAGGTCTTTCACCACCCAGACACAGAAAAGTACGGTAGGGTCCTGCAGCTCTACCTGTTTCACTTCAAAGAGTATACCTGTAGAAACAGGTGAGGAAGTTAAAATGGTAGAATGAAACTTTAGTGTTGAACCACAGACAGTTTAGCTCAAAATTCCGAGTTCTTAAAGTGAATTACTCCATTATTTATTTGGGGAACACCTACTCAGCAAGGAATCATCTGATGGGCTGACAACAGCACAGCTATTACTTGGCAGCTACCCCCATAGTTCCCAACCCCCTGCAGAAACTTGTCAGTGCCCAATTGTGATTATTAATCTCACATTGTTATTCTAAATTACAAAAAATCAGGAATTTTATACAACAAGCCACTGAATCCAGCTGAAGGAGTGAATGAAATACATTCCATTACACAATTTTCATACAAGTCTGTTCAGGAAAAGTTATCAGGTTCAAATTTTTTAATTGTGCTTTAAAAATATTTCTGACTATTCAGTCTGGATTAATTTCTTAGTAATTTTGTATTTTATACCACCTGCTTTTCTAATACCCCCTGAGTAGACTTAAATACAATTTTATCTTCTAGATGCTAGAGAGCTTCTTCCTTCCTCTCCACTGTGAGCTTCTAACCAGAACTGTCTGCCTCCTGCAAAAATGTAGGTGAAAAAGAGCACCCCTCATTAATTTTGGGAAGGGGAGAAACAGGTTTAACTTACTTAATTGTGAACCATCTCTGTGACGGCAATTCCCAGTGTAGCTGCCTTCCAGAATCTCCAAGGTCAAAGGATCTGCTGGATTCAGCCTTCCTTCTTGTCTCACCGGGGTCGATGTTACTTTTATCGCCATATTTTGCTGGCCATGCAACTGACAGTCTTCTTGAGGACTACCTTTGCCCTTCAGTATGTTTCTGTTGATGTTGTCACCCATGGGCTCTTGTACAAGAGTTTCTGGCTTCTCAAGAAACACTTTTGAGGATTCTTCAGAGTTTTCTAAATGCCTTTGGGAGGCCAGCAACCCAGAACCATCTTCTACAGCAACACCATTCAACAGATCCTTTTCTTGCCCTGTTGAAAAGGCACTGTTACTTGGAGTTCGCATACAGTCCACAGCTGAGTCTGCTGCATTAGAGAAAGATGTTCTTACAGGAGCTGCAGTAATACCTGAACGATTGTCGGAGTTCCCCTTGACATCAGCATTCAGATTCAGTACCTCAAGACCACAGCAAACACAGTTCAGCTCAGTGTCTGATTCTTTAACATCTTCAGAGGTTGTGGCAACTCCTGGTGCAGAAGCACTGCAACCCATTTTATTTCCTGAGCAAACATTATGGATAGTGTGTGTTCCGTTTGCAAAGAAGGATGAAGCATCATTTAGCAGGCAGTTTTCAACAACAACGTGCTCAAGGCTGGCATGTTTTGCATCATACAAGTTTGGTTTTGACAACTGCCCTTTAACCATGTGGCTTTGGAAGTCTTGTCTGCAGTCCACTGTGGTCCCAGACCACGGCTCATCTATTGTCGGTGTTCCAGGTGAGTTACAAGTAACATCAGAAGGCAGCTTAACCAGGCCATAGGATGCAGTACCTAGATTGTCTTCTAGCCTAGAACAGACAACAAGGCAACATTTACTGAAGAAGCCTGTCCCCAGGCATCAGTGTGGTGCTGATGCTTCAGCATTTCATATGGTAACCTACAGATATGCTGACAATTTACTTCCTTGAGTTCTTGACGATGAACTTGTAACTGGTTAGACAAGACACTAGTGTCACTGGCATTTCAATCTTAGATGCACCACATACTGCACTGTCACTGCTTCTTACTAGAATCTTCATGTTCTGACTTAAACCCAACTGTTCTGAATCAAATGACATGGGAGAGTGCCTCGCAGAGGGTTTGAGAATTATTTGATCCTGCAGTTTCCACTGTTCTACGCTGTTCCACTGCTCTGATTCTGTCAAGCCAAGTGTCAGGGTAAGACTCTCTATGGTGGGCTGACAGTCCATTGGTGGCAATGCTGTCTTCACTGCAAGGATTCAAAGTTATTAGTAATATAATGATGACAAAAGGATGAGAAAACCATCATACTGCATACCACCCGTTCTTCTGTTACTATGGTCACTATTTAAAACATGCACTAATTGTTTTATTCTAAAGTTTAAAAGAAAAAGGCAGAAAGCTGTTGGCACAGGCATCCAAAATCCTAATAAATTCCATCTTGACCAAAGAAGAGCAGGTACACTCAAATGGCACTCTTTCCCTATGGATTACTTCCTTCTCTAGCTTAATTTCTAAATATAGATCATTTACCACAACAAAAAAAACCATACATGCGGCAGGATACTTACAACCCTGAGAACAGAAGATCCCTTGTCTGTCCAACAGAAGATGGATGTCCCCATCCATCAATGTAAACATGGTTCAACGAAGCCCATACCACAAGGTATTTTACAAACATTTCTATTAGTGCAAATGCAGAGTAGAAAAAACAATCCATGCAGCAGAGCACTTACAATCCAAGTATGATGTGAGAGACATATCCAGGAGAGGACAAGGAAACAATGAGACTGTCAGTCTCCTTAAAAAGCAACAACAACTGTGCGGTAATAGTTTATATATTAAAATGGGCAGTAAATATTTTCTGAGGGTTAGAATTGTTAACGTGGAAGGCTTCAAATTTGACTTAAGATAAACTATATGCATCATATAGGTACCTGTGCAGAATTTCTGACCTTGTAACAGGAAAAAGACCTGGAAATGTACAGTAAAAATGGCTGAAGTAACACAGTACCCTGTTTTAATGGATGACCTGCCAGTTACACCAAGCACTGGAAGGAATAACATTTAGAATTCATTCCAGGTAACCTGGCTTCAGCATAACACCAGCTGGCAGATATCACAGGAGATAAACATCCACTGTTTCTGATCTAGCAAGCATAGAGCCTAATTACTTTCCCTAATCTGGGTGAAGTATTTAGTCCCTTTAGAGATGGAACCTCTGTAACTTTACAATTGTAGGTTGTACAGATCTAAACAAAAAATCTGAAAGTAGGCAAAACACAATCTGTCTTGCAAATGGTGCTCAGATTCTGAAGAGAGCAAAATGTGGAAGGCTCTTGTTACACCTTCCCACAGACATCACAGAGGTGAAAAAACAGTTTTTGCTGGCGATTACCACCACGGCTCTTCATTTTTCAAAGTGAATATGCAGTCTGTGAAATGCCTACCTGTTAGAAGGTGTGGATACCATTTCAGGAGGTGAGGGAGTAGAAAAGAAGTTAGTCCCATTCTTTTGTTTAGTCTCGTCATGTATTAATTTGTTATCTTTGTGTCTATGTTTCAATTTCTGCTCTTCATCTCTTGAGGGTAGGCTTGCCAAAGATGCAGCCAAGAAGCTGCTGTCTGTACCAAACAAGAAATAAAACGATACCAATTTCATCTTTTATGTTTAGGCTTCAGAGACTACAGTGATTAAAAACGATCTTGGAACTGCCTTGGTCTATCTCAACCCTATGGAACTGAGTATAAAAGATGTGGTTAAGGCAAAGTGGTCCAAATATGAGCACTCCACTCTACTGGAGAAATCCACTCCATTCACCTGAGAAATCATCACATGCAGGAATCTAATTTGCTAAAATTTGCATTCCTATCAAAGCTCTTGGACATGTATTAGCCTTCTGGGTTAGCTACTGGGATTGAAGTTAAGAGACCTAAAAAAAAGGCCAATGACTGGAATTAAAGTGATCATACAAATTGCAGCAGGAAAAAAAAAAAAAAAAAAGCCCAAAACACACATACATTCCCCATTTCAAACACTTAAAATGAAAAGGTTTAGACTGCACTTACATAACTCACTGAAACTGCAAGACAAAGAAGTATACAGTCTAAACATTTAAGAGAAAGATTAAGACAAAAACTACTTTCCTTCCCCAGTGGCAACAGATCAAAAGTGAAAAACACAGGTTTGCAAAGTGAAGTAACCCAAGTATTGTTGCTGCAGAAGGTGGCAACGAGTGAACAAATCTAGATTCAGGTCTAGAGCAATCCTTCCACTTAGTAAAGGCTGAATGCCAACAATGCTTCCTCACTAAAGAACTGAATTAGATTCACTCTTGGATTAGAGGCATCACTTCACCAAAAAATTACCTAAGAAAC
Source organism: Falco biarmicus (assembly GCF_023638135.1). Lineage (NCBI taxonomy): Eukaryota > Metazoa > Chordata > Aves > Falconiformes > Falconidae > Falco > Falco biarmicus. The sequence continues at coordinate 29,644,793 of NC_079300.1, read as the reverse complement.
TGCACACTGTCTACTAACTCTTCTTTGTTCCAGTAGTGTGCATTGGTTTCAATGCAGCTGTGCATTTCTTAGCAAAGAGAAAAAGAAAATTGGAAAAAAAACCAACAACAAAGGAGACAAAACCAGCACAAAAGATCTCTTGCAATACAGATGGAAGTATGGACTTGTGTTCTCTGCTATGGGCAGCGCTAGCTGGAAAAACAGATTTGGAGACATGAAGCTTTCTTGCTTCTGCTTATTCCTGTTACGTTCAGCGAAATATAATTTTGATAAATTATTTGTAAATGCGGCAATCTGCATCAGAAGACTATGTGATGCCTCCTAACTGAAACATCACAGCAACATGACATTGAATATTAACCAGCAACATGAGACAATTCAGAAGAATATTAGTATTTTCCCTTAAAAGAGTAGTCCTAAGTACAGCTCTGCAGCAATACTGTCACAAATGCTATATTTTACATGCCTTAAAATACTCAGAGATCCTAACAGGGGAGGGAGGGACAGGGAAGTGCTTGTTAAGTACAAAGCATTCTCTATTAACAGCGTAGTTTCCAACTTGGGCATTCAGTTTCATCTTCTTAGCAACAAAGAGAGAAACACAACCTTAAGTGAACAATTCTGTTTACCTTGGGTTATAGTGGAAATCCAATTTAAAACCTGCATGGAGGTGCATTACATTTACAAAGCATGCTCCCGTGTTCATAGGCAAATCTCTCGCCTCTCATTATTTTACCTTTGTCACAGCAGCCAGAGCCATTTGTATGGCAGGCAGTAACACCTTCAAAGATGCACTCACTCTCTGTCCCTCTGGAGTCGTCAAGAGGAGGTAACAGCAAAGAACAACCGCTGCTTCTCTCCATGTTGTTATAGAAACCAGGGATCAGGAACATAATGTTCTAAAACACAGAACAAAACCTTATAAAGCTGAGCTGGCTCTCAAAGGTTGGGGGCAAATGCTAAGAGTCCATGTTTGTGAACCTGATCCTCATGGATAGCCAGGCAAAAGTGATCAACATGACTATGGAGAACATGTATGTGTGCAGCTTGCTTTAGGCTACTTGAAATCCACACCAGCTCCTCAGCAGTGCAAGACTTCGCAATTACAACAAGGGAATCTGCATATCTTACAGCTTACTCGCTGAATACGCAGAACACAGAGGTTTTGTGACAGACAGGAAGGAGTGTAAAAGATGACTTTACAATTCCAATGGATATGCTGGCAGACACAGCAGTCTTCTGGGAGGAATTAAAACTCATATCTTACCTTTCCCAACAGTTCTTTCTTCTCATAGCCAAACAGCATTAAAGCAAAACTATCCTTGATGCCACAGATGGTTCCATCTGACTGGACAGTAATAAGACCACTGATGGTGGAGAAAACCACAGCTGTAGCAGAGTAATGACCGCCTGTGAAAGTGCCAACTTCTTCCGTCTGCAGAACACCATCTTTCTGTTCTGCTACTTGGCTCTCCTCCAGAAGGCTTACTTGCAGCTTTAAACTGAGAGGAAACATGTTACCCTCTCTGGACTGGCCTACAGCTTGCTGGATCCTGAGGTTCTAAATTAAAGCAAAAAACAAAAACCAGATAGAAAACCTCTAACTAACCAAATGTTTTTGTTTTATTTCAGTATTCACATAAAATTACACAGGAACATCCTCTGGAAAAAGGAGCAGAAAAAGAAAAATGAACCAGTCCTGTGAGTATCAAAGTGAACAAAGTCTGGTCTTCTAAGGATTTGGAATCCAGTGTTGAATATCCTGATGACGAAACCAGGCAAGTCCATGCTGCCGCTTTTCAGCAAACAAGGCTTTAGTAAGGCCTCTTTCAACTACCTAGCTGCCTGTTTTCATTTGCAAGATTTGGGTATTCTTTAGTTTCACTCCTCAGACAGACATGACTGAAACAGACTAAAGAATTCAAAATAATTTTAGGGAGCTGACATAGACAGCATGTTTTCTTAAAAAGCCAGGACTGGAGAAAAATGTCTTTCACCAGGACAGATTCCACAGTGAGAGGTCAGGGTTTGGTTTCATTTTTAGTTAGGAAATACTCAGACAGCAGCTCCACAAGTAAGCAGCACACCCTTTTTCAGGAGACTTACACTTCTCTCTGAAAAGGCTTTCTTCTGTTATGTAAGGAGGGAAAACAGTGTGCACGTGTTCCAAATGGGAAGGGAATGGAAGAACCTGGCTGGTGCTTATACTATACCTTTGGGATTTTTTTGCCTAGAGGAGGTATCTGCACAGAAGGAATCAAGTCCTTTATGTGTAGCCCAACTACTTCTTCCAATGTTGGGTAGCCATGGAGATGTGCAAAAAGAAGGTCACATGATGTAATCTTTCCCTTGGGAAGAAAATTTACAGGACTATTTTAATTTTATCATTTTAGCCACAGTCCACTCAATCCTTTAACAACAATTTCTGCAAATATCTAAGCAAATGGCAAGAATGAAACTGCAAGTTTCATTCTGCAGTCTCTCTGTGGATACAACTAATTCAGTAAAAGCAGACATAGCATAATGCAATACTTCTCCAACATTGCCATGTAGAGCCTGCCCCTTGCCACAGGGGAGAGGCAGGGGAGTCCAACGAACTTCCCAGAACTTTTCCTCAGCAAGCTGATCCCTTCACAAGGGCACCCCTGCCATGAATAACCAACCCCCTGTAGAACTGTCACTGTTCAAGACTAAGATTTCCCCAGAAGACAGACAATGTATTTTAATGTGACTTGTCGAATATGTCAACATGAGCTTCATGGGAGATATATGCACAGGTCCTACACTGTGCAGTCCCAGTCTCAGTCAGTGCTATGTACACCTTCGTGTTCACAAACAGTACTGTGCCTACTGGCTTTTAGACATGTTCCATTCCCACAAACTCTCACAAACTGTCGTCTCATTTGATCATTAGGAAAACACTCACATCAACCCTGAAGGAAACAGAAGCTGAAAGTCTTTCAACTGGTTCCAGTACAACCACACAACACGGGTTCTCCTTGCTTCTTATTTTCCTCAGCCAGACGGAGACAGGGATCTTCTCGTTGAGACGGCCTACAATATCTACCTTTCCAGAGGATTCAGAGTTGTAGTCATAATTTACTAAGACTGTGGTTACTTCGCAAGAATTTCAAACAAGAATAAAATATTAAACCAAGATATCTCCCTGTCATTGTTAGAAAAATACTGTTTCTTGACTACTTACTAGTTTTTTATTGGAAGAAACATAGTGTTAAGATAGCGGTGAAAAAGTTTGCAAATAATTCATTGCTCATACACAAAATGTCATTGCTTTTGTATCTTCTCCCCCTGGTCACGAAGACTAAAGGCATTTCCTTCAGCATAATAAATGTGCCAATCCAATACCTTGTGCCAGAGAGAAATGCCTTTCAGAGATGCCTTATTTTTAAGGGCTGCCCCACGGTGCTAATGAATACTCCACGTTAGTAACATAGTTCTTACTTTCAGCTGCAAGAATAGCAGTTTAATTTCTTATGGGAGGAGATTCTTCTCAAATCAGAAAATGTTTATTCATCTTATAACCTGCCATGTTTCATATCAAGCTTTTTATCATTTTTACATGATCTTGATAGAATGGGTTTAAGAATTACGCAGTGACTCCTATAAAGTACTTGGAATAGCTGCAGCTTAGAATTTGTGCCTTTGTCAGACATTTAACTTTAATCCTGGATTACACAGAATCAAACTTAGATATTGCACCCCCCACCCCCCCATCCAATTGAGTAATAGGAAGATCAAGCTCTGAGATGCTGACACTTTCAGTATAAAAATAAAACACCAGGAAGAATATGAGCTCATTTTCCAAGTATCTGCTAGTGACAGCTCACAACAGCAGCAAAAGAAAATAATTTTGTGACGTTTCTCATGCAGTTCTCTTATAAACAACCCCACTACAGGCAAAGTATCAATTCTACTCTTTCGCACCAATTAGGGTGTTTTGGCACAGACATTTCACAGTATTTGACTGACTTGTAACTTCTTAATATTCACAATCCAGTTTAAGATAAATTTTCAAATAATTTTTAAAAGACCAGACAATCGGGAACTTTTCCTTAACAGGTTTTTCCATGTTAAGCAATTACAAATAAATGTATTTATTCTTTTTTATTATCTTTTTTTTTCCCAATCTGATGTCCTTTAGGTTCTGATTTGGTCAAGTCACCATGACTATAGAAGTTGGCAGCTGCAAGGCTCTCACAGCTGTCTCCCAAGCCATCTTTTGCCCTCTAAATTCTCAAATCTGCAAACTTTTAATTTAATTAGTTCTACAAATGAAATAATTGCCAAATGCCCACGAAGTTAAATATATCAGGAAATGATACTGAAAATGTCAAAACCAACCCAACCCCAAAACTCCAAACCAAAGCCTACAATAACTCCTTCAACATTTCACATACCACAGTTCCTGAAACCACCGGTGAACTTTCTTCTGTTTCTATGTACTCCTCACCCACTGCTTCCCATACCTCTTGACTGGATTTGGATATCAAGTGGGACAGCTTTTTACCAATGAGTTCCTGGCTGCTACACCCAAGCAGCTTGCAGGCTTTGTCATTAGCCACTAGGATCTAGAAAAGGAGAAAAAACCCCAACCAAAACAAAAGAATAAAAGCCCTAGGTTTTGTTAATAGATCATCATCTCATAGTGTTGCTTTAATGTCATTATAATATCCCTTCCTCTTGGTGGAAATGGGGTGGTTCTTTAAAATTTTGATTTTTTCAAAAACAGTTCACTAAAGCTTTATTCTAGGACATCCCTTTCCTACGCATCTTCTTGGTTAAGAGGGTTTGAGACATTGCTTTCCTTGTAGGTTTCCTGCTTTCTTTTAACTGTAAATGATTACACCCATGAAGGCAAAATCACCAAGTTGTATTTGCAAGCAAGGCCTGGGCAAGCCACAAAATTTTGCCCACAGCTGAAGGCAGGCAGTAATTCCACCAGCTATTGACATATTAAGCCTGTGTTACAGAGCAAGTCAGGATTATTTAATGCCTTTAAGGTGGGTAAGCCTGAGCTGTCAGTTCTAGCTAAAAGTGGCACAGCTCTTTCAAGTTTTCAGTACTCAGTTTTATATTAATTTACTCTCATGGCAGAAACAGAGAAATTCTCTCCCTCCCAGTGCAAAAAGGCATATTTACTGGGGCAGACTGAGACTTAGTGCCATCACAAACCCATCCCAGGGCTGGCACTTAACAGACAGAAGACCTGAAGCACATTCTGCTTTTCCTTTCTTCCCTCATGCCACTTCACAGCTCATTCTTCTTTATTCCTTTTTTCTGTTTGAAAAAAGATTCAAGACATCTGTGCTTCTGCTACTGTCTTGTATATTTTGCTAAGTACAACCTGCAATGGAAATAAATGTGTTGTCATTCTCCAGAAGACTACTGAGCTTGAGCAGACTATAAAATGCCTTCATGACGCTCTGATTGCCTGCAGATACACATAAGAATAACAGGCATTTTAGCCTGTCTGATGTCACACAACCTATACCAGTCATGGCCTGCTTAGTTTAGCAGTTACTACTGCAAATACCTCTGTTGTGTTGACATCCACAGTGAAGATGGCTTTGTTTGGATTGCGTGCAGCAGTTGAGAGGTGCTGGCTGGATTCCTCCACAGTGAGGGCATGCAAAAAGGAGCAAGAAGCAGAACTTCCAACAAAAGTGGAGCGAGAGGCAGAATCCCACCGAGCCCATGAGTTACCACTTTTGCTGGTACAAATGTTACGAGCTGCCAGTGAAGACAAACAGTAAGAGTTCCACTTCTCCCCTGTGAGAAGATAAAAGATCAGCTATGTAGCTGTAACAGTCTATGACAGGAGTATTAAGAGGAATGGATAAAAAAATTAGTTGTCAGCTGAAGCAACTTTCAAGTAGTCCCAGAATATACGCTTCTAGATTTGTAAAAAAATTACAAGAAAATACAAATCAATGAAACCGAAGAAAACAGAAACAATTCTAATAAACATATCTTGAATGACAGCCACTGGAACAATTAAACTCTGTCCATAGCCTAGAAAAACATTGCCAATATCCGTAAGATTCAAGCAGACTAGTTAACTTCTATTTTTCTTTAACTTTTCACTTAACAGATTTTAAAAGGGTTTAAAATCTTTCAAGTTAAAATTGAAACTGTTATTAAATATAATTTAGTAAGTGTTCAAGCTCTTGTTAAATACTGTATTAGTCGGAAGCCAGTTAATTAACTGCTCACAAGATAAGACACTAAAACACCTGAGCCCACACCTATGTTTTATGTCACACAATGCCAAGCGATTGTACTAAAATTTTCAAAGGTTCTGTTTGTAAAAAATGTTTCTTTGGCAAGTGGCATCAGCAGCCAAATGCCATCACTCCACTCCCAAAACACGAAGCAGCTTTGAAGGTTTAGCAGTACTCGAAGAAGCATCACGAACAACTCCTCACAAGGACATCTCTGCATTTATGCATCGCATACAGTATGAATATGCTCACCACAATAAAACAGGGAGACCAGTATCTGGACGCATTGTAAACTGCAAGGTTCTTCCCCTCCTAACAGAATCCAGCATAACAATATCTTTCTCCTCATTTGGGGATTTTTCATGGTTCAGATAATAATACAAGATGGAGGGCAGTCCAGTGGAAGCCAATAAAGGTTGCCCAGGGACAAATACAAGTGCAGAGCACCTATTCAGCAACACATCCCCTGTAAACTCTCCCAGCTTGCAGTAATCTATGGCTCAGAGGCTTACTGAACAAGCACTTTCTGACAGCTATTTATTGCTATTACCCCTAGGTTTGAGGGAGGGGAAGAGGAAGATCTGAAACACATCACCTTCACTGATGACACATGAGCTCAATCTCAAAATACGGTGCTCACCACACAGAGATGCTTTAAGCCGGCAGAGTTCAGAAAGCTGACTTTTCCTGCTTTTGCGGGCCCAGGGGTAGGATCTACTTAGCTTATCGGAGCTATTCAAGTGAGTAAGGACTAGGCCTACTGATGGAGGCAGAAGGCCCCCTTCAGAAGGGCTGTAAGCCTTGGCTGCCATGATCACGCTCTGGTTGCCTAGGGAGCCACCACCTGTAAGAGAAGCACAACAAATTCAGTCAGCCTTACAGCCAGGCACTACCGCTCAGGACGCTGGCAGGTAGCGATGTGTTCGAAGGCAAAGCATAGCCCTGTAAGTTATGGCAAGACTGCCGCTTGCTCTTGCGCGTCCTGATCAATGATCAACATTTGGCCTGTGGCGTTAAAGCAAAGCTGGCTCACGCTGGCCACCGTCCTGCCCGCGGGCACGGGATGCCCGTGACTGGCAGGACGTGTCCACCGTATTTCCGTAAGACCTACCAAGCACCCAGTCAGCACGTTCCTGCTCGCTTTAAAAGTGAAAGCTCTCGTGAGGAAGCAAGTGTAGCACAGCCTCCTGCCCACCCAGGGTGCCGCCCGCACCGCCCAGCCTCCCGGGGCTGCAGCCCCAGCCCGCCTGCCCGGCCCCGGCCCCGGCCCCACCAGGACAGCCACAGCCACCCCGCCGCTGCTCCAGGCGGCCGCCGCACCACCGGCGGGCGCGAGGAAGTAAGGGGCGGGACTCGGCAACAAGCGCCACCCAATAAGCGAAGGCAGCAAGAGAGCGGCACGGGGAAGAGCCAATGGAGTGCCGGCGCGGGAGGAGGCAAAACTGATCCGGAGTCAGCCCCGCGGCGCCCTCCGGCCTCCCCTTGCCCCACTGCCGCCAGCAGTGCCCTGCTTCGGGCCGCCGGCCCCAGGCCGCCCCGGCCGGTCTCCCCGCTCCAGCGGTGGAAGGCTACATCTCCTCCGCCTGATGGCAGCTATCCCCCCCATCCTCCGAAGAATCTGCAGGCGGAACGGCGAGGTCGAAAGCGGCTCGTAACGTCTCAGGCCCGCGGCGCTAGCGAGGAGTGAGCGCCTGGCGCTCTGGCCGCTTCCCGCCTCCCCGCCAAGAACTACAGCTCCCGGCGGGCCGCGCAGGAGGCTGCGGCCGGGGCGCTGCCCCGCCCCCGGGCACATCACCTGCAGAGGTGATTGGCTGTGGCGCGCCGCCAGGGCTGCCTTCTGATTGGTGGCGGCGGCTGAGGAGGTTTCCGGAAGGGGGCGGTGGGAGGAGAAGCAATATGGCGGCGGAGAGCGGAGAGGGACCACAGGAGATGATGGAGGGTGAGAGCCCGGTGGGGGCCGGCACGGCCGCGGCCGCTGAGGGGGTCGGGACGGCTCGCCTCTTGGGCAATGCTACTCTGCGGGGTGGCTGCCAGCTGCGCGCAGTAGGGCTTGTGGGCCTTCCGCGGCCAGGCGGCCCCCAGATGCCCACCCCGAGGACGTCTGCCCGGGGAGCCGGGGCCTGGCTGCCGCCGGGCCGGGCCGCGCCGCCCGAGCCCTGGGGCGACGTGCGCGTTACCTGGGGTGTGGCGTGGTGCCTGCCCCCCCTCCCCGGGGGCTCCACGCGCGAGAGGTGGAAGAAGGGGGTTTCTGAACATGGTTGTGATGTAAAGCCAAAGGCACTGAGAAAGAAGCCCCCAGCATGGCGGTGCTTTTTCTCAGTCGCCCCGTGAAACGAAAGCAAATACTGGGGGGGGGGGGGGGTGAGGAGGAGTGAGGCGCTTCAGGTCCCCAGGGTCAGGGTGGCAATCATGGCAATCATAGTTGTGGCTGGGTAAATAGTGAAGGGATCTTGCAGGTTGTGCTGGGAGACTGTTGCTTTTATCTGCAGGGATTTTTTTCTTTTTTATGCCTTCACTTCTTTGTGTCGTTGGTACTATTCTGCATTATACTGATTTTTTTTTTTTCTAAAAGCTTTTAAAATGTAATAGTTCTAATTCCATCTCCGTAGTCTTTGGAATTGCACTTCATTGATCTAAGAAATTTCCTTTTTCCTCCAGTCTTCTTCCCAGATTGTTGGTTTTAGGAAGATGTGAGGGGAGGAAAAAGTGCATCCAAAATCAAAGTAGAAACAAGGGGTAAGAGGCCTTTTATTTAAGACTAAACCTTTCATTTAGCTAATTTAGGATTTCTACTAACTGCATAGTGGTTTATGTGAATCCTGGTTATTATATCTACTTGCTGCTTCTTCCCCCTACCTCATTGCTGAAAATCACCTAATTCTGCTATTATGTATCTTACACAGTTGATAAGCGGATTGAATCGGAGGAGTCGGGAGACGAAGAAGGGAAGAAGCAAGCAGTTCGCTTAGTAACGGACCTCAGTCAGCAGAGCCTGAGAGATGAGCAGAACGGCGAGAACTCCGCAGGTAGCTTGCCAACCTAAATGTTTGCATTGGGAAGTGTTGTCTTACTGGTGTGTACAGTAATGTATATGTATCAGCCCTTTGTGTTTCTTGTGGCTACGTGGTAGTTGTATCAATATTAGTTAACAATGTGAATCTGCCCTAGAGTAATCTTCTTTAAAAATGAATAAATGGTAGTGTTGTTATTGCTAAAATAAAGCTGCCGCCTTTTTATGGAACCACTGATATTAGACCTTTAGGCTTTTTCTTATTTATTTATCCATCTACATTTCTCTTTGAAATATTTAATGCAGAGTATCTTTATTCATACTTTTTCAGCAGAAACATAGTAACTTTCTGTGGCAAGGTGCTGGAAATGTTCATTAGAAATAAACAAAAGCAGCTTTTCATCATTCTGCTTTAGCATATGTAGTTTTTCAGCTAAAGGGTTGGCAGATTCCTGTGGAAGGCGAAGACAACTATTTCTAGATAGACTGAAAAAAGCTCTCAATTTTATTTTTTTAATTTTAAAATTCTTAGATGCGTCAAAATTGTATCTGTCTGAATCCTCTTGACTTTAAACTTTTGCTACTCTTTTTACTATTTGTATTAGAACATTGAGTAGAAGGGCTGACAGATTCTTTTAAGCCTGTGCATGTTTGGAAGGGTTTGCTTTTCAGTAGCTTGTATAGAATTTGTCAGAGCAAATCCATTTCTGAAGACCCAGTATGGCAGTATGATCTGGGCTTTTGTTGCCAGCTAACAACCTGAGATATAACAGCATCCTTCTGATAGAGATGTTCATGTGATGATTATTCGTCTGAAATGGAAGTGAAATACTGCAGCAAACTTTCTGCAGCAAATTTTAATCCTTTTTGACTGTGCATCTGCTGCAGATCCCTCCTAATCTTAGCCTGGCCCTTCAGAATTTGCAAAAGTGTCTTCCAAACTAGTAAATTAGAAGAATTTAAAATCTCATCTCTTAACTAAATGAACTCTATCTAGGTCTAGTTCATTGTTGATTGCAAAAAACCCCTATAAATTAATTTAAAAAAAAATATGCTGTGGTGATGTCTGTAGAAGTATAAGAGAACACCTCGTAAACTACATCCTGAGCACTCTATGATTAATATAACCATGCAGGTCAGTCAGTCACAGTTTTCCTATGCATATGTGTAACATTAAATGTTCATTCAACTTATGTAATTTAGTTATGTGTTTAAGGTTATATTTTGTATGTTGTTCCCCTGGGAATTATAATATTAGAGAAAATGCCTTCACTGGAATAAAGGTACATCAATTGAAGCAAGAAATACATATTCAGATTTGGTTGATGGATTACACTGGATAATGTAATGACTGTATTGCTACTTCTTCCGTCCTGTTAGGATTCAGGAAACTCCTACTAGGGCAGAAACCAAGCGGAGGACTGATTTTTGGAACGTTTGAGTTTCCACAGCCAGCTTTGAGTTTCTCAGCTGAAAGGAAAATGGAGTTTTCCACATTCTTCATAGGAGATCATAAATAGAAAAAGCTCAAGCAGTTGAAATTTCAAATTCATCATTTAGCTAATTCTCTGAGGAATAGCGCCTCTGTTTAGAAAGCTTATAACTTAGCTATTTATAATATTTTTCATGCAAATGCAGTTAAAAAGTGTCGTTAGGCTTTTAGTTGCTTTAAATGCTTGTGGTACTGTGAACTTATGTAACGCAGTAACTACTGTTTCATATTGTGGAATTTGTGGTTCCTGAATGTTGTATTTTTTCCCTACATCTGCGAAGCTGTGTAGCTTGCAGGCATGGGTTACACAGAAATTCACTTAAGTAACTTCGCTGCCAGAGTAGTGTTTTTTTCCCCTTGAGAAACCTGCTGCTCTAAAAATTGTGGACTGAAGTGCTGTTTGCATACTTAATGTATGCAAGTAAAATTGCAGTTCTGTTTGTAAAGTGATTGTAGAAGGGTCAGGTAACGGTGTTTATGTACACTTGGTTAAAAAATAAAATGTTGGTTGACAATAGGACTGTAAATTTTCTAGAACTATTTTAGTTTCTCTTCTTTGAGAGAAAATGTACTTTAATGTTCTTGTACCAATACTTACCAGTGTTGTTGGTATACACCTCACTCAGGCTGCTATATGGACAGTGTTTTATACACAGTTACATAAACTTCATGAGAGTTGGCCTTATTACATAAATGCTAGTGCCTCTGTACAGTTTTAAATTGCTTCTGTTTCAGTGAATTCCATATACATATCCTACGTGATTTGGTTTTGCACCTTCAGACTTGAGCACTTCTTTCCCATGCTGACTCTACCAGGACTGGTCACTCGAAGCCGTATTGCAAAGATATGAGGGGTTACCCTTTGACAGATCCCAAAACAGAGTACTTAACACATTGCCAAAACCAAATGTGTATGAATGGTCTGTAATGGGTGCTGTGATTAAATGCATCATTTTATAGAGAAACCTGCTAGCCAAACAAAGTTGAAGAATTTTTTGTTGAAGAGTGTTTTCTTTACTGAGTGCATGACTGGCTTTACTTGTTGCTGGACAACTTTAAAGTCTCAAAAGGAGAAGTTCCTTCACTATAAGCACTAAGTTACTGCAAGTACAGCTTGGGGGTTTGGAGGTTTTATGCGATATCTCAAATAACTGTTGTTCCAAACCTGGGCTGTGTTCCTGTCGGCTGTAAATTCAGCTAGGGTGCTTGTTTGGCTTGGAGCGCTTTGTACTGGCAGCCTTTGCACCCTAGAAATAGGTCCAAGGAGGTACAGCCTCGGTAGCAGCAGAGTAGGGTATTCTTCTCCCCTACTGAAGTGCATAGCTTCTTATCTGGAAGAAAAATAAGACAATTCAAGCATTGCCCACTGCTAAAATGCTGACAGGCATATGTATGCGTGTTCCGGTGGCATTTCTGTACCGCCATTCAGTGTCACCAAGCCTACCAGCTCATTTTGCATCCCCAAAATGTAATTTATGCTCCCTGCTACTTTATGCTATAAAAAAATATTAAAAGATGAGGGACAGAGGATTACTTCTCAGTCTTGACTTCCGTAAGTCAGTTCAGTTAGTGCTCTTTCCTGTTTGAATGCCCAGGCAAGAGCAGTAGCCCAAATACAGCAAGGTAAATGGTGGTGTGTGGAGTTTTTGAAACCTTGGAGTTTGGCAATATGAAAAATGGTAATGCTTGTGTTGTTCATCCTGGCAATACTACTTACAATGCCAAGCATGAGTAGGAGAAATACTCGTTAAGTATAGGGGGCATTTGGCATTTACAAGGATGTTGTAACCGTGCTGGGCTATAAAAATAGCTATTACTTCTCAGTTAATGGAATGAGCTTGCATACAGTAATGCAGGAGTTAATGCAAAGCCTTTGGGACTTGACTGTAATTAAAGTTCCTTGGTTTTTTGGTAGTACAGAAGCTACACAGATGAAGTAGAAAGGGTTTGCATGTTGTATGTCTTTTTGCAAAGTCAAATTAGACTTTCTTTTGAAATTGATGCAACCAGCCCACAGTCTTCAACAAATGGGAGTTGGGTTTGAATTATTCAGCATGAATTTATCCAGTAAACTTCACTCCCTCTTGTGCTGTGATAGAAGCACAGCAAATGTTGGGCAGTCTTCCAGAGCCATGAAGGCATTTCCCAGGAAAATGTACGCAGTGTGATAAACAACATTTTCTAGCATATTAGTGAGTTCATTCAAACAAAAGAAGGGAGGTCCACGCAAAAAGGTACACGACTGACATAAACTGGCAGAATTTATGGAAGAAATGCCGAAGGGTGGGGTTACTGAGATTGCTTGGCCATTCCTGGCACTATTTCTAGACAGTTTAGATTCCTTCTTGGTAGTGTTGTATTAGGTTCAGAGGAGCACAGACACTCTGAATGGTGCATCTTTGGAGGGAAGATGGCCCTAAGTCTTAAAAAAAAAAAAAAGGAATCCTGCCCAGATCAGTCCTAAGCTAGTGTTACTCAGCAGCCACAGAGGCAGGCTGGGGAAGATGCTGTTCTTTCCATCTTTTGCATCTAAACGTGAAATTCTGTCATTAAAAAAACTTTTTTTCACAACTGCCTGTCACAATGAAAGCCAAATAGGTGAGGTATATTTTTAATGCAGTCGAATATCTGTGTATCTCATGTGCTGCTGCTTCCAAGCAGCATTTGCCCTCTTTGTAGCAAAAGTTTATAATGTATTTGCTTCTCCTGCAGGGGAAGCAGAGACACCAGTGGACATGGAGACAATTAGCCTGGACCCAGAAGCCGAGGTAAAGGCAGATTTTTGTCATTACGGGCTTTATACAGCAGGAAGAACAGGTAGGCAAAGGCAAGTATTGAGACCTGATTAAAAGACTGAATTCTTCTGAAGGTGCTGGCTACCATGGTTTTCCTCAGAATTGATTGAGAGCCTTTAGAAGTGTTTTATTCATGATCCGTAGCTGAAACATTGTTAGTAATTTAGAATTTTAAATTAAACGTGGAGGCACTGAAAGTAGGGCTATGCTGCAAGCATTATTGACACGCTACAAGCTTTTGTGAGAATATATTTAATGAACAGGTTGCTCCTGTTGGACCCATGATTTGTAATAGGCACAGCTACTTAACCAGCCTTGGTGGCGTCATCAGCCTGTTAGCTGGAGAGTTTTTGAGCTTGGGTGAAGTGCTGTCTTTCTCTTTGACCTGCAAAATTGGAACATCTGGGGCTAGACAGCACAGATGTGAAGTGTATCAGCTGATTGCCAGTGCAAAGTTAACGTTCACAGAACCACCAGATTATTTGAATTATCAGTGGTTCCTGTTCATCTGAGGCCTGGAACTGGAAATAGCAAGGTGTGTTCCAGGTAAGCCCGAGAAAAGTGAGTGAGAGAATTTTATGCAACACTTCATTTGCGCTTAGCAACAGAATTTGTCTTAGAAAATTCAGAATTTACTGCAAAAGATTTCTAATTTTGGCAAAACAATGCTCAGACTCAGGAAAGGGCTGTTGCCTTTTGGCACACACTGTATTTGCAGTTAGTTAACAAGCTTAGGCCACGTGCTTCACCTGTGGTGGTAAAATCATGTACCAAACCCAATTTTCAGAAGCTCTTTGAAGGAAAGTTTTAATGAGCTACACATTTTGTAAGAGTAATTTTCCTTAGAACACAGTACCAGGTTGGTCTTTGAAGAGTGTTTTGAAACAATTGCCGAGTCCCTCCATTTGTCTTTCAGGATGTTGACTTGAATCATTTCCGAATTGGGAAGATTGAAGGATTTGAGGTGCTCAAGAAAGTGAAGGTAACAGTTCTAAGGAATAGAGAATGCCTCTTGGATGGAGATTTTGCATATCTAACCTGTAAGAGGAAAGATACATGAGTCCCTTTTTGGCTGAGATACAAATGAGTTCACTTCATGTTTAATGGAAGCAGGTAGTGTTTACACATTTGTCAAGTAGTAATAAATCCTGGGGTTTTGCAAGCTGGTTTTGGAAATGGATGAGTGACAACTCATCAGGGCTCATTCTAAGAGATACATTCTGACTTGTGCAGCAGGCTTAATGTAGAATAACGTAAGTCGGAAAGGACCTCTGGAGGTCTCTAGTAAACTCCTGCTCAAAGCAGGTCCAGCTAAAGCATGTTGCTTTGGACCTTCTCCAGTCAAGCTCTTGAGTATTTCCAAGAATTACATAGCTTCTTTGAGTTGCTGTCTGACCATGTTTGTGGTAAAAAGATTTCCTTATGTAGAGTTGAAATAAAAGATTCTATTAAAAAAAATACCCCAATCCACAAACAAACAAAACCCCATAAAACTCACTGGTGGGGGGGGAAAGCCCAACATTATTGTCAGTATGCCAGAAGGCATTGCATGCTCTCATTCGTATCTATTTTCCTGTTTGTTTTCAAACTTTTCCCCAACCGTTAGACTCTATGCCTCCGTCAGAATTTGATTAAGTGCATTGAGAACCTGGAGCAATTGCACACCTTGCGGGAACTAGATCTCTATGACAATCAAATTCGGAAGATCGAGAACTTGGAGTCCCTGGTGGAACTTGAGTGAGTCCAGGGGAATCACCAGGCTTAGGTTGAGGGTGGTTTACCACTCACTGAGTTTATCACACTGTACTTATTACTGTATTTATCACCTAGGCCTTTCTTATGATTCGTTTGGGTGCTCTGTGAGAGGGTAGTGTCAGTTCTCCATTGATATTTAACCTGTGCAGTAAACTAGTTTCATTATCCCAAAGCTCACCAGGGGCAGTCAGCTGGAAATGGTACATGTGCTGTATAAGGCAGCGAGAATGATAGCTGCAGATTCTGTGCAGGTGTGGAAGCGCTCAGGCACCCCTTGCTCTTGGCAGTGAGAGCTCCGTATAAGAGATTTTTATTCCTGCAAAAAATGCCAAGAGATTTCAGGTGACATTAGGACTTTTTTTGGAGGGTGTTAGGAAAGGAGTAGTGCTCTTCCCAGTTTCTGGCACTTGTCTGATCACTCTGGAGGTATGTTACAGAACTCTTCCCGCTGGGGCCAGGAGGACTGACCTGCTTCCCACAGTCGTCCTTATGGGAGGCCTTGACATTGTCCTGTCAGAGGTAGATCTTGTAGGCTTGTATCTTTCCCAAAGAACATGCAATATTGAAGATTGGCTTCCTCTCACAGTGGCAGTTCTATGACTGGGCAAAATGATGGCTATCTTCTGCCTGTGATAGTTGTTATTTTTTTACTGCCTCGCTCCCCTGGCCCAGACACACTATAAAGGTATTTTGGAAGTTATATTTGTTGTAATTTCTGATCAAAAAAACCCCACTTGTGACTAGCTTCAAGGCCTAGCAAAGTGCTTGATCTGCAGATAGTGAAGTCCACTAATTTACAAGTGCCTGTTCCAGAATCATCCGTGCCTGATGGACTGAAGAGACCTTTGTTTTGCTTTACCTCAGGATCCTGGACATCTCCTTTAATGTTCTGCGACACATTGAGGGACTAGATCGGCTTACTCAACTTAAAAAACTATTCCTTGTCAACAACAAAATCAGCAAAATTGAGAATCTGAGCAACTTGCAGATGCTACAGATGTTAGAGTTGGGATCCAATCGAATTCGGGTAGGTTTGATGTACAGAATGTTAGCTGGAGAATTTTAAGCTCTTTGGCTTGTGATTAGCCTTCTCTGACAGTGCACTTTGTTGACATTTACCTTCAATGTTATTCTAAAAAGAACTGTTCCAGTTATTTAATGTGTAATTGCTTATTGCTGTGCATGCTGGATCCTTTAATTAATGTATGCATGTGGTGCCTGGCTACTGAATTGCTATTTATGCATTTCTCTCTTTAATGAACTCATGCATCCCCTGTGTGCTGCCTTTTGCAGATGACTCTTTGCTCCTGCTAGAGAGCCAAGCCTATCAAATCCAGCAATTACTGTTTTCTCTTACCTTCCTAGAGGCTGGCATTGTGTTGATAGAATTAAGTTTGCATTCAGCAGGTTTTAGTTTGATTTGTATGTGTAATGGATAGCCTGCTACAACAATCAGTCTCACTCAGAAAAAATTTTTTCTTGAGGCTGTGCTCTGAAATGCCTCAAAAACCTGGTAGTGTACTGCAGATTACTTTTTCTTTATTGTGCAGTTTGTGACTTTTTCTATTTAGGTGATAAATCTGCCACTTAAAGGGAAGCAATTCTGAGTAGCGCCTCCTACCGTTAAAGTACGCTTTTCTGCGTTTTGCCCAGTTTAAGAGAACTGGTGAAACAGATGACACAAAAGACCTGCAGCATAAAAAGTAAACTACTGATTTTTTTAGAAGCTTTTTAAATTATGTGTACTTTAGAAAATACTTGTAATGGGTGAGTGCATTTCAATCTAAAAATTGTCGAAGCTGTCACTCCCCATTTACAGTCTCTGAAAAATTACTTGTTATGCTGAAAGAGCAAATTAGAAAAATAGCTGTCTGTATTTCAAGCCTTGTGGAAGCACACTGCTTTTTCTAGAAAAGAAGGAAACTTCAGTTATTGTAAACCTTTTAAGGCAGAAATGTGTGCTGCTTTTATGAACTGGAAAAACTTTATTTTGCTCCTAAAGCTAAACTAGACTGAATTTTTTTTCCATCCAGAGGATTTTTTACTTTGGAAACAAAATTACATAGGAGGAATAAATCTAAAGTGTGAGAACGTCAGCCAGATCAGATGAGTGATTAGGAATCTTATGAGTTTGCATATGTCGGGGCAACAGGAGTTAGAGATGCACTTTGCTTTTTTCAGAAACATAACAGGCTAAGCACACTGATCCTTACCTTTCAAAAGCTGGGTGAAGCAAAACTACTGTATTCCATATCTAAGCATCGTTACCTTCTGGGGAAAAAAAAAAAAAAAGCAGCTAGATTTCCGAGTTGGTGCATACTGGTGGTACGTTGCCACCAATGTTGTCAAGCCAAAGAATATATTTTAAACAGTTGGGTTAGATTTACTTTATGTATGTTTTCTTGTTGAGCCTGAGCATGTTAACAAAACAAAATAACCAAAAATCCTGAAGTTATCAGTGTATGGGTAACACAAGCTTTTTAAATTATTTTTAGCATTTTTTCTGTTTATTTGTTAATTCTGTTCTGGCTTCTTCAAACAGCACTGCTCTAAGCTTCTAATTGCTTTATTTGAGTGAGTAACCTGTGCCTAGGCTAGGCATGAAGAAATACATCTCATGTTATTTGGGGGCATCTAGACTCTTTTAGTAGTTCTCTGTTGGTAGGGTGACCTGGCCATGTGCTTTACAGGTGGGCATATCCTTAATTCTTTAGGGTAGAAGCCTATGGGCAGCGTTCTTGGCCCTGAGATGCCTGATACACTCCACTCATATGTATTAAAGCTTCTGCAGTAATGCTGTCTTAGTCATTTTGTTGCAGACTCTAACCTTTCAGAGTGCACTTGCCCTGAAGTCCATCATGACTTACTAAGCATTTATAGTTCTGTTCCTCTCATCTGAATAATGGGGAAGCAGAACTTCATGCTTGAGCTGATACATTTCATGCTTTTTTTTCCAAAGTTGGACTGAGGTTACTATAAGGCAAGCACTTTTTTATTTGTTCCTTAGGTTTTTTCCCCCTCATGTCCATCTGTTTGATACTCTTAACTTAAATGTGGCTTTTTTTATAGCTTTAAGCAGTCTTTTTTTTTTTTTTTTCTTTTTTTTTTTTCCCCTGACTGTTTCTTCTCAGTATCCTCAGAGTCACAAGTATTTCCTCCTCAGGGCTGGGAGAGCTACCAATGAGCAGCAAATCTATCATTTTCTTGCAAGGTCAAAACAGGGGTAAGTCCACAGGCTGGAAGGAGGGTGAATCCAGATCTGATAAACACCTTATGCTGAATCTATTGGCAATTGTGGGATAGAGTAATGTGTGTGTTTTGTGTCCATCTTCCTTGTCCTTCCTTTATACGTGCACAGGTAAATGTGTGTGCACACACACTGAGTAATGTCATCAGTGCTAGGACTCCGTGGCCTGTCTCACCAGTACTATTAGTCTCTGAAACTCTGCCAGGCAAGAAGGGTGTGGAAAAGCAGAGGTGTCACAAGCTCTGTGTGTATTAAGATGCACAGTTATGTGTGTATCTATATCCATATTACTGCTCTTCTGTGAGCTGAAGTCTATTTTTAAAATTCTTTTAACAGCACTTTTTTTTTTTTAATTAAGAGGCTTTCCCCTGAAAAAAAAATGGTTTTCTTTCCTTCTGAAAAGCCCAATACTCTTTCCCCCTTTTGTTCTCCTTTCTGGTGTCCCTTCTCCTCATGCCTCACAGAGATCCTAATTTTCTCCCACTGAAGGGTGACCTTAGGACTTAAACTGGTATAGTGTAGTATATGTTCTGCCAGTAGGATGTAAATTTAAGATAGTAGCATGTATATTTGAAACATGTATATCACTTAAATTGGTGTGTGTATGTTCTGACAGTAGCATGAATGTGTAGCTGGTAGTTAAATATACTATCACATACACCCATGAGACAGTTAGCCGTGCTTATGATAGAAGCTGTTGTGCAGAGAATCTGAAGACCTTGCCTCTGACTGTATTATGCAGTCACTGATGGTCAGGACTAAATTTGCAAATTGTATTTTCTTCTCCCAGGCTTTCTTTCCGTTCACTAGTGACAGATTGCTCTTGCTTCACAAAAGGGTATTTCCTGCCCCTCGTGGCCCAGGGAACGTTACTTGCGGTGCTTTTTGAGCCTTTTCATTCTCTGCTTTTGCTGCCCAGACAGTGGAGGCAACAGCTGGGACAAAGCAGTATGACCCTTGCTGAAAATCAGTGAATAGTAGTGCCACAAGCCAGCTGTCACACGGACTGAGGTTCACTGTCACTGCACAAAGTCCTGCACTTTCTCTGCTCTAGGGTCATGAGGGAGGCCCTGCCTTGTGTGCGCTTTGTGCTGTGGAACTGGCAGGCTTTTGTTTCTCAGGAGTGCAGCTCCCTGGGCCAAGGCTATGAAATGCCAACCACATGTACAGGCTGGAGTTCCAAATCACAGTAATAACACTGTCTCCTTTGGTCTTTTTCCAGGCAATTGAAAACATAGATGCCTTGGCTAATCTTGACAGTCTGTTCCTTGGAAAGAATAAAATCACCAAGCTCCAGAACTTGGATGCGCTGACAAACTTGACTGTGCTCAGTATACAGGTATTGATTCTACTTGTACTGTAACATTTTGAACAGCCTTGGTTACATGAACAGTCTTGTAATTTATGATAAGCTTTTCTGAATCAGCAGGTCTGGTGTTTGAGTTGAACTCTTGTACTGGAAGAAAGTGTAATAACTTTGTGTTACTTTTCTCATCCTTTCATATTAAATGAGACTGACAGTGATAAAATGATAATACAAATGTTTGATTTTTATGGAAGAACAGGAAAAGAATGTTATCTCCCATTTCCTTCGTCAAATACTGTTTGCTAATATATTGCAATAACACCAAATGAATTATGCCAGGGAAGTCATAATGGCAGTGGGCTCAACGTCACTGCCTTCTTCCTGAGGAGGGAAGAACTGTAAACAAGCCTGTGCTAAATGAAATCTGTCCTTAATGACCTTATGGAAACGTTCTGCCTTTTTGAAAGGTGAAGTAAAACATACTCAACTCATTCCTTTCGTTGAGTCTTCTCATCCCTGTGACAGTGCTAGTATGTCGTAGTACCTCTTGCAGCCGTTGGCTGGAAGGGTGAACTTGCTATGTGTTGTAGTATCTCTATGCATCATTATGCTACAGGACATAAAGAATTACATACATCAGAGTGTATTGGGATTGAAGTGTTATAACTTCCCTTTTGAACATACCGTTAAAAAGACCTACAAAATGAATGCTATTAATGTGTGGGCCTGTTGTTTCTGAAGACACCAAACGTAAAACTTTCAGGCTACAACTTTTGATGGGAAGGTCAGTCCATTCCTTCTAAACTTAGTTTTAGGCTCTCGTGGAACTTCCTTGTGCATCAGTGGTACAGAGATTAAATGAGCTGAGCTTGTGAGATCAATGGAGACCCAAGCAGACTGGTTCCTCTTCCCATCCATACTTCAGAGAAATGCTTTTTTTCCACTGACTCACTTGTGTTTTGGCTTGTTTAGTGTGGACTTAAATTGCTCTTACACTTTCAGAATAACCGTCTGACCAAGATTGAGGGGCTGCAGAGCTTGGTGAATTTGCGTGAGTTGTACCTTAGCCACAATGGCATCGAAGTCATCGAGGGACTGGAGAACAATGTGAGCAGGCTTTTGCAAACTGTGTGACAGAACTGTGGCAGTAAACTGCTCCTGTTAGCGGCTGTGCTTTTCTGGAAGTTTTTGTTCTTTAGCTTCCCCAGCTACATATGAGGTCCTGAATCTCTTGAAAAGACCACAAAGATTTTAAGTGTTTCTTAGGCTAAAGTATCTTGCATGAGTGAAGCTTCTCCAGATCTTCTGGAGCAGAACTGTTCATGACCTGGGAAAGGGGAAGCACAAGATGTGGTTAATACAGCATCCTTGGGTGATCAGCAATGGAAAGACTGATGGCGGCAGCTGGCTGCCTCTGCTGCAGCCTTTTGGGCAGCAGTTTGTAGATAATCGTGAGTTCTTTTCAATAGGACAACTGGACGTGGGAGAATAAGAGAAACAAGCTGTGTCATGTGGCTTGCCTGTGTCAGTATGCATTTCTAGATTACTGGTTAGGATTGATTTCACAGAAGCTTGTAGTGTTTTCACTCTCACCCAGCAGTAGATGGCATTGTTAGAGAGCAGAGACAATCTGGAACTTAGTTGGCTGTGTGCAAGGCAGAAAAAAACCCCCTTTCTCTAAAATTGTTGAGTTTCCTGCTGCAAAAAGTTTCTTCCAACTCTGCTGCTAAAGAAGATGCTTGTGATCTGATTTCTAATGGATTTCTCTTCTTAATGTACTGTGAGCAAAGCTGCTGTTCAGGACTCCTTGGCTGGCAGTTGCCATCTGGCCAGTAACTGCTTTCACTTTCGTCACATGGCTGCTGGGAGATCAGTAACCCAGCTTAATTTAAAAGTCTTCCTTGCTATATTTAGACAGTGAGAGTTCTTGTGCTGCCTGTAAGCAGCTGGCAATAGTGTGTCTTTGCTTCTGACAGTTTCAAACTCTAGACCTGAAAAAAGTGGGACAGAGAAGATGAAAAGAAATCCGGTCTAATGTTTTTGTGTTTGCTTGTCTAGAACAAACTCACAATGCTGGATATTGCATCCAACAGAATCAAGAAGATTGAAAATATCGGTCATCTAACGGAGCTGCAGGAATTCTGGGTAAGTGCAGGATGGAGCTGTTCCCTGAGATGTCCGTACAATGGTGAAAGAAACCCTTCTGATGGGGAGCAGTGTGGGGGGCCGTGGGTGGGTGTACGTGTATGTCGTAGAGTATCTCTTCTACTGGTGACCAACTTGAAGATCTTGACAGCCTACATGGATAGAGTATATGATGGTTTCCCTTAAGGAAAGAGTTGAGCTTAAAAAATTCTTTGCAGGGCTTTGCTTGGAGGTAATGAGCCTGTCTCCGTCTAGGAAAGAGGCCCTGCCTTCGTGTGTGATGGCTATGAAACAGCCTGACTGTGTCCTATTTTTGCAGATCTCCTCTTTCTCTAAGTGAGCGTAACGATGTAACGGGGGAAGCTGATATTGTCTCCCCACTGCACAGCACCTGCTCAGAGCAGAGTAAATACATTCACGTCATCATAAATATGAAGAAAATGAAACCATCAAAATGGTTTACTTCCATTCCTGTGAGGGAGATAACTGTTCAGGGTTGCTTGGGTTTCTTTCTGGCACCCTAAACAGTTAAGCCCTTTGTCATTCATAAGTCTTGTCAGGAAATAAGCAGAGACACCCCTCCTAAAACATCAGTACCCTGCCACGTTTGGGAGCTGTTTACAAATCTGCTCATTTGGGGGAAGAAGCAGCAGATGTTCTTGAGCTGGTGTGTGCTTTAGCTCTTGTAGAGTTTCTGCATGTCAAGGCTGAGAATAAGAGTTGTGCTGCTTCATGTCGGTCACTTGGAGTTCTGTTATTTGAACTCTGGGGCAGAGGCTGAGATAAAAGTAGTGAAAGGCAACGGCAAATGATGCTAAGCTAGAGCCTGTATTTGAGGCTGTTTGGACAATTTTCCTCATCTTGCAGTGTGACTTAGACAGCTAGTGCTGATCTGGCCGTGCCTGTTCCATAAGGGTGTCTTTAAATAGCAGGAGCAGAGAAGCCCATTTAACGTGACATCTTTTGGGGGGTAAGAATGAGACAGTGCAATGTGGCTGGCATGGGACCTTTTGTGATCCTTTGCAATTTCCTCCAGTCGTCCTCTTTACTGTTGCTCTGCTTATGGAAGGCGGCATTGCACAGCTGGTTTCGCTTGTTTTACAGAAAGTAAAGGGAAGATCCTAACCTCATTGGACTTAAATGTGCTACTGTTTTTGCAAACTAAAAGAGTCCTTTCTCAAGGCAGAGCATTGGCCAAGATCCATTAGCAGAACGCAGAAAATGCCCTCCTAGCTCTTTTTGCGCTGTGTTGAGAAAAAAAAAAAAAAAGTTATGTGCTTTTTGATGAGAGCAAGGCAGAATTTTCTTTGAGAAAAAGTGTTGCATCTACTAATCTATATTTTTTTCACTGACTGTGGAGATGAAGTCACATGACAAAGTCCTTTGACACCTTAAGGAAGCAGAATTTCAAATCCTGTATACCATGGAAATCTAACTTTCCCAGTACCACCTCCCCTGTGGAGGGACTGGGACTTCTTAGGGTCAAGTGACTTTGCTGAAGCAGTGTTGTGATGAGCTGTAGCAGAATGAAAAGGCTAGCAGGTGTTCTTCAGAATCTTAGTCCAGGGTCTTAACTACAAAGCAGTCTTCAGCTGGAACACTGGTCCCAATGATGAAGCAGTTTTCTTTGACTGAACTAGCTGGAAGGAGGCAGCAGGAAAAAATAGAGCCACTTACCTGCCACACAGCAAACAGGGTGCACAGTTTTCAGTTTACTGTGGGTGCCTGATGTGAGGAAGAACAGTTGTTGAGGCGGGGCAGAGAAAACCTGTTGTGGGAAGTGAAGATGGATTAGCAAGGCCTGGAGTGTGAGACAGGAAAGCACATTCTGAGGCTCCAGGGGGAGAAGGATCATATAGCCAGGGTTGTCTTGCATGCGCGTGAAGCATTGCTGCCCCTGGGTAGGAGTAATCCTCCTGAGCAGTATCGGCGTGGCTAGGTTCCTGCTAACCAGGCTTGGCTTGGAAGTATCTGTTTGTGTGAGCGTGCCTGTATGTGCTCTGCAGATGAACGATAATCTTGTCGAGAGCTGGAGTGACCTGGATGAGCTGAAAGGAGCGAAAAACTTGGAAACCGTATATCTGGAACGCAACCCCTTGCAGAAGGATCCCCAGTACCGGCGCAAAATAATGCTGGCCCTCCCCACTGTCCGGCAGATCGATGCCACGTTTGTTCGATTCTGAACCTCCTGCTGCCCTCCCTCTCTCCCGCTCCTTGAAGAAATGTCCCAGCTGGGTTTTTTATCCACTTACCACTCCCCAGGTCTTCAGTACACTGACACTCGCAGGGCAAATAGTCAATAAAAAGCACTGAATACCAGATCTTGTGTACAATGCACTCATTGTTTTTGAAATGTTGTTGTTGTTATTATTATTAAATCTTAACACAAGAGACTTCCTTGTGCTTGCATCTGTTATTTATGGGCAAGGTTTTCCCAGAAAGTGTTAGCAACAGGCTGAAGCCACTTGGAGGCATTTGCTGACTTTTATTGACTCTCGGACACACCTTTAAGTTAGTAATGTCCTTGCAAACATTGCTGCTGAATCCAGGCTTAACAGTAGTCTGTTAAAATGTGAAAGGACAGTGACAGTGTTTCTGTGGGAAGAATCCAACAAAGATGCCCATCCAGGTTATCACGTGTAGGTCAGTGCTAAATACCTGCTTTGTGCAACCCCTGGCAGGGGAAGGGGGGGGCGGCAGGAAGGTTAGCTTTTCCATAGCAAGTGTTTAGTTGATTTTTTTTAAACACAGCAACAGGCTCATTAGAGGAATGAGGACAAATACCTCGAGGTACGAAAGCAGTGTGGGGATGTATGTACCTGGGTAAGCTAATGGCCTTCACGGAGCCACTGGTGGTTGGGCTTCCGTGTGTAAATGTGGTGCTGCAGACCGAGGTGGGAGCTAGAAAAGGGGTTAAAAGGGGTAAGGTCTGAGGGGCTGTGGGCTCCAGCTGAAGAGGTGAGGGGTCTAGTTTATGCTTACAGTTCTCTATGGGTAGGTTGTAGCTTCCTTTGCCTCCTGATTTCCCAGGATTTGTCAGACTAAAGTACCTCCTTCCTGGGCTGAAGCTGAGGCCACTTCTGGAGCAGGGGAGTGCTGGCTGGATATGCCTGAGCTCCTCCGTGGTCATAATAATATCACTGCCCGAGGTGAAGCTGAAAGGCTCAGTGGATGTTCTGATTTTTATGTGAAAATGTTGGGCCTACTCTAGAGGGAGCCGTTGATTTAGGATGACTTCGAACGTGTCCATGTTCATCTGACAAATGCCATTGAGGTTCCCTTGGTGGAAGCTCCCTATAAAGCCCACCTGCGTGCGGGGCCGCGTGCGAGGACTGCGGTTTGGCAGCGTGATCCGGAGGGGAGGGAGGCTCTGCCCTCTGTAAGGGGCCTGGAAGGGCTTTGCACTGGTGGGGGAGGAGACGGCGAACTGCTGTGGTGTAGTGAAAGCTGCTGCTTGTTCCCCTGCTCTACGTATGTCTCATTGGATATTTGATCTCTGCGGAGTGATAGCCGTGTCTTCCAGCTGTCAGTGCCTGCCCGAGGGGGGCTGTTTGCGGTGGGACTCCTCAGGCACTCTTGTGAATCCAGCCTCTTGCGGTATTGAGGAATTGGTCAGGACTCTTCTGCGGCCAATGCGTTCAGCATTGTCTTAGCATAGTTGTTTGCTTGTTATGTATGTATAACACTAAATTAATACAACTGCTATTAATACATTAAATGCATTAATGCAACTGGTCAGCAAGGTCAGGTTCTGGTGGCGCTTTGTTACAGACGGTGTTTGCCCTCAGGAAACAATGTGAATCGTGTCCTGCTTCCCCTAAACACCGTGATGCAGCGTTGCTGTCCCTCTGTACTCGTGGTTGACCCAGGCGATTGAAGGTCGCACCTGCAGCAGCTGGAAAACCTCCCTGGGAGCATCAGCCCTCTGCCGCCGTGCTGGTCTGACAGCCGTGCCATCAGCCCGGGCACAGAGGGGCTGCCCTGGCCACACTGGTGTGGCTGGTGTGTCTGCTGGCAGGGAGAAGAGTTAAGAGGGCGTGTCGCCAGCAGACAGGGGGAGATTTCTATGCATGCCAGCCTTTAGGAATTTTCTGTTCAGTGAACCTGTGAGGTAGCTGGGAGACATTTCCGACGTGGTCCATAGCGCTTGCAGAGGAATGTGGTGATGAAACATATATTTTAATTATGAAAGCTGCTCAAGGCATGTGCAAGTTTCAACTTCTCAGGCAAAAAAATGCAAATTCTGGTTGTTTTTTAAGGTAGCAGATCCCTTCCCTCTGTCAGGGATTGGACCGGAGCCAATAGTGACAGGGCCTTGGTGTTAGCAGACATGCTGGTCATGTCAACCTCAAAGGTTTCACTGGGCCACGGCCCATGGGAGCTGTGTTCTGTGTTGCTGCCCTGTCAAACGATAGAGACCTAAAACAAGAAAAAAATGGGAGGGGTGTTTGAAAATTTGCTTTTGGTGGTATTTTGATTCATTCTGATCTGACGTGGATTTGAACCTTTGAAAGAGTGGGGTGAATCCCTTCTTCAGCAAGAGACTGGTAGTGTTAAGCAGGACAGCGTGGCCCTGTGAAAGCTTCTGGAGGTTCCCTTCGTGGTCTGCGTTCCTCTTGCTCACCTGGCGTGGTTCTGCCACACATGGTGATGCCACAGGAGCTGCTGGAAGGGGTGGGGTGATGCCAGGCTTGGCTGGGAGGAGCTGCACCCCTGCCGTGCCCCTAAACCAGGGTGATTCCCCTCATCCTGCCACAGGGGTGTGTGCCTGGTGGGATGAGTTGCCCTGATTCCCCCCAGGGCTCCATGAGCTCTCCCAGGGGAGAGGAGCATCCCAGCCGCCAAGGGGCCATCAACTGCTGCGTGCCCACCCTGTTCCCTGGGCTGCTGGAGGGCCAAACAGAGTTGGGGTTTCCCTCTTCCCTCCCCAAAGCTGCAGAAACCAGCAGAAACGTTTCCCTTGCAAGTGAAGTGAGCAGGTGAGCATGGCGCTTAAAGCTTCCCTGGCTCTCGTGCCTCGGCCAGGCACCAGACCCTCTGGGGTGCAGGGGGGACCCACTGCCCCGTGCTGCCTCTCTGTGGTTTGTTCCGCGTGTGGCCCTGAGCTCCGCTGAACCCTGTCTGGTCAGGGCCACTCAGGTGTCCATCTGCAGCTGAAACAAAGGCAGGGCCTCCCCCAGGCTGCTCTGAGGAAGGTGCTCGCGTGCAAACCTGTTTTCCATCCCTCTTCCTCCTCCCCGCCCAGGCTATACCCGTCCGACACAAGCCGGCTGTTCCCCAGGGCAGGTTGGGTCGGGTCCCCAAGGCTGGTGGGTTGGAGCAGTGGGGTGGCGCTTCCCACTCTCTGCCCAGCCCGGGAGAAGCAGGTGGTGGATGTGCGGTCTGCCCCAATTCCCCAGCACAATTCTGGTTTCCCAGGCCCCCAGCACCTCCTCCCAGCAGGACTAACTTTGCCTTTGTTGCAATCCCAGGTGCCATTTCATCTTGTCATGCGGGTCTCTTGCTGGCTGCCTCATGTGGTTCATCAGATCCCTGGTGGGATTCACAGCATGGGCACAGGGCCACCTCCTCAGGAAGGACTTGGCCTTCTCAAGGAGCTCAGATGGGCATATTTTGAGTGGTGCAACATTCAGAAGCTCAAGCTCTTCATGGCAGCTTTACACCTCTTCATGGTCCAAGCACATTTAGCTCCTTGGCCTTGGCCCCTGATGCTCTGGGACTTCCTCTCCCACCCATCTTCCCACCCCTCCCTCCCTAGTGAAGGATCCCAGCGGCCCCTTCCACCTTCCCTCTCCACCTGCCCCATGGTTCAGGGACGCTGAGGACTTGGCATTCATCACAGCAGCTGTGCAAAGCCCCTGTTGCCCTGCCTGGTCTCCCGCCAGTCCCTCAGCCCCACTCTGCCCACAGGTGGGACAGCTCTTTGATCACCTTCTTCAGCTTCTTCATGTCCCTGTGGGCAGTGCTGCTCTGGAAGTGGAGCAATACGTCTCTGACTCACCACTGGGACTGCTCCAAGTTTGAGGACATCGAGGTGGGATTTGGCTCTCTGCAGCACCTCCCCAAACAGCATGGACCAAAGCTACCAGGTGCCCCTGACACCTTTTCCCCTCTTCCCCAGGAGTGGCCGCAGTCCCAGTTCATGGCCATGGCTCTTGTGACAATATAAAACCTGGAATGGGGGCAGAGGAGCTGTATTTCCCCAAATGCAGCTGGCTCCACCAGATTACGGCTGTTCAATGGTCATCGTAACGATGGCGAGATTGTGGGAGCTGGAGCAGCATCTGCCCAGCGTCTGTCCTGGGGCAGCAGGACATGGTGGGATGGGATCAGTGTGGGGTAAGAGAGCATGGGTTAAGCTGAGGATGAAGACGGGTACCCCTGGCCTCTGGTGGCACCGGTGGCTCTCTGCCAGCTCAGCCTGCAACCTGCTGCACCCAGGCTCGGTAGCCTGCCCTGGCGTTTTCCTGGCACTTGTAGTGCCCTGGGTTAAGGGTGGAGTTTTCCTGCCCGGCACCAGCTGCTCATACCCCACATGCTGTGTTTGCAGATTGCCACGGTGGTGACGTTCATGGTCTCTGTTATCTTCTGCCAGGCAGCGGTCATTGTCCTCCTCTCCGGCTCAGGGTACTTTCAGTTTGTGGCTTTGGTAAGAGGTGGCTGGAGGTCCTCCGGGACCTGCTTTGCTTGCTGGGCCTGCTCACCACCCTCCATCCTCTGTGCTCAGTAACAGGGTGGACATCCGCCTGGGTGCCCACCAGTTCATCTGTGATTACTGGTGGCCTGTGGCCAAGTGGGTGCAGGGCATCAGTATCTGGTTCTCCATCCTGGAGACCATCACGCACCTGGCCATCACCAGCAACACGCTGGGACGGCAGGCAGGTAGTCAGAGGGCTGCAAGCAGAGTAGGGGAATTAGGGGAGAAAAATGTGTTTGGCCAATGTAGGACACTGGGTGAGGAGGGGAGCTGCGTGCCTGGGGTGGGCCCACCAGAGCTCTGCCACGGGAGGTGGGAAGCCATCACCCCTCCCAGCGTGTGTGGCCCTGCTTGGGTTTAATGGAGGCGTGAGGGCAGGACACAATGCCATCAGCAGGAAGCTGCTGTCTAAGACCAAGTGGCGCACGTGTCCGGTTTCTCAGACTGAGGGCATGAGAGGCGGAAAGCCACCTCAGGAGCACAGGACACGGAGCAGGTCCAGCCAGCGGGGATGAGGCATCCCCTGCCTGCAGGATCTGCTGCAGCACATCTCCCTGCTCCCAGGCCTTCCTCATCTCCTTCATCTCTGATTTCCTGCCCCACGTGTACTACAAGTACACCCATGACAGCAGCCTGCGTGGCTGTGTGAACTTCACCTTGGCACATGTGCCATGGGACTTTGTCCTGCAGAGCAACACCATGTGCAGGTGGGAGCCCCCTTCTGCCTCATCTGGCTCCTCTCCTTGCTTGCTTAGGCTTGTGTTTGCTTTTTTCTGCCACAGCAACTGTTTTCAGCACAGCAGCATTTAGCCACGTCCAGGATGCCCACCTGCCCTTGGGGTCCTCACTCGTCCCAGGGCTGAGCACCTGCTGAATGTGCCTGTGTGCAGGGTAGCACGGGGAGGGGGGGCTGCTGACCCGGCCTGACCCAGGGCTGGAGCAAAAGCTCGCTGGCGCTGGAGGAAGGCACTTCTGCAAAGGAGAAAGCCCCCCTGGGCCAGGCTGCCTGCAGCGCCCTGGTCCCGGCTGAGGCTGGTCAAGGTCTGGTTTTGCTGCGTTCCAGCATGCTGGGCTGGCAGCTGTGACCGGAGCTCCCACCGCTGTGACACCCACCCCGGGGCAGGCAGAGGCAGCAACAGCTGCATTTGCTCCCCCAGATACAGTGTTTAGGGACTGGGATGACAACTTGACCTTGATTTATTGGCAGCTGCTGGCCATACGCTTGGGTTTCATCGTCATGTTCATGTCTGAGGTACCCACTGCCCACCCCCGCAGGGCGGCCCAGGACACAGCGCTGGGGTGGGGGGGCGAGGACCTGCCACCTCGGCCAAGCTGCACGTTCCCGCTCACTTCCCGCATGTGGCTTTCTCTACTGGACGTGTGGTTGCACGGCTGGTACCTGACATTCCTGAGTGCATGGAGGTCAAGGTGAAGCATGAACAGCACCTGGCCAAGGACACCATGGCTTGACAACAACGTGGGCTGCAGCAGCTCCTCAGCTGCCTCCTTTAATGCCTTTTTTGCTTTAAACTTGTGCAGAGGCACAGGTGAGCCAGCAGGCCGTCCTGTAAGGAGATGCAACAGCTTGCACTAGTGCAAACACTGGCTCCCTTTTCCTGTGGTTCAGGTCCTTTTGGAGAGATGGGAGACAAGCAGCAAAGCCAGCGTCACAGATCTGGTAGCAGGCAGAGACTGGGAAACTGAGCAGTTTGCCGGCGGCTGAGCACCACACGCGCCCTGCGGCCCATGGCGCGGTGACCGGCCCCTCCTCGGGCCAGCCTGGAGCCACGGGCCAGCAGGCGAGCCGTGCCAGCCGGGCTGGCACATGGGCTGGGGGGGCGGCTCTTGCTAAAGGCAGGGAAGGACGCAGCGGGTGCCGGGTGTTTGTTCGCAAGGGAACCCCAGCGCTGCACAGGCGCCCTGGCGGGCAGCGCATTAGAGGCCGAGCGTCCCTGAGCTGTGCCCAGCGGCTGCAGGGCAGTGCCCCCAAGCGCAGCCGCAGCCCTGCTCGCCTCTTGGGGCAAGCAAAGGTACAGCCGCACCCGCCCGCGCTGGATGGAACCACAGCTGGAGCTCCGGCGGCAGGGAGGGAGGGGAAGAGCTACGGTGACCCGCCAGTGTGGCAGCCCCTGAGCCAAGCTTTGCCTGCTGGAGAGCAGCAGCTTGGCCCCAGCTGGTGGGCACCAGGCACAGAGAGCAGGCGAGAGGCCCTGGTTGTGGAGGAGGTGAGCAAGAGGAACCACAGCTGGTGCCTCCCGCTCCTCCCCTACGGGCAGCATCCCCAGCACCACCTCCCTGGGTTAAGCAGGTCGGTGCCTCCCCACGAGGAGGGCACAGCTGTCCCACTGCCCAGCGCTGCTCTCACCTCCGCCCTCGGCCCAGCCACATGCTGCACAAGTCCCGCCTGAGCAAGTGCGCTGCCGCAGCAGAGCACACAAGCTGCAACTCCTCAGACTTTACTAAACCCAGTTGAGCAAGGGCTGCCTTGGATATCAACACACCAGTATAAATAATATTCATGACGCTCCAAGCTGTTTCAGGTTTTATTTTAGAATTTATAAAATTCCAGTGTCATCCATACTCATGAGCCTTTTTACATGTTTGCATATAGTCTCCAAATTCCAAAGTTAAGGCCAAGGGATCATTGCTATGGAAACGTACAATATGGAAGACGTCAAAGAGAGGAAATGGACACATGCCACAGTCTGCTGCGGAAGGAGGGCGGTGGCGCGACAGTACTAGGTACAATCACTTCATGACCTTCTTTAGAGTGGAGGGTTGGGCTGGGGGGCACGAGCCCAGACGGTGGTGCCCCGAATGTAACTCAAGCCTAGCTGTGCAACTGGCGAGGGCACGGGGGGCAGGGGGGCATAAAGAGGAAGAGGGGGCGACAGGCTTGGTGACGTAGGACAGACCTAAGCTACAGGGGTAATAACCATTTTCTGACAGATGCGGATGAGAGGGTGTCACCCTAGTTCTGTCTGACCCACCCTGCCCCCCACCCTGGAGGCAAGGCCACCCTGTCCTCTGAGGGCAGCCAGGTGCCCTGCAACGGGTCGTGGTCAGCTTCACTCGTTTCTCAGACTAAAGGAGAGCACTGCGAGGTTTTGGTTCGGCATAGCAGCCTCTTCCAAGAAGAGCTGGCGTGGGAAGGAGAAGCGCTGGCACACCAGGCCTGCCAGACAGCGGGCAAGGCAAGAATGCTGGGCTCAGCTTGCCAGAGTTTGGGGCCTTTGCTGCGTAAGCAGCCCTAGAGAAGAGAGGCCAGGGACTCCTGCTGGCCCAAGAGCTGAAGCAGCAGAGACTGAGGAACGGCTCACACTGCAGCCTCTGCAGGACTGAGGCAGGCGAAGAAGGGAACAGACCCTACGCTCCCTGACTCCCTCCAATAAGATGTGGTTTTCCTCTTACTGGCTGGAGGAGCCCGGACGCAGCCCCCTTCGAGGAAGCCGCGGCACGACCTAGGTGCAAGCAGCCCACAGTACAGAGCACGGATCACCCTCTACCGCCCACACGATGGAGGCCTCGGGGAGGGCTCAATGCACCACGCTGCCAGCCCCTGCAGCACCCTCAGAGCAGAACCCTGGCTCACCGCCTCTGCAGCCAAGGGCTGTGGCAAGGCTGCGCCTACGGCCTTGGGGCCCAGCCCCGTTCTAGCTCAGCACGCAGTCCTACAGTCCCGACTCACAGCCTGCCTCACTCACTGCGCTCGGCTTCCCTCCGGCGGAGCTCCCACGGCCACTTGGAAACAAAAGGCTCCTCTTGCTTCTCCTGCACGCTTCTGCTCTGGATGCCAGGGCAAGAGCTGGAACAGCTGCTTGCCCACTCACGCCGAGAGGCCACCATCGTACTGACTTTTGAGGTAGAAAGAAGGCAACAGTAACAGGTGTCCCTACCGCTCATGCCTAGGTGCCGCAGTGCTAGCAGAGGACTACAGCTTCTCCTGGGCCATGCAGCAACCTTGGCCAACCCAAATCTGTCCCATCCAGTAAATACTGTCATGTGCTGGCTTGCCTGCCTGCTCACGCTGTTGGCTGTTGGGAAGGGTGAAGGGAGGGAACGTGGGGAACTAGGAGTGGGGTCTGTCATCACGCACTGGAAGACTCGTCAAGTGTGCAGGCTGGGACTGTGCTTGGAGGGGCGCAAGGGTGCACTCACTACACGCTGCACTCAAAGGTGTTTTACCTGACCAGGGTAGCCATGTGTTTTTCTGGTCCCTTCCATCTCTGCTGCCTCTACAGTCTATTGAAGGTTTTGTTCCTTGAAAGCAAGTTTCTGACCTTTTAGATTATTTTAAGCTCTCCCCACAGTCAGATATCAGCATTAAATGAATATTTGGCAGTTAAAAGGAAAAAAGTTGATTGCACTCTACAAAGGTAAGGTAAGGCCTGGGATAAACACAAAGGAAAGAGGGCAAACGTTTTGGCTTTAGAAAGTCAAGGAAATTTATTTCCTGAGGTCATGAGACAGGAAGTAGATTCCTAGCCACAGTAAAGGAGGTCTCCTAATGAAGGCGAGAATGCCTAGTAAGACATGCTCAAGAGAGCAGATTGCTCTGCTAGCGCTTGGGAAGCTGCAAATCTTAGCCACTTTGAGTCAATTATGAAGTTTCTAACAAAACCACACACATTTAGTGTTTGAATCTGAGTGGAAGTCTTGTTCCAAAGGAGGAAAGAATATCCATCAAGAGATGAGGGTGAGTCCTAGCCATGGTGATAGCTGAGGGGAGCAGGATGGGGTCTAGCACTCCAGACACCATTAGGAGACCTCTTGGGGCAATTGACTTGTGCTCCAGCCGCTGGGTCAGATTTCAGACAGGAAGTATTTGTGGCAGGTTAGTGTCAGGTCAGCAGGCTGGAGGAGTTTCTGCTTCCAGGTCATTATCGTTTGGGTCCCCAGGGAAGAGTCTTGGGGGCCACTTGAGCCCCAAAGCTGGGGAAGTCTTCAGAACTGCTCATATCAGGGGCCTAGAGCAAACAAAAAGGGAACAAGTTAAGCTCCCGCCCTGCTGCAAACCTGCACGGTGCACCCCTGAGCTAAGCAGCATTCCTGATGTCCAGTGAGCAGTGACAATGGGTGAGGGCCAAAAAGGATCGTTACGTCTTTAGGACTGCCCAGAGCGGACAGTCAGGCCACCTAGAGGTGACATTTAGGAGGGTGCAGACAGGAGCAAACGGCAGGCAGAGGAAGGGCTCCCAAGGTCCAGCCTCAGTAACTCAGGCACTGGAGTGGGGTGAGGCCAGTCCTGCAGCAGTGCCGGGGCAGCCGAGGATGGAGCCGCCGCGCGTGCCAGCTCACTGCTCCCAGCAACACTGAGCCAGTTCTGTGCTGCAGCAGCAGAGTCAGAAGTCCCAGGGTACATTCCCTACTCCTAAACACAACAAGACCTGGCAGGGCACTTTCTGGTAAGGGTCCCCCCACACCCCCACCGCTCCATACTGGGAGAGCAGTCAGTGTGGGCAAGACGTTTGGAAGGAAGAGACAGCAGTGCTTTGGAAGCTGGAGAGGCAGAGCCCAGGCCTGCTCTCAGCTCGCATGGGCCATGAAGAGCAGGAGGGCCCTTCACTACCTTCTCTGCCATCAAGGAAGGGAGAGTGCTGTCTCCCTAGCCCACACAGGAGGGCCAGACCTCAGAGTCCCTGGCAGAGGGTGCCACACGCCCCGTGCTCTGAGGCCTGCAGCAGCAGTAGCACTCACCTTCTCATTGTTGACAGTGGCCCAAGGGGCATCTCTCACCACAAAGCCCTTGGATGGGGCCTTGGACTCTTCATGTGAAGAGGGCTTCATGTACACCTGCATTGCCTCGTTGTCCACCACATCTGCAAGCTGCAGTGACACAGCCTAGTTAGGGGGGAATCTTGACAGTTCCTCAAACTGGTACAACACGCCTCCCCCCTGCCATCTTGCCGCGCTGCAACCCATCCAAGGTCACCAGCCTGTTCTCCGATGACAGAACACAGTGCTTCTGCACTAGTCTAACAGCCACCAACTCCTAAATGATACAAGCTGCAGGAAGGCAAGCATGTGCACATCCTGGTGGTGTCCCAGCATTCTCCTTCATTGTCCTCTCCTGGACACTGGGGTCAGTTCTTGCACTGCTTTGCGGAGCAAAGCCAGAGGCTCTGCACCCAGCTGGTCTGAGGGACAGTTGCAGATAAGGGCTGACTGCCACCTGCGCAGGGCTCAAGGTCTCAGACACAGTGGTAGAAAATACCACATGGAGATAGTTCAGACATTCAGCTCTCTGGCGGAGGAAATCCTGCTAAGCCCCTGCACAGACTAGCTGAACACTTACATATTCCTCCTCCAAGTTTAGGATGTGATCGATAGCTTCTTCCACGTTCTCAGGGAGTCCTGTTACAGTCACACAGTTGGGGTCAGGAGCTCCACTCTGGGGAAAGCGAATATCCACCTGCAACACAAGGAACAGGATGGGACTTGATTTGAAAAGCCACAGACTCCCCACACCCTCATCATTAGAATCACAGAAGAGGAAGGCCCTGATCTGTTCACTGCCCCAAGTCTGTTTAGGACCTCCATAGTTCAGATGCTGGGGGGTGCAATGACATATACCTGGCCCCAAAGCTTGTCTGGTTCCCCCTGCGAAGGGAGACAGAACCGAGCTTGGAGTAACGACCCGTCTTCTTCCAGCAGCCTCTGCTGTGCCGATTGCCCAGAGGCCCACTGCTCTCTGTGCAGCACTTGCAGCAGAGACACGACAGGCCTGCATTTCCAGGCAGTGTCCTCACACTGCTGCATTTTCACCATCAAGCCACTAGCATGAAGCACGGTAAGCTGTCTCCTCCACAGAGAGAGTAATCCCAGCTGACAATCATTTTATGGAGCTGGCTTGGTGTACCCTGTAGATACCCACAGAACTCTCTCACAGCTTGCTTTCCAGATGGGTGCAGGGAAGCCACGTAAGACAGGGCCACAACCAAAGGCTGCTCATTTGGGAGCCAAACAGCTTGTTTCAGTAACGGAGCCCAGCCAAGATGCAAGTCTCCAAAGCTTCATCACTCTGGATTCACATTCACTACTGCCACTGCAGTAAAGCACGCCGCTACTGCCACACGCTGTCAGGAGCAAAGGTCCCTGGCCCTCCCATAGTCAACTGACTTTGCCACATCTGGAGCCCTGAGAGTGACTCAAGATTCCCAAAGTCAAGGGAATCAACAGTGGCCTAGAGAGACAAAGAAATCCAGATGACTTCCTCGAGTGAAACTCAAGCTGGGGGGTCTGAAAAGTTTCCTTGCAGAGCCCCCCCAGCAACAGGCCTGGCTGTCCGCTTCCAGTAACAGAGTAACTGATATAACCGCCTTCTCCCTTTGAAGGCTATCTGGGACCCTGTCTGCAAGAAACCCACTAAAAGGGCTGCACAGAGGGACAGAGCTCAGAGCTGTTTGCAGGGCTACCCCAGAGCATCAAGGAAGCATTTTCAGGTTCCTCTTCCAGCTGTGTTCCAGCAGGACAGGAAGAGCTCGGCCTCCTCCCTGCCGAGCTCCCAGAAGAAGGGTGACTCGCAGCTGAGGTCATGTGGGGATACTCCACCTTCAGATAGCCCAGCTGCCCAGGGCATACCGGAATGCCCTAGCCCCGGGATTCTGCTCATAAGCTTGTGGAGACAGAACTGGAGGTGCTCAAAAAGCAAAAGACAGGAGGACCACAAGATGTGAGCCTCACACTCCTGAATTCAGCCCCTAGTGCCAAGCTGCTACTAAGCTCTTAGTGCAGTGAGCAAGTGGCACCAGTGGCCATCCGGGCCCTGCCCAACCTGTGCTGCATTGCTCCACTGCTCACCTTGAACTCATCCATGATCTTGCGGATGGCTTTACCACGTGCACCAATGATGCGTGCGTGAACACGATGGTCCAGAGTCACATCCTCAGAGACCATCTGCTCCAGCTCACCAACGATCTTCATGATGGCATCCCGGGCAGCCTCGGCATTCTTCTCATAGCCAGTGATGGTGATCTGGTCTTGGGCCTGGGGCACAGGCAAATGTGTGAAGAGACCAGGCTCATAAGCAGCTGAGCAAGCCTCCTCCCTGCTACTCCCTCATACCCTCCACCTTATCCAAAAGCAGCGTAGGGAGTTTGGAGCCCCAGAGAACATGTTGTGCTTCCTATGCTTAGAGACAAACAGCATCCCTCCTTGCACCCTCTCTTGACCTCTCACCTGGCTTTCATCATCCTTGTCGGGGAACTGGATGTTGACCTCATGCTCTGTGCGTATCTGGGTGATCACTGCTCCCTTCCGCCCAATGATTTTAGGATGATACTTGGGATCCACAGTGACTGTCAGCTTGAAGCTTCGCAAGGCCTAGAACAGGAGAAGCAGAGTGAGATACAACAGCAGGGAACAAACCACAGCTAGTCCAGTGATGTCGATCTAAAGTGCCAGCATCTCCTTCTGGCTTCTGAGCTGCAAGGAACAGATTCTGCAGGGCCATGCTTGAGTGTACACGGCTACAGAGAAGTACCCAAGGTATCCATTTGCTAGGGCCTTGTGCTTTCGCCAAGTTGGGTGGGAAACTACAAGTAGCAAACAACCATCCAACTCATTCCTCACCTGTTTATTCAGAGCTATGATAAGAATTCAATGAGAACAGGTACAAAGAGACTCCCAGCACAACGAGGTTCCCACCCTGCAGTGTCTCAAAGGTACATGAAGGTGTGACAGAGCCCTGGACAGTCCAAAGTTACCTACGCAGAATCTCAAAATCCTCCTGTCAGTTCATGTTAAATGACTGACATTTGGGTAACGCACTTATGAGCACCCCATACCCACAGAGCAACTAAGGGTGCTCTTAAAAAGTGAAGGGCTCAAGGAGTCTGCAACTTCTGAAAGGAACACCCAGAGGCTAAAGCCTTGATTGGCTGGAAGGAAGGAGGACAGGCACAGGCCTTACCCGATCCTCTTGTTCAGCCTGCAGCTCCTTCACTCTTTCCATCAGCCCGGCCTTGGCACGGTCCAGGTTGGTGGCCAGCCCAGTGATGGTGATGATATCTGACTGCAGCTCAGGAGCAGGGACCTGGATGTTCACCTGAGTGACAAGTAGCAATTATCATTTTGTATCACTACTCGTTTTGTATCACTTGTGATGCCTGTCACTGCAGGTTGGCATCTCGCTGATCTCTCCTGCTGCCAAGACCAGCTCCCATCCAGACAGCCTAAACCACAGACTCGCAGAATGGCTGAGGCTGGCAGGGACCTCTGGAGGTCATCTGGTCCAACCCCCCTGCTCAAGCAGGGCCACCTAGAGTCAGTTGCCCAGGACTAGACGGTTTTTTAATAGAAACCTGTTTCTTCAGCCATTATCAGATTGCAGTGCTGCAGGGCTTCAGCCCCCCACCAGTGTCTGTCAGCCTGGAGAGGCTAGGAAACAAATACGTGTTCAGTAGCGCTGTCTGCAGCCAACCTGTGTCAGCCCCAAGAGTCTCTGTGGGCTTCTGGGGAATTCTCCCAAACAGGTAGCAGGCACAGCAGAGATGTTTCCCATGGCCTAGGAGGAAAACTGTTCTCACACTGGTCATGCAACACTCAATGCATCAACACCAGCCATACAGCTTCAGCGTGAAACCTATTGAGTCCTGGAGCCAGGGACTGAATCATTTTCTTCCTACAGAGCCTGTATATTTCATGGCCAAGCCACAACAGTCCTGAGTATGTCCCACCTGACTGCCACCGCCACAGACATGATCGCTTAGATTCTCCAGGACAGAGGAGATGGGAGGAAGGGCCACAACTTACTTCAAACTCATCCATCATTTTGCGAATCCCACTTCCTTTCTGACCAATGATGTAACGGTGAAGATCAAAGGGAACTTCCACCTCAATGGTGACAGGAACCAGAGCCTGCAGGGGAGGGAGCAAAGTTTACCAGAAGTCTTTCTAGTGTCTGTCAGCTTGCCATATACTTGCCCAAAAGAACGTGTTGCTGAACTGAGGTACATTCCTTTGTAGTCAGGATACAAACTCTACAGGAAAAGAGAACACAGCTGCGAACACCAAGATGACTTGTTGGGTGTTAAAGCATTTTTTCCAAACAAGCTATCTTAAAACCTGCCTCTGGGGACAGGCCGTTTGCACATCCTTGGCTTCCATCTAGCAGAGACATGGGAAACATCACTAAAGAAGCATGGCAAGGTCTGCTAAAGTTAGAATGATTCGGCCCCAACCAGACTCCTCTTTCCAGCTGTGCTCCATGAAACAAGCATGTCATGCTTTTATGGCACATAACTTGGGGCTGCCTACAAGCTCTAGCAATTGCGAGGTCAGGCGCTATGATTCAAGCTGCCAGTCTAAATCACGGAGCAGAGGGTTTCCCTTGAGCAGTACACACCAACTCTACAGTTAGCATCAGTGATCACCTGGATTGCAATCTTGACTGAGTAGCTTTTATTACCACCAGTAAAGCCTGCAGTGAGCTTCTCGCATCAGGGCATCACTACATTACAGGGCTAAGGGGCTTAGAAAGCCACATACCTGCAGCGCCTCCTTTGCTGCCTCGCACTTCTCCCTGCGGCCAGAGATGATGATGATATCACACTTCTTTGGAGAGCTGGGATCTGCATCCTTCACATCCTTGCCTTCCCCACCTTCCTCACCATTCTCCTGTACAACTGCTTCTGCAACAGGGGCTGGAAACATGGGAAGTCTCATGTTAAACGCACAGAGCCCACTCCTTGCTAATTATCTTCCCCTCTAGATCCTTAGGCCTAGCCTGGGCTTTGACACAGATGGTCAGACACTACTGCCTGCTATGGAGGAGGTCACTCCTAGCACAGGCAGCTTGCCATGGCTTGGCCTGGAATGAGCAGAACAAGGACATCCACTGAGATGTCTGCTCCACATCTCTCTGCACAGCGCTGATAATGCCTCTGCCTGCACAGGAAGGACCTGCAGCTGCACTGTGGAAGCAGAGGCTGTTAGTGAGGCTGGCAGTTTCCTCTCCAACACAGAAGCTCAACAGCACAGCACTGGATGTCACAGCAGGCTGGCTGGTGCTCG
The DNA here is from genome assembly GCF_023638135.1 of Falco biarmicus. NCBI lineage: Eukaryota > Metazoa > Chordata > Aves > Falconiformes > Falconidae > Falco > Falco biarmicus. The sequence goes on along the minus strand of NC_079300.1, from coordinate 29,605,091 downwards.
GCTGCAGTATGCAGCAGGTTTATGAGCAGCTGGGTTCAGTACACCCAGCAACAAACGCATGAGAGCTCAGAGAGACCTTGGTAAACCTTTTTTGCCAGAGTAGGTCCTCATACTCCCTGCACTGTGTGGTGAGAGCACATTCAGAACGCCTAGGCCTGCAGTTTTACGTCACAAAATTATTCCCTCGTTCCAAGAGGGCAAGGCTGATGCTAAGCCCAGATTCAAGGACGCTGCAGGGAACACCTGGGATCAGTTCTACATCAATTTTACTCATAACATCTCCACTGATACGGAATGTAGGCTGCACTACCCCAAATGCCATGCAAACATGCATCCACAGGTATACCTGGGTTCTCCTCCCTGTCAGGGAACTTGATCTGCACACCATAGTCCCGGGTGATCTGCTGGATCCGGGATCCTTTGGGGCCCATAATGGAGCGGTGGAACTTTTGTGGGATGGTGCACTCGATTGTCACTTGAGCTTCCTATGAGAAAGGAGAGTTGTTTTACTGTGACACAGCCTCTTTCACACCAGAGAACAGGATGCTCGTGCATGGTGAAATCCGTAACTGACATAGAGAGGAGTTAGAAAAGATAACAGCTGCTGGCCGGGGAAGAACTGAAAGTTTCCTAGATTCTTTCTTCTCTCAGAAAAGTTAGCAGAGGATTTCTTAATGAAGGCTGCCTCCAGCCCATGATATTAAAGGCTTCTGAGACCACAGCTCAAGCTCTCTATTGCCCTGAAGGGGAGGAAGCATTAGAAGAAAGGAAAAAGATAAAAGAAGGAAGGAAGGGAAGAGAACAGGTTTAACAGCTGGCTGCTTCCAAAAGTCAATACTAACAGCACAGGAAACCCCAGAGAGCAACCACTACCAAAGGCCACAAGAAGGCTTCAGTCTTTTAATACCTAGAAGTACATCAAGGAAGGGTCTCCTGTTTCCGCTCCTAAAAACTAAGATGACGGTCAGAGGAGGCAATTCATTCATACAGTATTGCCATTCTGGAGTCAGCTGCCATTCGTCAGGCTGGGATCTAACATCTGCAGACCCTGTATGTTGATAGCCAAGCTTCAAATCCCAGAACTACTGTGAGACTTGTTCACATGACGCTTGGCTGTACAGCAGATTCAAGGAGGGCACTGCTGAATCAACTAAGTATAGAAGAGACTTTTCCTGCAACGTACCAGGTCCTCGATGATCTCCTGAATGCGTTTCTTGGCTGCCTCCACACAGTCCTTGGCTCCCTTGAGAGTGACTTTGTCGCTCTGGGTGCCAGAGCGTGGGAAGCTGACCATCACACCACCATACTCATCTGCAATCTCACGCAGAACTTGCCCTCTCCGGATGACAAAGTGGCGGTGGTGCTTGGGGTCAACCACCATGGAGTCTTCAACCACGTTATCCTGCCAACAGATGACAGCCAGTCAATCCTGCCTGTCCTGGTGATAAGCACAAGTTTGCTGCACTCAACCACAATCAGTTTACAACCTTACCCCAACAAGTAACAGCAAGGAGGATCTTCCTGAGCTACCATGAAGGGCAGCAGATGGTTTTAGGACAAGCAGGTCTTTCATACTGACTCGTTACATCTTGCTACCATGATAGGCAAGGAAGTAGAAAAAATAGTTCATACCAGGTTCTTGATGAGGGCCTCCAACTCCTTCTGTGCCTCTTTGACAGCCTCCTCCGTTCCCATGATAGTAATCAGCTCCTGATCTTTGTCCTCAGAGGTTGGGAAGATGATGCGGGCCCCAGTGTTGTCACGCACCTTACGGATGTTGCCACCACCCTTACCAATAAGGAATTTGTGGTACTCTGGCTTTGCACGAAGGTCCACAGTGTAACTCTTTGTTTGCTGAAAGGAGTCAGATACCCATGAAACATGTCAATATGTAGAAAGTACAGATCAGCATCCATAGTAAGCATGGAGTTATGTTATCTGCACCCACATACACAGCACTGCAAGAACAAAGTAGATGCAGCGCGCTGTCAAAGTCAAAAAGGTTTACAATGTCTTAAATTAAAAATGTTACCCAAAAGATGTTCTCAGGGCTGAAAAGACAACTCTACATGCAGCACAAATGGTGAGAATATGAGCCGAAAATAGAAGGGTCTGACACTCACACAAGGCAGCATAACCATTTGCTAACCAACTGCTGCAAGCCAGGCAGCAGAGGCAACCAACTGATCAGGAGAACATGTTGACATGCTGATATTAGAAAGGGTTTTTTCTCGCTGTTAAAATAACCAATCAGTCACAACTCAGGGCAAGGTTTGGTCACCCAACGTTCTCAAACCTGGATATATGCAGTGAAATGGAAGAACTGGAGCTGGAATTCAGAGATCAAGAAAAAAGTAAAGGAGACATGCAGAGTAGGCTGTTTTGGAGAACTGTGGATACCCAACAGCATTCACACCACAGGAGCAGGGAGCCTTAACTCTTTGAGTATGTCTCCAGCCTGGGCAGAGAAGCATTACAGCCAGTTCTACACATGGGGGAAGAACTAATTTTCACAAGGATGGAAGCATAGTTTTTTCATCATCCAAACTGTACTCAAATCCCTTGAAAGAGGATTAGGTTGTCCCCTGCCAGAGGCAGGGGGAAACACTTCAACACCCCCAAAAAAACAGCTAGCCCAAACAATCTGCTCCTTCCCCTATGAGACAAGTCTCACCTTCTCCTCTGCCAGATGCAGCAGCTGTTTCTTGGCTTTCTCCACATCCTGTGCTGGGCCCCTGATGGTCACGGTGTCACTGCCAGAGCCCTCGGTGGGGAAGTGGATGTGGACTCCACCACACTCCTCCATGATGGAACGGATGAAGCGGCCTTTGGCACCAATGAGGGAATTGTGCAGTTTGGAAGGAATAGAGACCTCCACCTCTGTGATGTTGGCCTAAGACAGGACAGTACCAGCCTCTTGAGTCAAGCTGCAGAAATGTGTTTGCACCCACTCTGCTTACCCTCTAACTCCCACCTTGCTAGGAGCTTTATAGATCTGGAAGAAATGCCTGACCAGAGGGGTTTTAGACTGGCTACTCCTGACAGGATCAGCCACAAACTTAGGTTTATGAGTCAAAAACAGACTGACACATTTGTCTCCTCCCTGCCCTCACCCAATACAACCACGTCTGTATCTCTGTCTTCTAGCAACATTTTTTGGTCCCTCAACCGCAAAAGGCCAGTTGCTTCACTTACCAGCTCCTTCTGGATGGCAAGAATCCTGTGGCGAGCAGCCTCACAGTTTGCCCTCTTGCCTGTGATAACAATTGTCTCCGAGTTGCTGTTCTCTGCTGGGAGATCAATTTTGGTGTTGCTTTCTTCACGAATCTGCCACAAAGGAAAAAAAAAAAAATCATCTCAGAAGTGTCCCATGTCAGAAAAAAGCCCTTGCAGGCTATATTTGACATCACCAATGAGCAGGAGAGAGCATCCAGTGGGATTTTGCTGCAGGCAGTGATCATCATAAGCACTTGAGATAGGAAAAATATCTCACCTTCTTGATGTTGGCACCTCCTTTCCCTATGATGTTCTTGTGGAACTGTTTGAAGATGGGGACAGAAATAGAAAAGCTGTTTTCAACCTAAGGGAGAAAGGAAGAGAGAACTGAAGTTTATGCTGTCGTGGAAGTGAGGCCTGATCTCAGGAACTCTGATAAACAAGCTTCTGACAACAGGCTTAGACCCAAGGAAGTTCTCTATACGAGAGACTTGCAAGAATAAACAAAGGCAAGTACGTTCCCCTATAGCCTTCAATAACAGGTACTACCCCCCTGCCTCTATTCAGCCAAAACAGTGTCAACAGCTCCCTCCCTCTTGAGGTGTTTTAGCTCTACCCAAGCCAGTAGAGCTCTGCTTTGCCCCAGGGTTATCCAGGCACGTAGGAGGGAACAGCAGACAGAAGACCTCCTTACCAGGTCTGCCACCATCTTTTGCATGTACTTGGTGCACTTCTCCACCTCATTTTTGGGACCTCTCAGTTGGACGATGTCACTCTTGTGTGCAGGGTCTGGGAAGTTGATGATAACCTGCAGGAGTGGTCATTTATAGTCAACTCAAGCAAATGCAAGAACCCTTGTGTCAGACACATGCAAAGGTTGGGGGGATCCTACACATTCCCTTTTCCCATTCAGAAAAGGGTAACGGTGTTAGCGGCCTCTAGCTAAAAGAACTATCTTCTCAGACACTTCTCTGAGCTACAGAGCCACTAAAGTTACGACTTCAGTGACGACAGGCCTACTAACCATGTAGGAAAGAACCCCTCTGGATTCCTAAAAAGCCTTACCTCTGGGAATTTCTCCCGGATTTCCCGGATCCGCTCACCCTTCTGTCCAATGATGGTCCGGTGGAATTTCTGCTCAATGATTAGGTCCTTGGTGCGTTCATTTTCCTGATGAGAACAGAGCTCACACTGAGTGTTCAGCAGGAGAGCCATATACTTTTAATTACCAGTTTGCTGCCTGACAGTTTACTTGCCAGCACTGTCCCTCTTTTCTCTAGACAACATTCACTCTAGGTTGACAGAGAAGGGCTACCCAAGGGAACAGAGGAAGACGTTTGCGAAGAGGAACTTGCACTTGTCATGAGACCCAAGTGCTCGGTGGGCAAGGGGCGCACACTCGCACCAGAAGGTTACAAGGGAACACGAGAGCCCAAACCCTGCAGTCTCCCAAACATCACATCCTACTCACTTACCATACGGGAAGCGAGTTCCAGCAGCTCTTTCTTGGCCTGTTGGACCCCCTGTGGGTCTCCTTCAATTCTGATCAGGTTGCTCTTCTCATTGTCCGGGGGAATGCGCACAGACACCTTGTACAGGTCCTTAATCCTGTTAACTTCAAGGCAAGGACTGTGATGACGCAGTCTGCCAGGCAAAGACTTGGAAGCAAGGCACCTTGATTATCACTGCTCAGAGGCTGTTTAAGAAGTAAACCTGCCTCTGAGGAGGGCTGTGGGGTAGGGTTGAGACAGGGGAAATTGCCTCTTCACCCTGGAGTTCAGCGAGAGCAGATCTGTGCCACACAAGAACCTGTACAAGTAAATACTGTGGCATCTACAGAGCCAATTGTTCACTTGTCAGAGCGAGGCATGTTTCTTCCCCAAACAGTATCACATTTAGAGCAGAAGATAATCATTCATTTCTATCCCAAATTCTTTTCTGGGGAGAAGCTCACCAAGCAGATTTCCACCACCCACAACTGGCTGCTAAAATGTAATCCACACAGAGCAACTTCAAAATAATTATAACAAAAAAAAATTCAAAACATTTCCTCCAGGACACATCAAAGTAATTCCGCTACTGTTCAAGCTCCCAAGATACTTTCACACATTAAAGCCATTGCAAGGCCTCACTGCCCATTTATCTCCTTGTACCACCACCACTCCAGAAAAGCAGAGGAAATGTGATGGAGACAGCACACTGGGTGAGCTACACAGCCCCCGATACGATCTACTAAACATGGAGAGTCTGAGCATGGGAAGGACTAGAAAGGCACTCCACTTACTGTTAGCTCCATTCTTGCCAATGAGGTGTCGGTGGAATTTGTGGTCAACGTTGATTTCTGCGTAATCCATCCGGTTGATCTAAAAAGAATTGTATAGGGCCAGGTAGGGTAGGCCACGGCTTCTGTCTCGTGCCCTAAGTAACTGCCTACTGCCAGTATCGGCACTGACTCACCAGCAGTCAGCTACAAGCACTTCTCCTGCTATTAAGCAGAGCACAAGCATTCCTCTGGTTTGAGAAGAGAGCATTATGCTCATGAAACATTTAAAAGACTGATTTATATGCCTCTCCAGCTATAACAAGGAGAATCCTTCCTTCTCTGTATCAAAAAATTTAAGACCAGCTGCTCATTTTTTAAGAATGCTATGGATGAGTTTCATAACCAAGGGGTCTCATCCACCTGCCACACAATTTGTCTTCTGCAAGTTCTATTAAGCATGTCAAGACATCATATGGATGTGATAAACACCTGATCATCTCTGCTCTGTTGCCCCTTCTTCCCCCAGTTTCTTACTGGAACTAATAATACCAACTCACCAGATCCTTGACCATGACTTCAATCTGTTCCTGAGCCACATTCACATCCTCTGTAGGTCCTTCCAAAGTGATTTTATCCTCTCCTTCAGTGAATTCAATGTGAACCTTGAGATGAAAGACAATGAATCTCTTAAGAATTTTCCAAGATCGAAGCCAGGCCAATGCTGTTGGTCAGGCCTACACCATCGATCCCTGCCACTAAGAGATGCGCTCCTTCCCAAAAAGTACAAACAAAATTCCCGCAGTTTTAGAAGTCAGTAACTTAACAATTTTGGCCATATGGCAGTGCCTAGAGCCCAAGGCTCTGGTGCTGTCCCGGAGTCTGCAAGGGCTTTGGAGAAGTTACTCATCTAGCCTTTATCTAGATACCATCTAACTCACCAGGGAGAAGCCTTGTTGCAGTCGGCATTTCCAGGTATCCTACTACATCAGTTCTCAAAACAGCACCACATAAAGCTTCCTTGGAAGGGCTCAACCATGACAATAACATAGGATGAGCAGTGTTTGCAGCAGTAAAAGAGAGGGTTCCCTTGAACAGCAAAGATCTGTGTCATTTCCCCCTGGGTTTACCCACGCTAGAAGACACCTCTCTCTTCCGTGACGAGTGATCTGGACTAAACCTTTTTCTACGCCGGGGGTGCTAAGCTAACCAGCTCATCCATACCTTTGGCATCTGCTGAGTTATTTTGGCCAGGTTCTGTCCTTTCTTTCCAATAATGAAACGATGAAGCCAAGAGGGGGCAGAGACCGAGGAGACGGTAAAACTGTTGGCCTGAGAGACAGAAAAACAGAGCAGCTGTTTGATGGACAAACTGGGAGAGGCCTTCACAACAATTCTGTTCCAATTCCCATGCTGCACCTCCGGTATTGACTTCTAAGCTGCACCTCTAATGGCCCAAGAGAGACCACCCCCGCTACACCTGTCAGTGCTCACAAATGTATCTTCATGGGACCTTCAAAGGAGGCCTAGCCCATCTTGTCAGTACCTTTGCATAGACTTCAGTCAATGCTTGCCCAAGTTTTTCAGGCTCGCCTCGCAGTATCACCGTCTCCGAGCTACTGTCAGTGGGTGGGATCTCGACAGAGACTCCAGTCTTCTCCAAGATCTCCTGCAGGGAATTCCCCTTGGGGCCGATGACATACTTGTGCTGGGACTTCTTCACCTCCACTGCAATGGTAGTAGTCTTCTTTTTCTATAGGGAAAAACAGGAAAGGAAATATATTTTCCACAAGGAAAAACAGCCCAACAACCCACAACAAGGATATTCACAGCAACGTTGGCTGTGGGAAATAAACTGGAGTGACATTCACTCTTCAGCAACTTCTACTTATGTAGCAACTTTGATACTGTCAGCTGGCCACCACTGTAGACGTCACACTTCTATCCTTCCTTAGTAGCACCGGTGTGAACAAGAGCCAGGGGAGCTCTTGGTGGCCTGCTAAGTCCCACGATACAGAAAAGTGAGAAATCTGTCACCTCCCTGATAGTATCAGCCCAGCTCCCGCTCTGCTGAGTGAGGAAATGGTAAGATTCGGGGTCATGTACTGCAAGGGCTGCTGAGCCAGATGCAACAGAGGGATGCACAAAAGTAGAACAAGAAGGGAAGAGTGCCTAGGAGCAGGTGCCAGGGGAAGGTGGGAAGCTTTATGGACCATCCGTACCTTCTCCTCATAGATCTTCTTAACTCGAGCCACAGCCTGGGCTAGCTGCTCCTTTTCTCCTGTGAAGACTATCTCTGTCTTGTTGACGCTGGGTGGAGGAATGTTGATGCGCGTCCCTGTGTCCTGCATGAGCTCACTCACCAGCTTGTTGTAAGGGCCAGCAATGAAAGGGTGGTACACTTTCTCCACGTCCAGCCGCTCCACGGCACGCTTATCCTGGAAGAGCCCACAACAGACCTTGGTGGGAACTGCCCTCTATATTACAGTCTCTGCCAGACACAGCTAAGTTCCCAGGGCTGTCCTGCCTGACACTCTGGCCCAAGCAACCTTCTCAGTTTGCGGGCTTGTAGATCTCCACCTCTTTCAATCTACAAATACGGTTGCTGCTGCTGCTCCTTATTTACAATACTCACCCCTGTGATCTCCTGCCTTATCTCAGCTGGCACCTAAGACACTTCACTTCAACTATCAAATGCTTGTTTTGACTTCAGAGATGGACAAAACGCAGCACAAGAAGTTGCAGGACCTGGCAGCGGTGCTCATACAGCCAGTGGCACAGTATAAGTCTCCATTCAGACTAACATTAGCCACTGACTGTAGCCACGGTGGCTACAAACTTCGACTATACCATGGGGAAGCAAAATAGCTGACCAGCTAATGCCATGAGAGAGATCACTGTACTGAGGTACCTGCTCAGCAGAGATAAGCAGGATCTCGTGCCGGGCCTTCTCAATCCCTTCTTTAGTGCCGGTGATCTTGATCTGGTTGCTGGGGTCATCTGGGCGGGGGATCTGGATTTTAGTTGCAGTTTTGAGCTCCAGGTCCTGCAGCTTCTCACCATTCTTTCCAATGACAAAACGGTGGTGCTCCTTGGGGATGGCAACTGTCGCTGAAGCCTGCAACACGAGAACCAAGCATCTGTGAAAAGCCTTGCCTGCACTGGCAGATCCACAGGAACAGAGCCAGGGAAAGCAAGTTAGATGCTGCTCAGTGGTACTACTGAGGAGCAAACACAACGCCTTCCCAGCACATTTTGTTTGAGGGCTGACATTGTACCAGTTGATCTACAGTGCCTATATACCAGGGGTATAAACCCCACCTTTCCCTCAAAACCCTTCTGTTTGCGCAGGAGTAGCACTCTGAATTAGCAAAGGCCTTTAGATACAGATGAGGAGGTGCCTCTCCTCCAGTGTAAGACACTGCATCAGTACACCAGACAACAACTGAGATGACAGCTCACAGGTGGAGTTTATCTGAACTCTGACATCTGCTGCCAAGGCTACAGAGAACAAGACATGCAGTATGACTCCTAGGAAACAGAAATTCAACACCAGAAACCTACTCCAGGAGGCAGGCAGCTAGAAGATGCTTACCGCTACTTAGTGGTAAGGTGTCTTCAGTGTAGCACATGCTGCTCCTGGGACTGCTTCTAGAAGGCCCCACATGGAAAAGGGGTCCCAAGAGCTTCTCTCAATCTACTATTAAAGGGCTGGTCTATAAAAGGGGTTCCTGACTTCTTCCCTTCTCACTGAGTTTTTACAGGTCTGGTAGCTGACGACTGCTATCGTGCTCTTGATTCCTGTGATTATGTAACTACTAACAGCAATCAGACAATTACAAATTAAGCTACAATAGAAAAAATAAAAGATCACTTGGTGTGACTTTTCAGCTCTGTGTACCTGTACTGGAGCCAGCCAAGCCTCAGAGAAGCTGGAATACAGACACACCTTCCAGACCTGGGACCAGGGCAGTAGGAGGTATATTTAAGAACAGTGGCTCATGGATCTGTGGTGGTATGACCTGAACTGTTTTTTCAGATGCACATTATGTAGTTTTGTTCCTTTCTCTTTCCTCTGGCAGGGTATGACACAGGGGCTGAACAGCACTAAGCAGACATGGTATTAACATCGCATTAACTACCTTTGACATTATACTTTAAAACACACTGTAACACCTGGCTGCGATACATCCTAACAAGAGCTACCACCTTGATTATGAGCTCAAGAATCTTAAGGTAAGAGGTCAAAACCTAGAGGACTGAAGCAACTTAAACAACAGGTTTGTGGCTCCTTACCAGTGTGGCTTGAGTTACACAATGCAGAACCGTGACCCGAAGCTTTCGGCTTGTGGCAGGACTTCCTTTTCTCTACTTTTCTTTCTCCCAGCCTTCCACATTCTCCTCTGAAGGACTTCAGGAAAAGCACAGTCCCGTTCTCACACACTACTAGCTTTGTGTGTGAGGCTCCTGCACCCCCTCCAGCACCAGCACCTCAGTACAAAGCCACTGTTTGCAATTCAAGTGTTCCAGAGATTGCAGACTCCACGCTTCATGCAACACCACGGCCTGTAATTACCTTGGAACCCTATTTTAAGCCTCATTTCCATTCCAAACTGCCAATTGTGTGCTTTGAAAATATATGGCAAAGCTGAATTAGTCATGTAATAACGTACCTCTTTGGCTTACAAGCACACATGCCCAAGGGCCTCAAAGCATTTGCGAGTCTTGGGGAAGAGCAAAGATGAAGGCAGAAACAGTTAGATGCCCTCACCTGAGTCTGCAGTCGAGCGACAATCTCCTTCCGAGCCTTCATGACTGCTTCCAGCTTGCCAGAGACCATGATCGAAAGGCCCTGGTCCTTCGCGAGAGACAGCTCCAGGTGAGCTCCTGTCTTCTGCATGATGTCAAGGCAGATCTTGGCCTGCTCGCCTTCTCCAAACTGATTCATGTCCTTGTATTTCCTCTCCTCCAGCGGCACATGGAACACCTGCTCAGCCACGGGACAGACAAAAGCAGGGCACAGCAAGGTGTCAGTGTGCTTTTGATTGTCAGTGCCTCCCTCTCTTATTGCCATACAGGAGGACTTCACTGGCGTACTAAGTTCCCAGATTCATGTGACCCATCAGCCTTTCCAGTGGAGACACCAGCTGCAACTAAGGAAAGTACGAGGGCACTGCAGCAGGTAGTCTGTCCCAAACTGAGTGCCTTCCTAAAGAACGTGCTGGGGTGGGGGGGCGGGGGAATACTCTAAGGGATTAGCACTCACTCCTTGCATTTTGCAGTCCTCCCTTCAGGCCTGTTCCAGCTATCTGTGCAACAGGGATGCAGAGCTTTTTCTGGACAGTTTTTCAACACATCCCTCCCCTGCAGAGCAGTCCTAGCATTCAGCTGCAGTCTTCCTTGTGCCCCAGGGCAAAGTACAGCAAAGACGCAGTTAATCTGACACGCTAAGGGATTTCATACTCCAGGGAAAGCTTCACTTTACCTACTTTGGGGAGGGATGAAAAGGAGGGATATAAGACACCCACTTCCACCAACCTGAGTGATGACAGAAGCCTTTATTGGTCGGATTTTGCTCCAGGGCCCAGCAGGTTCCTGGGCAGCTTCCAAACATGGGGCTTTTTCAGGGAGCGGAGGGAAGGCTTCCTTGTAGGTTGGAGGATCATTCTCTTCTTCAGAGTTTAAAGCTGTTACTGGGGTGAAGCAAACAAGGCAATTGAGATGCTCTCCCCACAGAAATGCCCCTATTCGTAGGCAGTGCAACTCTATTTAGACATCATTAACAAAGGACAACAAATGACTTGTCCACTACTATTAATCCTATTACAGTTATGCTTGTGGAGCAGCCAAGTCTGGAGCACAACTGACCCCAGCACAGCACAGATTGCAGTAGGTGCCATGAACAACCAGCCTTGTCTGAGCTGGCACTATGGATGCAGGAAGCAAACGTGCAAGTGAATGGTGGCAGCAAACACAGCACATTATCGCCAACTTTGTTGAGAGGAGCTTAATCAGGGGAGAACAGGCCGAGCAGAAAGAAATCAAAAGGAACAGAGCAAGGCTGTAGGTCAGAAGGGGACAAGACAGACATATGCCCAGGAAGAAGGCAGAGAGAAGCAGAAGCACTCTAGTTGGGGCGGAGTCCAGGGAAAGCCTGTACCTTATGTTCGACTCAGCTGTGCACTGGGCTGTGCCAAGCGGGCCAGCTCGCAGCTGGAGAATGGGTGCCGAGACCCATCAGTGAGTCAGTTAATACAGTTATACTGACTTTCCCCAGCACCTGGCTGAGCAAAGGAGGAAGTGACAATCCAGCACACTGATCCCACGAGGCTCTCTTGCAGCCCAATGACCCATGCTTGCACATGCCCTGCCCCATGGCTGACAGCATCGCTAGCCAGAGCTCTGTGAAGATCTGACGCTTGCCTCCGCCTGGCCCTGCACTGTGCAGCACCACCGATGTGCTCCTGTTGGTGGAAAGCCAGTGTCTGGCAGGCCACCAGTCTAGGAATGGCGAACGCCGTGCCTGGACACTTAGGGGGAGCCGGAGGCATGGAGCGAGCTTGGCTAACAGCAAGGAACCTTGCCTGCACATCACAGGAACCCAACTGTGTCTCCTCACCTTTCACCTGCTGCTGAGTCAGGCCACTGCGGTGTTCGGCAAAGCTCTCCTGGGTCAAAACTGCCACGGAGCTCATCGTCGACTTCCCACCCACACACAATCCGGGTATGCCACTGGAAGAGACAGAGGAGGCAACACTATTACCAGCACCACTCAAGATGCACACAAGTCACTCCAGGAAGACAAATTATGTGTTTACTGAGCACTTTTCCAGTTGGCCTCTTGAAAAGCACCTACAGTGCCAGTCTGCTGCCCTGTTCTCTTGCTGAACCACACAGAAACTCAGGGGGATTTTTCCTCATAGCACAGTGGGCATCAAAACCGAAGCTCCTCATTAAGAAGGCAGAGGATGTGCAGGCTAAGGTGGCTGTTGGAAAGGGGGACACCAGAAGCTGTTAAAGCATACTCTAATTAATCTATCAATTATTAATGGTGTGCAATTTTAAGACTAGTATCCGAAGGTACACGCAGTCAGTGCAAGACCATTGTGTAACCCTGGAGAGAAAACAAAAAAGGGCCCAGGATGCTGCCTCTTCCTGAAAAACTTATTTAGGTGCCTGAACTCCCACTGACTTAGGGATACACTCAGAAAGCCCCTGTGACAAGCAAGCTCAGCAACAGCAAGATCTTTGACTCTCCCAAAATAAGAACTTACCAGCTAAATGGTCAGTAGCCAGAGAGTCCGTCCTGTAAGCTGCCCGTTTGTCAGCCTGCCAGCTTTTGCTTTATAGGAAAGAAAAAAAAAAAGTGACTGCTCCAAGACAACAGGAAAACATGACACCCCTCTTACTGTACCTTTCAAAAGAGTACCACCTATACTGTGTTTCCAACTTGCACCCTATCCAAAACATTCTCACACTGAGTCATATCTCACCACACTTTACCTGTCATGTTTTACTAGAGCTACAGGCAACACCACCACTATCTATTTCAACCTCACCAGCAGGAAGCCTGGAGTAGCTACTCTTTCATCACACCAGCGACAAGAGCAGCCATCCAGTATCAGGCAAAAATACAGTCAATTAATAACAGATGTGCAAGACAGACATGAAATTTCAGGGTTGCAAGCAAGAGCATCAACATCTAGTCAGAGGAGACTAACAACCTGAAAACCTGCCAGCAACACTGGCATCAGTCAGAAGTTAGGAATGTAGTTTAGTGGAGCTTGGGTGAATCAACACAGACATCCTCACAAACTAAGGCAAACACTAGGGCTATCCACACACAGCTGCTGGTCAGTCCACCTCTTCATTTTTTATTGTAGTAAGATCATGCACCAGACACTGAACTGTCTCCAGACCTAAGTCTGCAAGTCAGAAGAACAAAGCCCATGGTGGTTTACATGGGCAATTTTAAATGCATACAACAAGATGGAACCAGGAAAAAAACATCGCTGTTGGTGGGAGCTTTAAATCTCCTGTATCCGGATCTGCAGATCAACTGAAAAAGTACTTAGGAATATAACTAAATATGTAAAAGCTGGTACAGTATACACTCTTCCAGATGTACAACACTTCCCCACACCTGGAGTCCCCCCCAGCAGTTACACATGCTCTGGCAGGTCTCGCACTCTTCTAAAATCCAGTCAGTGCTTCTGACAGCTCATGTGACCAGCAGCCCTCTCCCGCACGAACCCTGCAAGTGCTGCTCAGACCTTCTTCTGAACAGTAAACTCGGACACTTTTCAGTAAACTGACAGTTGCCATTTCTGACCTCCAAGTGCGCCAGAAAAGGCTCCCAAAACCACAGCATCATTGATGTGGTGTCCTACATCACGCTTACATTGTGTCACAGTACAGGAAGGTGACAGCAGCAGAAGGAATGGAGGGAAGAACAAGGACAGCGGTAATGCAACAGGGCCACACAGGCCTGATCTCCACCTCAGTGAAGGGTGGAGTATTTTCCCCCACTTCAACATGTCTCTTATCAGGCACAAGGTAACACCACCTGCGCTATCGAAGCAACAGAGCTAATGCTGCAATTAATCCTGTAATGATCTGCCACAATGAAGTAGCAGCTACCGGGCCGGCCAGCCAGCCCACCATGCTGTTTGAAGCACAGCTGCTGCAGCATCAAGAGGCTCTGCAAGACATTTGCTGGTATATAGGAAAGGGTGGCTCAGAATCTGATCTCAGAGAAGTACCCGAGTTCTCCTCACTAGTGGTGGTTACCCCAAGGTGCAACGCAGAACCAAGGAAAGCACAGTAACGCACCTGCCCCAGGGTATTCCAGCAAGGCCTGCAGACTCAGTCTTGGCTCCTCCAGCCCACTGGGTCACTACTGAGGTGCCACCACCTCACGGCAAGCTGCAGACAGGAACGAGGGCAGGAGCAAGAAGCATCCTAGACATTGCAAGCAGCTGATGAAGTCTGGCTAAAGCCTTGCTAACAGCATGCATGGATGTGCTCATAACTCTCATTTCTGAGGAAAGCACCACCTGGCTCATCTTGCATGTGCTCTGCTCCTTAGAGGAGGAGGGTAAGGATGACAAGTCAGCGAGTGACACCCAATATAGCTCCTGCCAGAGTGCCACAACCTCAAGGCACAGCTGCTGGTTTCACTGTGTTCACACCTGCTGCAGAGATCTTTCTTCCCTGTAGCCTCCACCTCGGAGAACAGCTAGACATTCAAAGAGAAATCTAAGGGCAGCAAATGAATTTCTGCTTCATCACCCATACAGCAAGCTAAAAACAAATGCTCTTCATCTCCAGTAACCTCAAACATCTGGTATATTTATTGTAGGCCTCAGGGATTCATCTCTGGCCAAAATCGGAGGTGGCCATCGGAACGGCATTTCAAATGTAACATCAAAACCAGCAGCCCAGGCATCACATCTGGAGCCTACACGTCCCCAACTTCCCACTTTAGGTTTTGAAACTAAGGTTACAGCTACGTCATGCCAGCGTGTGGCTGACTGGGTCAACAGGTTTTAAACTGCCTAGTTTATACACCGTATATAGTGCTGGTTTTGTGTGCCACAAGAAGTTTCAGAAGTCTGGGGCGCGCTTAAAGAGAACGAAATCATCCTAAAAATAACCTCCAGCAAGGGCCAGACCTAACCACACGGGAAATATTTGTACAAAGAGAAACTAAAGCAGAGTCATGAGTTACATTGCCAACACAATCAGTACTTGTGGACAGAAGCGTCAGTTGTGTGTTATCTAAACTATATATAATAAAAATATTAGCATTTTGCTAATCGAGTCAGCTGCAGCCAGACGCAGCTAGGATGGCAGGCAGCAGCAGGGCTGGGCTGGCTGTGGCAGCCGCCTTCTGCCGCCAGGCCCTTGTGCAGTGCAGGCGACCCCTCGGCAGGCCAGGGGCCACACTTGCTTTCTGAAGACTGGGCTCTCCCGGAGCCCGAGGGCCCGGGCCCCGTGGCCGGGGTGGCGCAGGCGGCAACGGGGCAGGGCCGAGCCCGTCCCTCTGCACCGGCTCCCGAAGCGGCCGGTGCCCCGCACGCAGCCAGACGCACACCGGGCCGAGCCCTGCGTTTACTCGCCCACTACCGCCACGACCCGCCAGCTCCCGGGCTGTGCCGAGCTCTGCCGCTATCTCCCACCGGGCCCGGGGCAGGGGGGCCGCGCACTCCAGGGGCAGCAGCCTCGGGGAGCGCCTCCGGCGTGCGGCAGCGCCCGCGGCCCGCTAGGGCCTGGCCCAGGACACCAGGCCGAGGCGAGGCGGGGCGAGGGAGCACCGGCCTCCACGGGCCAGGCCAGGCCAGGCCAGGCCGGGCGGCGCCGCCAGCGCCACCTCAGCACTTGCCGGCACCGGGGGCGGGGCGGCGGGGCGGGGCGGCGCCCTTAAAGAGCTCGGCCGGGCCCCGCTGTCACCCGCGCCCCCCGCGCGGGCCGAGCCGGGGCGGGGGGGAGGGGGCGCGCACCGACGCATCCCCCGGGTGGCACCGGGGCCGGCGGCAGCCGCGGGGCAGTGGCAGCCCCGGCCCGGCGCGGCCCTCCGGGGTGCAGGCCGGGGGCGGCCGCATCAGGCTAAGCGGAGGGAAGATGCTCCCGCGGGGGTCCAGGTGACAGCCCCCGAGCACGGCTCCGCGCCGGCAGCGAGGCGGGCGCGGGGCTGGGCAGGCACGGACTGGGTCCCCCCGCGTCCGCGTAAGCACGTTCCCGGGGGCCCAGGGAGCAGGGCCGAGGCGCTAGCCCCCTCTAGCCACGACGGGAGCGGGCCGCCCGGCCGCCGCCACCCGGGGGCAGGCTGCCCCGCCTGCGGCGCTGCGAGGGATGATCGGGTGCCGGACAAACGCCCGCGCCGGCCGTTTTGGCTCGTGTCGGGCGCAAACCCTCCGAGCGGCCGGGCCGCCCTGCCCCGTGCCGCTACCCCTCTCCGCCCGGCGAGAGGAGCCACGCCGCGTCCCGGGCCGGGCCGCCCCCTCCCCACGCAGGCGCAGGGCCCAGCAGCGCGGCTACGGGACGGCGCCGCAAGCAAGCGCTGCCCGACAGCTGCTGCCGGTACCGGCCGAGGCCGCGCCGCCGGCTGCCCCGAGCGGCTCCCGACGGACTTTGCCCGGCCGGCCGGCGGGAAGTTGGCCCGGAGTTTCCCGGTGGCGCCAACACGTCGGTGCCCAGAGGGAGGAAGCGAGGCCGCGCCGCGACGGGCCGCCCTCCCCCCCACCCCCCGCCAGCCTCCACGTCGGCGCCGCGGCGGAGGGGCCGCCCCCCCCTCCCGTGACTCACTCCGGCCGGTGCCCGCTCGCCCGCTCTGCTGGAGAACCGGAGCGCTCCTGGGAGAGCGGCGCGGCGCCCGCCCCAGCACCTATATAGGCCGGGCCGCTGCCAATCCCCGGCCCGCACGTCAGCGGGACATGCCCCTTCCCGGCGGGGCCGGCCCGCCACGCGTGCCCCGCGCCACCGGGGGCGCCCCGCCGCCTGCCCGCAGCGGCCCGGCCCACGGAGCTTGGCGGCGGGCGGCTCGCACCAGCGCTGCGCGGCCCCGGGGCCCAGCCGCCGCCCGCTCCCCGCCCCGCGCTGACACCGGCGGGAAAGCCCCGGCCCCCTCCCTTCAGCAACGCACCGACGGGCAGAAAGCGCCGCCCGCCCGGCAGGGGCCGGTCCCCCGCCGCTCCCGGAGCCCAGAACCACTGGCGCCGCGCAGGGTGGGCGAGCGTGAGCGGCGCCCGAGAGCTCCATCAGCCCCAGAAGCCCGGCAGGCCCGGGGAGCGGCGGCCCCGCCGCCACTGTCTCGTCCCACAGCCGGAACCCGGCCCCGGGCGGCTCGTTCTCCTCCTGCAGCCGGTGTCACAGCTGCGGTCACCCTCTGCTGAGGCTGCAGACAGGAGAAGGGGCAAGGTAACAGCTACATTAAAACAAAACCAACAAAAAAATCACACCCCCGCCTCCCCCAAGAGCTCCTCTTATTCCAATCTCTAATTTGGAAATGGGGAAAAGTGAAGGAGGGGAAAGGCGAGCCAGCAAGCACCATACCCTCCCTTCCTGCTGAGGGGATGTTTATTAAAGTTTGTGCAATATAGATGTTTTTAATTATTAGCCTTGCACGCTCAAGGAACTGAGGGGGGGAGTCGCATCAGTGTAAAAATACTTGGAATTTGCACTGATTTTTGCATTAGCTCAGTCTCTGCCCATTTTCCTACACAGGATTAATTTTCCTCATCATTCATAACTTGCACTTAGTGACTGGTTTTCTCATTCACACCTTGCTCTCTCCCAGGCCCTGGCAAACGAAACGCAAGAACCTGCTTTGTGGAGCTCTGACCACAGAAATTCGAGGTCTTTGGAATAACTGCTTTTGATTACACATAGTAATTTTTAGAAATATTCATGTGCTGTATTTATGGAAACATAGATGGTATTTAGCCTGAAGTAAAATTATGATTACTTATTGAACCAAGAATAGGAGATTTCTCCAGTTTTCCTTTTAATCCTGCAGCTGGAACGACATCATTAAAGCACTTGAACTTTTTGACACAAACAATTTATCACTGGAAATAAAAATACACTTGTGGGTGAGATCGGGAAGTCAGTCAAAGGGAGGAGGAGAACAGTCGCGAAGAGTTGACACCCTGCCCAGGCACCACAATGATCCATCTCCGCCCCCACCCGGC
Source organism: Falco biarmicus (assembly GCF_023638135.1). Lineage (NCBI taxonomy): Eukaryota > Metazoa > Chordata > Aves > Falconiformes > Falconidae > Falco > Falco biarmicus. The sequence continues at coordinate 29,586,923 of NC_079300.1, read as the reverse complement.
CTCTCCTCACAAAGTCTGGCCGGTCTCTGCAAGGATGCAGGGACACTGCTCCAAGCACGGGGCTGCTGCACAGAAAGGCAGCAACTACTGCTGCCACGTCATATATGGTCCAAGAGCTGGCTCAGGCTCCTCCAACAAAAACTGGGCTGTGGATGCCAGCAGCACCCCATACGACACACGAGCAGGCTGATGCCTATGGAGACAGAGGCAGCCCATGCAAAAGCAGAGCTTCAGGGACTGGGGCAAACAACAGCACCTCCAGAGTTTGGACAATTTTGCTTCCAGGCAGCAGCAGGGAGTGTGGAGGGGTGGTGCAATTCAGGACTTTGAGACAAATGCTCTGAACTTCACTCAAGATGCACAAGGCTTTTCTGGAGCTTTCCTTCCCTTGTGTTTATCTCCCCAGTGCAAAGCAAGCAGCCTCCTTTCAACGCTCTAACTTTGTTGCGTCCAATTAACTCTGACATAAGTACTGCGATCCCTTGTGCCGGGGAACCGGAGGAATATCTTACCAAAACACCAACATCCTTCTCCCTAAGCTCCATCTCCTCACCTGGTTCAGCAGGGACCCTCTGGGGGGACATGCCACCTTCTGCCTATGAGACAACCATATGCCCCTCTCCTGCTCAGCCTGCGTAGTGCTGCTGCAGTCACCGAGGTTGCCAGGACATGATGGATTTCTGGCTTTTATCATGGCTTCCTCTCCAGGACTGTTTAAGAGGAATCTTCCCCGTCTGTTTCTGTAGCTCTTCCATTATTTGTAGCTGCAAGTGGTGGGAGGGAAGCCTGCCAGGCCCAGAAGTTAACTGGAAGGCCTAGAGCATCTCACTGCATGCCACCCTCAAATGATTTCTGCTGAAGGAAACCTGTCGCAGGCTGTTCTCCTTAGAGGAAGATCTTCCACAGGGGAAGAGTTCACGTTTCCTCCTGCATTCATCAAGTACAGAAGTGTCCCACACATGGACAAAAGCACATTTAGAGGGTGTTAGGAGGCCTGTTTCAACCTGCTGCTCATCCTGCCAGCACAACATCAAACATCTGCGTCTCACCCCGTCCCTCTTCTTCAATAAGGCAATGGGATACAGGCAGAGAGAGGCCTGCAGGGGCTTCTAAGTGCCTGGTTATGTCTACCTGCTCACAAGTGCAATCTCACATTAACAACAACAAAATATGCTGGTCATGGAGATGAGTGTAAAATGGTTCCTCTGTAAGCCAGGCGTAGGAACTTTTGGTAGCTAAGGGGAAAGGAAACAGAAGAAGGTATCCAACCCCTGGACAAACACTAACCTGCCCCTCCTCCCTCTAGCATCCCAATATTTTGGCAGCATTATGTCAGAGCCTGGCTTCACAACTTGCAAGAACAACTGAATAGGAAGGCTCCCAAGAAGAGCACAAGTGTGCAACAGAAAGGGTGAAAGACTGGGTACTGCATAGTTTCCATGGCTTATCAAATTGGCAGCTCTTATCAGCAGTCTGCGGGAGGGCACAGAAATGGGACCAGCAAAAATATGAAACACACACAGAGATAAAACAAACAGAACAGGTTTGGGGTTTGGTGTTTTGGAACATGTGTTCACCAGTGTGAAAGCAAAGGAGTTAAGAAGCTTTCCATAATCACGCCACTGCAGGACTCCTGGGGAAAGGAGAAGAAACTTTCAGCTCCTTAAATCACTGGAGCAAAGACCACAAAAAGGTTAGTCTTTCCTGGCACATTCACCCTCAGCTGAGGTAGAATTCTGCAAAGGGTTTCTTCTAGACCATTCTTATTTTCTACTGTTATAAGAGATCCGTATTTTTCCTGCCAGAAACTGCAAGCCTTATTTGGAAAGCAACCCAACCATGCTCCAAAAAGCGTGTGCTGTGACTTCATTTCCTGTTAAATGTAACTCCAGGTTTCTGAAACTGTACAAACAAGCACCCTTATCTCACACACTGAAGTCACCACCACCAAAGAACTACCCATGAAAGTATCCATTTCGGCACATCCCTCACCAGTGGTATAAAGAGAAAAAGGGTGGGGAAATACTTTGCATCACACTAGGAAAAGAAGTGGAAGAGGATTCAGGAGGCAGGGCACTCATGCTGGAGAGTGGTGAGGTTCTCAGCCAAAGCAAGCAATATATGCCTCTCAGCTCTAAAGCTATTGCTGTGGCTTGCCACGGGATCTTCCAATAAAATGTTTTTATTTCTACAGGAAAACCTCTATTAAATTGAAGTTAAGGGTCAAATCATACAGATCCTTCTGCTAAGAGAATGAAAATAGTTCCATCATGAAAAATGACTGAACATGAGTCCACGTTGCTTATGTCTCAGTTACTTTGAGGCCAGATTTTCTTTATTCACCATGAGGAAGAAAACTTCCAGGGATGTGCAAGTCGGGCACCTCTCTTCCCCATTCACACATCAGTTCTGGGAAAAAATGATTCCATAGGCTAAATACTGTCCCTTGGCTGTACTTCATGCAACTCCACCATCTTCAGAAGCCCGCTGTAAATGCTCAACTAGAGAACTGCTGGTAGAAAGAAAAAAAGTCTACCCAAGCCTATATACTAATCTCAATGCCAACCATTTAGTCATGTTGTGAAAGAAGGGGGGGAGGTGGAAGGAAGCTGAGCGGCTGCATGTGTTTGTCTCACATGGGACCTAGGTGGTGTAAATAAGAGGTCCCAGGGGAGTGCAACACCACTTGCCTTTCTCCTGGTAAACTTACATTGTTTATTGAGGGCGATTCTCTTGCACAAGCAGAAGAGCTGACCAGACACTGAAAGCAGGTGACTAACCTCAGCAGGACTCTCAAGCCAAAATGCTTGTTTAAAAGACTGACTTATTTCCTGGGCACCCTGACAATAAAATTATGCAATCATCAGCTAGCAAAAAATATGTATGCTGCTCTTGCTAGACGATCTCAGGGTGCTCTATAAAAAGGGGCAAGCAAAATAGGTAGGAACAACAGCAGAAACTTACTGGTGCAGCGTCGTAGCGTAAACAAGTAGCTTCAAGCCCTCTGCAGAGAAAGGAGAAGCTGCTAGTGTAAGGGGTAGATACACATTTCACACAGGGACACCACAAGAAAGCAAGATGTAGTGGTTAATGCAGACAAATTAGTCAAGAAACTTAAGCTCTACTCTTAGTTTTGCTGCCGATTTGGCGAATTGACCAGTAAAATTCTCTCAGTTGTCCCGGCTATGCACACACAGCCATCTTTATTTACTCTGTGGACTCATCATTTCATTTCAGGTTGTTCAGAAAGCTGTGATTCTTGGATGCCAGGTGCTTTGGCAAAACAAATGCTGTTTCAGAGATGAGGAAGAAAGTCAATGGACAGTTTAATAAAATCAATCCAAAAGCAAAGCAAAAGGAAGCCACGGGTCAGAGTCCATCCTTCCACTTACACTGGGAGAGAAATCTGATTATTTGGCTTTCAGGAGAAGTTAGGATTGCAAATAACCAAGATAAAATGGAATAGATAAAATGGAATGAGATGAAAACAGAAGTAATACATTCAGACCAAGAACAACTGAGATGAATTTCCCACCTGTATTTCTGAGATGGTTATAGGCAAATTTAGGAATTGAAAAGGTTGTCAAAGTAGATGCAAATTTCAGGTACTTGGCCCTGGGGGAGCCAATTTTAAGAGGAATACTTTTTAAATAGAGGAAGTTACTTTATTTCACTTTGTTCCTGTGTTGCCTTACAGTTTCACAGTCATGGAAAACACTAACCTGACCCAAGAATGGGAAGAGAGATTTGGAAACTAAGACTCCTGATATATTGCCTGGAAAGTGGCAATAGCACAGAGTAGCACAAGTGAAAGCAATCACAGAAATTCAGAACATCTGACAACAGGCTGGAGGTCTCAGACTCTGGTATCTCTAGTCCAACATCCTGCTTGAAGCAGGGTCAGACCAGGGCATTCAGGGCTTTCTTCAGTCAGGTTTCAGAATCATAGAATTGTTTAGGCTGGAAAAGACCTTTGAGATCGTGAAGTCCAAGTATTAACTTGAAAACCTTAAAACTGCACAAACTTCCTGGGCAACCTATTCCAATACCTGACTATCCTAACAGTGAAAAAGGTTTCTTACTTGCAGTCAGAACCTTTAGTTTCAATTTTGGCTCTTCATGCCAATCTCAACTTGCTTTTTAATTTAAGTATCTGCCATACTGTGTGCTCATCACACACTGGTGCTTTCAGAGTGCTGCTGCAGCACTGCTCTCTGTTCAACCTGCACTGCAGAAGGGAAAAAAACCACCTTCCACAAATAATTAGCTGAGAGCAAAGTCTGTTAATATCACAGTTACCCAAGAAGTGAGGACTGCAGAGACACTGCAGAACACACACACAGTTTGCTTTCTGTTCTTCAAAAAGAACTTTCATTTCACCCTCCTTTGGCTACTGGGTTGGAGTTCTTTTGTTTATGTCTTCAGCATCTCTTGCTCCCTTCTCCCTTGGACACTGCAATATAAAATGAACACGTGGCAATTTTCTCTCCGTCTCTCTCTTTAAAGAGATGTTGCCAGAAGCTCTCATGTACTACACATCCCACAGCTTGGAAAAGCAAGGGACTTGCAAGTCCTAAACTTACCCCTTTTTTGTATTAACTGTCATATATTTCAAAAATTCAAAGCTGACCACATCCCTTAGCTTGAACCTGTCGCCGTGCTCCCTAAGACCCTCTTACAGGTACTCTTTAAGCTGATGTTTTATAGGGCAGAATTGCTGCTTGCAGCAGTTTGTAAAAATGACAACTACATCTCTTCACAGAGATTCAATTAGGTAAATGTATACAGCAAATGAAAAAAAAAAAAGATAAAAGTGGCAAACTAAATGAGACACCCCAAATGACATTTTTCAGGGGGACAGGGAACAATTTGCAACTTAAGCATGGAAACTGTAAACAAACATTTGGTTTAGTCTTTTTTTAAAAAAATCTTGCTTAGCTACTTTAATTCTAGGTATTGTAGAGAAAAACCTAAACAAGGTTGTTCACAGCTCCTGTGAAAGATTTTAAGGATTCCTCAGTTACTAATGTTTACTGGATAACAAAGACTTAAGAATGCTGCAGCTCCATTTTTATAAACTTTTTATGTGCTCTGGTATGTTTTCCTCAGAGTTCCAGTTCCCCAAGCTGCATGGCTTCACAACACTGTCCAATTTTGTAATTTTTTTTCTTCATTTCTATCTTTCAGTTACAATAAGCAGTTTGAAAATATGACCCAGAAAAATAACCATTATTGTGACAAACAAAAACCTCAAAGAATAAAATAATTTAACTTGCAGGGAGGCTAGTGCTTTGTTTGGAGAGGACCAATTCCAAGTCGAAAAAAAGAATCTTCAGTTTGGCAACAATTCCTCTGAAAAGGCTTTAAAGTAAATATCTGATTCCAACTGCCACTTTTAAAAAGTGATGATAGGCCCCTTGCTATTTAAGCGCAGCCTTCCCTTTGTCCTATTCATAGCACATGCAACAGGGGCTCAACATATCCACTGACAAGCACTAATTCCTAATCTCTACTAGGCCAAGCAAACAGCTCTTCATGTGTTAGACAGAATTACATCACGGTGATCTAAACTGACAGTGAAAAAACCAGACAGTCTTCTCTTCCAAATCTGCAAGGCCACTCTAAGCCTGCTATAAAAGAAAAGTGAGAGAGCGAGAAACCAGAGTAAAACTATGTCCACTAATTGTTACAAATAATATTATTTTATGTTTAAAACCTCTTTTCATAACCAAATAATTTCCAGTCCCACCCTGGTCATCTTTGGGCTGAACTAGAAGGGTACATGTGCCATTCTAGAAAAAATTTTTTTGCTTTGACACCTTATGCCATACATCCTCCACCCACACATTGTTACTGCCTTTTGGATTAACAGAACAGTGCCCTGAGCAATCCGAGTTTTCAAATAAAATAAATGGGTTAACATTCTTAAAACTTCCAAGAACTTCTAATCTTCTCTGAATACTCACTGCTTGCTCTCATTTTCACCCACAACTCTGCTGCCATCAACAGAGCCATTAACTCAGTATTTTAATTTTGTGAAAAAGCAGCAGGTGTAGAATGTTACTTTTAAGTTTCCTCAATGCTATTTAACCAGCTCTACTTTTAAGCAACACTCAAATATCTACAACTTGCTATTCTCCAGAGATCTCAAGGGCCCTTGTAAGACCATGCCCCTAAATCCCAGCAGGCTATACCGATTGCTGAAGCATTCACTTTGAAAACAAAAGCATACGCAATAGCAGGCCAGCCATAACATATCCCCAGCCGTACTCTCACTGTGCCTGCTCTGTGAGTTCTTCTCAGCTTTCCTTTCAGCTGCTCCAATGCAGGTTTACCTTCAGCTTTATCACTTGAACAGAGATAACAACAAACTTACTTTCTACTGTGCAACGGGAACAGCCAGGGCTGGTTTGCCCAGGGCAGAGTCCCGCTCCCCTCTCTGGGAAGTGCAGGGGAGGTCGGCCAGACAGCCCACCAGCTCTCCAGTGCCTGCTGGAGACAGGCACACACCCCCACCCCCACCCCGCAAGCTCCTCACCCCAGGCTGCAGCTGGGGCATGCAGCAACAAGCCCATTTTCATCGCTCCTGGCCTCTCACCCCACTGGGGCTTTCTATTGGCTTTGCCTCTGTCCCTGCCGGCAGGGAAACCTTCCTTGCATTAACTCTGACCCTTACTCTCTTCCTTTTTCCTAACTTGACCCATGTACCCATCCCATGCCCGATGTCCCTGTTCGTGCCACACAGCATGGCCTAGGCTTTGTTCGTTGCTCATCTTTGGCAAATATCCAGTTTATTTTGTGAAATATCCTGTTTAATTCTCAGTGCCAGAAATGCAGAGACAGACAGAAACACAGCAGCAGAAACAACAGCAGGAGAACCAGCAAGTGGCACTACTGCAGGTATCACCACCTGAAATTGAGCAGCAGCTGTCCAGGTGTTCAGCGTTCCTCCAAAAAAAGGCCTTTGCTGATTTTTCAGACAACCCACTGCAAAACATTTGAAATACCAGTCAACCAAACATAGCAGGGGTGCGGGAAAGCAGACAGGGGAGTGATGCCCATGCTGCATGCCAATACCCTAAACCAAGCCTGACATTTCAATGATGCGATGAGATTATTCTAGTTATCCAATCTCTGCTGAAAAATATGCCAGTTTAGCTTTGTGAAAGCTAGCCATACCTGCCTCATGATATTTACTGTGAGATATTACACCAGTAACCTTCCTTTAAAACCAGAGTCCTGATATGCACCTTTATCACCTGGTCTGCATACATGCCAGGCAGCACTTTCACGGGCTCTGACAGAGACCTTGACAAGCAATTATCAGCTTAATAACACAAGGAGAAGGCTGCGTCCTGTCACCTCCAAGCTGAATAGCAATAGTCAAAACATGACAGGATTCCAAGTATTTCCTCCTTAAAAGCTAGTTAATAGCTGGGATGTTGCTAAATGCATAGCTACAGAACACAAGTATCAACTGTTGTGATATCAGTACATGCTTCCAGAAATTTCAATGCACAGGTATTTCCTGTGCAGGTAAAAGGTATGGTGCACACACATGTTATATGCGTAGATGCTTTTACCAGAATCGCCTCAATTTGTGACATATGTTTGCATGCCAGTCACTTACGGTGTTCTGTTTGTTGACTTTCCTGTGGTTTTTTTGTTTGGGTGTTTCCTTCTTTGCTTCCACTAATAAATATATCTATCCATTCCATCCCCAAACTTTTCCCAAATGGTTCTTTCTCATCAGTGAAAAATCTTCAGTAAAGACAACCAAACTGTTGCAGGAAAACAGTTCCAGACACCGTGCTGATAAGTGTGAGAGAATCTGGTACTGCTGCCATTTTGTGTCAACAGGTAAATCCATTTTACTTTATAATTAAATTAAACAGTGTCATTAAGGGAGGTCACGTGAATATTACTGCACTATTCAATTCTCTCAAAGACAAAACTTTTCCTGTGAATCATCATTTCTTGGTGCCTTACAGCAACTGAACCAATCACTTCCCTTCTTCCAGTGCTGTTTTTCCATTGAAGTTAAACTCATCCTGATTTCTTCTAACCAAGCCTTTTGAGGTCCATCTTTTCTCTCAGGTTTCTCCTTGTTGTTTCTGCCTGCTGCTTTGCAAACACCTCTTTTGTGACTACAGCTGGACATAACTCCTTGCTTCAACCCCTGCTCCTCACAAAAGTGTGACATGCTTCTGTCGCTGCCTCAGCAACAGAGCCAGCCCCGTGGTACGGGCAGCTGTGGCCAAGATCAGCCCGCCCCATGCACGGCCGTTGGACTGAGACTGCCCTGGCGGCTCCGCAGCCTGCTCCTGGCACCGGGGCCACGTGCTGCTCCTGCCGGGGCCAGAGGTTTCTTCCCAAGTCCAACAATTGCCAAAAGCGCAATTAAAGGGACTTCACTGAGGCAAGAGCATTGCTAGGACCTTAAGTGTAATGACAAACTTTTCTCTGACACCCCCCACCTCCCAATACCACTACCATTTTGCTTTACTTATAGTAGTAAGCAGAAAACCAACTGGCTTTCATACACACAAACACATACATAAACACACATCCCCTGCCTTCTTTGCCAAAGCAGCTACCTATTCAGCCCTCCCCACAATGCAGGAACACACAGACACAAAAAGTTGCAGTACACCTAGATTAAACCAACCAAATGTTTTTTTGAAGTGGCTGAAGTCAAGAAATTAGCACTGCGAGGTATAAATGTACCTAAATTATTTACATGCTAATAATCTAGTAATAATTTGCAAAATATTAGTAGATATCTTCAAGGCTCGAAAGATCTACCAGATGCAAGATTCAACAAAATTGAACCTGTCATGAGAGACAAGTGATGTATAACAGCAGCAAGTTCAAAGAAAAGTATGTATATTATGGTAGCTGCTAGAAAGGATACTCATATTTATGTGAGACTGCTGGGAAAATACCAGAGCTTGTATGGGTAGAAACACCAAAGATCATCTAAATGAAGGGGAAAAGAACCGCTTCAGCTTCAACATACTTAAGTTTCTTATGAAACAAAATAGACTAAGAACACTCATCACAGCCTGACCACTTTTCCTTGTTAGAATTAAAACCTTAAACACATAAATCTTCCACAACCCGAAGTTGCCTATAAACATAAAATATTATAAATGAAGAGGCTTCTTCCCCTTGTTTTGGATAGAACTTTTCCTCCTTGGTTATTGGCACATCTTTTCCCAGCCTGACTCCCCGATTCTCTTCCATGGCAGTCACACCATGAGAGCTATGGGGCAACACGAGTTCACAGAAGGCGGATGGGGAAAAAGGTCACTAGAATTATTAGGCATGCAGGACTTTCCTGTTTAAGACGGTAAAGTAAATCACAAGATTTAAATAGGAGATTTTTCGGACATAAACAGTCTTTCTTTTAAAGTTAAAAGACAGCTAAATATAAAGCCACATGCTGAATTCTCTCAGGTATAATTCCACATCCAGGGTAAGCCTGTAACCCAAAATTATTCTTCTAAACCTAGGAATTTCTAAAATGAAAAAAGCTCTGGAAACAAGCCCCAAACTCAGGCGACTAGACTCTTACATTAATTACCAACCTAGCATGAGCACCTGGGGCCCAGAGACCAGCTCCTGGTGTCTCAAGCTCCTCTGTAATCCCTCCCACAACTGGCTCTACTGAGCATGACCTTCCCTTCCACTCCAAATACAGTCTCACAGCCCACAGTAAATACCACAGCCTCCCGGTAACAGACTCTGCTGGAACTGCTTCTAGACCAAAGCCCCAGAAAAACAATCAGCCAAACAAAAAACGACCTGAACCCCACTATACTACATCATACAGCCTAACAATTTCTTCTCTCAAGGTTAGGATAATTAGGAACAGAGGCCTAATCCTGCAGCTGGGTTTTACCTATCTCTTCTTTATCTGTTTTCATATTTTAATACAAAGAACACCTCCCTACTTCTTGCACAGACCCATGTTGCAAAAGTTTTACAGGCTCTGGGCCTCTCAGTGACATGCTCTTGGACAAGTTAGGCTCCTTACATCCCAGGTGAACATGCCTTTCCCAGCCCACTTTAGAAAACCCCTGTTGCAACTTCTGCAGCAGCGCATGTCTTTGTCAAGGTTATAACAGCATTTCTATAAGGGTAATGCTCCAGAAAGAAGGCTATTCTTGTGCCTGATCCACAGGGGCTAAAAGGCTTGTATTTCTTGTTACAGTGTCTTCTCAGGCCATGCTTGGGTGCCTACTCCTGATAAGCATGAGACCAACTGATCTGCAACTTCTCTCTGGCCGCAAGGAAAGTGCAAAGGCAGCTTCCAGATCCTGCCTTTACTGCTTGTCAGCTTCAAAACAGCCATGCAGACACTTGCCAGAGTCTTGCTATTTAGCTTTAAGGTTCATTTTATAAGCTCTGCACAGTATAGGCCTGAGGATTTCCTTCTGTAGAATTCTTGAACACAAAACAAATTTGAACCTTTGTTGAGTACTTTTTAAGAGAAACAATGCTTTCACATAAAGCTGGTATTTCGCAGAAACCCACAGATCAAATTGTCAGATACCCTCCCAGCCACGGTGAACGAACTTTTTCAACCATACACTCGCATTCAGTTTGAACATGTTAGACTGGTCTCAGTGCAGCTGCTGACTGCTCTAACCACCTGACTGGTAGCGACCTGGGTGAATTACCTGAATCCTCGCAGTAGCACAATCCTAACTACACTTCTATCAGCTTAAGATGCTTCTATATGCCAGTATCAGCTGAAATAGTGTAACCAATAACACATCCTGATTTTCTCTGAAAAGGTGTAAACCCTCGCAGGAGGGCTTATCTGGGATGGCTCTCCACTCTGATAACAGCTGTAAAATCCAGGGTTACAGATCTCTCTTCTAATAGACCATACTGTCTTCAGAAGCAGCTTAATGGGCATTGGAAAAAAAAAAAAAAGACTAGCTACTTGACTAAGAACAACTGCCCTTATCCCATCAAAGAAAAAGTTACTATTGTTAGCATTATGCTACACAACATAATGATCCAATTCCAGATCAAGGAGAAATCTCTTCCTTGATCATCCCAGTCTAGATAAGCAAGGCCAATGAAAAAGCAGGGAACATAACAGCCTTTAATACGTAAGTAGTAGTGTTGTAATTTTTTCACCTTTTCAGGCAGAATTAGGAGAGGAAGAAAAGATGACAGCAAAAAATCACTTAACTTGCAACAAAGGAGGAGACAGGAGTATGTGTCATACTATTAGAGTGAAATACCAGAACAATTTATATCGGACAAACACAGAGCAATCTTTTAACTGCTTCTTAGAAGCCACTCAGAAAAACTGTCTTTTGAGAATGATCTAGGCTTACAGTATCTTGCCGCAATGGCAAAGCTCAGGCTAGGTGGTTACACTGCCTCTGTTCCAGACTGTATTTACAGGCCTCCAGATATTGTTACCTCCACATCTAGCAGAGAGCTTTTCCTCTGCCTGTCATTCTGATCTGTGAAAAACTATACTACTGTGGACTTTTTTGGAAGGAAAAGGTTGGGGTTTTTTTTGTGGCTTGAGTACATGGGTGGCCCTGTCTATGATTTGGGCCATGCTGCATGAAAATCCACATACAAACTAGAGGATTCTCTTTTTCTAGCAGCTTAAACCTGAACAGGCAAAGGACTGGAGATGCAGAACTTTAACAGACACACAGCTACACATTTTGTTACTGCTTCCTTTCCTGCCTTGCCTCTGATGCATATTCCTCTACCAGACGAAGGGATATCCAATCCACCTATGAAACAATACATGAAACACCACCTTCCAGTCTGATTTGGGGGAGGGGGTAACTGTTATACCATCTGTTAAATTGTCTTCTAACAGAACTATTGTGTAGCATTTGGACAGCAACAGTAGGCAAACCTGAGACTAAATCATCAGGCAGAAGCTACACCCGTCTCACTAAAGAGAAAACACGCGATAAAGCAATATAGCACAGAGCAGTATGCAGAATGTTCTCTGTCCTTACACAACAGTATCAGGAAAGAAGTGACTCCTTCAACCTCCTTGGGACTGAGTGTCTCTAATTGTCACTTCCCAGCCCCAGAGTCGTGAATTTTAATCAAATTCTCACCTAGAGCTGCGAATTCAAGGACCCTGGCTCACCTCATCAGTTCCGAGCAAACTGCTCTTGCCATTCCTGACATTCCCAGCATGAGCCTCTCTCTTGCTTCTCCCCTGCCAGCGGAAGGAATTACCCGTGCCAGTCGGGAACGCTTCCCTGCTCCTTGGGGAAGGCCCGCATAGGAAGTGCTGCTTCTCCCGGCCAGGCCGCTTCAGCTATAGCCAGGCTGGGCCCAAGGATCACCAGCGCCTGGCGCTCAGCCCTCGTCTGTCCTGCCCGATTGCTGGATCAGGCTGCTATCGAAGCTGCAATCAAGCCACGCTAAGGGACTAGAGCGCAATTGAGTAAAGGGGCAGAATTTCCCCCCCGTCCCACTGAGGGCGAGAGGCCACAGGTGAGGCAGAACCCCCGCAGAACCCCCTCTCCGGAGCGGCCCGGAGCGGAGCCTCGGCCCCGGGCCCCCCCGCCGCGCCAAGCCACGCTCAGGCTCCAACTCTGCAGAGCCCGCAGCGGGCCGGGCCTGGGGACACGGGGCGACCTCCCCCCGCAGCCCCGTCCCCTCGGGGGCGGCCCCGTCTTCCCCACCGGCCCGCGGGGCGGCCGCCGCAGGGAGGGGAAGCGCGAAATGACTCAGGGCTTTTGTCCGCGCCCTGGGTGCCGCCGGAGCGCTCCACGTCGCCGGCGCAGCGCGGGGCGGCCACTGCCTGGGGGAGCGGCGGGGGTGGCCGCCGGGTGGGGCGGGTGCAAGAGGCCGGTGGGGCGAGCGCCTCCGCGCAGCCCCCGCACCCCCGCTCGCTGCGGAGGGTCGCCCCAGCGGCACGTGGGCCACACCGCGCCAACGGGACAGGCCGAGACCATAGAGCGGAGCCGGGCGCTCGCTGGACGTGCCGCCCGCGGAGCCCGTCTCTCTGCTGCCGCTGTCTTGTTCGAGGCAGCGCAACCCGCCCGGCCGCAGAGGCAGACCCGCGCCCTCCTCCCGCTATAGCTGAGGCTATACGCCCAACCCCCGCCGCCCGCCCCGCGCGGCCGGCGCCACCGGGTGCCCCGGGACCGGTTTTACCTCTAGTAGGCCCGCAGCAAAGCCTATGCTGGGTACGAGGCCGAGGGGCCTGCCGCCATCTTGGTAAAGAAGAGAGATGTGCGTGACCTACCAACATACGGGTGGTCCCTCCCCTATGTGCCCTTTGTCGGCCGGTTGCTAGGGGAACGGGGCGGAGTTCCGGCACGCATGCGCCCGGCCCGTTCCCATAGCAACCGACCGACAAAGGGCACGTGGGGGCGGGACCACCCGTATGTTGGTAGGTCACGCACATCTCTCTTCTTTACCAAGATGGCGGCAGGCGCTACCGGGTGCCGGGACCGGCTTTACCTCTAGTAGGCCCGCAGCGAAGCCTATGCTGGGTACGAGACCGAGGAGCCTGCCGCCATCTTGGTAACGAAGAGGTCCCGCCCCCACGTGCCCTTTGCCGGTCGGTTGCTATGGGCGGTGCATGTGCGCAGGAGCTGGCGCCGCGCCTCTCGCTCCGCCCCGGGGCAGGGGCGGGGCCTGGGGCGGGGCGGCACCGCCTCTTCCCGCCGGCCCAGCGCGCGCGTGGGAGCGGTGGTCGGGGTCGCTGGCTGCGTGAGGCGCAGGTGAGGAGGCGCCACGGGAGGGGGGCGGCGAGCGGCGCTGCTCTCTCTCGGCGGGGCTCGAGGGTCCGCCTGCGCGGCCCCCGTCTGGAGGGGCGGGGCGGGACAGCCCCTTCCCCGGCTCTCCGGGAACTCTCCGGGAAGCCCCTCTGGGCGCTCCCGCCGGCCGCGCTCGGCAGGCCGGGGCTGAGGGAGGGCGGACCTGAGGGAGGGCGGCGGGGCGGCCGGGAGGGGTGCTGGCGAGGAGGAAGCGGTCGATGGGAGCTGCGGGGCGGGGCGGCGATGGACGGCGCCGGCTGTAGAGCCGCCAGCTGCTTGGGGGTGTCGGAGTGGGTCGGCAGCGCCCTGCCCGCCTCCGCCCGGCGCGGGGCCTTGTCGCCTGAGCCGCCTGAGGTACCCCCCGGCGGGCCTGGGCGTGCGGTTCCTTCCTGCCGAGCGGGTGAGGCAGTCTCTGCTGCGCCGTTTGCACGCAACGCTCCAGAAGACGCTGTTGTTGAAAGCCCCAGCCGGGTTGTTGAAACCGGAGGGTAAGAAACGTGATCGACCAGCTTCAGAGGAAAATCGGGACTGCTCGGAAACTGTGATCCTGCCTGTGTGGGAGTGCTCAGCTTGAGGGGAATGCTCTGGGAAAGATCTTTCATGAAATATTTCTGTGCTCGGTCCATGTATTAAAGCATAATGTAACTGCTGCCATCTGCATAAATAGCTTTCCGCTGTTTCTTGCTGGCTGTGAGAAACTTTCATCTGCTGTTAGCCTGCCTCTGAGAAAAGTTGGGTGACAGACAAGCCTCATGCATTGAAAGAATGTTCTTCTCTGTTCTAGCAGAAGATAGTTTTGTTTGGCATTGAAAATCTCCCATGGAGAATGGTTAAGCAGGGATCAATGACATCACCCAGCAGGAAACATTCTTGGAAGGAAGAGTTGCTGTCAGAGCAGTCTTACATGATGATAAAAGTCACACCGATAACCTCTTCAGTAGTTGAGTACTTCATAGGTCATAGACTAGCTTATTGACTGAAAGGCATTGCAGATACTGGATTTTATTTTTAGCATGAAATCTCACTTGAGAAGCATGTTAGCCAGTTTTTATTCCATGTGTGTAATCAGGATGCCAGATTTCTGTCAGCAGGTTCAGCTTCATGTGAAACGACACCAAATTGCTTCAGTTTAGAGCCTTCAGTCTGGTCCTCCCATCAAAAAGCCTTCCTCAGAACTGACCTCATCCTTATCGTGGGGGGAGGGGCAGGGGCAGGCAGGCAGCTTGGTACCTGTTAACAGTGAAGTAATCGTGGTGAGCTGAAAAGTTGCATCTTAACAAACCTAATGAGGTCACACTGGTATATATTTACATATAGAGTAGCTTTGAGAAGCAAATGCCATAGCTGCCAGAAATCATCACCAATTTGAAAACAACTTTGCCTTCTGCCTAGCACAAAAATGTTGGGCTCCTGTCCTTCTGACACTGGGCAGTTTGCTTTGATTTCAGGGTGGTTTTTTGATGGGAGGGACAGACTTAAGGGTGCTGTACATTGAAGTAATTTGGTGTCATTTCACATGAAGCTGAACTGGATGACAAAAAATCTGCTTGGAAGATGGAAAGAAGCAGACAATGATAATTTCAAATCTGTGGAATGAACGTGTGAGTGAGCCAGGTAGGTGAGAGGTGGCTATGGTCTGTGGGCTTTGTGAGTGGGAACAAACACGTTTGGGGTTAGAGGGCAAGCCAGGGGAAGGACTAGGAAAGGGGACTTGGAGCACTCATCACTTGAAGGTACAGTATATGCTGACATTTTTATGTTGCCGTAGTGAATTATATGATCTCTTGAACTCATGCAAGTTAATGTGATAGAAGTGTTGGCAGGTCTTTGTCGAGACACTTTTTTGCATAAAGGTGTTAGACGAGAGATGATTTTTTTTTTATTTTTTTGCCTGTCTGCTTTGTATTTCAAAGTGATGCGGCTGCATGTGAAAATCTTATCTTGGCAACAGAAGTTAAAATGACTGAGTTTTCAAAGATCCAGACCAAAGAGGAGGAAAAAATGTTTAATTCTGAAGCTGTCAGCTCTGTACAGAACACTCAAGCATGAAAGGAAATTTGAGGGGAAGGAGGCTTAAAAAGAAACAAAATAATACATTAGTTGTTGGGTTTATTTTAGCTTTGAAAAAACTGTTTCCTGTAAATAGTAAGATGTCTTTAGGCAGTGTGTTTGGTTTGGTTAGTTTCCGGAAAGGATGTGAAGTTTTCTTTTTTAGGCTTCAAAATGGTTTGTCATACATCTGGTGCCTTTAGCACCCCACATTCACGTTGCATGAATTTATTGCCTGATGACGTTAATAGGAACAGTGGTTGCTGAAAATTCTGCCCCTCTTTAGTACCAAAGAGTCAAATACTTGTACTCTGTAAGCAATTGACACCATTTCAAAATCTGGACATCCAGTCAAGGATGCTTCTTCTTTGATTTAGTGGGCAACAGTGGATATTTTATTGTTTTGTGGGTTTTTTTGTCCTCATACAATTTTTAATAAACTGACAAACTTTATTCTTTTTCCAGATTTGTTCCTGACCTTCCATAAAAATGTCCAAGGTAGGAGTAACATTTGTGTCTTCCAATGTAAAACAGATACTTGTTTTTAAATATTAATCTGCAAGGGCAGAACATGTAACTTGCATTGTGCTTGATGGTGATGTGTGTCCTAAATTTATGGGTCATAAATAAGAGAGAATTCACATTTAGAAGACGTGAGATTGAAGGATAAGTGATGTAAAGTATATATTAAAGTAGTTTCCTACAAATACAAACCTCTGCAGTTAACTAATACTCTTGAAAGGATTTAATCTTGGTTGTGAAGTTGCCTGTAAGCTCTCTGGTGCATTTTCATTGAAATTTCCATTTTGCTACTGTATTTTGGGTGGGAATCATTTAGGAAGTGGATGTTCTTAGATTTAATTTCTTCATTTACTGTTAGCGTCAACTGATCTTCTGGTAAAATCCTCCGTAAACAGTGTGGCAACTTTTAAAGTATTTCTGTCATGCTGGAATTCATCTAATTCTTGGTCCCCTGCATTTGATATAATGGGTAAAAAAAGCGTATTAGCTTACTGGAGTGAAATGAATGATAAAAGGTACTTAAGTAGTGTGTTTAAGGAGGGAAACTAATAGATGCAAAGATTTCTCTGCAGTGTTTGTAGCAGTGGATGTTTGAAACATTATTGTGTAAACTCCCCTTCTTCCCCTTTTAAAAGAGATCTCTAAAGAGGACTTCCAGCAGATAGCTATCACTTCACTAGTCGATCAGGATTTTCATTTGGATGTGCTAAAAGCAAATTAGAAATGGTCACCTTTTTATTTAAGTCCATAAACATTGGACACAAGCTTTTTAATTTAAAATATGTGTGAAGACACTCTTTAAAAAGTATCATACTTTGATAAACAAATGTTTGGGATTTTGTTTCTTTTTTTTAATTTAAGGTGATCTTGTCTGGATAGCTGAATAAATGAAACTTTTTTAAACTATAGGTGAATGCAGTTTTGTAATTAATTGTGAAACTGTTGAGCAGTAGGAACACTGGTGTAGTTTTCTCTCTGTGTGACATGCAGCTTCAAACCATTGGCAATAACTGAGGAAAACAGTTATACAGACAAGTATGTTTGAGTGGATGCTTATTATTGCCTTACTTTATTTTATTTTTAGCAACAGCCTGCTCAGTTTACCAATCCAGAAACCCCTGGCTATGTTGGATTTGCAAACCTTCCCAATCAGGTTCACCGGAAGTCTGTGAAAAAAGGGTTTGAATTTACTCTTATGGTGGTTGGTAAGGAAACATTTTATAGTCTTTCTCGGAATTAGTACTTGCTCACAGGGAAATTGGAATTAAAGTGAATGTTACTTCCACTATTTTAAGGCTTGAGCTTGCATCAGAAAGCTCTTCTGTACTGTAGTATTGAACTTTCTTTTATAGTTTAGTAATTCACTTGTTTTCCACACTACAAAACCGTGTTTGAATACATTAATAAGTTTGTGAGTGAAGAAATTCTGTTGTGCACTCCAGTGATCATTACTTCCTTACCTTCTGTCTTACAGGATTCAAGTATTCCATTTAAAATATAGTTTGAAACTGGTTTTGCATTTGAATACAATCTTTGTTTGCTTGCATGTTTTCATTAAGAGAATAGTATTAAGGAGACTATTTTATTTAAAAATGTTGTTTATGCTTCTGTGGTTCAAAAGAGTCTGAACTCTGATCTGCCCACTCCTTCTAAATGCTGTTATAAGAGAATAATAAGAATTGGCTTATTTGGTTTTAATGTGAGTTGTTACTTTTTAAATTGATCTTGATTTTCTGTTAGCAGTTTTAAAGTTTAATTCTATTTTATATTTCATTGAGAATTTGTGTTGGTATCTGGAACAGAAAGAAAAATGTAGTATGCCTGCAGAAATACCTTGATCCTCTGAGAAGATGGTGTTATTTTTTCCAAATTAGGCTTGGGTGTCTTATATATCTCTCCTGGTTATACTGCTTGGGAGCTGTAACTTTTGAACTCTGTAATTCTTGCTTTTAAAATAGGCTTTTGCAAAAAGTATCCTAATAGAATTAGGTTTTTTATTACCTGCCATCACAAGAAGTAAATCCCATTTGTGTGTTAGATTTGTCTGAGAGAGATCACAGCGGGAATGAGCAGGAGGGGTGAGGCAGTACATGATAAGAGGTGTTTAAGTTCTTAATTGTTTTGGAGTCCCATAGTTACAGAAGAGTCTATCCACAAACCTTTCATTAGTTTTGCCAAGTGACAGCCCTAGCTTTGCTTTATTCTGTTTCTGTCTTTTGTAGTTCAGTGTTGGACAGAATTGGTCCCTGGTTTTGTGTTTCTAGAATTTTATCATAGTTGTTTATCTTTCATTGGATTTGCTTAGGGTAATACCGTAATGGACATCTTATAAAATCTAAGGGTAAAGCCAGACTAAGCAGGTGTTTTGAATTATGGTATCTGCTGTAACGCTTCAGAACTTAGTGTTCATTGATCCTAAAAATCTGAACAGTTCTGAGAAACAAAAGATGTACTTTCTGTGCTGCAGAAACATCTTTGTGATTAATTGCAAATAGTGCTGTGTGAAACAGTTCTGACAGAAAGCTATGTAAGATTCTATAGACCGAAGTGTTGTTTCTAGGCTTTTGTAAAATAGAAAATAGAGGGGGACATGACATGGTGTCAGAGTAACAGAAAGGCAATTGACCCCACCTATGTGTCAGAGTAAAATTTACAGTTGTTGCCTGCTGGTATTCTAAAGGATAAATGAAAACTACAGGAAGAGAACTTGGAGAAAAGTAATTTCATTGAAAATACTACTCCAAATTTTCAGATATGCTGTCAATCACTGCGGGAGGCAGTCAATATAAGATAAAATAAGTGTGCTTTAAATTGTTGATTATTTCAACAGTTTGGAATGTGAATTCTTTCTCTTGAAATATGCATGGGATTTAAGTATGTTTTCTTGTGGGCTATATCACAATGCCCGTATTAAAATATTATTGAGTTGCCATGCTTCTTAATTTTAGAGCAGGAGACTGTTTCTTTGAAAGCTGTCTGCACTGACAGAGTCCTAATCAATGATTTTTCTTCTTTGCATTGTTTTTTTCTGATGTTGTTTATTGTGGTTTGTGAAAATATGAGCTGGGTTTGTAGCAATTTGGCTGCTTGGTTGTGTTGCTTCCAAAGAAATCCTAACCACTTGTATTTCTTAACAATTTTATGTTCATTGTCATTATTAAGCTATGACTTCATCTAAATAATTATTTCACTTAAGAGTCACTGAACTTTTAACTGCTGTGGCCAGTATAATCCTTGACATCGACTATGAAAACTGATTTGTTTTACATGTAATTTACCCAGACAATGTATGGAATGTGCTACTGGTTAAAATGATGCTTTTCCATGTTTGGCTGAAATGATGCCATGTGACTGTTGAGTTACTCTGGCTGCATCTGTCTTTCACTGGTGAGGGTTGCACTGTTAAATCTGATCTTGAGTGACGAGTTCTAGAAGGCATTAAAAACTGGCAGCTTCTAGTCAAATCTTTATTTGAAAGATAATTCCATCTCTTTTCTTTTTTTTTTTTCTTCAGATATTTTTGTGAGATTGCTATTGCAGAATAGTCTCTGTTACTCAAAGGGATCATGCAGGCCATAATTTTTAATGTCTAATTTTTTTAATTAATTCTATCAACACCTGAAATAAAACGAGATTTCTAAAAAAGGACTTGTTCAGTGAATCCAAGTATTGAGTACTTCATCTTTTTTATGCTGTGAACATTTGTTCTGATTAAGTTCTTGATCTCTAGCTAATTAGTTGGCTTTTGAACTTTCCTCATGGCTCAGTCAGTAGCTCTTAAACAAAAATACATTTATGGTACAATTTGGTAATCCCCTGTTTTGTCACTGAAAAAATTGCTGAAATTGCCTTGTGTGTGTACTCAGTGGCAGCGTCATATTCCTCTTCCCTTGAGTTCTTGTTCGCCATATTAGCATAAAAAGCAGAAATAGATCACACGTTATGAGGGCTGCCTGTGCAGAAGTTCAGCAATGCCTTTTTTGTTGCTTAAATTGATGATACAGCCTAGGCAGGATCTAGCTTCTCACTGTGTGATCTTTCACATTCTGGCATGACAGCAGGAAAGCACGCCTTAAAAAATCAGGAGATGTGAAATGGTAAATTTTTAAGTCCAAATTGATTGGAACTCCACTTGACTACCAGTTTTAATTACAAATCATCGGCGAAAGCTCTGAGAAAGTGTATTATAAAGCTGAGATGTAAAAATTATTATTCAACTTTTTTGTGCAAACTTTTCTCATACACAATTATAAGCTGTAAATTTTTAAATTAGAAGAATTGAGCATGAATTTTTATTATCATTAAAAAATGTCAGATGATACTGTCAACTGGATAGAGTTGAAATTATTTATGTTAATATGTTGAATT
The DNA here is from genome assembly GCF_023638135.1 of Falco biarmicus. Lineage (NCBI taxonomy): Eukaryota > Metazoa > Chordata > Aves > Falconiformes > Falconidae > Falco > Falco biarmicus. The sequence continues at coordinate 29,566,212 of NC_079300.1, read as the reverse complement.
TATCTTTATATTGAACCGCAGGTGAATCTGGATTGGGAAAATCTACACTAATAAACAGCCTCTTCTTGACGGATCTCTACCCAGAAAGGATAATTCCAGGAGCTGCTGGTAAGAACACCTTTGTTCTAGTTTCTCTGTTCTTGATTTTTGGAGTTGAATGCTTTTATCTTTGGATTTTAGTAACAGCCAGTAGTGATTTCTAGGTGTAATAATTTCTAATGTGTTTCCTGATACTTGAACTGTTTGATAGAATTGGTTCCCTTTGTACCCGGGGATGCATTTTGGGTCTTTGTTGTTTAGGCCTCAGGCACCTAGAAGTTGATCCCTTCTATTGCTATACAAAATGGCACCGTGTCACAGTAAGGTACAATCAGCTAAAACAATCAGAAACTTTCTTTAATTTTGAATCTATTGCAATTATAAACATATGCATTGTTTGTGCCTGCTTGGACTTGCGACTTGATTCCTTTGCTTTGGGTTGGTGTTTAGTGAAAAGGAACTTTGCCTCCTTTTCTTCTTCAGCCCCTTATCCCTTTTTTATTCAGTTAACCAAGGCATACAATAATACAATGAAAGAGAATATTGTAAGAAAATAGGGGAAGATGCTGGGTTTTTCGCTTTTTGCTGCTTGTTGAATGACTTTAATTGTTAGCTGATGATTACTTATCACTTTCAACCTTAAGAAAAAAGTCGATCGCGTGTAGTTTAGTATTGTTCTCCAAACTGCTGATTACCTACAGATTTTTTCTCAGTCCCTTTGCCTTAGTTTGTACATTATATTTAAGAACAGTATTAAATCTCATATAATCATCTAACAAAACCTGAAGAATTAAGTAGTGAATCTTGCTGTTATCAGGCCTTAGAAGGTAATCTGTAGAATAATATTTCTATGGTTATATCTGCCAATTAATTTTTTGAACTCAGAATGATGTAGTCTTATGAATTCCATTCTGAAAGATCAAGTTTATTGTCTTTTAGAGAAGATTGAACGCACTGTGCAGATTGAAGCCTCAACAGTTGAAATTGAAGAGAGGGGTGTGAAACTACGTCTGACAGTTGTAGATACACCAGGATATGGGGATGCTATCAATTGTCGAGACTGGTATGTACACAGAACACGTATCGATCCATGTATGAAAACTGACATCCATTTCACATTTGTCTGGGGGGAGGTGGTAATAAATAACTGAAGTGGGGCTATATTAATGATACGCAGTTCAAAGTAGGCTGTCCCAAGTCATAAGTGTCTCTTTTAAACGCTTCCATTCCAAAGGTGATTAAAAATGATTATAGTGTTAAATCATTATCTTACCTTTTTTGGTGAGTTATGTGAAGTGCTGAATTTTGGAGAGATGGTCATGTTTTCTAAGTTTGAGGAAGCTTAATTTAAGAGTTATGAGTTAATTCAAACACATGTAAAGAGGCATCAATAATTTCCACATGACTTGAAGTAAATTTTGTGGCACAGATTTCCACCCCCCACCCCACCTCCAAGTTAATTTTTTCAAGTTTGAAGTAGTTTTAAGTGAATGGTGACCTTGATTATTTTTTTTTTATAGTCAGAAAGCAATGGAACCACTGGGACACAGGAAGTTCATGAGAAAGTAATTAATCTAGTCTTTAGTGCAAGTGAAATATCCACCTTTAGATGTTGTCCACATTCATCTGAGCATTCTTAGATTCTGTGCTTCATTTTTAAGTGCATTTTCATCATCTTTGGGTTTGATTGTTTGGGTTTTTTTAGAAATTTACATTTTAATAAGTACTGAGAAATAATCTTGAGATCAATGGTGATCAGTTCTAAAAGGTAATCCCTCTTCCCACATCTCTCAAGCCCCTGAACCTCAGGGTAGGGGCTGGGGAAAGAAGTCCCTCCCATAATAAATGAAGATCAGGTACAAGGGCACCTGAGGAAGTTGAACTTGGTAAGGGACTTTATATGTCCATGGGGGGCCCAACAAGATGTGTCCCATCTCATCAGGTTATCTGCAGTAGATAAAGTTGCCAGGCCGCTCTCCATCATATTTCAAAAGTCATGGCAGTCAGGCAAAGTCCTCAGAGACTGGAGAAAGGGAAACATCACACCCATTTTTAAAGAGGGTTAAAACAGAGGACCCTGGGAGCTACCAGCCAGTCAGCCTCTAAGATCATAGAACAGATTCTCTAGGAAGGTATATTGAAACATATGGAAGGCAGGGAGATGATTGGACCCTGCCAAGATGGCTCCACCAAGGGCAGATTGTGCCTGGCTAATCTGGTGGCCTTCTATGATGGAGTGGATAAAGGAAAAGCTACTGATGTCATCTACCTGGAATTCTGTAAGGCCTTTCATATGGTCCACCATAACATTCTTGCCTCTGAATTGGAGAGATACAGGTTTGAGGGACAGACTGTTGGACGGATAAGGAATTGACTGAATGGCCGCATCCAAAGAGCTACAGTCAATGGCTTAAAGTCTAAGTCGAAACCAGTAATGAGTGGTGCCTCTCAAGGGTCTGTACTGGCACCAGTACTGTTTAACATATTCATCACTGACGTAGTGGGATTGAATCCACCTTTAGCGAGTTTGCAGATGACGCCAAGCTGAGCGGTGCAGTTGAATCGCTAGAGGGAAGAGAAGTCATCCAGAGGGACCTTGATAGGTTTGAGGGGTGTGCCCATGCAAACCTCCTGAAGTTGAAGGCCAGGTGTAAGGTCCTGCACATGGGTTGGGGAAATCCTCAACATCAGTACAGACTAGGAGATGAATGGTTTGAGGGCAGCCCTGCTGAGAAGAATTTGAGGTTTACTGGTGGATGAAAAATTGGATACGAGCCAGCAATGTGCGTTTGCATCCCTGAAAGCCATTTATATCCTGGGCTGCATCAAAAGCAGCGTGGCCCAGCAGGTCAAAGGTGGTGATTTTCCCCTTCTACGCTGCTCCTGTGAGACCTGCATCCCTCTTTGGGGCCCCCAGCACAAGGCAGACATGGACCTGTTAGAGTGGGACTCGAGGAGGGCCACAAAAATGATCCGAAGGCTGTAACAGCAGTGAAGAAAAACTGTGGGAGCTGGAGTTCTTCAGCCTAGAGAAGAGAAGGCTATGGGGAGACCTTAATAAGGCCTTTCAATATATTAAAGGGGCATATAGGAGAGGCGGGGAGAGATTTATTACCAGGGCCTGTAGTAGTAACAGAGCCAAGGGGCCATGGTTTTAAACAGAGGATAGATTTAGGTTGGACATAAGGAAGAAGTTTTTTGCATTGATGGTGGTGAGGCACTGGAACAGGTTTCCCAGAGAAGCTGTGGATGTGCCCCATCACTGGAAGTGTTCACAGTCACGTTGGATGGGTCTTTGAGCAACCTGACCTGCTGAAAGATGTCCCTGTCCATGGCAGGAGGGTTGGACTAGATGATCTTTAAAGGTCCCTTCCAACCCAAACCATTCTTGATTTTTAAATCAATTTGGAACAAGAAGCTTAGATTACTTTCAACATGTGTGATTTAATACTAGTCAAAAGATAAATACTAACCTGAGAGAAATTTGCTGTAGAAGTTAAGATGTTTGTTATATATATATGTGCATTTTATCTTAAGATATATAACAAAAATGCGCATAGTAGTTTGTTATTCTAGAATTCAATTAAAATTTTAAGATATGCGCTCTTCTACTCTTACAGCATCAGTACATTAATTTTTGTCTATCAGCAGATTGGTTCAGCAGCAGGATGTCTTGGTGTTTTATACTACCTTTGAAACATCGCTAAAATTACTGACCATTGGGGAATGAGCATGATTTCTTGAATCCATGTTTGTTTTACAGTTTTAAGACCATAATCTCTTACATTGATGAGCAGTTTGAGCGATATCTGCATGATGAGAGTGGTTTGAACAGAAGGCATATCATAGATAACCGGGTTCATTGCTGCTTCTATTTCATTTCACCATTTGGTCATGGGTAGGTGTTTCTCTGTCATTTTATTTTTTAAATTATTTTATTCTGGGGAGTTGGTTTGTGCCTGTTGACTTACATTTTCAAAATCAGATTGCCATTATTTAAAGAAGTACTAGAATTGCTGGAATTAATTGGGTGTGTTCGTTCTGTGTAAAAAGAGTTCAGTGGTGCGAAAATAAATTGGTAATTTAGATTAAAAACAAATTAAACTTTTTCCATATTTTGATTTTAGCCTTAAGCCTCTGGATGTTGAGTTTATGAAGGCCATACACAACAAAGTAAATATAGTACCAGTGATTGCAAAAGCTGATACGCTTTCCCTGAAAGAGAGAGAAAGACTGAAGAAAAGGGTAAGTATTTTTCTAGCTTGCAGAAGGATGTTGTTGTTTGGTTATAGCAGCATGGTCACTCAAGAGAGGGGTGTTCTCATTCATATTTATTCAGTCCTAATGTCATGCACAGTGTAACATCTTTTAATATGTAGTTTGATATCTTGTAGATTCTTTTCTTATGTATTGAACTGAGAAAAATTGCCCCTAAAATGATGCCTACGAAATGGCAGATTTGCTATCGTTACAATTATGAGTTAATTTTGGAACTTTGGAAGAATATTTAAATGCATTTGCTAATGCTAATTGCTCCCTTACCTGTTTAGTAAAGTCCTAAAGCAGAGACAGCATCTGTGTCTATAATGTGCATGTGTTTTTTTACTCAGTCAGAATTCTCATGATTGAAAAACAGGATTTTCAGAGGTTTTTCTGATTTTGGGGTATGTTTTCTTCCTTTACGTTACCCTCTACTAATACATTCCAGTTCTTTTTTCCATAAGCAAGACCCCTTGACGCATTCAGTCTTGATGCTGTATTTGCCAAGGGGGGAAAAATGCAACAAACCATCCTGAGTTAATAACATCTATGAAATTTAGGAAAAAGTGTTAGAATTAACTGGTCAGAAGGCATACTTAAATATAACAGCTAAGACTGGATTGAAAGTTTATTTAGGAATTTTTCAGTTATTCTAAAAATCCTTATAGTTCTCTCCCCCAACTTGCAATAAAAATAGAGAAGTATACTTTAGTTTGATATATGTCTTGTGCTAGAATTCTGCAGAAATAAAGATTTAAAAATTTTTTTTAAGGAGCAAAATTTAGGTTTATGACAAATGGATTCCAGCTGCAGATGCCGTTCTTAGCAGTGATAAAGGCAGAAAAAAGTATTTGTTGTGTCTGTAGCTCAGTTAGGTTTTTAAACACTCCCAATTCAGAGGCAAGAGCGAGAAGTCTTAGGCCATTCCAAGCTATTAGAACTTTTGAGACAATGCTTTATAATTAAAAAAAACCAAACAAACAATTGTAAAGGTTTAAAAAAGCACAATTTCTTATGTATAATCCCCGAAGGACGGTACTCGTTTGAACACTTGTTTGTCTGAAAGTCAGTGGCAAGTGGTTGTTGACTATCATGAGGAAATATGGTGTTTAAAAACAAATATTTGCTGAGTAATTTGGGTCAGGGAGATAGGTGCAAATTTCTGAAGAGACTGTGCATAACTGGTTAAGCAATTTTATCTTAAGAGTTAAAAGTACTGAATTTACATGTATATTATCTCAATTTCTTATATTATAAATCTCAGATTCTGGACGAAATAGAAGAACATGGCATCAAGATTTATCACCTGCCTGATGCTGAATCAGATGAGGATGAAGATTTTAAAGAGCAGACCAGACTCCTGAAGGTATGACTGGCTTCACAGGTTGCATATGTGGATAATATATAGTATATCTTCCTGGACTGCTCAGATGTCTTTAGAACAAGATACATACTGTGACCTGTGATGAGTCCTTGAATGCGTCACTGTCTCTGTGTGCCCAGGCTTCCCTATCTGGAAGATGGTAGTAACTATTACTTTGGGGTTTTTTACACCTTCAAATTAAAAGCATTACAAACTTAATACCGTAATATGCAGTGCTGAGCAGAACAGGAGTAGTTCTTGGAGTTGTTTGTTCTGGTTCATTATGAGTAATTTTTGAATTTTCGGCTTTCAGGCCAGCATTCCATTTTGTGTAGTGGGATCTAATCAACTCATAGAAGCCAAGGGTAAAAAAGTTAGAGGTCGACTCTACCCATGGGGTGTAGTTGAAGTGGAGAATCCGGAACATAATGACTTCCTGAAGCTGAGGACCATGTTAATGTAAGTTAGAAAATCCCAGTTAAATTATAGTTTAAAAAACAATGACCAGGAAGATATCCAAACACCATATTGGGGGTTTGGAGTGGTTGTGGAATCCTTGGAGACATTAAGAATTTGTCCGGTGAAGGCCATGAGCAGCCTCAACCTAGCTGGCCTAGGCAGGAATTGGACCATATAGGCTCCATAAAGTTCTTTCCAATCTGAAATACTCAGTGATTCTGTTAAAATAATGTTTTGTCTAATTCTTTGGGCAGTTAGCGTTGTATTGCTGTTTAGATCCCCAGGAACATAAAACAGGTTGCTTCACACCTTGTGCTTATTTAAATGTATTGATATGTAGATATCTGCAAAGGAGTAGATTTCACAAGTCCAGTAGTTGATTTTTTTTCAGGCTTTGCTTCTCCTACATTGCTTCCTGAAAAGCCTCACCCAGGAGGACAGCTTATGTCAGGGCTGCCTCAGGGTCTGAGGTGGTCTCTCTCTGTGTCTTTTATTGCACCAATTTAACTTAAATTAGCTTTAAAATTAGTATGTTAAATGGGTGTACATGCTGAACAGATTGACCCAATACAGTGCTGAATGAGAGTTCGTTGAGCAAGCTAATGTAACACAGTTATGTTTATCTTTTAATTACTTTTCTTCCTCCAGCACCCATATGCAGGATCTTCAGGAGGTGACCCAGGACCTTCACTATGAGAACTTCCGCTCTGAGAGGCTCAAACGAGGTGGCAGGTTGTCATCTTATGGTTACATGCTGTTTCTTCTTCTGCATTTACTTTTTGGTCTCTTTCTCTGCCTCTCCTACCATTTCATTGCTAGGATTTGATAGATCATGGACAGCTCTGTAGCTCCAGTCGGCACCAAGTTCAGTTGACCAGCTTACACTGGGTGTAAGAAAAAGTATTATGTAAGTCTGAAGAGACAGTTGTGGCACTAAAAGGACATAGTTAGATCTCTGCTGTGTTTTAACACTTGAGTGCAGTTGGATTGGATTGTTTGAGGTAAGCAAGTAGGGCAGATGTCTATGATTTACATTGTCTTAAAAATTCTGCAAGTTAAGTCAGTGCTGGTAGGTGGAAAAAAGGGTGGGTTTTTCAGAAGTAACTGCTGGGGTATTTGGACTGCATCTTTAAAAAGAGAAATTTGAGTCCTTCTGCCATGCTTTATTAAACATGGTATACGTAAATAATTTTCTTTGCATAGCAGTCACAGGATAATGTCTTTCAACCCTGTTTTGAGCTGTGGTGGGTAGGGCACAGCTTTCCTGGTAAGAGACAGGCAGAACACCCCATTTTTAACTAAAACAGCAGGGTTTGTAAAGTTGAGTTTGTGAGTTCTTATTGAAAATAGGTGTTTCCTGGTTGAGATTTTTCAGTTGCTTCTCTTACTTCAGCCACTAGAGGGTTTCATAATTGCACTTTTCAGTGGGTTTGATGTATTTTGCAAAGCTTTTCCCATCATGCTGTTGACATAGGTTTTGTCACATGCCTAGTCAGTTTTCAGGAAAAGGAGTTTTATCTCTGCCTGTAGCACTGGCCTACAAGTCCAGTTTTCCTTTCAGGCAAGAGGGCAGGCTCTTCTCCCCTGACTTCTAAATCCCGTTTCCTGAAGTTCAAGCTAAGAAAAAAAAAAAAAAAATTGCCAGGTTCTCATGCCTGTTATCCAACAGGTATGTACAAAGGTCTTAGAAGTAATGTAACCTAAGGTCATCCAGAGTTAAAATAATGTTCCCCAGTTTTTGGAGGTTTTAAAGTTACCTCTGCTAAGAACCCTTGAGAGTAAGTTGCGGTTAAGTTGGGGTGTATTTCTTTGTGAAACTAAAACATGGCTTTGTATCTTGTCTAGCAAAGTGGCCCATACATTCTTGTTTTCACATTTCTGAAGAGGTCCTAGAATGTGGTTAAGTTTACTAGAGGTGAGGGTAGTTCGCGTGTGAATTTTTCAGACTTGCCCTTACCCCACTGGCAGTGCTTGGCAATTAGTGCTTGTTGACTGTTCACTGATGTTCTTAGAGGCTTTTGGGCACATAGGATTTTTTGACAATGTATTTCTCTGTTAACCTTTTAACAAGTGTTACTTTGTTTACTTTTCACTTTTGATGGCACTTGTGTGATGAGATCTGATAGCTCATTGCAACATGGGATAGGAGAAATCTATTAGCAAAGTGGTAGGTAATCTTGAAAATATAGTACGTAAAAATATTCCGTTTGGTTTCTCAGAAAACTGGCATGTCTCGATTAAGCAAGAGTTTGAGATACTGGTCAAAAGCATTTGCTTAATTTTGAAAGGAGTAATCGATGTTTGTACTGTACTTTAACATGTTATACAAAAGAAATCTGGACTTGAAAAAAGGTGACTGTATTAGCTGCAATTCATGTTTTTCTTATATTTTTCTGTGGGGAACATGTTTCCATGAATTTTGTTTCTATTATGAAACCCTGACATGTTCCAAGAGCCTTGATTTTGTCAACAAAGCATTCTGTGGAAGTTCAAAACCAGGAATGTATGCATGTCATTGAACAATGTTAATCTCATTTTAGGAAAATAGAAGATGAAGAAGTCAATAAAGACCAGATTCTGCTTGAAAAAGAAGCTGAAGTAAGATGACAGAGCTCTGTACTCTTTGCGATGTGGAAATTTTTATTCTTATCGCTACTTTTGGTCAAATGATTTATATGGTCTTGGTAATTTGTAAAGGAAAAGACAGAATTTACTGATACAACATTATTCAAGGTACAGTAACAAGAGAATGCAAAGAGGTGTAGAGGAGTCTCAGGTTACTGATTTATTGGAACAAACAGAATCTGCTAAAATGCCTGCTTTCATTGTACTGATTAGTGATAGATGCAGTACACATTGTGTGGGGAAGGAGAGCCATCCTCACATGAGTAAAGGTTCTAAAGTTAGCAATGCAGATTGGGAAAAAGTCTGGCTCTGCAGCAAAGGAGGAAACAATGGTAGGAATTGTCAGGAATAAAGAATGAAACAGAAATTCTTGTTCTGCCACTATAATAAATCCTCTAACACCGTTTTTATTGTCCCACTAACCCAAAAAGGACTAGGGAAAGTAGTGAATACAGTACAGCGAATAGCAAAAAGTGGGCAGAAAAGCTGAAGTGGGGATCTGAACTAGGTCCTGTGCAAAGGGAGATGAGGTTCATGCTTTTGCTGGGAAGCAGATGACAGGGGAAGGATATAGTTAAGGGGCTTACATAATCATAGGCGGCAGGATGAATGGCAATATGCTGTACAAGGAACAGGTTCTTGTAATGAGATTAATAGGTGGCTGGTTTCAAATAAAACCAGATACTTTTAAGATTGTAAATTGTGGAACTCCATTAGCATGGAATTTAGCACGTTCCAAGAATGCAGTTCAGCGAAAACATTTCATAGGTTTAAGTTTTCATTGTTACAGTATTCTTATGTGTTACTTTTCCAGCTTCGTCGCATGCAGGAGATGATTGCGAGAATGCAGGCGCAGATGCAGATGCAGATGCAAAGTGGAGAAGGAGATAGCAGCGCAGTTCATGGACACCATGTATAAAGTCCTTGGTATGATGTTGAGATAGCCACTTAAAGGGTTTTTCCTGTAACTACTTGTTACTGTGGTTGGTATTAAGTTTTGGAAAAATGTTTATGAGATGGGATTGCATATGTTTCAGTCTTGTTTTTTAAGGTTTAACTGTTGGTTTTGAAGTGAAATGGCTTGGAGCCAAACTAAACATTGGTGTGGTTGTGTGTGTATGTGCATATATATATATTTATATCTATCTATATATTTTCAAATTTTCGGAAAGTCAATACAATATGTGCATGGAAGAAGTCTTTGAAATTGTGTAAAAACAGGTGATTCTCAAACCTGTGATGAAGTCATTGTTTCATTGTGACTTTTAAATGTATGCAGTTCTTTTGGGCTTCTAACTTTAAGAAGATAGCTGATCTTAAAATTGTACCTTTCTGTCTTGTTTTTAGATTACTTCATACCTTTACTTAAGGGAGACCTTCTGGAGTTGAATTATGGTGGTGTTACACCAGAAAGGATGCCATTTACTCAACATGTGACTTGGTTTGCTTTAGACTTTAACATGGGAATGTGTTGTGGTAACCCTTGTGATAGGTATTTTGTAACATGTAATCATTTGGTATTTTATATATTACACATATTTGACTTTGGTTTTGTTTAGCAATTCTTATACTGAGTTTATTTTTTATTTCCCATTGTATTAGGGATACAAAATAGATGTTGAAACTTTTTTAGTCTTGATATGGCATTAGATAGTAATTCTTTTTTTAATATGGTTTATTAGGTCCCTGCTTTTAACTTTGTATTACATTTAGAAATAATCAGCTGTCAGTGATACTTTGTTCAATGACATATAATACTCGCCTCACTAAGGATGCCTGCACATTTTATTTTATGTTTCTTGTGGTGTTTACAGGCGTGTGTCTGTGAGACCATCAGCCCTTTTCCTGTCTCTGCTCAATGCAGATGATATCCTTGGCCTCTGCAAGTATCAAAATTCAAGCATGCCTTGTGTCTTAACAAAAGAACTAAGAGGAATTGCCTCTTTAAGAGGCATACTGTATTTTATATGACAGGCATTATTTCCTTCAGATTTAATCTCGAGAGACATTTAGTCTTTATTGTTGGCCTAAAATTTCTTACTCTATTGCAGATGCTTTTAAAGAGTTTCTTGTAGGTCTGCACAAATCAGTCCTGCTATTTTCTGGGATTACTGCAGCCAAATAAACTTGAATGATGCTGGTATTATTACATGAGGTAAACCCCAAAAAGTAGTTTTCTGTGCATGGGTGTTTCCTATATCCAAATGTATAAGAAATTCTATAATTACTAATGAGTATTTTCATACTGTTTTTAGGGCATTGCAAACTGTTAATTGTAGTTTAAAATAAATACTAGCGCACTTCTCTCTTTTTAAAGTGATCTGTGCCTGACAGGATCAATGCAAACTGTATTTTAAGGTTTTGCTCCAAGATGGAGTTAGCAGTATTACTTCAGAAGTGACTCTGGTAAGTTACGCTTTCTGGGTTTTGGGGGTTTTTTCTTAGGCCAAGGTCACTTTCCTTAACACTGATAGTAAAAGAGACTGTTTTTTTAGCTTGGCTGCACTTCTCCTACATATCATGTCTGGTACTGTATTTGTAGTATGTAATAACAGCTATAGCATACAGCTACATAGGTGGTAGCTGATAGGGTAAGCAGTAATACACAGTGCTTGGTTTTTCTACCACTTCTGATAAAGCCAGCAATCAGCTTTCCTAATCTGATCAGTCACAAAATGTTGTTGTCTGAATGGATAATAAATAAATAGAATTGCAGCTTCTTTCTCTTCTTTTAGCTCAGGTGCAGCTGTGACTTTTATAATTATTTTTTTAAATGTTTCTTTGAAACAACTAATAGGATTTCTACAGCTAACGTATAATTCTAGTGGTACGTAAGTGGCTAGATTAAATATAAACCTGCTAAGCAACTGAAATTTTTACCTGCCTGAAACTACTGTTTATGAATTGTTTTAATTTGACTCTTTTTAAAAATGTGAAGTAAAATCCTGCATCTTAGCCTTTGCCAGGAAGCTCCAGGTTTTTTCTCAAAAGCAGTTACTGTCAAAGTTTTGCACAACATATTTGACCTTCTGTAACCTTGACAAAAAGTGAAAGTGAGAACCTTTTTGTATGTTGAGATGGACAGAAGTGTTAAGTCCCATTCTGTCAAATATTTACATATAAAACTTAGATGGAAAAACATGCACTTCTAAGTTCTTGTCCTGCTTTTCCAAAAGAAAGTGTAGAAACAAAGTAATGTGGCAGGATTGTCAGAAAACACTCCGCAACACCTTATTTATTTCTAAAACTTTTGATATATTTTTGTGAATCAGTGTCTTAAATTTACCAAAAGAATTTACTATAAACTGAAGTTAATTGAATACTCTGTGAAGTCCCATGCTGTTCTTCAGTTACCACAAATGTGGTTGTGGGTTTTATTTTTCTGTTAATGCAGCATTTATCTACTTTTAAGCTCTGTCTGGTAGCTCTCGGTTAAATGTTTTGAACACAGCGTGCTTCAGATGCTGTCTGCTTTGCCAAGGAGAGCGACTCTGGGACATTTATGTTTTCACCTATAAGCTTGGTAGGGTATGGTAAGCTGCAATAGTACCATGAACCCATACTTGAAGAAAAACTGTGAAATCTAAAATGTATGCAAGGGGGGACTGGTTGTACATGTAACTCTTTCAGTGTATGTTGGTTCGATATTTTTTTTTTCCTGTATTTTCTAACATGGGAACAAAAGTAGATTGTCCCTGCATTTAGTGCTGTTTGGTCACTACCTGTGGAATTATTTTAAGCAATGTCTTATTCTTTGAAATGTCATGTATCTATTAAAATATTTGGTCAGGATGAAGTATTCTATTTGATTCTTAGGCAAATAATTTTTGATCTATAAATTCTGACAGGAGAGATATTTTCATTTGCTGTTTTGTTTTTTAACAGGAAAAAGCAAGTTTATGGCACTTGCTGTTTTAACTGAAATACTTAAGACAGCTAATTGCTTCTTCTTCCCAGATCTTTGAGACAGTCATTTGTAGTGTGCCTGATGTCTCTGAAGGTCTGTTTCCCCTTTGCTTTTCTTGTGATGGTCTTGCAATAAATGGTTGCATGTTAAGACATGAAAAGCAAGACTACCTGTCTCAGGTCCTGTTTCAGACCAACTCAGCTACTGGTAGATGACAGACTTGGGTAGAAGAAAAACTTGCAGACAAAAGGTAGATGTTGTTTGGTGGTTTGCTGAACTGGCCACAATTCTTTTTCTGTTACAGCATCGTAATGGTTTTTATTTTAAGAGTCAAAATACTTTTGAATTTGCAGAGTTTTATAGTTGGTAGTAAAAATTACTTGCTCTTGGTACAAAAATCTGTTATATTCTGTTTTATGTACTGCCATTAGCCAAAATTATGAATAAAAAATGCTAAAAGAAACCTTTTTTTGTTATGATTCTTTATTATAATAAACACTTGCAATGTTAATTTGTTTGTGGTGATATGTTTTAAATATAAAGGAGAAATGCAGGTGTGGTTGAAAGAGAACACATTGATGAACCTGCATAAAAGGGTCATTATTGTATGCTCAAAGTGTATCGGTACAGTGCATTTCCCTGTGGGTGTTCCCAGAGCTGCCAGAGTCCTACCTATGGGATCTTGCTTTTTTAACAGCTCTCACCAAACTTGCATGCCCTTAATTATTGTGGTAGCATAGAATGAAGCTACTTGTTGTACTTTAAGTGTTAAAGGTTGTTGTTTTCTCCAGTTAATTGTGCTTCATCTATGGAGAGAGTGAAAGGTTGTTTGATCTTTGTTCTAGATATTCCAAAATGATTTAGTGTTCATCTTCCTGTGAAACGACTTCAGCGACCCCTGTGGCGGTTACAGGTTAAGAGCACTAGGCTGTGTCCTTGGTTTTGGATTCTTGAGCTGGTAATACCAGAGGATTTTACAGCAGTACTCCAGGTTTGGAATGTGTCGCCTTTGCATGTGCCCTGGTCTGGACAGCTCACTTCAGGTTGCTGTGTCAGATCGCTTGGCATTGCTGCGGTGCACATTCTGCAGTCAGACCACTCCACAGGGGTAAAACTTGCACATGGTTTTAAAGTATGTTTATGTTTCATTTATCTTAAGTATTTAGTGCGGAACCGGTATATTAAGGGAAGCTTCAGTTTTAGGCTATAGTGAGAGAAGAAGCAAGGAAGCATCCTGAGTATATCAGTCCTGCTTTTTGAAAGCAAATTTTGTACTGACTGTTTTTTTTTTTCCCGAGTGGCATCCTTTCTGTCAGGTGTAGAAGACTATAACTAATTTCATGGAATTCAAATCTGATTCTGGAAAGGAGTGCTTAAAAAGAATTGCACTAACAGTTGCACAATGAAATAATTACTGGAAAATGTACTATAAAAAAATGTTCTAGAATTGTTCTGTGAGCATAAACAAGAACAATGGTAATTGTGGACAGGGACTGAAATACCATATCAAAACCGACATGTAAAACAGCTCACAAAACTAGGTTAATATATTGTGAGCTTTCTATTCAGAAGTGTGAATTAGTGTCAGTAGTCTCAAACCTTTTTATTATACACTCATATGTAGGAAGAATAAGGAAAGGTTGGGCTTGGAAAAAAAACCTAAAATATTATGGTTGTTTAGTATAAATATTATTAGTTATAAACCTAACTATCTACATTGAAAATGTCCTTTTGTATGTTGTTTTGCCATTGACGGGGCTAGAAGGAATGTTGCACTAAAGTTTTTTGGGGCAGCATGTTGCTTATGTGCTCACAGGCTGGAACAAGTTTTATGTTACTTTAAATCTGCTTAATAAACTCAGGCTGTCGCATTATTTTGGAGGAATTGCAGTGCATTGTTAGTACATGGCTATGCAGATAAACTGTTTTTTACATGCAGTAGCATAATACAGGTGAATATATTTCAGTGCAGATTTTCTGTATAACCATGTATGTGTGTATTTTTTAACCTTTTTCTTTGAATTAATTTCTTACCCAGTTTATGCCTGCATTTGTATGAATATTTCTTTTCCGGTCCTTTTCCCCCACTCCTACCATTCTTCAATATACTTAGGATTTATTGTCTTCTGATCATCTCTTGTGCTGTTCCGTAGGGTTGGGGTTTTTTTCTTGTGTCTTTAGATTCCTTCCCTTTCTTTGCTTCTTCCATTTGGTATTCTGCAAGTTCCCAGCATTTTTCTCATATTTTATCCTTACCTTTGGGGTAACATTCTGGTAGGTTCCGCTTGTCCTAGTTAAGAGTAACAGTGGGTTGTCTATAGAAGTGTTCTGTTTTCTGAAGAGAGTACTTGGAGCTCACTCCCTGGCCGCTTTTCAGCAAGCAATGAGGAAGGAGATCATTTAGAGCCTCTTCTGTACCTGTTTCAGCCCGTGCTAAATATTAGGATGGCTGGGCTGGAGATCAAATTTATCCCCCTTGCTCCTAGGCTTTCGTTGACACCTGTAGATGAATTAGTCGTACCTCTCTCGCTTTCTTCATATACGCTCTAATGACCTCAGTGTCAGTGGCTGAGAAGAGAGCTATCCCTTGATACTAGGAGAAAAGAACGTTTAGTATTTCGTTAACAAATTTTACTGAAAAGGACTATACCCCACGTTTCTCTTAATAATGCACTGTCAGTTTACTATCCTGAGCAGCAGTATTAAAAGGCCCAGTGCAAAAAGGGATGGAGTTTTTTATAGCTTTATATTCTAAAAAGCTGAAATCTGCTAGAATACCCTCACAAGACTGAAAGGAATGAAGTTCAGGCTTTCGACTTGTAACCTCTATGTCTGCCGAGCCCTCTGTCGTTTGTATCTGAGTAGACAGCATGGGTGCAGGGAAGTGTCTTGCTGTCAGGTCACTGTCCTGCACCACACAGTCCTGTTTTACCATGAGGTGGACCAGACAAATACCGCATGGATCTTTGTGAGTGTCTAGTATGAACGTGGCTAGGCATGCCATATCTGTCCATTTTGTTGACTGCTCTTTGGCATTCTTGCTGGTTTATCTTGCTTCTGTGCCCTGAAGGAAGATTTCCATCAGGATTTTGCTAGCTTGTTTCACACAGTTAGTGGTTAAAAAACCCCAGGTGAACAAAATACCTTCTAACTCCTGTTTCTTGACCTCCGTGTAAAGAAAAACTTAAAACATTATTTTTCCTGCATTTTTCTTAGTTGATCCTGAAATGCTGCATGCTTTATGGAAGTATATGAAATAGAGGGCAAACAAGGTTGTTAATTACTGACAGTCTAGGGAATGTGCACAAATATAATCCATAAAGGCTCTGGCAAGAACTGAAACTTGCTCAGGAAGACAACGTACTGGAATTCAGTACAAAGAACTCCATGAAAGTATATGATCTTCCATATTTGCTGTTTTCCCATCATTGTGTATGGAATGTGTATGGAATGGTGCACAAAGAGCTTAACACTGGGCTCCTGCTGATGGGCGGTAAGAGAAAGCCAGAAAGAAACTCTTAAAGGATTCCTGCAGTGGAAAGAAAAGTTTCTTTTGGGTAAGTAAAATGCTTTATAGTTAACTTGGTGCAGAGCTTTTCCCACACCTAACAATTTCACAGTGCGTTTCTTAGAGTTAAAATGAACAGTTCTGCTAATGACTTGTCTTACAGCCCCATTCCCACTGTATCTGTCACCTCTTCGGACATGCTGGATCGTGGCTCCGGGCTGCAGCGTGTCCTGTTCCTTCAGATGGGAACGGCCTGGCTGAGCAGCGAGGCAGGTACCTTCCCTGCACTGCGGCAGCCTTTGGTACTGTAGCCCTGTGCTGCTGGGCTAGCTGTCTCCTGCGTGGCACCTGCTGCCAGAGCGTGCAGGCGGGCTGTTACAGGGCACAGTGCTCTAAAGAATCTCTCCACCATCCAGAAAATGGGAGGTGCCATTAGCCGCTCCTGTCCTTTTATATGAAGATTTTAATGATGCTGAAATGGGCCTGTTGTTACAGTAACCGGGGGAGAGAAAGTGTCACGGAGTCAGATTTGGTGCAATTCTGGGTCAAGTCCAGAAACGGGGAATGGAAGGAGTGTGAGGAGGAAGGAAAGGTTTGGCGAAGGAGGGGTTTGGTGGCCAGCTTTGTTGACGGGGCAGGCCAGACACGATAGGATTGCCTGGCTCTGGCTCATGGCTGTGGGAGGGTGTATTGAAGTTTCAGGTGTGCTGGGGAGTTTCTACAGCATTTCGTAAGGCAAGATCTTCTGGTGTAGCTCTTACGTTTGCAAGTTTGGTTTCGGTGCTTGAAATGCAGCAGGCAAATGAAGTTCCCTTCCACCCACGGGTATGAGAGCCCATAAATCTAGCAAGACAGAGGAGGTGTCCTACTATCTCAGACAAAGAACAACACACTTCAGAAACTACCTCTGCCTAGAGCAGAGGCGGCCCTGCAGACAGCCTGTTGGGTCCCGCAAAGCAAGAAGTGCAGTGCTTTGATTGCTGTGGGAAAGACTGAACTCCTTGACAGAAAAAGAACAGGAAAGCTGCTAACGCTGCCAAGCCTGGCCCTTACTCCTGCTTGCTTTGCTTGAAACCTGGTATAAATGGTTTTGTGGGACCGATGCAGCTAATTGTTTATGCTCTAGTCTCAGCCCTCCTTGGATCCTCTGCTTTGCACATAGCTTCTGTGGTGATGTAACCGGTGCTTGGCACGTCACATTTAGGGTGCAGCTGTATTCCAAGAGGGGTCTGCACTGTCAGATACAGATCTCTGCTCAATCACAGAAGTCGAATAGAGGAAGGTATGGCAAGAAGTCACAGATCTTTGAGCTGTAAGGCGTGCCAGTAGCAACACCACTGTGTTGAGGTATTGTGCTTAAAGTGCTTTAGACCGGCAGTTGTCCCATTTTTTTATTGAGAAACAAATTGAGGCTGGTGAGGCAAAGGGAAGGAATCGGCTAATTTTCATAAGCAGAAGCCAAAAATTCATGGGAAAATTCCCGTGTAGGAAACAGGAGCTCCCAAGTTATGCGAAGATAACTCAACATATTCCATAGAATGCGTAAATACACACACCCTGAGTGCTAATGCAAAACACTCATTAAAACAGATACTGTGCTGCTTCAACAGCGTATTTATTAAGAAAAAGGAAAGGCACTAACAGTAAAATGCTTTGTTTAGAACATGCCCACTCCTGCGCCTCACAGTTTGCAATTCCCCCATTGTTTCAATGTTTTTGATTCATTTTTACTTTTAAGAAGCTTTTCCATAAGAGAAAGCCTAAAACCTAGGTCAGGCTGTTCCTGTGGTGGTACTTGCTCCATGCTCAGAGCTCTTTCCCCTGAAAAGAACGTACGGTTTGGCTCTCCAGTGGTATTCCAGTGAAGCAGTTAGCTTGCTGACTAGGACTCTCTTTGGGACGTTTGTACCCAGAGCAAGAAAACTGGTTTTAATCTTCCTTTCAGGCCCAGCAAATAGTCTCCGGCTGCCTACTGTTACCTGTTTTGGAGCACAGTCAGAAAAGCGTGGCAGGAACAGCAGTGCCTGTGCCCAGCAGCTCCAGAGGAGCTGCGCGCTCTGTTTCCCAGCAGAAACAGCTGGAACAATCTGTTTGGTTTGGGGGCAGAGTGGGGAATGCACAGCTGGGTGTTGGACGGCAGCCTGCCTTCTGGTTGCTGCAGTTTGGGAAGTAACTTAAGGTAGCACCGTTAGTCACTCGTACTGAAAATGTCATCAGGTTTATTTAGCAGTAAAATAATTGCCACGCATATCTGTGAATAGGGTTTGTAGATCACAGATCTACTAACACTAATCACAAAAGAGCTAAAAATAGTAATTCTTAATTTTCCCTTTTGTTCTGAAGTATCCTGTCTATGAAACAGGACTAGGCTTTTCTCTCCTTTATATTCAAGATACTTTTTATTGAAATGTATTCTTATTAACTGGGTTTTTATGTAGTTGTGTCGACTAAAGCTGATTGATATGTGAAAAAGAGGTGGTCGGTTTTTCTCGTTAAGAATTTCAGCGTTGGGGAGCTGTGGTTTCTGTTTGGTGGTGTCGTGGTCCGTTGTTTCCTTCCCCCCCCCCGCCCCCCCCCCCCCGCCCCGAGCAGTTTTTGATGATCCTGGAAGCACCGCACAGGCTGCGGCTGGACTGAACGGTAACACGCACCGGCCTGGTGGTGTAGAAACCAAAAGAAAAAACGCGGGTGGGGGTGGGGGTTTTCTGACACTCCCGGTTTTATGGGGTTTGGGGTTTTTAGGCTTTGCTCCTTCAGCTGTGCTTGGTTAACCTCACTGTGCAGGTGTGCTGGGCAACAACGAGAAATACATTGCACAGTTGGAGAAAACGTTGTTTCACAGCCGCTTATTGTTTAGTCAGAGACCCAACGGCGCCGAGCGGCCGCGGGCCGGGTCCCAGCGCAGGCAGAGCAGCTCCGGGGCGCTCACGTCCCCGCGCGGCGCCAACAGCGACCGGGCGGCGGCGGGTGGCGCTGGGCCGGTGCGCAGCGCGCGGCCGGGGGGGGCGGGGGGCGCAGGCGCAGGCGCAGGCAGGGACGTGCTCGGGCCCGGCCCCGGCCGCGCGGGAGGAGGTGGCAGAGCCCGTGCGTGTGTGCGCGCACAGGTACGGACATGTGCCGTGCTTGATTTGTTTAATTGCCACTTTCACCATGAGGGCGAACTTAAAATACATGTGCGATTATGAAAGTCAAATTAGGTGACTGCAAAAAAGGGTTGCGATTTTTTTTCTGCTAGCAAACTCGCAGAATTTTTCCCTCTATGTAAGTGCTCGCGCCTGTTCTAAAGAGTCGGTTAATGCTGAATGTTTAATTCTAAGTCGCGGTCTGAGGTTGGTGGACTCCGCACTTTGCAAAGGACGGTGTAACTGGTGGGTACAGTCCGTGTAGGAGGGCTCCTGAAAAATGCCCCAGAGGGGAGTAACTTGAAAAGCCCAAAGAGGAAGCCCTGTGAGAGGTGCTGTAGGACAGTTGGGGTGGGGGAGGCAGAGGTAGTTAAGATTGGAAGTGGAACCCCCCACGCATGGAGTCTACAAATTCCCATAGCATGGAAACTAGTTTTTCTAGTTGGTTTAGCAAGATGTTGCTAATGGTGAGTGCCTTTGACATATCTCTGCCAGCAGAACAAGGCATATTGTGCCAGTTTTTGAAGTATCTTTATTTATTACTGTTGCAGAACGGTGTTTCTCCTGTGCCTCCAGGTCAATGTTATCAGTAAGGAGTCTGGTGTAAGCGAGTGATTCTGGAAAGTGGTATGTACAGCTATGTCTGTGTTATTCATTCCTCCTGCTGATCATGGGGATCAAATCTCTGGTTATCCAGACATTCCTGTGCACATGGGCTTGAGTCTTTTGCCCTTTGCTTACAACAGTATTGGTTAAATTCTATGATTTCACTCTTTTTCATATTTTCCTGCCATCTGGGGTGAAAGTGGGCTGTGAGTACTGAACTACACCTGGCTGTGATTGCTGAAATTGGCTTGGGTTTCCTGTTTGAGAAGTGGTCTGATGCAATTCTGAGCTGTTAGGTAGACAACTTGTTTATCACTGATGAGGCAGGTTGAGGAATGATTTGGCAATCCATGCAGACCAGTCTCCATGAGATGTCTGAGTCAATGTGGAAGGCAATCCAGAGAATGGGTCAGTGAGACAAGGCAATAAGCCTCCTGCTTGGTTCTGCCACACAGACCATCGCAAACTACAAGGAACCTGACTGATCTCTTCCGAGATGAAACACTTTCAGATCAGGAATACGACCAGGGTAGTCACTAATTGTCATGACAGCCAACGAAGATGTGAACACACTTGTGGAAATGGTAATTTTTTCCCTTGGTGGACCTCTGAGGTGTTCTATGGCTGGTACTGTGACACCAGGTCCTCGAAGGTGATGGGAAAGAAGAGTGATCATCCTGTGGAGAAAGCTGCCAGCCCTTGCAATTCCCCCTGATGCTAGGGTTAGGTTAACAAGGTGTATGGCAAATTGCTGAATATCTCTAGGTAGTAATTGATGGGAGAATTGTAGTACAAGGCACTGCACCAGCTGGAACCAAAGTAGGACCGTGGCAGTGAACTGTGGTATTCACAGCTCTGTGAGCTGCCGCTCCCCACCCCAGATTCTGGTGTTTCGGTCGGCCTACTTGCAATGAAATCCATACCAGTCCATCTCCAAATCTTTGGCCTGGGCATGCCTACGCATGTTGTCATTATAGAGTCCCAGTATAACACACTAGAGAAGTGAATTGGTGATGTGCAGCCCAATTAAAGCGGGGAAGTGTGGTGTACATGATATAAAACACTGCTTAAATGGTTGTTATCTTTCCATTCTCAGCTATACCTATCTTCTGCTATAGACAGGAGGGGAGAAGTAAGTTTTTTGAATTTTTTGCCTTGTTATTATGAGGTAGGAGACCTCTAAGAAACAGAACTTTGCGGTATGTATTTGGAAAATATGTGCTAACAAAATTAAAAATTATAGCAATAGGTATAATTTTTCAGACTGCAGAGTTTCTCTTTGCCAAGATGAAGAATTTGAACAGGAAGAAGCTTTTCCAGCTGCTGTTTTTCTTGGTTGGGCAAGCCTTTTCCAAAGAACTTTCTTCCACCCTCATTCAGGGGGTGGTTAAAGAAGGACATGACATTGTAGTGTAGTAAAAGCGTAATCCTAATTGTCCCATTCGGGCCAAGAGGAGAACATGGTGTCAGTTATCTGTAGTATTAGTTGAGTGGATGAGTTATACCTCATTATCAGATTTTATCTCACAAGGATAAAATTGTACTTTGTCCTGACGCTGCATCCTTTCAAAAGCAACAGCTGACTTTCATGTCTAACAACATTATTCTTCTAGCTTTGTTCTCTGAACTTCCTCCTCCTGCAAACGATTCAACCATGCTGCCTGGATGGTCAGAAGGTTTGCCTTCATGGGAGCCAAGGAAATTCAGAGGTCTTTGTGGACAGCTGTGAAGGACGTTCTGAGTCTGTGTGTGATGGGTCAGATAACCATCCATTCTCTCAGATTCACCGCACACCACGTCTCAAGGATGTTCCGTGTGTTTCAGCTGCTGAGCGTTTGTGCAAATGCTTGAGTGTGTAGGACAGAGGCTCAGCTCAGTAAGGCACTTCTGATTTGTGCTCTGGCTGGTTGGGGGAATCGCATCATCTGTTCTTGAGCTGTCCTCTGCCAGATGATTCGGTGAGCGCAGAGGGCAGAGCTGTCATCTTCTAGCTTGTAAAAGTGCAGTGTTGTCCCTTCTTGTCCCTTCTCCTGCTTCTGGTGGAACTGAAGGTGGAACAGAGGTACTGGGTATGTGGACACTTAAACATGCAGAACCTTCAGTGCCTTTTCATTACCGGATTGTTTCAGTGCAGTAAATTACATGCATTTTGTGTGAGCAATAAAAGTCAGCAATATGCGGCAAAGCGTAAACAGCAGGGTGTTGACACTTCTAAAAACTTTACTATATCTGTAATTATTGCTTCCTTTCTCTGATTGTTATCATATGTTGCTTTTAAAGTGATCACATCAGATTTGTTTTCCAACCTAGCAACAGCTGCTTTTTTGCACAAGAAAATTTTTGTGCTCTTTTTAGATGTTAAAGCAAGTGATTGAAATGAAGATTACTCTGAAGTGTCTGCACTTTAAAGGATGTTAAACCTTATTAGCACTTAAGCTGCAAATAAAATCAACTGTTCCATTTTCATTGCCTATGGAAGTGCAATGCAAATGGTAGGCAAAACAGGATACTGAAACATCCATTTCAGTAATGAAAGCACTTCAGTTTGTTTGAATCACAACTGTATTACGAATGGAGTTATCTAAAATGATGCGTATTCTTCTGCAACTTTCCTGATTTTTTGTAGACATGAGATTCTTCAGCTCGATTTCACTTCTTAAGGAGAAGAAATAATGGGACATTTTTAAAACTTTGTGTCTTTTTTTCTTTTTAAGAGATGAGAATGTTGCTAGTCAGGAATTACTCATTGAATTTGTGAGTTGCTTCTTTCTGTGGGTGAGAGTGATGAAGCTGCTCCCAGTTGAAAGGGCTATTCTACATTATTTATGTGTTTTGTTAATATAAAAGTCATATGCTCTGCTAATACTTTGGTTTTCAAATTGTTGTGAAAAAGTTCTCAGAAACAAGGTGGCTCTTTGCATTTCTTGTGCTATCGGCCTCCAATCCTTTCCTGGAGAAATCCAAGTATTTCTCTCATTTCTGTTGCCTCTTATCCTGAATAGCAGGCTCTAGTGCGATGTTGTCCCTCGCCGTGACTGGTGGTGTTTGTCCAGGGCTGGACCCTTTTGGGAAGAGCTGTCCTGGCCCCTTTCTTGTCAGCCAGCCTTGGCGGCTACTTCTGGACAGGCTGGGAATCTGGGGGGTGCAATACTCCGTACGGGCAGAGCTCTGCTCCTCGCAGGCTGAAGTTCCTACAGTGTTTGGCTCTTTGTGTTACTGAGGGACAGGCTTACTGGTTGGGGATGTTTGGGTGGTCTTCAGCCTGTTTGGCCATTGGCAGCACCTTGCCTCCGTGCTGGATCTCAGCGTGCGGGTGGAGCGTCCGTGCCCCCTCTCCCATCCCGTAGTGCCCTGACTCTTCCTACCAGTTGTCTGTACGTACCAGAGAGACTTAACTGAACGAAGACCTGAAATGTTCGTTATTCAAAGCAAAATGTGAGATTTGTTGCCTGTATCTCAGTGGCAGGTTAATGGAATGGTACCTTCCTCAGCAGCGTTCTCCCCTGCAAATGTGGTTAGCCCCCCCCCCCGTTAGCCCCCAGCCCAGCGTGCCTCTGGCGCGGGGTGCCCCGAGCGTGCGGCTGGGGGATCTTGTGTTCCTGTGTTGGGGTGGGGGCAACGGACAGCCGCTCTGTGAGCTACCTGCCCTTCAGCTCGGTCAGCGAGGGATTTGACGTAAATATTCCTTTGAAGCTTCCAACCCCGAGCGCCCTGTTCATGCTGGAAAAATGTGCCGGGGGTTGACTTTTTTATTTTTAATAACCCCGAAAGTCCGGCGGAGCTGCCCGGCCGGTGCCGCAGGGAGGAGCGGGCCACGGCAGCCCTGCGGGCGGCGCGGGACCGGGGACGGTATGTTCGGGCGAAGGGGCCGGTCGCCCCCGCCGCGCCTCCGTCTCCCGGCGGGCCCAGGACCCCCGCGCTCCCCCAGGCACGGGGACTCCGCGGCGGCCCCGCTCCCGGCCCCCGAGTCCCCGCCCCCCAGCCCCGGACAGCCAATGGCGGCGCGGGGCGGGGCGGTGGCGGCGCGGGGCCGGGGCTCGTGCGGCGGCGCGCGGCGCGCTGGCCCTCGGCGGTGAGGTGAGGTGAGGCGCGGCGGGGCCCGCGGCTCCGGGCCGCCCCGACAGCCGGCCCTGCAGGCCGGGCGCTGAGGGGGGTCCCCAGCCCCCGGGCGGGCCTTGGAGCGGGGCTGCCGGCCGGCGGTGACCCAGGCCCGGCGGCGCGGCGGGGCCCGGCGCGGCTCGGCCCGCCTGCGCGTCTGGCGCTTCCGCCGCCCGCGGCCGCTGTCGGGCGCTGCGGCCCCGGGCGGAGGCTTTCGCGTAGGAGCCCGGCCGGGGCAGGGGCCTTCCCCCCGCCCCTGGGGGGGGCGCGGTCCCCGCTCTTGCCGCCCTGAGGACGCGGCGGGCTGTGGCTGGCGGGGGGCTGCGGAGCTCCTGCTCGGCGCGCTGCCGAGGGCCTGGCCGGGGCGGCTGCCTCCTCGGGCGGGGAGCGTCTGGGCACTTGCGGCCGGCCCGGCCCCTGCCCCTGCGAGGGACGCCCGGAGCTCGCCGAGGCTGCGAGGGGCTGCTGCTGCATCGCCCTCGCTCCCTGTTGGCAGGTAAAGCGCTCCTGAAGCCGCGCTCATCCGCTGCGGTCCTTCATCCTCCATCCAGGCAAGCGGCAGGGAGCCCCGAGCCCCCCCTTGTGCTGCCGGCGGGGTCGGCGTTTGTAAGGGGAGCGGGGGCCCGGCGGGGGCGGCTCTGGCTGCGGCTGGACGCTTATCGTCGCTTCATCCCCCTTCGTTGTAGTTGTGGGATTCCTGATGTGTCGGTTGGTGCCATTTTGGTGTAGTGATGCTAATGGGGTGTTACTGCCTGGTGAAAAATAAGAGTAAAGTTTGCTTCTGGTGGATTGAAGGGACCTGGTTTGAGAGCTCCTGCTGAGACCGCTCCCTCGCTGCTCTGTGCAGGCTCCCACTGAGTGCAGGTGGTGGGGATCCCTTCCTATGGGAGGCACGGATCAACCTGCTCACACCGGGGAGCTGGGAGACTGGTGTTACTTCAGACCAGCCTTCTGCACAGGCAGGGGATGGAGCATCGTGGTGACTTTGTGACTGACCAACAGACACTGTAGTCGGAGGAGTTCCTTTGAAAGCCCGTGGTATCTTGAGCGGGCATACCCTCAGGTGGAAGCTGCCTTTCCAGGTTTGCTGCTAGCTGAAAACTACTGGTTTGCTTCTGAAAAATAAGTTTATTGCATCCAAGTAGAAGATAAAATTCATTGTGATTTCGAAGTTATTTCAAAAAGGCAATAAAAAGTACATAGCTACTTAAAGTTTGTAAATTTTTGTACCATTTGCTCCTTCAGTTGGGGCTGAGAGCGATGGTCGTTCTGTTACTGTTCTTCAGGAAGCTCATTTAGCTTTGGTGCCTGGTCCCGATTTATAGGAAATTATCAGGATAAACACTTAGTGCAAAAAAGTTTTGGGTGGGTGAATGCAAGGAAGATTTTTTCCTTAGAACTGCTTATATTGTGGTAACATTGCATTATAGTTTTGCATTCATGAGAGGGTAAATGAGACCTTGTTCAGCTTGCCTGGCATGGGAGGCTTTCGGTGCTGTTGGACACTTTCTCTGCTTTGCCCGCAGAGCCTCTCTTCCTGGTGCTTGCAGCCTGCCAGGCTTCACTCTTTCGTTTTCCTCCACGTTCCATTTAGTCAGCCCCTTTAACTGAAATACTTCCTCAGTCATGGCACAACTGTTTTTGTTAAAAAATGTCATTTATAGTCAGCTTACGTAAAACATGATGCGTTTCTATGATTGGTGGTGAAACTGGAAATAGTGATTGGCTTGGTTAGTACTTCTCACACTTCTGGTTTTTGAGGCAATTGGAGCAGGTCGGGCTATTTGGGAATTTTTAATAATTGTAATGGCTTTAATAGTGTGCACCGGAGAGGAATTGGATGTGGCGTGGAGAAATGCTTTCAACTGCAGTACAGCGGGCAGGGCCCTGCTTTTCTAGGGAAACATGGATTGCTTCTGCATGTTGTGTTTTCTGCCTAGGTGCTTGTTAGACCTTTAAAATATCAGTATATGCTGGCTGGAGACTAGTCTAGTGGTAAGTATTTTTAGGAAAGCGTCCTTAGCCCCCCTGGGTTCACTCTTCCTGTTTAGACCTGTAAGGAAGGACTTTGACATCTGCAGTTTCTGTTTGATGTGACTTTGGTCTCTCCTTGCTGGTATCTAAAGCTAGTAGAAATACCCAAGATCTCCTCGTTTAGCCTGGAGTTGGCTGGCCTGCCTGCCTTGCCTTTGGGAACTCGCTGGCTTCTGCTAGAGGCGAGGCTGCCAAAGCCTCTCTGCCATGAGGCTGCTCCGTGTGCTACCTTGGCTGTCACTGCTCATGTCTTTTTCCTTTTGAGTAACTGCAGCGTCTGTCCCTTCTAGTAGCTCTTTATTCAGAATGGGATGAGTGTGTTCATGGAGTACTAATTGTAAGAGCAGTTGTGTAATAAATAGCCTTGTGAAAAGTGTAACTGATTCTGAGCAGCTTCAGTTCCATCTGAATGGTAGTAGCAAAATTTTACCATGTGGTTAAGTTACAAGGACACAGTATCAAGGCGGTATAGATGACACAGAGCTATGGTTTCTCTTCAGATTAGCAGTTAGAGGTGTAACCTGGGCAGCTGGCCCTGCTGATTTTTGCTGTTGCAGTGATTTTAAAAGTTTTTCTCCTTTGCTGCATGGCCACGCAAACTGGGAAGTTCAGTGAAAAGATGTGCGCAAAACAGTCTAAGAAAGAAAATTTCTGCTAATTTGTTACCTTAAAACTGGTAGGTTAGGCACTGGGCAGCGTACACACACTTCTAAGGTTGTGATCATCCTTCTCACACTTTCTCGTTTTGTGTGTTGTCAGTTGGGAAACTGGAGGTGTCTCTGCAGTGGTCTTGAGCTCCATCATGGCTCTGCAGCACTCACAAGGGCTCTGAGAGACACCTAAGCCAAACAAGCCTTGTAGTGTAATTAGGAAGGAGGCAGCTGCCTCCTCTCCTGTGACAAGTTTATCTGTACAGGTGTCTGCAAGTATAAAAAGAAAAAAACCCATAAAGCTGAAATCCACTGTTCTGCAAGCCAGGAAGATGTTTGACCAGTCTCAGTGGGTACAAAGATTAATACCTACCCCGCGCCCCCCCCGCCCCTAATTTTTGACTACATGTGTGGTTGGCTCCACTTAGATTCACAGTGCGGACTGCCTGCCTACTCAAAGCGTAGAGGGACAAAGGAATGTTTTCATGATCTGCCTCACTCCTTTTTAGACAAAACACGTTTATTATGAAACAGTAATCTAACACTTCATTGAATTTTTTGTAGTGTGGTGGCCATGCCAAGGCTGTCCCAGTATCAGTATCCCCGTACTTTTGGTAGTTCACATGGAGTGTGATATGTAGGAAATGCAACCGAAAGCACTGAGGAGCCTGTATGTTTCTGCATGTATTTCTGCTGAGTGCCTTGCACGCTGTTGCCAAATACTTTATGCCAGTGGCTTTGTTGGGCACATTGCATCCTGAGCACACGTGCCTCACATTCATGTCGACCCTGCTGCAATCCCTGTGCAAATATTGCCACTGTTCCTGTGGCGCGGAGGGCTGGGGAGGCATGCAAGTCTTTTTCCCCTGTGTCAAATTAAAACATTTGCTTTTCAACGACTGCCACTGAACCATGAAAGTAAGGATCAAGATACAAGAGTCAGCCTACTTGAACTAGTGTAGATTTCTGTAATTGAGATTTTTGTCCACTGACTTAATCTGGGTACAGTGTGGGTTTGCTAATAAGGTGAAGAACTGTTATCTGCTGCAGAAATCTGCATTATGAAGGCTCTGAGCAGCCAGCATTGGTTGGCATAGTTACAGTTTTGCATGAGTCGTCATTTTGGGGGATGAAGAAAGTTAATTGTTCCTGTTATCTTGGGGTGTGGTCCGATGTTGTAGCAAAGTCAACAGGATGGCTAGGTACCAGTGAGAGGCAGAGTCCTGCCTGACCCTTCGCTGCCTGCGGCTTTTCTTGTGCTGTCAGCAGCACTCGTGCTGCTTGTGGTGTCCTTGGTTAGTGAGCTAAATTGGCAGAAAAATTAATTGGAAATTAAAATGTCAATATGATAGTGGGTAGAGGGCACAGGTTTGAGTATCCTGTTTCCTAGCCATGTTTTGGGATAGTTGTGTTTTTTAGGGTGGGTTTTTTTTCCTCCACTTATTTTTCTTCCCAGTAGCTGGATTTTTGACCTGAGTTTCATCAACTTTTTCATTGGTTTTAATAGCGGGAGGAAGAGCATTAAATAAGGACTTGGCGTGTGATTGTGCTTTAGTGGGTATTATTTTCATATGGGGTGTCAGTGGAAAACTTTCAGGCGGTAACCTTCTATTTTCTTCCAGGTTTCTTTAGACCCTGCTCAGTGCTGAAAGATGGGAGAGATAGAAGGAACGTACAGAGTCTTGCAGACTCCTGGCTCTCGTTTGGGTGTCCAGAAAAATGCGGGAGTGAGTACCTTGGAGCCGGGACAGAACCTCTCTACTGCAGTGGCATCATCTCCTGCCAAAATGCACGAGCGGGACCTACCGATCAAAATAAAGATGTTGGACAACACGGTGGAAGTACTTGACATTGAGGTAAGAGAGGTTTAAACCTGCTATCAAGTACACTTAGCCTCCAATAATGTAAAGCTCATAGGATGTGCTACTGTACAGAGGCGATATTTGAATAAAGATTCCTGTAGGGATTTTACCTACTTAGAAGTAGTTAAATAAGTAGCACATCTTGTTGTTTTAAAATCTTTTAAGTATAACAGATGTTTTGTGTTTTTAACAGCCTTTAAATACAAGCACATACTGTAACAAGCAGCTTTAACTGTTATTTGCTTTGGGGGAACACCAACTGTCTTCTGCCAAAGTGTTCTTGCTTCCTGAGCCACTTGCAGCTTTGTTGATTTGGCAGCTGGGACAGCAGAGGAGCTTTCTTTTAGTTACTATTTTTTATTAATTATTTTAATGGCTTCTTCACTCCTCTTCAACTGAACTAGCTCCTGTTTAAAGTTTTTGCTTGTTGCCTCACTTTGGGAGGAAGGCACCAGAGGAGTAGTGATGTTTCTGAAAATTTCTATTAAAACTCTACTTGCTGGGCTATTGGGGAAATCAGCCTTAAGAAATACAAACTGTGCTCATATTGCGGTGGTTCTGTTTTTAAACAAAAAAATATTTTTGTTCTTCAGATTCTTGTTTCATTCTCAGCATTAACCTCAGATTTTAGTTTTAGCTTGGCTAAAGATCTGTTGTTACAAAACAGACTTGTTCTGGTGAAGATATTCAGCTATCAGATATTCTGCGTTAGTATCAGACTGACTTTAAATTAGCACTTGTAGCCTTAGTTTGTTGCACAGATGTAAACAGGTTTTTCCAAGTAGAGTAAAAAAGATATGGAGCTTTGAAGAAATAGTGGCTTTTGGGGATGTCTTCTATAGATTGCTGTCCAGCTGTTCAACACTCAAACATGAAATCTAATTTTGTAAAATTTTTTTTTTGGTTCAGTGTGAGGCTGTGCCTATATCCTCCCACCTGAGGACACAGAGGGTACAGCAAACCCATCCACCCCTCATTTACTGCATACAACCCACATCTGATGACTTTGATTCTTTTGATGTGTGATTTTTTTTTTGTTTGGTTTTTTTTTCAAGTTGGTGTAGACATTGGTGCTTTTGTGATTTGATTTTAAAAAAGAAGAAAAAGCGCTAAGCAACTGCCCCAACTCTATAATTTTCAAAATTGATGCAAGTCTACTGTAAACTGTTAAAATCAAGAAAGAATTTCTAACTCCTGGTCTCTGCTTTATTACATGAAGTTAATGACTGGAAATCTCCTGTATAGCCTAAAGCATAGATGTTTTCCTTCTCTTCCTTGTCATATCTGTACCAACTCTGCCTGCTCTTCTCATGCAAATCTTCCAGTTTCCTCAGTAACCTTACCCTCTTCATCTTTATAACTCTTATCTGGCTCTTTCTGACACAGTCAAAGCCTATTTTATTGTCTTTGATCTACTGCTGAAGGAAAATGCTTTGTCTACACTTGCCTCAGAAACCTTTTCAGCCTTCAGACTTGCTGATGCTCAGGTGGCCCTGCGGTCCTGTCCTGGAGCTCTGTGCTAGCATCTCTGCTGTTCTCTAACCTCTGAGCACCTTCCCTTGGTTCCCCTTAGTTCTTGCCTGTGCTCGGTATGGTTCACTACTTCCACAATACCTTGTTTTTTGAAACTGTCTTGACCTGGTTCTCCTTCATGTGCTGGAACAGTCTGGGCTATAGATCCTCCCAGTTATCTTCATTGCTCTCTGGCTTCCATTGCAGGTCCAGTTTAGTTCCGTCCTTAACCCCTTGTCTTGCCCTATAGGACTTTGTTGTTAAGTCTTACCATTGAATGTAAATTCAGCTGTGGCTTGTTCTTCACGATGTCTAAACTCTGGATTGTCTCTCAGCTCTAAATAAAATCAGCCTTTGCCTGGTGAAACTTGGTTTTCATATTTATGTGTCAACATCAAGCTTCGCATGTATAAAACATAAATTCCTCATGCTAGTTTTTTGGCTGCTGTGAGTCATACTCCAGTCTCCCCTGTCTGACCAATAATGTGGTTTATATTCGCCTCTGATTCCTTCACTTCCTTTAGCAGGCCACCCTGTGCAGGCGTGCTTGCAATCTCTAGGGTGGTACTATTTAACTAAACAGCTAAAACTGATCCCATCCCAGGACCACCTCATTTCACACCTTTGTTGTTGCAGTCACCTTGTCGGCTTCAGCCTCTCTAGTCCTGCTCTGTATGTACCTGTTTTGCATGTTGCAGTGAGTATCAACCCACTCAGTTGTTCCTAGCAGCTGCTACTGCCTGACCATTTTTTGTTTCACTTCACTGGCTCCCTCTCTTTGTAGCTTCAAATGTAGGTTGCTTACCTCCGCTTTCAAGGTCCTTCAGGGCCCTGTCTGTAGTCTCCTGCAAGAAGGTACTCGGCTCCATCCCCTAAGTGGGCCACAGTGCAGTACCATTGTAGGTGGTTTTTTTCCCATCACAATAGAGGTTCCCTTAATCAGGAGCTATCTTAGTTTTCTCTTTTTACCTGGAAAGCTCTCTTGGGTTGTGACATCCACGGAAACACCTGAATTTGGGCATCTAGCATGCTGAGGCCATAGTTAATATCATACTGTTCTTCTTTACAAGGTCATTCGGAACTGAACAACTTGGAAACTTTTGCCTGGTGTTGTAAGCGGTGAGAAGGGGTCATCCTTTGTTCATTTGCACAGCATCGAGCACAAAACGGTCCATAGTCAGCAACTCTGATGTTGCTAATGCCAATACACTGCCTACATTGCCTTTCATTTTTGTCTAAAGAGGTAGCAAATGATAGCAAACAGGGATGAGGTATTAAATTGTAACCCTCTGCCTCCTAAGTTCGGTGGACTGCTGGGATAGCAGTAACTGCTGACTGCTGTTTGTGATGGAAAATTGAAATTTTTCACTTGGGGATTGTGGGAGAGAATTAGGAAGAGTCAGCCACATTTACTGAATAGGTGTGGGCTAGCACAGATGTTCTTGGGTTTTTTTAAAACACAATGGGAGAAATTAGTGATTAAGCAGCTGTCCTAGAGGGATTGAGGCTCTGATTGTAGTGCTGCTTGCCCACTCCTCTTTGCTTTTGCATTATTTTTTTTCCACTGGGTGTGGAAATGAGGTGGTGGTGTCATTATGTGTTTCGTAGGGCTTGTGTGTATTGATTCAGGTCAGTAATAATTCTACAGTGTAGTGGGACACTGAAGCCTTTCTCATAGGTGCTGTTGGCACTGTCTTCTGGAGATGTCGCTTATGGCAAAAGTGTTTGGGGTTTTTTTTTTCCTCTATTCAGATAATTTTCCCTTCTTTCTGTTAGGAACTATGGTAAATACCCTTTTACTGAGAAAAGTGGTGTGTTGGTGGAAGAGACTGACTAGGCACAGTGGTCAGCTTCTGGAGAGGGGTCTTCTCTGTGCAGCATGGTAGAGAAGCTGATGCAGGAGCCCTGTTTACTGCCTTGCTTCTGATGCTGTCTAAAATGAGCCACATCAGCAATTTTAACTGTATGGGATAAACAGAGTTGCTGCAATGATGATATAATCCATGCAGCTTTTCCTCGTTATCCCCTCCTTTCTCCAAGATGCATTTAAAACACTTGCTTGTCTCCCAGCAGGTGTTGGTGGATACTCCCATTTGATAGCTCTTCCCCATCACTTGAGTTTTTTAATTTGCCAAAGAGCAAGAAAAGGACTGACAAAGTGGCATAACAGATGGGACAAGAACACAATAGGAAAGGACAACCTTTCCTTCATGTTATTGTAGTATTTAGAACAGTGTGTTAAAAGGTCATTATGGTGACATTCCACTGCCTTTAGTCTAAAATCCACTGTCTCTGTCCGCTCTCACCATTTGTACTGTAAGTTTCCTTTCTAACTATGAATCGCGTTAATCAGTAAGAGTGAGCTGTTCTTTAAAGTATGCTGGGGCAGAGCTCTTCTCCAGGGAATCTATTTTGAGTGTTAGGGGATAGAGTAATGCTCAAATGTTTTCTAGGATTTAAAAAATTGAAAATTGGGTGTTTATGGTTTCTCCTTTTCCTCCCAAAACAGAAAAGAGAATGAAACATATCCATCCAAAGCTAGGCTGGAATATTAATTATTTTAATGAGATGTGGGGTTTCCCTTTTTATAGGCAGCTTGTTTAGTCAGTTCAAATCTTGCATGTGCCATATCACGGAGTATCTGTCCTATTCCCTCCAAGCTAAGTCTGTCCAAATGGGTGGTTTTGCAGACTACTAGCTGAATGATTGGAAAATTCAATTTAATTCAAACAGTGGGCACACTTAAAAGTAATCAGGGTTTTACAATAGAAGTTCTGCCAGCTTTCCTGATTTTCTTAAGAGGTTAAGCATGGAGGCCTTTGATCAGCGTAAAAATATTGCAGACTGTTAAGTGGAAGGGCCTAGGCTGGGTTTAATTTGCCAAAAAGACCATTTGGAGAAATTGTGCTTGTCTGGTGCTGGTTATGGAAGACAATAAAAGGTGCTGCAAGAAAGGATAACTTAAGCTATAGGAATTTAGGGTATAGGAAGTTTTGATTTACACTTACTGAAAGCTTTTGCGTTCATTTGTGGTAGAGTTGGAAGCGGAGCATGTTACAGCAACAAACATATGGGCTGTCAAAGACATGGAGTACAGCATGAGTGCCTGGGTTAGAGGAAACAAGGGGTCTTTTTGCATGACTTAGTTGGAAGAAGAGTGATACTGAGTAGGTGAGAGTCTGGTGCTGTCTTAAAATCCCAGTAAGTGAAATCATGGTTTAGTCAATAAGAAAGGGGTCAGACTTGTCGCATCCTCCAGCTGCTTTCTCCGATGCAATACTTTTTTGGGGGTCTGTAGGCAAGCAGACTGTAAGGTCTGCCTCTCTGACCCCGATTTCTCTTTGCACTAGCTTGTAAGACGTTTAATGGAATTGCTGCCATAATGTGATGTTTAATATTTGGTCCGTATGTTGTTTCTTATGTAGGAAAGGTGTGCTTACTTTCTTACATGAATTATGCTCTATGCTCTGAGAAAGTGCCCCAGAAAGAGAAGTTTAGATTCTCATGCTTCAGGTTTATCAGACTCTGTCTGGGGAGAACTTGACACTTCTTCAGTTGTGTGTACTTCCTCTTCTCCTTCTGTTTGAACATAAAATATAATTTGAGAGTGTGAAATACTTAGGTGTTATGTTATAGTTGAACTTTTATCTATTTTTACCTACAGGAGAATGAATTATGTAGAACTGTTATAGCCATCATAAAATAATAGCACAGTTAGTGCTCAGCAAAACCAGGTGGGTCTGCCTGCCTGCTCTACTCAGTGCAAAAACTTAAAACTAGAATATTCTCTTTCATGCTATTGTTTGTTGGGTTGCTTTGAGTACACAAGTCTATGAGTTTTGTGGTTTTTTTTAAAAAAAATGAAGTAACTTGTGTCTCAATAAAACATAAGTCTTGGTATTATGCACGCGTTAATAGTACGAGTTAGCTTTGTTGGTTTGCATTTGCCTTAGATTTGAGCTAACTTGTGTTTCTTGTGCTGGGATTTCAGTTTTGTCTTGCAGTCTTACCATGCTCTGAAGTATTGTTTAAGGCTTTGTGGGTTAGGCGAGTGCAGATGTTCTGGTGCCTTGGAGTGTGAAGCTGGGCCTTAGGAAAATGCTTCGTTTTGTTGGGATTTTTCATGTTTTCTGTATTTCTACCAGACCTGTTCCCTTGTGCATGACTTACTTTCTTGAAGGTTGCTGTATCTGTTCTCATTTTCTTACCAAGGACGTGAAAGACAGAGCATGTTCCTCATCCCTGTGGCACTTTGCAGTGTGTCCCTCTCCCTCTAGCACTGGTGGGCTGCCTGGGAGGGAAGTGCTTGACTCCACTGCTGTTTGTCAGAAAAGGCTAGTCAAAAAAAGATTACGCTTTCTCCCCTCCTCCCTTATTAGGTATCGTCCTCTCCATGCTCGTGTCTATTTTGGACTTTACTGATGTATCCTGTAACACTTACTATTATATTACTACAAAATTTAAGTGACTTAATCTGTCCTAAGTTGAAAACAGTTAATTGATGATTACTCAGTCCAATATTGGTACTGTCTTTGCTGGCAACCTTTATGACTCTTCCTTGGTTTATTTAAATTTACAAATTGCGTTATTAAAATTGCAAAATTACTTTAGATCCTTATGCTTAGAATAGAATAGAGTAACTATGTTTAGTTGTTCTGGTTTCTGTGCAGTTTGCAGGCATCTGTAATTGAAAAGGTGTCATGAAAATGGCACCTCTTCAGGTGCTCATTGTTTCCGACCAGCCATTAGAGCCTGTGACCATGAGTCACTGTAGTCAAGGGTCCTGAAATCAGGAGCTGGGCTAGGAGCGCAGGAGGGATTTCGGGACAGCCGAAGAAGCAATCTGACAGCTTGTACGTGTGTCGTGACTTCCTGCAGTTTGGAGAGTGTTTTTGGCTCATGCATACTGGAAAATGCTGCTTATCTGTAACTTCTTATGGTAGTGTTAGTACCTGTAAGAACTTTGTTGGGGCTCAAGCTGAAATTATGTAGCTTAAAATGCTATTATTGAGCAGTTTTAAGTAAGAAATACACATCTGTTAAAAATGGAGAGCGTAGTGGGCACTGCAAAACATTTACTCTGATTTTTCAGAGAGGCCATCCTTACTGCAGGCCATGGCAAACCCCGAGCACGTCGCCAGTGTTAGCGGCATTACAGATTCTCCGGCAGGACCAGGCAGCCTGCTGCCACCTCTTTGGCAGAGCCAGGCTCTGGCATGAGCTGCTCTCCCGCCTCTCCCTCGCTCTCTCTTCAACTGCTTTTTCCCCTCTGTGTTGTAAAAGTATTAACAGCTTAAATATGTGGGAAGTAGGGGGACAGGCTGCTTCTGAATCCTATTAAGCGCTATGCTGAAGGAATCAAGTATTAGTTAGCTTGTGTTTTTCTTCCCTGACTGGGAAGAAATAATCAAAATTCCAGAAAGAATCATAGCCAGATGTTTGTCATTGCTCCGGTTTGACTCTCCTAAATATGGCAAATAAGCTGCCTTAGGACTTATTTTAGTCTGACCTCAGAAGAGAAAGTTAGTAATTCACTATTTAAAATTTGAAGTTATTATAGGGTTTTAAAAAAAAGTAATTGAAGCTTTGCAATTTGTGTACTGTTTAATTCTACTGTATATTTTTTTTAGACCTGTTATTTTGTGTTTGGGGAGTTGCCCTTTTTGATGCTATGTAGGAATGCGGTATTGGGTGGGGAAAGGTAAAATGGCAGCCATTTTATTCATGGACCTTTGGTGTTTGTGTTTTTTGTTGGTATGTTGTTTTGGTTTTTTGTTTTTTGGTGGTTTTTTTGTTGTTTTTTTAAGAGAAGATGTGAACTTAAATTGTATTATAAAAACCATTTACTACTTTAAAGTTTTCTCGACTTTAGGTGTCCCATTATGTGAAAAGAAAATTGAGTCACGCTGCAGCAAAGGAGAAACGTCTGAATATTCCTGTATGAAAAGTGTATTATATGCACATATTGTAATTTAAAACACAGAAACCATTTAGTAGAATGGTGATCAGGTGTTAGCACAGGCTTTGAAATAGGGATGTAATGGATTGAGTTCGTAACTGTTTGTATAGCTGTGATGTACTATAGTGCCTTCAGCATGTGAAGTACATAGATGAAAAACTCTTGTACGGGTTCAGAAGAGCGAACTGAGGAAGAGAGCCACGTTTGCGTAGCCTAACACTGAGTTGGTATAAAGCCGAACCCTTTTTAACCTCTCTTTAAGTTATTGTAAGCACACTGAGAATGTTCTGCCTGAAATTGTTCTGTCTGGATGAGATCTGATAAAGTAAACCAATGCATAACATAATGGTCTTGGCATACATGCAGCCGTACAATTCTTGTACTTAATTCCTTTCAGATGCCTTCCAAAGTAACTGGTACACAACCTTGTAAAGAAGAAGCTGTTACCTGTTAGGTTCCTTACTAATTCCAATAATGTGCTGTCATGACTAGTAAAGCAAGGAAATACTGTTAGTTTCTTAAACACTTCTGCAGCATGCAGGTGTTAATTGCTTTTTTTCGTAACCTAGTGACAAACGATAGTGACAATCAGCTGAAATCAGGTCAGTCTTATGCCATTCTATGAAAATAACTGTAAGAAATGCTGTATTCTAAGAAGAGAGAGCCTGAAAGTGAAAAAAAAGAACCCCAAACAACCCACAGCCAGCTAAAGACAGCTACAGAAATACAGCCTGCTACGAAGCAGTTCAGAGAAATTTTGGGTTAGTGCCTACCGAAAAAAGGGACTTGATGTTGAGCAAGGAATGGTGTCTCTTGGTACCCAGCAGAATTCAGAGAAGCACAGCCTTGTGAACATGTATGTAAATAAACAGGATTGCAAAAGCATACCTGTGTCATCTGTTTCTCCTTGCAGCAAAACGCATTTCTGGCAGTGCAATGTTGCCTACTTGTGTAAGAGGGAGACCATGTAAACTGAATATTTAAAAAGCTGTGCTGTGGTGACAATACCTTGTGTAAAAGATCTGCTTTTCAAGACTGTGATGTTGGATGTGGAGCGGGGGAAGACCCCTCAATCTGACGGAACAGTCGTTCATTAATAAAAATAAGCATTTTAAAAGAAAAGGGAGAAAAAAATCAAAGAGAATTGAGCTGCCAAGTAGTCTATATCATGAGTTCAGAGACACTCCTGGAAGTCTTTGAAAAGCTCCTTAATGTGCTGCTGCCCCGACCTGAGCTGCATGTTTGAAACCCACAGGTACAAAACAGGGAGGTGAAACGCAAGTCAAGCTATCTAAATTGGAGTATATTGCTCTTTCGTAATCTCTTGTCACTTGGGGTAGGACTTGTGATGCCTTTTTGATGTGTTTGTAGCACCATGCTTGGGTTTTGTACACATGCTTCTGTATTTTAGAGCATTTGTGATGGTGAAAGCAGGTTTGAAAACGTTACCTAAGAAGTAATTTCTGCCCAGCCTCACGGCAGAGGAATGAAGTATTTTAACTACTAATGCCTCCTCACTGCTCAGGCCAGCCTTGAGAGGTGATGTTTCCCCGGGTGATCAGAAGCAACGGGAGCTCAGTTTTAAGCTTGCTTTCCCAGCACTGAGATCCAGGCTGATGTTTCACATCTCTGCTATCTGAGGTGCTGCTCTTCTCTGACTGCCCCTAGCAGAAGGCTTGGGCACAGCACCTGGTGGAGCCTGGGCACAAAACACTAAAATTAAAATGCTAAAATACCTATATTGATTTAAAAAAAAGGAAAGAGGGCTTTGTAGAGACTGTTAGAGCTGTCCGATGTGTCTTCAACTGAAATCATGAAGGACAGGCATCACTGTGCCTTGAAACCAGAGATGTAGGAAAGACTTGTGCTGCCAAGGGGGAAGTTAACAAAGCTTTGGCCTTATCTAATCTGACCTGTAGGTATTTATTAACCTATCACCATGGTAATTAACCTCTGCTCAAAGTACAGTGGGGAGTGATGTTAAGGCAGCTGGTACAATTCCAGTTTTGCACAAAACAAAGTTTTGGCTTTTCCTGTAAAAATACCTAATCTGTATAAAGAATCTTTCATGACAGTCTTATTTCTTTGATCTTTTAAACTCGTTTCCTTTGGGCAGGCTTCCTCAAAGCAGTGTGCCAACCTGAAGTGCCGTAAGACGTTGCAGGGAAAGACCAGATCAAATCTGGTTGATGTGGGCATGGATGATGGTTTTGAGGCAAAAGCATAATTAATGGAGAAAGACTTGTAATTTTAGTAACCTTTTTTATGAACAAAGGGATACAAAGTATTGTCTGTATTTAAAAAGACTTAAAAATGTAGATTTTTATTTATATGCATATATGTATGTGTAATGATGCTGTGCAAGTTCCTAGAATACCTACAGTCCAAATAGGTGGTGGCCAGGCACGTTAGAGGGAGTAGGTGTAAGGAAGGTTCAGTGGTTTACACAAGTGCATGGGAAAGTTCAGGGAGAAAAAAATGATACCATCAGTCTCCTAACTTCAAGTTTCTTAGCTTTATTACACCGTTGTACGGCTTGCATGAACAAAATAGGTGCTTAGACATTCTGTTTTGAACCTTGCTTTCTTCAAGTAGAAGGCTTTTCTCGAGAATGGTTAGTAATGGCATATAGCCTATTTTGACAGAAAGCCATTTTTATAAGTAGGCATTTGTATCCGACCTTGGTTATTTCAGCTACCTGGTTGTTTAAAGGCGTGAAATAGTGCAGATATTTAATGTAGCATGCTGATGAGGCTGAACCCTTTTGAGTGTGCACTCGATGTTTGAGAAAGACTGTCAGTGTCATGTGGCTCTGGCCCTTTGCAGATTAATTGAAGTAGTGCATGCTGTAAAAGAAGCCCAGTGTCACCATTAGCACAATTTTCTGGCATTCCTACTGGCGTGATCTTTGCCGCTGCATGGGATCACCCACCCTAAAGCAGCTGCTTTCTCTGATACTGTTGCTGCTGTTGTCTGAATGTTTAATTATTAGCAAGCATTAACTGTCATGTCTAATAGTCAGGTGGTAGCATCCTGTGAGACTCTTTCCAATGATGTGGTCCAGGTTTTAATTTCGGTGACTTTACCTCTTCCCCAGGTAGTCTAGAGCAGTGTGTGAAGCAGAGGAACAGGGAGGTTCACGTTTGTATTTTTCTCTCTAGGCGATGAAAGCGACAGAATTTCTGCTCAACACCCAGTGTTTTTAATGTGGCTCTTCCATGTGCTCTTTGTATGTGGCACTTGGGGACCACGTGTTGATTGAATGCTTAACTGTGGTGCCGTTTGTTTTTTCTCTGAGCGCAATGTGTTTTGAGTGCTTCAGGTATTTCGATATGAGAGCATGTTCAGAACTTGGGACCGTTTTTGTCTCTACATGTTGTCTACCTAAGTATACATTTCCCAATCTCATTCGCATAATTCCCTCCCTGTTGGGGATCTTTTCCCATGTCAACAAATTATTGTTTTCCTACTTCCGGGCATCCATCAAGTCTAACCACTCTGGAAAAGCATGTTTGTTGGGTAGGGCTGGTTCATTTGGCAGTGAAGTGCTTTAATGCTGCTGGAACCTTTAAATGATCACAGGTTTTAAAGCTAACCTTAATTGAACGAGTCAGAGGCTTACATTTCTGAATAATTTGTCTGGCTGTGGATTATCTTTTTTAAAAAAAAAAAACTAAGAGCAAAAACCCTCTTTAAACCCCCCCTAAAACGCAACAAAACCAACCACTGAAATCTTAGGACAAAAAATCTTGGGAGGGGAGTCTTAGAATATTTTTTAAACAAAACAGTTATATCCAATATGCATAATAATGTAATAAAGTAAATTAAAATGGCTTAGACATTTTTATTTGGTTTCGCAACTTCCATGTTTGAGTAAATTGGATTTCAGCACCATGTGAAAATACTGTGAAACAATATTAAAAAAAAAAGAAA
Organism: Falco biarmicus; assembly: GCF_023638135.1. Classification (NCBI taxonomy): domain Eukaryota; kingdom Metazoa; phylum Chordata; class Aves; order Falconiformes; family Falconidae; genus Falco; species Falco biarmicus. Next base: position 29,526,275 of record NC_079300.1, on the reverse strand, counting down.
GCAAATTTTCAAGGTGTAAACATATGCTGACTGAATTTGTGAAGTAGTTATGAAGCAATTTTCAGGCTGGCGGTGTATTCCCGGAGTTCAGTCTGTGACCATGAAGTCAGGTGGCTGGGGGCAGATGTGGGGGTGTTGCTCTGACGGTGGTGCATCCCAGCAGCTGGGACTGCCCTGCGGGCACAGTGAGGGGCAGGCTGCGGGCACGGGAGACAAGGTCTGGGGGTGGGTTTAGCTTCCTTTGGGGGAGCTGGGGTTCCCCCAGCGCTGGGTAGAAAGGCTGCCACTGCCAGTGGGGGACCCCTGGCATGCTGGCAGCTGGACTATGCTCGCTTGTGTGTGTGTGTCGGGGAATTTTTTATTTATTTTTTTTTTTTTTTAAAAAAAAACAACTTCATATCACCGACTGGAGTAGAAAATGGGAAGAAGTTTCACAAACCTTATGTGCATGCTGGGTTGGCTCCTGTAGCTCTTGACCCAGTTCTGGAAGAAATAGGATTGCTGTCTGCAGTAAGTGGCAGGTAGGGACCACAGCAGAGTGAAGCAGCAGGGAGGACCTTGTACAAGAGAGTCAAATCCCCTGACGTCACAGGCTGTTTGATGCTCTGTAAGTTGTTAAATGCATTGTGAACTCTTTTTGGCATTTTCTTAGTAAAACAACTTGAAATTGGGACCTGTCAGTATATGAGTGAATAAAACAAATACCTGTATTTAAAATACAGTTTTCTTCATGAAGTATTTAAAGAAAAATTGAAATAATTGAAGCTAAAGTTCATTGTTAAATGTTCAGATAATAAAATGAAATAGTATTTAAGCAGCATTTGACTGAGCATGTGAAACCAGGGTTTGATAATCTGTTCTTCCTAGGTACCCATTTTTGTGGGGAGGCTGGGACTGTTTTCATTTGAGTTACTTGTTCCAATCAAAATTGAAGAAACTAGTAAAGTCCTGAAAAAGATGAGAGTTATTTCTTACTTTTCCAGTCTGTGGATTAAAAACTAGGTATAGAACCATAAGGTCATCTTGTTTTAGCCATTAAAACAAAAAGTTAATGAATGGTGCTCCTTGCCATCCTGTAGTATTTCCTTCTAATAAATGTGATTTAAATGTACACCTTGTATTTTTAAATGCAGTTTTTGTTTATACATGGCATTAATAGTAGTTATTAATGGGGAGTTTTGAAGGTCTTTTTTATGTCTTTTGGACAGAGATCTAACATTACAAAAGGGCTGTAGATAAACAGAACTGTAAACTCTGAAATGTTTGTATATTTCTGGTTAAGAAAGGAAATAGCAAGTCTGGTGTAATTACCATGTTTAGTTGCCAGTTGTCTTTTTTTTTTTTTTTTTTTTTTTAATTTGCCAAAAGCTGAGAAATTACTTTTTCATTAGGAAGACCACTAAAGTGCACCAGAAGAAGAAAAAAGTTATCTGTGAATGGTGAAGAGGTCTTTATTTAAATCAGTTCAGTTTACTTTCCATGCCAGTGCTTCTCTTTGGCCACTCACAGGCTGCTTCATGTTGGCCACTTGTCAGTGATGATGTCAAATAAAACTTCTCATGCCAATACCCTGTTTACTGCAGGTTTTGGTCTCCCAGCAGCTGCAGAATTCTGTAACACCAGCTGACCCTGGATTTTGTGTTTGCTGAAGTTGGGGACTGGTGGCTCCTCTGGCTCTTGCTGCACAAGAGTTTCCATTCTATACCTTTGCTTTTTCCAAACTCGTGGCTTTTGGACTGATTCCCGCCCCCCCCCCCCCCCCCCCCCCCCCCTTCTGCCCTCCAGCTTAACTGCTGCCAAAAGTGGATTTCATTTTTGGAAAGTTTGAGCAAGGGCATTTTGGAATGCCCTTTTGGAATATGGGAATACATTATGAAAATACTAGGTTCTTTTGGTACTTAAGTTAAAATACGTGGAAGCAAAAAGTTAAGATGTTCTGGAAGACATGTTTGGGAGTTTCAGAGGCAGAATTGGTTTTGATAATACTGAACTACAGTCTACTGAAAGTCATAGGCTATGCATTCTTAGTTTGTCTGTCTTCCTAAGCTAAGACGTTATGACAGAGGGAGGGAGGGAGGGAGGATCTGCTGTGTAGGTAGTGATATTTGAGAAAATAGGAAATGACAGTTGTGATGATAAAACAAAGATAACTATTGTTCCGACTTTAAAAAAATCATTTATATTTTACTTTTCTGTCCTAAAAATTGCTAATATTGAATATGTTTACTTTTCTGATGGAGAAAAAAATACATATACCTCCTTCAGTCAAGAAACTTCAGCTTAAAATGCTTGTTCCTATTAATTTCTATTCCTGTCTGATTTTGGCTTAGGACTGAGTGTGGTCTGAAGGTGTTACTCCTGCATGTGGGCAGGGGATTGCTGTGCAGGTGTTTTGCCAGTGCAGGGCCCTCTGCAGTGTCACTGCCCATCAGGATACCCTGCTTGCATAGCTCTGAGGGATCTTTTCGAGCTTGATCTGAATATACAAATAGATTTGAAAAAATCTATTGTATTGAACAGTCTTCTAATGATGACTTGTTAAAATAGTCTGTAGTCCAGCTACAGCTGTAATTTTGACCCTCCCTAGGGTCACTGGGAAAGCTTTTGTTAGCTGCCTATTTAATTTTTTTACCTTTTTTTTTTTTCTTTTTTATGTGGAATAATTCAGTAATGCCAGTAGTCGTCGTCTTGGCAGAATATAAAGAGTAATTGAGAAGTCTGGAATGGGAAATATGCAGTGTTGCGAATTTGTATTGAAAACAGGACCTTTCTGAAATGTGTTCATGCAGCTTCTTGCCCTGATGTCAAAATTACAGTAATTACTTAATTACTTAAAAGATTTTTCTTTGTGCTGCTTTTATGCAGATTGAAAAATGGCATGGAGCTTCCCACTATATAACTTTCATTTTTGTCAACTTCAAAATGTTAAGCTTTTTGGAATGGGTGGCTATAAATGTAATAAACAATTTGAGGAACTAAATAGCTGTAAGAAGAATTTTCCCACAGCATTTGAGACTTAATAATGGAAGATTGTTCTGTCTCAAGCTTTTGTAACCTATTTTTAAAATAACATAAAATAAAATGGTTACTGTTCTTTTTAAAATGTGGCATTGTTATCGTTGCTTTATGCTTTGAAGGAAGTACTATGAAATGATACTCAGCTTAGAATGAGGTTTTTCTTAACTTGTTATTACAAATGACGCCCAAAATTATAGTTGATAGCCCAGGCAAAATAATTTTGCACTTTCAACATTTAGATGGCACCTTTATCAGTTGCAAAGTGCTCCCAGCTGCAACCATCTTAATTTCTTCGTGTCTAGTTTCTCGTGACGGGAGCGCAGGCTCAACACTGGAAGTAGAGAGATCCCAGGGGTATGTATGGCATACAGGGTGCCCTTTGGGGAGGAATGAAGGCAGCTGGACTGTCATTGGGCATGGAGCTTGGTGGAGCCACAGACATGTAATTCGGTTTGAGTACACAGGTTTCTCCCATGCATGGTATTACAGAGTGATCAGGATAATTTTAACACCTGTGTATAATTAGCCATGGACAGGACACAGTTTCCTTAACACAGCACACAGTCTGATTGTAAAACTTGTCCAACTGTTAGATCTTTTACAAGTTAATCCAAGTTTATCACTTCTAACAGAAGGTGGTCAGAACCAGGATTACTGCTTATTTCACAAATGAGAAATTAAGAGACTTGGAGAGTCACAAGACATCTCCAGGTCAATGGCTTCTAGAGACTCCTAGATTTGTGAAAAGGTAGGCTGGTGTGTGCTGTCTTCTGCAGATGGAAGTGTATGAGGTTGATCAGGGTATCGCTGCATCTCTGTTAAGTATTGCTGGCTGAAAAGTATTCCTTTCTCAGATCTGTGGTACCTGTGAACAGTAGTGAACAATAATAAATGTGTATCTGTACACTTTAAAAAAAATCCTACTATATTTAAGGACATCTTCTGTTACTATTTTAAGATCTATTCAGAAGTGCAAGAAATATATTTAATTTGAAAGTTAAAAATTGAATTTTTAAAATGCATTTCGCCAGCAGCATGTGTGACCTGCGGCAAGCAGTCTGTAACATGCCTGGGAAATGTGTCTGTAGGCAGAAGAGCAAGAATGTTCTTTACTGAAGATGTGCCTTACTTTACCTGTGTCATTCCTTATTTCATTGTCCACTGAAGTGATGAGCGGGATAATTTCTCCTGATTCACAGTTCTATTTGGGAGTTTCAGCGTCACTGGCCTGATCCAGCATGATACCAAGAAACTTTTTGAATGAATGGTGTTTGTGCTAGGTGAATTTGTGTGACCTGTGCCTCACACCTGTGGTTGCCCTTATAGATAACTGTGACTTGTGAAAGTGTGAATGAGAAGGACAAGCCGAACTCGTGTTGCTCTTCTGTTTCTGTACTTTTTTCCTGAGTTATAGTGTTGGATTCAGTTGGCTCCATTCATGTCAGTGCAATTACCAAAGCTATTTCAGTCTGCAGTACAGACAGAGCTGTGTACTTGTTTTGTCTTCGCTTTTTTAAAGTGGTACAGAGGTATTTAGCTAAATTGCACACAGCTCTTTATAACATCAACCCTTAATCTCTTTTTCCTCTAAGAAGCAAGTACTCTTGAATTTTTACGCATCTCAGTAATGTGAAACAATTTCCCTGACTTGGACCATCTTTTTTAGCTGTTTTTAATGTAAAGTGGCCCGTTCTTTCTGTTAGATATTTTAATTTGCAATTTATTAAATAATTCTAATTCTATTACTAATTTATTATAATGCCTAATACTTTTAAAAGATACACTGTTCTGAGTTTAAAGAGTCAATTACAGAACTGTGTGCCTGCAGAGTCTTCCAGTACTTGTGACTTTTCCAAATAAACAAGACCTCGGTGGCATGAATACCTGAGGTGTGTTCTGCTGTATAACCTGGCCGACCAGAGTGATGCCGGACCCTGTTGCTGCAGTTGCAGGATTACTTCCATGGTCTGAGGTAGAACGTGAATCCCAGGAGCTATGCTACCTCCTCTGCACCCTGATAGCTTTTGTATGTTGCTGGAACAGGTACTGAGGGATGCAAAAGCCCTTTGGATTCTGTTCTGTGTGATCCGGATGGACTAATGCGCGGGTTCATTAATGCTTTTTTTCTTGTGGTGGCTGCTACAGTCATGCAGTAATACATGCTGAGAGCAAGCTGGTATGTTTTAATAAGCAGACTGAAGAGTAGTTGGTTTGGGTGTGCTGTGAAAGTGTCCCGTTTTTTTCCTGAATTACCGTAGCTGCTTTTTGCTGGGTTTTTTTGTGGTTTTGCCCCTAACTTGACGGTGAAAAGGGGTGGTGAGTGGGTTTCTTGAGGCAGGGATTCATTGCAAATGACTACCCAGAAAACATGGTGTGAGATGAGGGTGTTTGGGTTCCTGCTGATTTCTTTAGCAGGGAACTGTAGCCTTCCTGTTTATTTCTTAATTAACAGAATAAATACTATCACCTTTGGTTTTCTTGAACACTGTTGTAAGAAAAAAGTTAGGGTTAAGATTTTTCAAAGATGTTCCTTTGTAGAAGACGAGTTCTAGTTCTGTCAGCAAAGGCCTTGCACGTGCTGTGATGAGCAGTTGCTGCTCAGTTGGTGTCACCCCTGGCAGCCAGTCCCTGAGTCCTGCTTGCACAGCGCTCGCTTTCCTGCCCCATCAGCCAGGGCTTCCTAGGTCAGGGCTGAATCCTCTTCGGGTACAAACCACCCTGCGCCAGCCTTCCTCAGCTGTCGTGGGCTTGCTTAGAGTAGCTGCACACGTTTTCAGGTCTTGCTGGTGTGAATGTCGTGGGTGGCTGTGTAGTCCCTGGCGTCGGTGTGAGCGAGGGGGCGTGTGTCCAAACACGGTGGGTGGGGGTGGCAGCCCCTGCTTCAGGTCACTGCAGCTGGGGGAGAGCAACAATGTCCGGCTACACAAACAAATAGTGCTAGTTTATTGAAGGAGCTGCAAGTAGTTTGCAGCTGATCTAGTCTGGTCTCATAGCTGACCCTGCTTTGAGCCGGAGGTTGGACGTAGATGACCTCCTGTGGCTCCTTCCAGCTTGAGCTCCTCTGCTTCTCTGAATTGTTTGTATGGAGCCGTGCCTGTATATTGGGTATTTACTTGTTATAGTGACAAGAATAATGTGAAAAATCTTTAAGGTATTTTTCTACAGTTTCTAGAACGCCATAACTTTTCTTTAATTTGCTGTAAACTTATTCATATCAATCTCACTGTATTTTTTTCATCATCTCCTCAGTCAAAATATTATGGCCAAACATTATTGACAGAAGTTTACAAGCATCTGAATTTGATTGAATCGGACTACTTTGGGATCGAGTTCCAGAACATCCAATCATATTGGGTATGTACAGTTCCCTGACAAATTGGTATAATTAAAAGGTTGAGTGAATGCAGTTGCTCAAGTGTCAAAAGTTTCAAAGTCTGCTGGGGTCTCCTGTTAAGATTCTTTTTGATTCTTGTAAATCTGCTTCGCTCACTGGAACAACAGCTAGTAAAGCAGAGGGAGGAGGCAGATTCTACTTCTTGTTAAATCTCAAAAGAATGGGTAAAGCAGTTGAGTCGTTGCTGATGTTCCCATTTTCAGGGATATAAATAAAATCCTTGTTCCCTTTGAAAGGAGAAACATCAACTCAGTGTAGTCTGTTGAATACTTCTGAAGTCATATTACAATGTGTAATTTTGGTAGTATTTGTATTTATCTTCAGTTTATTCAGTCTTCAGTTAATTTCCCTATAGAGTCTTTATGATCTCTTTCTAATTAAACATAAGTCAGCAGGCATATAGAGCTGCAAACTTTTTAAATCAGTGAGCTAGATGAATGCTGGCACTCTGTACAAGTTGCTTAACCCTGTACCTTGCAAAGAGGACAGTGTGGCTTCTAAAGTAGAAAATGCTCCCAAAACTGTTCTAATTTTTTTCCTATTACTTAGTCTATTTTTAGGTCTCACACACAGAAAATATGACTGAAAGCATAGAGAATGCTAATAGCACTCGTACACACTGCGCTTGAGCCAAGGAGATACAGTAAAGCTTGTTTAGCTTCTGTTTTTTTCTGCAAAGTATCTTAAAATGTTTCTGCATCTAATAAGGTTGTGTAGCTCCTCGGCTGGCTCTCAGACGGAGAAGTAACTAGTAAGGACCAAACATAATTGTCTTGTTACAATTTTTTTGTTTGGGGGGGGTGGGGGGCGAAGCTGAGCATCAGAATACTTTGTATTAGTTTTGTGGATACTCCTTTTACTAGAACAAGGATAGTTTTTCTTCAAAAATGTGCTTTTCAAAAGAGGAAAATTTGTGGGAAAATACAGATTTAAAATCCCTAAGCAGGTAGGTAAGAGAGATGGACAAAGCATGGAAGGGAAAACAAGCTGGACCTTGTCGTGTTCTCCAGACCTTCTGTAAATCTGTAGCCTGGCTCCTGTCTACAGATGTGTGTTTTGGCATTTCTGTCATCTTGCCAGTGGTGGTTTGCTTTTGCTTACTTGGCTCTTCTGTCCAGATGAGCTTTAAGCACAGATCAGTGGTTTTTCTATTGATGCATGGTAAATGTCAATTCAAATAGATAAGTATGTTTTTTTAAAGCAAAGGAATTGCTGCATTACTGCAGTAAAGAAGAAATGCATACTCATAAATTACTGCTTTATTTGAATTTACTTTTGATGTTTTCATATTGTATTCAAATATAAATGTCAGTTGGTAATTTTTTTTTCTCTAATTTCAGATTTGGCTGGAACCTATGAAACCTGTTATTAAACAAGTACGGAGTAAGTAGTTTTAAAAAAGGAAGTTTTCCTTAATTTGCATCTGCTTTATGTGGGTTGCTTTCACAATTACTACTTGATTTACTGGTTATACTTCCCTGAAAATTGTAGTTAGTAGGGGTGATAGTTCCTGTTTGGGCATGTAAATCTGATGTTTTTAATATGTAGTAGGTGGTAGGTGGAGTGGAAACTTACTGAAGATAGGATTCTTTCTCTGTGATAAATATCTAGATAGATTGGATCAACTGGTGTTATGTTTAAGTGAAACATAAACCTTTTGTGAGCTTTTGTAAGTTGTGTTGTCTTATGGTGGAAAGAAAAAGGAATATTCTGGCTTGTTGTACCCGTTGCATGGGAGGAGGTAGCATGTGCAGTCGTGAAATCCTGTCTGAGAGCTGATATGCCTTTCAGAAAGGCTGCAAAGAGCTGCACTCGGAGCTTGCTGACATGCAGGCAGTTTCAGTGGGGTGGGTATTCCCATGTCATTCTCAAAAACTCTTCCAATGTGCTCAGGAGCAGCTTTGGTAAGAGAGCAGAGGTAGGAGTCACCCGCCTGGTGGGTGGCGGCAGCTTTGGAGTCCCCTTTGCTTCAGCTGTGAAAAATCTGTTCTTGCTCTTTGACTGGGAAGATACTGCAATAGTGGTGCTACCTTTGCTTTATGCTACTCTGTATAATGTGAGATACACTCCAAAAGCTAAACATAATTGAATACAATATGCTAGTTCTGGTGTTGAAAGATTATATAAACCTTTTCTTTTTCCTCTAGAATGGGGCTAAACTGTTTGCTTGTTTTCTTTCTGATTGTAAAGGCTTTGTGAATGAACAACATCAGGAAGGAGTGGTGGATTCCTACTCCTTTCAAAATCTTAATTAAAAAAGTTGAAATTTAGTATTGAGACGTAGTTTTTAGTTATTCTTCTGCCTAAAACTGATTGCCAGAAAATAAGAAATCACCAATTCCAGCTATATTTTTTTAAACTTTAAGGTCATGATTTTATCTTTTACCACCATTGTATTTTAAGCAGAAGAACCAAACCAGATATAAAAGAAGTTTTCCTTAGGAGGGTGTATAATATGTTCACTCTCTGTTTTCCCCTCCAAAAATAATTTGTTGGAGTGCCATCTTTTTATATACTCTTTTTCCAATGTTCCTAGCTGGAAGGAATTAAGTCTTAGCCAGAAGATGTGGTGGACCACACATCTGCAATGCCGCTTGCTGAGTCGTTCAGTATCCTCTTCTATACAACATAAATTGGGGAAGCTTGGCTTTAGGCCATAGGCTGATGGCCATGTTTTCTCTGATGGTACATATATTGTTCTAAAATGGTCTAAAACCATGGGGATGTGCTAACATTTACGGCTGCTCTGCTGCTTGGTGGTCTACCACTCTTGTGGCAGTGACACTGAAAGATTTCTTTTAAAATTTTTTTTAATCTTAATCTGTAGGAGATACCAGTCAGTTGTCCGGCACATGTTCAAGCTCTGAAATAAATTTTAAATTTGTAAAGTTCTGATAACTTGGGTGAGAGCTCTTTTTATTCTTTCTAAGTTAGTTGAATCCCTTCCTGGCTTTCTGCTGTTTTTAAAATTGAAATGAGACAAGACTGTAGAAAGTCTTGAAAATGTTTACAATTTAAACATTAATTGCATGTATAGTAATTTAAGCTGTTCTTTCATTGAATCGGTTAACTAACATATGATTGTAAAGAGCATCTTCCGAAGAACTCCTTTGACAGTACTGCTGAATACAAAGCCTTAAGAGGAAAATTAACTGCTTGATAATGTGTACATTCCAGAAGTAAGCAACTTAAGCTACGGTAATGGGAAGACACATCTGACAATACAGCTGTGCAAGGCTAGCCACATCTGCTGGGGCTTCAGCCTCTACACGCCCTGGCCATGCTGGGGCTGCCCTTCCCTGGTGCCCCTCTGCCTGGCTCCCTGGGGGCAGCTGAGAGCAGCTGGTGCACCCACAGGTGGCCTGCTCCTTCTGCGTGCCTCTGCTCAGCCCTGCTCTGCCTGTGGCTGCTGGCTGTTTCCCAAGGGAAAGTGAAGTTCTGTAAGAAAGAGATCTGTGGAGTCTGCTCATGTGCATGAAATGCCTGAACTTGGCATGGAGGGATGATCTTTTCCAGTGTTCTCACTTTGAGAAGTTTTATTTAGGTTCTTTTTTTTTGTTTGTTTGGGGTTGGGTTTTTTGTTTGTTTGGTTTGGTTTTTTAATAATTTAATGATTTTGGAGTTAACCTTGTACCTTTTAGTCCAGCAGTAGGAGAATGCTAGATTTTATCATGTGCTTTAAGGTAATATAGCTCAAATCTGTTAGCTTATGTTGATGATGATTGCTGTGTAGTCAATAAGCGTGCAGTTCTGAGTTTTTGACATACCTTCTAAACCCAAAAATCTAGATTATTAACATTAATTCAAATTAATTTTGGTTAGTGACCTATTCTGAGATGTATAGAACTTTGTGTTGTGTGATAAAGATTTTATTTTTGATTAATTTCAAATAAATGCAGTCAGTTTTACCACTGAACCACTCCAGAAGGCAAGGAGTTTAGATCCAAATTTCTGACTTTGTAACGGGCTCACAATATCAGGTTGGCATTTGGGTACCTTCTCTGAGGTGTTGCCAGTTTTATATAGTGCTGCATTCGCCATACCTGCATGGGTAGTTTTTTCTGATTTTGTTGTTGGTTTTGTTCAGATTAGACTTGCTACAATAAATTTTGCATCTTGGTTAAGACTGGCCCAGTGTTTCTTTTTCTAATTAGAATGGGATTTATGTATAGATTAAAGGCAAGATTTTTTTAAAAAAGAGTTGTGCTACAGAAGCAAATATGCAGTATTATGGTTTTATTTTTATTATTTATTGTCACTCAATGTAAGCGATGCTCAAAACACTGCCAGAATTGCTCTTGCAGCAATACTTTCCAGTTGATTGGTGTGAGTAACGTGCTGGTTCTTAACCTTGTGAATGTCTTCCAAAGTCTGAGGATCTTCAGAAATTTGATGTAAGGTCCTAGTGTTTGACTGGGATCATTAAAACTATTTTCCTCCCTTGGTATGTCTCAAGAGCTATAAAATCCTTAGTAAGGTTTAAGTCTCTGCCAAATGTGAGCTTTGTGTATTGTTATAGGGTGTTATTTCCAGCCTCCTTTAATTTCTAGATACTGTACTGTAATTAGGGTGCAGATTTTAGGGTTTTTTTGTTCACCAAAGCTTTGGTAATTCTGGGATTGAAGGCTGGGAGCTGCCCTTCTGACAGCTGCGATAGTCTGAGAGTTAGTTCTCCCAGCTACTTGGCACAAAGCAGTTTGTTATTCTCCCATTAGCAAACAAGAGGGTGAGAGTGTGGAGGAATGTTTGGTGTGTGGGAGTTGGGTATTCCAGGCAGAAGGAATTGGTGTACTCTGAGGCTGATGAGGTTAAATTGGACATTGTCAAGCTTTGAGAGATCTTGGTACTTAAGATAAAGCAGACTGGCTTGTTGCTTACCAATGTGCTCAAATAAATTTGCTTATTTATTTATTTTTTAAAATTTGGCTAAGATTGCTTTGAAACAGCAGTGGCATGCGGGCTCCCAGGGTGGATGGGGCTGGAAGGCACCTCTGGAGGTCACGTGTAAGTAGAGCTGGCTTCGAGGTTCAGTCCAGTCATGAAATGCACGGGTATCCTGCTCATAGTGCCCAGAAGAGAAAAAGTCTAGAAAGAAGAGGGGTGGTAGTTTTTCCCTTCCTAGGTCCTCCTCTGCCTTTTAGTGGGGGTCTATCTTTCCCCCGTTTGTCCTGCCTTTCTCTGGTTCCACATGCTCCAGGGGAGCTGTCCTTGCTCCTTGTGGGAAGGTGCATGCTGGGGGACGGGCCTCAGTCTGTTGCAGTCGAGTGGAGATGCTGTCAGTGGCGCTGCGGTGGATGCCCGGCAATCCTCGGGCCCCGGGGGATGCCTCCGAACGTGAGCTGGGTGCCTAGCAAGCTTCTCTTAGCAAGGGCTGGCCAGCGCTCTGTCTGCTGGTCAGCCAGCACAGATGGATGCGGCAGAACGGTGGTGCCCAGCTGTGGCACGGTAAGGGATTGTGGTGCCCTGGAATATTCCTCCGAAAATACCAGTGAAACAAGGGATTGTGGGCATAGAGGCAGCGGGTCAGTGGGCTGGGTTGTGGTGCTGAAACTGTTAACGCAGTCCAGTCGCAGTTGGGTTTTCTTGTTGTAAAATGTTACACAGAGGGTTACGGACTGTTCCAAATAGTTATTTAGGATTCTGTTTAGATGTAAACATTAAGTAAGTTTTCTCCTTGTTGAGATTGACAAAACAGTGTTAAAAAATGGTAAGAAATGGGTATTAATGGGCGTGCTGGGAGCAGGCTGCAAACATGCTTTTATCTCTATGGGAGCCATCTGGGTCTGGCCAGACTCGTTGGTTCAGTTTGTCAGCACCTCTGGTGATGGTAGTGCTTGGTGCTGGGAGAGCCTGTGGGGTGTGTCTCCACCCTCTTCCCCTTCTGAGAGCCTCTCACTAGGTCATCTGTGATGCTTCTGTAGTTTTGACGTAAGGTAGTTGCTTTGGTGTATTACAGCTTTCGTGTTGCATGAAACTATCTTTGCAGCATTCAGACTGCAGACTCGCCTCAGAAGCAGAGTAGGTAGTTTTCAGAGGAACTACCTGCTGTATCTCCGTTGACATGGACTGTTGATACCCCGTAGGTCTCCTATAGTTAGCTGGCAAGCTGAAAACTGGCTCAACTTCATGCGTGTTATATTTCTCTGCATGTTAGAAAACATAATATGCATGCACTTATGAAGAACAAGAATTTCTTGTGAAATAACTAGTTTTTCTTGCAGGACCAAAGACTACAATGCTTCGTCTAGCTGTGAAGTTTTTCCCTCCAGACCCGGGTCAGCTGCAGGAGGAATATACTAGGTAAAGTATTTTTTGAAGAATTTTATTTGCATTACCTAGTGAAATAATAGGAAGGTAAGAGTAGGAGGATGTTGCATCTGTTTCCAAACAAAACTTACATTGAAAGTGAGTGAAAGCACTTTCCATCACTGTCATAGTTTCAGCAGACACATGTTGGCAGATGAATGTTACTGGAAAAAATATTTTTCAAAACAGAAAACAGTGCAGGTTAGGGCTTGCCAAACATTACAGTATCAAAAGAGACGGGCTATAGAGGAAATGCTAAAATTCTTAAACAGTACCTACAGAAAATAATCAGTACATGTTTTAAAAAATTACTTTATAATTTAAACTTCTAATGTCTACACTTGTAAGTATTCTACAGCTAGCAAACACACAGTACTGTTCAGCACACATACTGTTTTTCATCAGCTCATCATGGGTCTCTTTTGCTGATTGCTAAAGCAGTCTTTGCTTTAAATTTAACTTTGGTAAATGAAGCAGACCTCTCTGCTTGCCAGCATCTGGGAACGTGGTTTGAAGCCTGTGCCTCTAATAAGGGCATTATCCAGGACTTCAGTGTTTGAAGAGCTAATTTAGTGCTTTTCCCAGATTTGCTGCTTTTAGTTGTAATTCCTTTTAGAGATCAACAGAGGTTCTTTATCCTTCAGACTGATTTTAGAGCAAACCAGCATGATAACTGCTGTAATGCAATGCGATTGTCCGTTGTAATCATAAATACAATATAAATATTTCCTTTGCTCCCCATTTTCTTATGTTAACTGCTGTTTCTTGTAAGAATTTAATTAGAAATACAGCTTTTTGGAGCACGAACCATATTTTTGTCTATTTATGGAGTATTTATTATGGGATTCTGGTCTTTGCTTAGAGCATCTAGGTATTTCGTAATGCTACTAATGATTTATAGACTTTATTGTGAGTGTATTGAAGAAACCAAGATAGCTGAGGTATGCAGAAAACAGAACATCCTTTATAGAAGTCTTTAGTACATACTTACGGTACTTCAAAACTAAAAAAAAAACCCCACATTCAAAATGTATACCTTTTTGTTATCTTTTTGCATCAAGAATGTCATACATAATGTTTTAAAATTAATTCTTCTTACAAAAAAATTACTGTTCTCTTTCAGGGTATAATTTGCTAAAGAATATTGATCAGTCTGTCAGTTTAGAGGTTTATAGTAATGAGTTGCTGCCTATTTATTTGAGTCCTTATTGCACCTTTTTCAAGTAAAAAGCACAAAAGACTTGCCAGCATTCCATTCATAAAAATACATTAAAATTGGTTTAGGTTACAAAATTGGTCCTTATCAGCATACTTTCAAGCCTGCCATGTTTTTCTTCTATCCTTCTATGTTTCGCAGGCAGCTTGTTACTTATACAAAACTGTTAAACAGAAATCTATTCCTCTTTAGCAGCTGATTGGAAAATACTTTAGTTAAGAGTTTAGAAGTATAAGAAGATGGTATTTAACCTCGTACTGTCTTTGTAGGCTGCTAACATTGTAATCCTGGAAAATATAACCACTGAGTAAATTAATTGAGTGCTAGAAGAAATGCTCATTGTTTTTCCTAACAAGATAATAGAAACGGTGATGTTCTTCCATCATTTTTCTAGTAAATAAAATCACTTGGAAGTGTTCATTAAGATTCTTTCTAGCTAAAAATTACATCTGCTGTTACTTCACGAATCAGACTTGTTAAAAGTGTGATTTTCCTTTTGCTTCCTTGTTCCTGTGTGTGTATTGATGCTGATAAATTGCACTAGATTAGTCACGGGTTATTTGGTTTGGCTGCCAAGGATGGTCAAATCAGGCTTCTGTGTTACCTTGTTTTTTGAGAGAAGAAGAATTAGGAGATGCTGGTTTTATAAAATCCTGCTCAGTCATTTTATTGTTCTCTCATGTGTCGAGGTGGTTACTTGTAACTCTAGTACTTACAACTCTCTCTCAGGTACCTGTTTGCGTTGCAAATCAAGAGAGATTTGGCAGAGGAGCGACTGACCTGCAGCGACAATACGGCCGCTCTTCTGGTCTCACACCTTCTGCAATGTGAGTATCCCAACTGTGGTGACGCTGGGTGATGTTGCCATTGCTAACCCAAGTCAAAATAGCATACAGTAGCTTTTGGTAACTAAAAGCATTTTCTGTCTCGTGGTATTTCCTTCCCTACATGCAGTAAACCCCATTGGTTTTGAACACTGGGATTATCATCAGGGCTAGCTGTGGTGAGGAACAGCTGGTGCTTGTGTACAAGATAACTTTGGCTTCATGGAGGCTACGAAACCCAACCCCTTGCGTGCTGTCTGTTTTCCCTGGCTCTGCAAACCAGGTCACTAGTGCTCATCATCTTCCAGGCAGCTGCTTCCATCTGCCTCGGTGCTTCCTTGGCTTTGTTTCTCACTTTCCCTGTGGCTGGGGGGGAGATAAGTGTGCAGAGACAGGGCTGAAATAAAACTAGAATTATGTGCCGGAACAATTTCAACAGTAGGGTTGTCAGCAGCTTTTCTCCTTGCTTGGAATGAAAATGGAAATGGGAAGCAATTGATTTGGATGCTCTCCATGTTGCTGCTCGCTCGCTCTGTACGCACCTAAAGACCTAAAAACGTGGCCTGTAGGGTGAGCAGGTTGAAAACTTTGAATAGGTTCAGACACTAAATCAGCTCGAGCAGCAGCCAAGTGATACAGTGGTTACAAATCTGCAACCTGAGCTGCAGAAACAGGATTTTGTGCCCCCTTGCTGACTTGAAACAAAAGCTATTAAATAATACCTCTTCACATGTGCACCGCTGAATAGTTATTAGTTATATAATTCTGCATTGTAAAATAATAATATTAGTTAGTGGTGATTTTATCGGAAGAGCAACGTGTGTGTACCATCAGTGAGTGACACAATTAAGATGTGCTCATGACTTTCCAGTGTGGAGCTGGCAAGCAAATCTCAGCATCTGGCCTTGCTTAGCTTGCTTCTACTCTACTAGAAAATCAGAAGTGAGAAAGAATATGATTATTTTTAACATAAATTATTTTACAAAAGTGCCTTTCAATGTTTTTTTTCTTGTTTCATAGGCTGGCTTGATTTCAAACAGGATATTGCTGTGTGTTTTTTAAGAACAGCTGCCTTGGATGAGATTATTAGTTCACTTAGTCCACTCTCTCTGACAGCAGTTGATAGCAGATGCTGTAGGGAAGCCCCCAGAGCAAGCATATGGCATCGCTTCCTTTGCTGCACCAATCCAGTAATCTTTGCATGTGGCCTTTCTAAGTCAAAGATTGACTCTGCATTTCTTTATGTAGTTGCCCTTGATGAACTTTGCTTCCATGTATTTGTCTGCCTTCTGAATTTGCTTATATTTTTGGCATCCTTCCATGAAAGTGAGCGTCACAGCTTAGTTTTTGGGAGGTTTGTAGGAAAATGTATGTCCTTTTGTCTTTTTAAAACATTTGCATTTTAATGTAATATGTAACTTCCTATTTTATTATCAGAAAAAATAAATAACTTTTTAAAAATTTATTTCTTCAATTTGTGATTTTTATATATGTTTGTCATATCTTCTGCCTGCCTCATGATTTTCTTTTCCAAGCCAAAGGCTTCTGGTTGTTTCATGTCTTACTAGATGGAAGCTGCTTTGCACTTCTGATGCATGCTTTTTTCTCTTATAAATCTCTTCCTAAATCCACCATGTCATTTCTGAAAGGCGTGGATATTTGAAGGGGAGACTGAAACTCAAGATGTAGGTGCTCTGGGGATATATAGGCACGTAATGCTGCCTTCTCTTTTTGCTAGGTACTTATTTTTGGACAATTCCTAACATGTAGTTTGCCATCTTCCCAAGTAGAGGCTTGTCTATAACTCTTACTTATATTTAGAAAAAATTAAATTGAAATATGCTGGTTTGGTATGAGGTATCTGTAAGGAAGAAATATTTAGACACCTCATGGGTCGTCTTCTATAAGTCTCACATCTTTGACTGTAAAGAAGTCTAAATTTTCCAAACGATGTTCAAATAATACTGTAATTCCCAGGAAGTCTCTCTGGGGTAAATGTGAGTGTTTTGTGAAATAAAGCTGGATACAAAGCATAATGCACAAATTTGAAGCACTTAAAAGGAAAATACATTCGGGCTCTTGGAGTCTCTGTAATTCCTTACCATGTATTTTCTTTCATTGTTTCTTCTTACATTGTTTTGTTTTCTGTAATAGCTGAAATAGGGGATTTCGATGAATCAGAGGATCGAGAACACCTTAAAACAAACCAGTATTTGCCAAACCAGGAAAGAATTGAAGGGAAGATTCTGGAGTTCCACAGGAAGCATGTGTAAGTGAGGATTAATGTATGCCACTAATGTATACTCCTGGGGAGCAGGTGGACCTGCTTGGTGGAGGTTGAGCACACTACGTGGTAGGATGATGTAAGATTGTATGAGTTAAATGCCATTTACATCTAGCAAGAAAAGTTGGATGGAACAATAGTTACATAGTTAGCGCAGAGTTGTTGGGCAGTAGTTTTTCTCCAGTAATTTTTTTTCAGCGTACCTTTAATAACGTACCAAAGAGAGCTATCATGAGCTTGTAATAATGGCTTTAGGCAAAATCATTCTACAGAATTTCCAGTCTACATAAAGTTTAAGTTCAGCTTGCCATAAAATGCTTAAGTCTTGCTTTTGTCTAAATAACTAGAAATCAATTGCATTGTACTCATTCTGTGTTCATTAAGCGTAAAGGAGATGGAGAAGGATGGAGGGAGAGGGGAAGACAGAACTTCCATCAGAAGTTATGCAATACCCTATTTTGCAGGTGGAGTATATTTGAAATATGTAACATTTATTAAGGGACAAATAAACTATTTGCTACAAATATAAAATTAATTCCAACACACAGTCAGGAACTGCAGAAATTAATGTTTCGTTGTTTGAAATGCCCACTTCTCCCACCATGCATGTTCTATGTACAGTAAGGTCGTGTGTTTTACAGTCTAATCTGGCTGGTCTTAAAATGTGAAGATCTACTTGGTGTGTGCAGTGTAAAATATTTTGGTAAGGAAGAAGATTTGGAGCAGGCAGTTGACATGGTGCTTGTGAAGGAGAAGTTAGCCTACAGGGAGGCTTTGTTGTGACCAAAATACAACTTGGAAGATCAGGGTTTGCATTGGACATTATATGTTTGCCACGGTATCATTCATTTAGGCTTTGAAGCACACAATGTTAATATCACTGAGAGATTCCAGAGTGTTACCTGCCATAATGCTCCTAACTTGTGCAGTTCTCAGAGTTGACAGGTTAAAGCAAGAGGTGTTCGATAAAATGGTGATAAGGGGCTGGATTTCACCCAACAGGTCTTTTCCTGTAGTTTTTGCGACCCTGCATATCAGGATTTAGCAATCTGAAGTGCTTCTATTAGTTGAGAATATCCACGTGTACAGTTTGTTGTTCATGGTTTTGCTTTAAGTCAAATACTGTATTAGAAACACAAATTTTCCTTTTGCTCTATGTGGGTAAACTCAGGAATTGTTGCTGATTAACTTTTAAGACAGAACAAGGATTTTTTTCAGAGCAGCATCTGTGTTTCAGGCGAAGACATGTCCTGTATTACTGCAAAATCAGTTCCTGAGAATTTCAATAATTAACTGTTTGCTTTTTATGATCACTCATTTTCAGTTGAAATTATTGGTATGATGGAAGTTCAGCTTTGTCGATTCTTGATGAAATCAGACGTTTGTTACTTTTTTTCTGCTTTTGAACCTTTGAGGTGCACATGGAAGTGATGAAGGAACAGACTAGATGTTGTTTAAGTATTTTGAAGTAACTTCGAAGTAAATTAAAATGTATGCTGGGATTCTTCACCTTGGTAGAAGGTAGCTGGAAGAGAGAAACCGTTAATTGCACAGAAATATTTCATTATTGTTCTCATGTCAAAAGAAAAATGCTGAAGCAAACAGGCAGTAACTTCAAAGCAAATTAAAAGAGGAGGAACAACATCCTTTTCTTACAGCTTGTAATGACTTTGTGAAACTTACTGCTGCAAGATGCTGTGGAGTCTAAAGCTACGAATGGCTTCATGATAGGTTTTTGATGACATCACACAGTATAGGCTGGTGGCTTTCAAATTTGTTATGAAATGTGTGATTTCTTAGATCTGGGATAAGAACATCCAGACCATGCACAGAACAGCCCTTTGTTAATCACGTGCATGGATCTGACTAAGTTGCTTCTGCTTGTGGGGAGTTTTCTTGGTTTACCTTGCTTGATAGAAAGGTTGTGACTGCCTTCTGGGGGAGTCAGGGACTGCATGGTGCAGTTGACATGCTGGAGGGAAGGGATGCCATCCATGGGGACGTTGACAGGCTGGAGAGGTGGGCCCGTCTGAACCTCATGGAGTCCAACAAGGCCAAGTGCAAGGTCCTGCACAGGGGTCGGGGCAATCCCAAACACAAATACAGGCTGGGTGGAGAATGGATTGGGAGCAGCCCTGAGAAGGGCTGGGGGTGCTGGTGGACAAGCAGCTCAGCATCACCCAGCCGTGTGCATTTGCATCCCCGAAAGCCAGCCGTGCCCTGGGCTGCATCCTCAGCAGCGTGGCCGGCGATTCTCCCCCTCTGCTCCGCTCTGGTGAGACCCCCCTGCAGCGCTGCGTCCAGCCCTGGGGCCCCCAGCACAGGAAGGGCACGGACCTGTTAGAGCAGGGCCAGAGGCTGTGGAGGGGATGAGGAGCCTGGAGCACCTCTCCTGCGGAGACAGGCTGGGAGAGCTGGGGCTGTTCAGCCTGGCGAAGAGGAGGCTGGGGCAGACGTGCTGGCAGCCATCCAGTACCTAAAGGGGCCTGCAAGAAAGCTGGGAGGGACACGCAATGACAGGACAAGGGGGAGCAGTTTGAAGCTGAAAGAGGGGAGATTCAGCGTAGCTATTAGGAAGAAATTCTTTGCTGAGAGGGCGGCGAGGCGCCGGCACAGGCTGCCCCGAGCAGCTGTGGGTGCCCCATCCCTGGCAGCGCCCAGGGCCAGGCTGGACGGGGCTGGGAGCAGCCTGGGCTGCTGGAAGGTGACCGTGGTCCCTCCTCTATGACATAATTTTATTAATCAGGTTTGGGCTTTTTTCAAACAAGTTACTTCTAATTGTACTTTACAGTAAGGAAAGCTTGTATTTTTGCCTGTCTGGAAGAAGTCAGAGGATGGTTAATGGGAAAATATTCCTTTCTTCATATGTCTACTTTTCATTAGTTTAATGAGGATTGCATCTAATATAGCCATATTATTAAAATGATTGCAAATCTTATTTTAAGGCCGTGTTTTAGATGTGTACATTGAAACCATGTTAAGATTAAAAGCTGAGGCATGTGATTAGAAAAAGTTAGGATCAAACGTTGGCAATACCCGAGTACCTTGGATGCATGTTTTAAATCCCCCTGTGCCTTTGGAAAAATTTTTGCTAGAGACATGTAACTTTGGAAGCACTGCAGTCCTAAAAATAGCTGTAACTTCCTTACACGTCTCTTCTCTCTTCCCTTACCCAGGCCACCCTTTTCCATTTTTAGTAGTTGTGAATGTCCTGTGCTTTCTCAGAGCGTAGACACATTTTTCCTCATTTCTGTTAGAAGAAGCAAGCAGGAGCATGGACCTTGGGCGTTTGTCTGCTTCCTGGCGAGTGCACAGTGCGGTTAAACAGACAAAATACTTCTCTCTTAGCATCCTTGTGTGTAAATATTTTTTTTTTTGGGGGGGGGTATTCTTATTTTTTATTTCCTTTGCTTGACCTTATTATTCCCCCACTTACCTTCAGCAGACTGATTCTGTCTTCCACTGATTGCTTTTGACAGGGACTTCTCATGTTAAACATAGCTTCTACGAAAAGAAACCCATTCCTAGCAGGATGGCTCATCTCCAGGTTGTTACTGCATCATCTTCTTTCTGCCTCTGTTTTCCTTCTTCTCAGCCCTTGCTTTGTCTTTGACACACTTACTTGTGTACCAGTTTACAGGGGGATTCTGTGTCATATCAAGGCGGGAGCATCGATTTGTCTTTCTCAGGCTGGACTTGCAGCAGGACGCGTTCTGGCACCGTGCGTGAGTTGGGGGAGCAGGACAATGTGTCTGCCTTTGCAGAGAGTGCTCAGTCTCTTTGAATGATGTAGAGTGTCTCCTCACGTTAGAAAGTTGTTGTTTGATTTTTATTTTTTATACATTTTTATTGCTTCACGGTAGCTATTAGAAGTGGTAGAAGAACATCAAGCTGAATAAAACAGAATCTGTGTGCCCAGTTCCATTCTGTATCAAAAGAAGAGAAAATATGTTGAGAATATTATATTCAGAAAGGTGGGAATTGAAAAATTTTCTATTAAATATCCGTTTTTTTTCATTCTGTTTTAAAAATACTTCCTTTTACTTCCACAGATATAGAAATACAGGTTTTGTATTTAACTTTGCAAGCGTAGTAACAATAAACAGGATGAGTTGCATTTTTGGTATATTATATTACTTAGTTGCTTCAGCAAGAGCCAGGATTAACTCTACTGACTTTATTTTTATAGTTTATATAAAAAAAAATTATTTTGAAGATCATGTATTGGTGGCGGTGCAGTTAAATGCTGGCACCCCGGGCACTTAACATGCAATGCTTACTGCCTTCCTGAAAGTAGAATGAATAGAGTACTTGCTGCGGGGTGAATGTAGTCCAGAATTAAACGTAGCATAATTTGCTTGCATTCAGATGGCTTTGGGTTTTTTTGTGTGTACATAAATCAGGAAGGAAATGGAAGGTTTGATAGATCTATATTTATGTTTACTGTTATGCCTCATGTTCTTTCACAGCTTGTTAGCCTAGTTGTCCATGATTTAAATTCTTCAAATTGTTTGTAAATTAGCAAAAAATATAGCTTGCTACAATATTGTTTAAATATATAGATTGTTTTTAATAATATCTACATATGCAGCGTTTTGACACTTCATGTTTAAGATTCTATTTTAGTCACTGGTTTTAAATGCTCTGTAAATCACCCAGCATTTAACAGCATTTATTTTGAATAGATTGCCCCGATTGCCACGTGAATATTGTAATACACTACCAGTATTTGCCTAGATGTATGTATGTACGGAACCTTTACACTAAAACATACTGTGTTGACAGCAGTTTTTGCTGGAAAATACGTGTATTAGATAGTCTGTTGTCCATTGACCTGGGGAAGATTAAGTAGATTTATCTGCTTAATGGATGAACAAAATTAGACCAGATTGTTTTCAGGCTGGTCTGTGCAGCTTAGTCTGCAGCAAACATCTTGAGGATAATTACTTTGAAACTTGCTTCTTGTTTGTAACTGTTTGTGGTGCAGCGTGAGCTGCCGGGCATCGCTCCTGGCTTTCCTCGTTCAAGGCCTCCTCCTTCCTTGGTAGCTGCAGGCAGGTTGTATGCATGAGAGCACTCTTAAAACTCTTGGGATTTTTTATTCACTGAGATGTGCTGTGCTTTGGATCACGTCTAATGGAACATAAAATAACTGTCAGTGGTTCTGCATCAGTTACACTGAACTGTTCATGAAGAATTTTTAGTACTACACAGCTCCAACTTTTTAGTTGCCATTTTATCCTAATCTTTGTTTCCCTTCTCTTCCAAACCCCCTTCCCAGCCTCCGGCAGCCTTAGCATCCTCAGCACCCTCTTTAAATGACAAAGCACCACTTTCATTCTTAATGTTGCTCTGTTCAGAAGAATTATAGCAGGAATTAGTGTGGGTGAGAGTTATACACAGTGCTTTCAGAGTGTAACTCAGGAAGCTGTGGCCAAAATTAATATTTATGATCTACCTTTTTGTCTTGTATAATAAACAGGAACTATGGGAGTTTAGCTATTTTGATGTAGTTAAGGAATCTATGAAAGAAATGCCAGTAATACTTAAAGCCGGTATAAAACCACTTATATTCCCTCATTACTCATTTCAGTAGGGGAGAAGAAATCTGCTTTACTAGTTTAAGCTCTTAGACATAACTAGTACATGTGGTGGTAACACTGGTCGACATGCAGCTACAAGACTATGTAGTTTGGCGTTTCTTTTATGTATTCCCTTTCTATATTACCTTTATATGTACACAGTCATATCGTACTGACATTTGAATATGGACTGAAGTTGTGAAGTTAGTAACTTCACTGAATCCCTGCTTTTCTTCAGTTGGCAAAATAAATTTTGAATTTCCAGTTGTAATGTTAAAGATTTTTTTTTTTTTTCATCTCCAGAATAAGGTAATAGAATACTGTTGAAATCCTGTTGTCAAATATATGTGTATTCAGGCTTACTTTGAGTGCATTTTTGTGTTTGTGTTAGCCTAAGGAGCATTTTACTAAGAATCAAAGAAGCATTGTTTCTTCTAACAACTTCAATTTTTAAAATGTTAACATATGAAATAAATTTCATTATTACACTCTCAATTGTAGAGAAAATTCCTACATGCAGTTAATATTACTGTTGTCATCCCCATTTCTGGTAAATTATATTCTCAATTTGTATTTAAAAGAAATCTAAATAAAAAGAAATCTAAAAGAAGGTTGTTTAATCTAAAACATGACTATAGGTAGGTAGAAGGAGGTATTTTTAAGGAGCATGCCTAGAAAGGCAAGTCAGGATAGCAGGACCATTTATTTAATACTGATGTGATTGGCACTACTATACATGAAAATGAATCATGCTACAAATAGTTTATCGTCTGTTTTAATGAAATTAAATACAGATTTATGCAAGGCAGGCCATTTCTTGGAAAACAGGATTTTAAAAATTTCTCTTTGTGTGTGCAGGAATCTAACCTGGTTTCAGCACTAGTTGGTTGTAAATAGAGTAATAATCAGTTTTTATCCCCTGTGTCTTCCTTGTACCGTTACGTTTATTCTAGTGAACTTGCACATTGTGAGAAGAATCCAATCAATGCAGTAGCATAGGTGGCTTGTGCTGTGCTTGCTTGGAAGGAATGTTTTTTATTTCTAGTCATTTTCATATGGAGACAAGGGGTCCCTTTATACAGCTGTGACTGAAGCAGTGTCACTGGTCCCAGTGCGCTGGCACCTCCTGTGCTGCTTTTGTTTCTGCGGAGTTAGCACAGAAGGGTCTCCTGCCTTAGCTAGTTCTCTTGGACTGTATTTATGTCTAAAATTGGGTGGTAGTGTTGTCTTGCAGTATGTTTTTAGTTCAGAGACTACCTTAGGTGACAGGCTTGTGCTTGTAACAAGGACTTTTTTACTTTGTAGTCTAATTGTGGCATGTTGAGAAGCAAGAAATTCTTCATTTCCACAGCAGCATTTGCTTGTTCTTGA
Organism: Falco biarmicus; assembly: GCF_023638135.1. Classification (NCBI taxonomy): domain Eukaryota; kingdom Metazoa; phylum Chordata; class Aves; order Falconiformes; family Falconidae; genus Falco; species Falco biarmicus. Next base: position 29,502,280 of record NC_079300.1, on the reverse strand, counting down.
AGTGTCGTAAACCCTATGTCAGGACCCCAGACCGTTAGAGACAGTTTTGACTTGTAGGAAAAAGGTCTTGTCAATACAAGTACCAGTGTTTCACTAGATCATCTCAAGGCTTGTGAAATTATATATTTTGGGTTGGTCCATATTTTGGGGTCTTGGACCTCACGTGTTTTGGTGGCATGACCGCCTTCTGTGTCCTGGGCAAGAGGTGTTTCAGGCACTGTACATCTCCTGCTCCATGGGCTTGCTGTCGTCTCTGCACTGGCGCTGCCATCTGAACCAGATGCACAGTCCATGGTCACCCCTCCTGTTCCTGAGAGCCAGCTGACAAATGCACTTTAATCTGCTAAACTCCCTCTCGTGGAGAAAAATGAGGGGGAAGGGGAAAAAACAAAAAAAAAAAACCCAAAAAACAAAACAACAACAACAAAAAAGACAGACAGATGATTCAGGACTGTTTTGTCATGCAGGAAAACAAAATGTCAATTGTTTGACTTGAGCAAACTTGCAGACTTCTGGTGAATTAAATGAAGGCTGAATCTGTGACTGGTGCATGCCAGAGTCTGTAACAGTTTCTGTATTGCTTGCTCGGATTTTATGCACACTCAGAAAGGAGGTGCTCCATGTGTGTACACCTTCCTCCTGTTTTCAAAGTCGTTTCAACAGAAAATGATACCTAATTTTTAAAATTCTTCTCCAGATCTCCTGGCAGGGAGGAAATAATAAAGCCAAAGACTAAGGGAATGCGTTGCACCCAACAGTACTAGCGTTAAGAATTCTGATGTAGCCCCAAAGCCCTACCTGGAATGGGTTATTCTGTTGCAATATTTACTTTGCTTCTGTTGTGCTGGCTGTGCAGCTCTTTCCTCTCTCGCTCTTACTAACGTGTATACCAGCAAGCAGAACAAGGAGCTCTGTGGACTGAATTCAAGTTTATTCAACTTCATTGTTTCTGAACTGAAATAGCTCTGAACTAGTTACCATTTATTTCAGTGCCTTTGTCTATGGAATGCGTTTTAGGTTGGTCATCTGCCATTGCATGTTGCTCCTATTACAAAAGTTTCAGTGTAATACTTAATCTGGAGTGAAACTGCCCGGCTGGGTAAGATAGCAATTTCTTATTTAGTGCCAGAGTTCAGACTTACATGTATTAGCCACGTTGGCAATATTGTAGAATCAGATTTTCCTTAAATTTCTTCCTCATTATAGGGGTCAAACTCCTGCTGAATCAGACTTTCAAGTGCTTGAAATTGCTCGGAAACTGGAGATGTATGGCATCAGATTTCACCTTGCATCTGACCGTGAGGGCACCAAAATTAATCTAGCTGTTTCACACATGGGTGTGCTGGTATTCCAGGTAAGGTGGGTAGGGCAGGCTGGGTACATGTGCCTGTCTTTCCATTAGCACATGCTGGGAGTAAGTCTCTGACATTAACTTCAGGTGTCTCTGCTTTTAAAATTTAGCACGTTTTTATGGTCAAGGGAGTGTCGCTTAAACCTCCAAAATACTGTTTGGTGCAGTTTGTCCTTGTTGGTGCAGAGAGAAGAGCATCAAAACCAACAGTGACAGGAAAGTAGAAGAGTTTTTGTTCTCTGCTTGAAAGTTATGTACGTGTTCAGAGAAAATCATCAATTCATTTGATACAGTCCTGGAATAGATCTGGAATCCTGGAATTTTTGTTCAGTTTCCCTTGTTCTGATGTTACAGTATATTTTTGCTGGGGTAATGCTTCTCTTAGCGTATAGAAGTGCTGTTTCATTGGAGTGATTGGACCAATTAGAATTACTACTTTTATCGTATTAAATAAGCAACTTGATGATCAGAGTTCTGTTTTTGAATGTGATCATATTGTTTTCCTCCCCCACAAAACACACAGGCAGCCAACCTACTGAAATATTTCCATTTAGGCACTTATTTGCCATTCATTTTGTGTGTTACCTGTCCTTTTCTTACGCTGGGGCAGCTTTTTTGGAGATGCATGGGCCACTGCAGTCCTGCAGTTCTCAGTTGTCCTCAGTAGCCTCTCAGCTCCTGAGGTTTCCATCATTTCAGCTCATTTGGGTCTTTCTCTTGAAGTACCATTTTTTTGTCTCCTGTTGCTTATAGGGGGTAACAGGAGAATTGCTGTGGTAGTGAGTGCTGGTGAGGTCCTTCCCTGAGGCTTCGGGAGTCAGTGGTATGGGGAGGGGAGGTCTGATGTGGGCCACTGGGGGGAAGGCAGAGCCTGGTTTTATCCTGGTTTTAGTCAAGTAAGCAGGCTTGTGAGCAAGAAGAGCTTGGCAGGTTTCTTCATGCGTGTGGCAATTACTCCTGAGTATACTGTACTGACTAGTTAGAAAAATCATCATGGAGGAGTGTGTCTAGAGTTCTGTCCAGAGAAAAAAGAAAGCATGTTAAATAAAATTAAACCCTTGTCTTGTTTTACTGCAAAGTATTCTTCATATCGATAGGGTTGACACTATTCCTTTCCCATCTGGTTTTCTAGATTTTCCATTCCTTTTTTGTAGTGTCTGCGCAGAGACAGACAGACGTTGCACGCTTCTAGCTATCCTTCTACTGAAAGTTAAAGCTGTTTAAGGGAATATTGTCACCAGAAATAAAAATCCAGCAGAATGGGTTGGAGGGATGGTGTGTGTGCACATGCATATGTCTATACACGCGCAACAGAATTTTGCTTGCTGCTCTTACTTCTGAAACTTTTGCCAACTTTTAACTGTTACCATTTTAATTCAGGGTAATACGAAAATCAATACCTTCAACTGGTCAAAGGTCCGTAAGCTAAGCTTCAAGAGGAAAAGATTCCTTATTAAACTCCACCCAGAGGTCTGTGTAAGTTTTACTGTAACAGTAGGCTGGTCAATGTTGAAAAAAATACGTATACTTAATTTTATTATGAAAAATTCTAGAGCTTGTAATTCTGTAAATCAGCTTCAGTATGGTAGGCTTGCCTTCATTACTCAAGTAAAAATCTTTCCTTTCTCACCCCTTGTCTGTTGTCTAGATTTTTAGGTTTTGTGTAACAGCCTGAGGTTACCCTTGACTTAGGCGTACACACATGTAAATCTAAGATACCAAAAAAAAGAAAAACCCCAAGAATTTGGTACATCCTTTCTCAGTACTTTTACTCTGAATAAAGTTACATTTAATAATTCCCTTGGATATAAATGGAGGTTAGCACTGTTATGAACTCTCTGATCTATTACCGCCAGAATGAACTAAGGTAACTTAGTTCATAATAAATCTCTGTTGTTTAGGTAAAAGCATGCTAGGAAGTGCTTTTGGCTGTAGCTCCTTAAAATAACACTACAGTACACTGCTGATACAAACAGTAATTGCTTTATGTGACTGTTCCCTCCAGGAACCTGTTGAATATGTGCTGCTTGAGTAAAAAAAATCTGGTAGAGTCCCTGGATTCAAATGAGAATAACCTGATACCCCTCAGGAAAGAATAGGTGGCTGAGATTATATTGTTGGAGCTTAATTTTACTTGTTTACTCTTGCTACAGCCTTATCTTTTCTGTATGTCTGTACAGCAGAAGTGTTATTTTTCGTGCATGGCTGTTCTACAGTAGATGTTTTTGATTGCAGATGTCATCAAAGTTGTTGCTTCCACACTGGCTGACTAGGTTACATTCAACGTAGGGTTGGTTTAAAAGGAGAGTGGGGAAATGTTTGGACATAATATTAGTTACGTGTATCATGGAAACCCGAAGCAGGACACACTGTCTGCATGTGTAGTAATGTGTCTCACAGAGACCCTCAGAAATTTCATGTGATCACTGTGAGATAGACAGCGTATTAGAGTACAGTTTATAGATGTATTAGATGCAGAGCCTAAATCTCAGGAAGTAAGACAAGCATCAGAACTTCTAAGGAGAAAGTCTTTTAAAATTACTACTGTTTCACTTAAATATTTTTATTTCCTTTCAAGTTACTAACTTTGTGATGCATATTTCTTAAAATGGATTATATTAAGCGTGTTTCTAAAGCCATTTAGAAAAAACATTTTTACAATGTCAAGGTAAGCAAATATTTTTGAAAGGTATTAAGTGATTTAAACTGCGTTCAGAATCGCTTCCATTGCTTTAAGACATATGAGAAGTGACAGCAAAATACTGCATCTCACTGGGGTCAGCCTTTTTGTTGGCACCTATTTGTACTTTCCTTTTCTCCTTCATGGCTGTTTTATGTGCTGCTTAACTTCTGTGTTTTGTTCCCAGGGTCCGTATCAAGATACGTTGGAGTTTCTTTTGGGAAGTAGGGATGAGTGTAAAAACTTCTGGAAAATCTGTGTTGAATATCACACGTTCTTTAGGCTCTTTGATCAGCCAAAGCCGAAGGCTAAAGCAGTGTTCTTCACCAGAGGGTCATCATTCAGATACAGGTGGGGAGAAACATAACAGGTTTTTTGAATTCCTCATATCTTAGAAAATGAGATCAAAAGGAAAAAGTATTCTAAAGTCGTTCCATCTGTAAGTCTCATCCACTGCGTTTTATAACTTTCATACTTTTGTGGCTTCGCAGTGGACGAACACAGAAGCAACTAGTGGATTATATTAAGGACAGTGGGATGAAGAAAACACCATATGAAAGGTAAGTTCAAATAATTTTGTAAGGTGAAATGTAGTTGAGACTTTCACGGTGCCCTTATTTCCTAAATTTCAGCGTATTTATTTAAAATACATGATACCTGGAGGGTGTGGTCACTTGTTGACTTCTCAGTTACTAAGGTCTACCTGAAATCTAAGGTAGCGGAACTAAGTCTAAAAAATTTATAATTTTGTGATGATTTAAGAAGATTAGGAAAGTTTCAGTGTTGCATTTTAATGTCCGTGGACAGTGTGAGACTTGGCCATCGTAAAGTTCATATGTTTTGAAGATTCACTGATACTAGGTGAGGACTTGTCCTTATGTCACTAAGCTATGTAAGTAGCCAGTGGCAGAGCACATCATCGAACTTGGGATCTGCAGGTTTGAAACTGTGACCTTAAATACTCGTCTACTTCTAAACATATAAATAAATTAACGATGTGCGCTTTCATTATAAAATTGTCACTTACTTGACTACAAAGCCATCCTGTCTTTGTGTGGGAAATGCCTCATAGTCTTTAATCTGAAAGATTATAGAAATTTAATAGGAATGCTAAAAAAATAACAATAAAAAAGTTTGCGTTAAACTACTATTTTTTCATGTTTTGGACTCCAGTTGAGCTCCTTTTCTATATGGAAGATTGATTTTTCTAGTAAATCATTGACATAGAATGAGTCTAGCCACAAGTGTGATGCAGGAGGCTTTTTGGGAGTAACATGTAGAATTTTATATGCCATAAATTACACGGTTGACTGAACTGTAAGTTGTTCTTAAAATTGTTACAGATTAACTCATTCTGTTTTTGAGGCCATTTGTTTGTAGATGTTTATATTGATGACAAAGGAAGAAGTTAAACTAGGCGTGCTATTTAGTCTAGTCTTCTGCCCCAAGTTGCTCTTGAATACTTCAGTGGTATGAATCAGCTGGATCTTGTTTTATTCTGTTTTCTGTACATTTCTTACCTCTCTGTTGTTTAATTTACAACTCTTGTGACTTTAAATCTTGAACTAGTTATTAGCAAAACACGATAAAATACAGCTTGAGATGTTTCTGCTGGCTACTAGAATGGAAATAGCTGAATGGGGAAGGGAGAAGTCTGATTCGTGTCTTGGATCCTCACAGAATGCTCTCTGTTCTGCAGGAGGCACAGCAAGGTCAGAGCGTCCACTCGTGCTTCGAACACAGACATGCCAAAGCAGGTCAGTTCTGCGGCCCCCTCTATCGCAGTCAGGGAGGCTGACAAACAGCTTTCTGAGATGACAGTGAAAGAAAGGTGATCCAAGTCAACTGTTTGTCCGGTATTGCTTTCACTGTTTGACCTTTGTACCTGATGCACATTTTTAATTCTTTCTGTGCCTGCTATCAGTTTTGATAGTTGTAGCCAATGGAGTGTAAAGTGAGTAGTATTTTCCTTTTCAGAGTTCAGCCAAACTGAAAAGAAAATGTCGTACTTTCTAGTATGTTACTATTTCAGAGTATTAGTTTGTCTTCAGATGCTATCTGACTGCTTTCTGTGGAAGTCCTGAGTTTATTGTATATATGCCTCCTACAATCAGTGGCAAGAAACAAGTGTTTCACTGAATACACTTGCTTTGTGTGGGAGGTTAAGGAAGCATCACAGGATTTCACTGTCATTGTTTTGTGTTACTTTCCATTGGGGATGCCTTTTCAGCAGAAGCTATAAAATACATGGATTTAGTTTTCTGTCCAGTTACCAGAAATCAACAAAAAAGATCTTGCCTCTGACTGGGGCTGCTGGATCGATTTATGTATACAGTGTTTTATTTACTGTTAAGTGAGGTCTTTTGAAGCACCTATTCCTTCTGCATCAGGAACTAGATATTGCATTTGTTTTTATGTATTATAAAAATCTTTTTATCTCTTGTGTTTTTACTTTTTTTTTTCTCTTAGAGTGTCCCATTCACTGAGGGCTTGAGAACCCCAGGGTCTCCTGCCTCAGCAGCTGCCCCCTTCCACTCAGTTCACGCATCGGCCATTCCTACTCCCATCCTGCCCATCTTTGCAGAAACCAGCCCTTCCTCTGTGGACCCCCGAGCGCCATACACAAGGAATCCAGAAAAAAACACTGCAGTGCCAGCAGAAGAAGCAGGGAGGAAACTGATGCAGCAGCCTGGATCTCCCATGCTCCAAGGTGTTGGGTTTGGTAGTGTTGCAGGAAACTGTACCCCTGCTTGTCCTGTTGTTGAGAGTGGTTGCAGTCTAGATCTAGATGTAGAGAGGAGGAGTAAGGAGTGCAGGGTTGCTGTTTATAAAAATGACAATGATGAGGATGACTTTACCACAGGTGGTTTTGTTGCTGAACGAGAGCATCAGTACGGCAGTCGGGGTGCCCCTCTTTTCACATTGGCAAATTCACAGTTACAGGTTTCAGAGGAATTTATTGACGATGACCCAGCAGAAATTTCCTTTTTTGCTGGGGGCTCTGAGGCATTTTCCTATGTGTACAGTGGTTTAGAGTTAAAGGGCTCTGATTTTTCTAAGCACGTGTCAGAGTCTCCTGGCTTAACTACAGATGCCCTTCAGCAAAATACAGTCTCTTCTCAGTCAAGTCCTGACAGGTACTCAACTGAAGCAGTAGATATGAATATGGAAGATGAATTTGAATTTGAAGAAGGGAGTGATTTCAATGGCAATGAGAGACCATCTGATACCTCGGAGCTGTTTGAGGTGAAGGCCCAAGCAAGCAGAATGCAAAGCCTCCTGAGCCCTTCTGAAACGAGTTCACTCATCAACAACCGCTCTGAGAGCAGCTCCCTCAATAATTTGCCACTGAACGGTACGTCCTCCCTGCACACATACAGCTCCGCGAACCATTCAGAGGCCAGTTCCATGGTGAACTTCCCTGCCTACTCAGTCCGCTCTGAGTCCAGCTCAGCCTTTCAGTTCACAGACATTATTGACCAGCTGGAACAGCTGAGTTACCCACCTACCACCACGGAAGACTCCAGCAGCACAGACACAGACTCCTGGGACTCTGAAACGGCTGCACCACTGGATGTAAACCTTTTCTTTAGTAACCCTTTTGCTCAAGCCACCGGTGATAATGTTGCTTTTGACTTTCAGAATAATTTAAAAAATCTCACACAGGAAGACTGGACAGAGAAGTCACATGTCAACTGATTGATTCATGATTTTTGTGGTGGTTCGCTCTGCTGTTCAGGCTTAGAAGCCAAAAGGGTGTGATATCAGTCACTTTTAGCAAGAAAACCCTAATACATTGGCTGGATTTTAAATTACATAATGTAGTTGATTTTTAAAAAAAAATTTTTCATGTACCTCTTCAGTTTCCTTCAAAGCATCCTAGCTTTGGTGCTGCATTATGTGCATCACGCTGCATCCAGGATGTGTTATAATAGACTACAACTGCAAAATACTGCATTTAGGGAAAACCACTGCTTTCAGAGGAATTATCATCAGCTGGCTCATGCAGACATCACAAATTACAGTATATTGAAGGATTTCTTCGGCTGTAATGTGTCTCTAAGAGCCTGATACAGTATGCTGTTCAGTCAACACCCAAATGCAACAGTCACTTTTGCACATGCTTGCTAACAAGCAGCTGCATCCAGTAAATCAGCTGTTTTCCTGCCCTGCAGGAAGAGTCCTCATTTTGTTGGTGGGTTTTTTCAACAATCAAAAAAATGGACAATCTTCAACTATGAAGGAAGGTTTTACAATGTCAACCTATGCAACGCATCTGTGGTATACTTCGAAGAATAGCCTGCGTGGTAGTTTAAAATGGGGGATGTGTACACAATCAAAATAGCAGTCACCAAAACTTCTTGTGAAGACAATCATTGTATTTTCTAACTTCAAAGTGCTTTCAGCAGTCCAGCAACAAACAAGTACCCTTTGCTTCACAGCAGTTTGCAGAGATACGCGTAGACTACAAAAGCACTTAATCTCCATTACATTTTGTCTCACCTTTTTCTTTAATCACTCTGCATAAAAATGCTTACAAATGAATTCATAAAAGTGTTCTTTTTCTGTGGAAGACAGGTAGTGGTAAACCCAGTGATGGCTTTAAATTTTTCTTGAAAATATGGGCTATGTTCAGAAAAATACCGTAGTCTTTCTGAGAAATTGAGATGTTAGGAGGAGTGAATACCATAGGCTTTTATAAATCTTTTTTTTAGGTGACATTGATGTGAGGCTTGATCTGTAAGTTTGAAAGCGTAAATTGAAAAGACAGTTACTGAACTGATCACATATAATTTAGCAACATTTATTGAGGTGAAACAGTAAAAGTTATGAAACATCCTTCCTGTCTGCCGGTCTGATGGATTGAGGGGGTCGGATTCTGAGCTTCAGCTCGTAATAGCATTTTTTTTAAGTATTCTACTTCGTGCAAGCAAGAATGTGAGGTGTGTTAATACCTGACCAAAACCTTGTGATGGAAGGCATCATCTCCTTCAACCATCTGGTTTTGGGGTTCCCTGTGGCCCGGTTTTCAGTCCTTTGCAGAGAGGGTGCTAATACAATTGACGCCTCCAAAATAAGCAGCTTACAGTTACAAGCAGAACTTCATGCTTGATGTTATTATATCAATTTTCTTAAATGTGGTCTTGTTACATCATTAAAAGACCTTCATTCTTTATTCAAACGTTTAAAAAATACTGCTATTTCTTAAAGTTCTGATAACTAAAACTTCCAGGGATTTCTTCTCAATGTATGGTAGAACACAAGGAGATGAAACCTCCTTTAGTCACCCATTTCTTCCAGCTGAGTTTTTGCCAAGGTATGATTATTTCCAGCACTTGCTTTTGTGTTGTGGTTACTGTGTTTGAGTGGAATCACTGTTGTTCCATGAGAAACCTGTTGCCTTTGTCAGTGGCACAGAAAATGAAAGCACATTTATAACAAAGTGTTAGTTTGGACCTATAGGAACGTGCAGCAGTATGATTGCTCTTTTTTTGTTTGCAAGTGCTATACAGTTTTGTTTGGGGTTGGTTTTTATTTTTCCCTTCTGTTGAATGTGTGCTCTGGCTCATTGTGTGACCTTATTCATACCTGTGGAGATGATGTCATGGATGGGTAATGTGACATTTCTAAATAGGCCCTTGGAGGAGGTCTTCAGTTGTGTCCCCAGCTGGTGCCTTTAAGTATGTTTTTAGGTGGTTTGTCCGATTTCCTTCCCACAACTAACTACATTATGTAACTTGAAAAAGAAAAACAAAAAAGATGGAACTGTCTGCAAAGTCTCTTACAGGTGGTAGTCAGGGACAAAATGTAGATAAAGATTTAGAGAAAGGCTGTTAATTTCTTTGATTTTTTTTTTTTTAAAAGAATCAGGATTTAGCTGTTTACATATAACTGTGTTTGCCTCCATTTCATGCTCTGTGCCTCAGTTGTAGGCATTCTCTCTAAATGTGTTAGAACTGCTTAATATGGGAATAAATCCAATTAAATTCTCTAGGTTTTCAAGAGATCTTAGGAAAAAGCTTCCTGTATTTTCAATTAAACAACTTGGCAGTCCTGAGAGAAGGCCTGCCAATATATTTGCTTGCACTGCAGTTAATTTGGAAGGGTATCTTCGGTGTTTTTCTTGTGTTTTGCAACTGTGCAGATCTTTTATTGGCAATTTTAAATCTCAGGGATTTTTTTTTTTTTTTTTTGGAAAAGTAGTAAGGTTCTTAATGTAATGCCCCTTTTGTTTTCTAAGGGAATGGGAGTGGCTAGCATCTTGGTCATTTAGCTTAGAACAACCTGGATCCACAGGCGAGGATGGGGTGAGGGGAGCTTTGACCTGGGTTTGGAGCTGTTCAGATGAAGGTTTTAGTTCCAGATGTCACCAGCATCAGTGATCTTTCATGCCATCTGACCGCTCTCTATACCTGCTTTTGGGATGTTTGTGCAAAGGCGATGCTGGTCAACACAAGCCAGTATCCCGTGCTTGGACTGCACGCCGAGGCGTACCTGCAGGCTGTGTGAGCATTCAGTGCTGCTGCCTGCGAGTTAGACCCTTGCTGTTGCTAACTGATAGCATATAGCCGTTGTGGTTTCTTCCTGGGCCTTTCTGATTTTCAAAGCTGTACAGCTTCTGAGGATATAGTTGCAGGCTTAGCTCTGTTGTTTTACTTGTTTCCCGGATAGGCACAAAAGAGAGGAAAATTTACTTCCTAAGTAGAGGTTTTATTATAGCAAGACAGCTGTGGGAAAAGGTTCTTCCTAATTTCTTCCAGAGGGATAAGTTCAGATTCACTTTCAAGTAGAGATGGAGAGAGAACAGCCTGCCTTCAAGGGAACAGGGTGGCTCAGTGCTTTGCAATGACCAGTTGTGAGTTATTTTAGTGCAGCGGAGCCATGCCAGGCATCCTTTTCTCTCCAGCTGTCTTCTCAGGTGGCAGCAGAAGGTGAGAAAAGGAAGGACTTTCTGTTCTTTGTCCCTATTGTTTGTCTTTGGCTAGTGTAAGGGAACTGGTGAACGTCGTGCAGTGTGGTTAATGTCCCAAGTGGCAGCGATGCTGCTAAGCTTTCAGTGTTACTTCTTGTGGTTTGCTTTGTTTTCTTTTTGCCATGTTGATATTATTAAAACTTAGTTCCTGGTACTGATTTCTGGTTTTTTTTTTTTTCCTGAGCACACAAGTTTTCTTTTCAAGAAGGCAAGTAGTACACTGGCAGGTGTGGAGTTGGTGCCAGCCACCTAATAGAGAGAGCTGGGACCCTGGCAGAGCCCGAGCAGTGAAAACTGCTGTGGGAGTTGCATGGCATCAACAAGTGGGGAGGTTACATAGGAAAAATCAGAAGGTCTTTGTTGAGTGTCCTGTGCATGCTCGCCTTGAGAAGAGAGCATTTGAGGAGGAGCTGTGCTAGGAGCAGATGAAAGCCTAGGTGCATGCCTTCACTTAATTGTGCCAAGTGAGTGATTGTCCTCTCCTCCCCCCGAAACTCTCATTTCTGCAGGTACGTTCTTTCACATTTGCTTTCTGCCCCCCATCTGAGGGAGACTGGGGGGGGGGGGGGGGGGGGGGGGCAGGCATGTATAGGTACTTACATTTCTAGTTGACAAACACACTTTAGTGCTGAGTTTTTCCAGTATGGAGAACCACTGGGGTTTCCAGGCTTGTTCTCCTGCGCCAGACTGTATGTCCGTCCATCAGCTGTTGCAGTGACAGCTCAGCAAAGGGAGCGTGCCAGAGCCATTGTTCCTGCTCCTCGGTGACTTAGGGCTGTTCTCCATCCTTCAGATTCTCTGTTTTCTTATTTTAGCAAATACATGCAGCCATAGAAAGCATGTCAATATTAGTCACTTTTCAGAATGAGTTAGGCTGATGGCTTTAGCTCTCTTGTGGTACTTAACTTGCATGTTGCAGTGCGACTAAAAGACACTAAGAAATGTGTGTCTTGAGTGGGCAATTTAATCTGCACCTGTAGTCCTCTGTGTATACTTAAAACTTTTTTTTGCTTAAACACATTTATTAAATGTAAAGCACTACAATGGAACATTTTTGATCTTTGTGTATTGCAGTTAGCGGAAGTTTTAATTTGCACAAAACATGGGTCATAGAATATTCTCTGACCTATCCACCACCCAGTTAAACTTTGGTAGACTTTACTAGCCTGTGTTATCTATTGAGTATAGACTCTGTAATTTTAAAGTACTCACTCATTATTAAAGTAATATGTGCTGTATATTTCCCAAGACTTACCATATTTTGTCTTAAGATGGAATAGGGCGCTATATTGATCTGCTCTCAACTTTCACTTTAATTTCCAGTGAATATCGGAGTTGCTGGATAATATCAAGTATTAATCTCCTTATATTTGTGTTGTGGTCATAGGTGATTTTAAGAGATTTTTTTTTTTTTTTTTTTTTTGGTTGGTGGCTTGGTTTTGGTTTGGTGGTGGTGGTTTTTTTTGGGGGGGGTTGGTGGTGATAGTTTTTGTTTAGTTGTAGGTCTTGATAAAGGTAAGATTTAATGGAGACACTAATAAAAGTCATTATAATTTTATGCTTTTTGGTGCAAACCTGTCGGTAAGTCATTCCCATTATTGTCATTTTACAAAAAGCCCTAAGGCATAATTATCTGGTATTGATTGAATGAATGAGCATACGATACAATTTTGATTATGTTCCTTTAGTTTTTAGTAATCTTACATCATACTTGTCACAAATTCTGTGTGTATATGTATGGGTATACATATACGTTCTCTATATGAATACGGGGAGACTTCACAGTTCCAAACATCATATAATCCACTTAATTTATTATCTGCTCATGGGCTGTTGTAGGATTAGTCCACCAGGTGAGCTGTAGCTTTGCAGGTTTCAAATTTGGAGCATGGTTAGTTGAACCTGGGTTGTGGGAAGGTGTTGCTGTAAATTTTGTGAAGTCACAATATTCTGCTGTTGCTTGAACACACAAGGCTCAGACGGTAGCCGAGAGTGCACCTTGCAACAGCCCTGCGGAGCGGTAAGAAACACAAAACGCCCATTTATCAATACATACAGGGGTGTGCGTGCCTTGGTTAGGGTGTCTCCCCAGTTAAATAGGTGCTACTTTTTTTCAGGAAAAAATTATGTTAAGTAAACAGAGGGCTGGATTTTCTTAATTGATCTCTTGAACTTTATCTTTTATACAGTGAATGTTTTATCAAATTTTATGTTGGGATTTTTAATATCTTTGTTTCTGTTCAGATTGCCGGTTATGAACATACAGATTTGTACTGTTTTCATAATTTTAATTGTTTATGCAATAAAATAAGGAAAACTTTGATCTAAATGACAACGTGGGCTTTTTAGCTTTATTTTTCATTACCCTTGTGTTTGAAATAGAATAAATATTTGTTCTCCTAGCCAAGGCATCTTAGAGTTTTATTACTGGATTTCTCCAGGCAGATTTCTTCCTGTACCCTTTTGTTGAAAGTAGAGCACAGCTGGGGCAAGTACTGGGATGTGATGGTGTGGGGGTTTTTGTATCTTATGCTTGGCATGCAAATGGGGCTAGGAATTACGTTTCTTGTGGAGACTTTTTTTTTAAATTGGGTATGTCCCTCGAACTCGCTCCTGTATATTTGTTTTTGTTAGAAGCCCGTCCTTTGTTGAAGATACAGGGTATGGAGGCAATTGCATGTTTTCTAGGTTGAAAGTTCTCCTTCAGGAGTCTGTGAGAAATTAATGGGTAAATCCTTTGAATCATGTAAACATTTGCTTAAAAAAAGTCAGTAGTACCTGCATAAGTAAACAACAAGTTTCTGGGCTAGTTTGAATTGACTTTTTTAAAACAATTTTCTCCATCTTATGTTTGTTGAGTTATAAAACAATGAAAGCACCCGCTCCAAAAAACTTCGCTTTGCAGTAAGGAGGAATTATTGGGCAGTATTGACTGACTTTTGAATATCAAGAGATTTTAGAACATAGCATGTTTTATCTCTTTATTACAGGGGTTGAATTTGATTGACTTTAATTGGTTTTGTTACAAAGTTAAACCAATTTTATATAGACTTCAGGAAAATACGTACCTGATGTAAATAAATAAGCGGTTTACATTGAAACACCCTGCCCATTCGTTTCAACAGTGCTGAAGAGTGGTTTGTGTAAAGCCGTAGTTTGAGCACAGACAGATCAAAGCTGTCAATGCAGCATAAAGAGATTTCTGTTTAATGCCATGACAGTATAAAAGTTTACAATCTGCAGTCTATAACAACAGATACATACTATTTTTGCCTGCAAATAGCATAGCCTTTATAAGGCAAGGAAGACTGCAAAAGAAGGATGACAGTGTCAGATCCTGGATGTAACTAAAACCAGGACCAAAGCTTAGGACTCTCCTACAGTATCACGTGTGGGTGTTAACTGCACAGGTACATAGGGCTTCACTGGGGCGTGTGCTAAGTGCTATAAACATGCTTTAATGTGATCTGTACTCATTTGAGGATATAAGAGATCTTTGAATTTGAAGTCTCTTAGATAATTGCTTCAGGTTCTTAGATAAGTATTTTTTTCCCCGAGATTCTCTGTCTCTTAACTATCTGTCATTATTTGAAATGGAAGATTGGCAGGAGAAAATGTTTTAGTTGTGATATTTTGAAACAAGGAAGATAAGGGATAATCAGGATTTCAGGTGTGCGTTAGCCTGCAGAACATTTTCACTCTAGAAATAATAATTTGGTCTATGCATGCGATGGGTTCAGCAGGGCACTGTGCAGGAAGGGGCTCTGAGCAGGCTCCTGTCATCTTTTGGTCAGCTGCTGCAGGGCTTTAGAATGAGAAGAATCTCATCTGTTGGAAGTAGTAGTAATAATAATAAAGTTGCTCTTTAAAGGGAATCAACCAGGAAATGCAAGAGGCGCTCCCTTCTAATAAGGAGTCAAATTGCTAACGGTTGAATCTCACATAGCTTTTGGTACATCCAATAATGCTTATTATCGTTATCAGGATACTATTTTTGTTGTCTGTCTTTGGCTTTAAGCATTCAAGCATAAAGCTTACAGAACCAGTACTTGCGTTTTATTTTTGTGAAGCTTTGCACTTAATATCTGGCTTTCTGTGTAGAGGTTGAATTTAGATTGAAGAGTGGAAATATCCTCTGAAAAAAATAACTGAGAAGTGATGCCAAAAGCTTATTATCTTATTACACCTGTTGTTTCAGTGTAAAGCAAATGAAGTCCATATTAATATAATTAGCAAAACCTGTATTCTGATAAACTGCTGTAGCCCCTTAGTGGGAGCTTTTACCATTTAAAAATTATATTAATCTGAGAGGAAAGCCCACAGAGCTGTAAGCTTCTCTTTTTTTCTGAAACAACAGATAGCCAGTGATCTTAGTAATGTGTGACAGGTCCTAGATTTGATATTTCAGATCTGAAAATGAGACTCTCATCTCTTCAGTTAGCGTCACCATTGCCGCAGTGATTTATTTTTTTTTAGTCCATATTCTGCCTCGGACCTGGACCTGTTCCTGCTGGAGCTGAATGTTTCCTGCAGACCAGAATTTTTGCAAAAGAAACAGGATTTTGCTTTGCACTTCTAAAGGTATACAGTACTGGCAAGGGGATGGTGGGGGAAAGGCAGTGTTTTTTTCTGAAATGTCAGCTGACATGCGTCTGAAGGCACACAGGAAAATGAGTTTGGGTTTAGCATGTCAGTTCCCAGACAGCTTTTAAAATTAAAGCTGCAATTGACACTCAAATGCACAATTTTAAGTCCCCCCTCCCCCTTCCCTTTTGTGAGAGTTCAAAGGCATGAAGTATCTTCTTCCTTAACTGTTTTATGAGTATGGTTCAATTTACCTTGGTTTATAACCACACACACACAAAGGTCTTAATATATGTATGGACATCTAGTAGTTTATTAGAGTGAAGGTATCACATGAGTGGTTTCAGACAACAGAAATTTAGAGGCCTCTGAAGATTCACATAAAAATCAGTGTTATGATTAAAAAAGTAATCTAGTAGGTGGTTCTCCTTGTACTCATTTTTATTCCTTTTTGCAGAAAATAGTCGTAATTTTTCATGTATCAGTTTCTTTTTACTCTCAAAGCTTGATCGGGAAGGTGGTTTCATCTGTCTGGCATGTCTCCTCCTCCTCCCCCTGCTGTGGGGCAAAAATGGTTTACGCTAATATAGTAAATGACAAGTCAGATTTAAAACCTGGCTGCTGTGTGTTTTCTTCCTTGCTTTTTCTGGCATTGTTGATTGACCTCAGGTGATAGTTTTCTGAAATTTTCCTTTGCTACCCGCATCTCTGAAGTTTGCAAGGGTTAAAGAAACGTGTTCCCTGTGAAATGCCTAACAGGTTAGAGATGATCTCCGCTGTATTTCTATTAGCAAGGCAAATAAGAATGGATTTTGGATATTGGGTGCTAAACAGGTGTATCGAGGGGGGAAAAAAGAAAACAATTGTATGTTAACCATGATAATGTCAGTGAGAGGGATGGGATTCAAGTACTCTTGAAGAAAATACAAGGTAAGGTCATGGTTACAGCAGCTGGCTTAAAGGCTGTTCTGTAATTCCGTAATGAACTTCTCATGACCGATTTTGTGTAGTATTCTGAACAGATGTCTTTTTCAATTTGAGTACGAACGTTCACATCTGAATACACTGAAGTAAAAATACACTCAGTAAAAAATAGAGTGGACAAACATTTGAATTAAGTCATAGTTTTATATATCAGATAGAGGCTTTTGCATTTTTGCACCTGGACAAAAGAAGAGGCAGCATAATAAATAATAAAAGTGTTTCACAATATTATGCAGTAGCTGTGAAAGATAAGACTAGCATCCTCACTGAAGTCCAGTGTTCGTGCAAACTACAGTGCTTTTGCAATGTTCTACTGTTAAACTTATTTTTTCCCCGTTATGTGTATGCCAGTCTTTTTATGAAACTGTGGTTTTGTTTGCTTAAGGATGCATGGTTATAACTACATAGTGTGATTAACTGAGTAGTATTAGTATTCTTAAAGATCTTTATGTGGAATATTACACCGAACTGACACATTTTTTGATGTTGCATTGAGTTAAGTGCATTTGTGATAGTAAAGCAGGAATTTATTGTGTACAGAGTGCAGTCATGTCTGGTTTACATCGTTGAGTACCCACGTTGCTGCATGGAAACTCTGACTCCTGCTTACAGCAAGGCTTCCCAGTTCAGAATGTTTGTGTAGTGACTTACACATAGAGAACAAATTTCCACTTCCTGCAGAATGCTGAAACATGGGAATGCCCCTCTCAAAGAATGGTCCCTTTTAATATGCCTGGAAGAGGATGCTGCCTGCGGGGCAGGGAAGACCTCAGCGCACCAGGGTTTCACATCAGAAGAAATCATTCATGCATTTTGATCTTCACACCAATATTTCTACCTGTTTAGGAGTTTTCTGCACTGAACAGCTGTTGGAAGCAGCAACAGCTGCTCCAGCTGTTGCATGGATTCTTCCTTTACCATCCTTCCCCAGGAGAATAGAGAATCGTCATACATCTTACTTGCTTGACTGGGAGCTCCGCCCTTGCTGCTCTAGTGGAGAAATACTGTTGGATTATGAGAATGAAAATTTAAGTACATGCTTGTAATGTCATCTGTCAAGATATGCCATCATATTGGGTTTATATCAAACAGTTAAATGTTAGCAAAAAAGCTAACCTGAGCAGCTCCGTGTCATTTTATAGTCCTTTCTAGAAAAGACAAATTTCAGAAGTCACATTAACCTCAGAAAGTCCCTCTGCAGAATTTGCTATTTAGGTTGACAACCTATTACAAGTTGCTGCTGTAAGGGCTCCTTCCTGAATTCTTTACTGCTTTCATCCTGGCAAGACAAACTGCAGCTGCAGGGTGTCCTGTCGCGACAGCTGTGCAGGGGAAGGGTGCTCCGACCCCGGAGCGGGGAGTCTGGAGGTTCCCCCCTGCCAGGCGTGGGGAGAGGGAAGCCCTGCGCTTCCGTGTCTTGGGTTCTGCTGCTTGTTTCAGGCTTCTCAAGGAGCTGAATGTGCCTCTTGTTTTCATAAAATCGCTCTGGCTTTGGGCAGCAGGACTCTTGCTGTCAGGTACAAATGTACAAGTCTTTGAAATTAATTTAATGGCCAGCTTCTCTTCTTGGAGGTGATGAAACTAGAACAACTGGACTGTAATAGGCAGGCGGTGGAGTTTGTAGCAAGTTAGATCCCTTTTGCTCTCCTTGTATCTGAACATTCAGTCTGTCCAGAAGTGATTCAAGTTACAAAGTCTGGAACATGTTGCTACATCATGTTAAATTCCAAGAATTTAAAGAAGCTCCTCACCCCTGTAAGTTTGTAGCTTATTTGTTTAAGCTGTTGTTCCAGCAGCCCTGACATGTAAAAGCAGGCTTCCAATCAACTCCTGTCCCTGTATAGGTGAAACAAATGCCTGACGTAGCTTTCCTGTGCTAATGTTAAAAGCAGCAGGAATGAAGAAAATGCTAAGCCAGAAACAGAAATGCTCCAGAATGACTGTGCTCGACTAGTGTATTAATAGTTAACTCCGCAGCCCCGATGGTCCGAATCTCTTCCAGGTGACAGTGCAGCACTGTTCAGCTTCCTGCATTTGTCACTGTGGAACAGCCTGGGCTGCCTCGCCATTGTCACCCGCGCCTTGTGGTTCTGCTTCCCCAGCCAGAGCAGGCGCTCCTGCCAGGAGGGAATCGAGAAGCCCCGAACTCCTCCTCCTCCAGAAAGCGTGCCCTGTGTCAGTGTTAAGGGATACTGGATATCCACAGGGGCTGATTTTTTTAGTTTGTTTTTTTTTTTTTAAGTCTTTTGGGATGATTTTTAAGTGGTCTGGGAACTGATGAGTTGGCGGTTTCGGCTTCGGTTGCTTTTTGTTTGCCTTTGGTCAGGCGCTTTAGCCCTTGCTCTCTGCTGGTAGCACACCCGAGCCGTGCTGGGGAGGGCTGGGAGCATGGCTGGGTGTCGGAGCAGTGCCCTGGCAGCCCTAGATACTGAAGTGCTTGGTACCCGTGCAGGTGCTCTGACAGAGCTCGTCTGTTTATCATAGGGAAGATCAGGAAAAAAAAAAAGTGAGGTTTGGTAGGGCGTCATGTGAGTAGTTGGAGTGTCTGTTGCCTTTGTTTGGTCCCCAAAAGCTGATTTTGAACAGTTGTTTTCACTGAACACCGAGGGGTGGCTGCACACTAAGGAGTTTCTAAGGAGTCTGCAGAAGAGAGGGGAACAGCTCCTGTTCATAGGCTTAAACTCACTGTAGTGGCGCCTTACGTATCAGAAATCTCTAAAGGGTCAACAAGTAAGAAAATATATATATATATATATATATAAAAAATATTGACAGTAATCTAAAGCAAAGCAGTACATGTTACTCCTGCTTCAGACAGGTTTGCAGTGCAAGAGGATTTTGTCCATCCCATTAATACTCAGTGCTACAAAACTGTTTTCCTTTGAGATAGGTAGGTTATTCTATGCATATACTTAGAAGAGCCAGGAATGGACTCTCTTGCATGCTCCCTTTTTGTACGGCAATGTGGTTTTCACTCCCTTTGGTACAATTTTGGAGATTCCCTGATTTCTGAATGTATTTTTAACGAGCTTTATCTTCTGGAGTGGAGAGTAGCAGAATCATTTGTCTTAGCTTTTCCCTGGGGTGAAAAGTAATTGTTACTTTGAAAAGGAAAAATTAAAAGCTATATTCTTGTTACTGCAGTATAATTCTGTGTTGTGAACCCTGCTTGACAAAATACAGTGGGATTTGAGCACTTTTTCCTAGACACTAAACAATTTATCCTTTTCCTTAAATGCAATTTTAAAGGTGTCACGTAACAGCTGGGTTGCAGGGAATGCTAACTTTGTTTTGAGACATGCACTTTGGATATTAATTTGAGATACTGTCGTTGGATGTATAAGCATTTTTTCACTTTTGCCTTTTTTTAATAATGTGAGATTGCAGTTGTGGTTTACAGTAACAGTGGGTAATCATCTTAGATGCGCTATCTTTGAAACCATTTTCTCTCCTTTTCCACTCCATGGTCTTATTTTCTTCCCACCCAGGCCTCCGAGTGGACCATCCTCAGCTCTCTTCCATCATGCTGAAGTGTCCCCTGGGCTTGAACCCAGCATTTCAGGTGAACTTGAACGCAGCCAGCCACGGTCCGTCTCTTCTGAGTCCTGTCCTTAGTGATGCTGGTGGTGCTAGGATAGAAGAGGATGATGAAATGAAACGTAAGGTAATGACACGACTGGGAATTTATGTCACAAGAAAAGCAATGGTTTCAGGAGCTGTGCTTGCCAAATGTTGATTGCATTATATTTCATGGTAGAACAGATGTGTTTGGTGGTTAGTGTTAAAAGTTCCAGTGCTGAAGATTTGGTTGTGTCTGTGTATCTTGCTGTTGTGGCAGGAGTTCCTGCTGCCCTCTTGGCAATAAGGGTCTAATTGGCATCTGCTGCTGGGACCACCTCCCGCTGTTTCAGCAGGAGCAGCTGCTGAGAGACCCAGTGGCAGGGAGCTGTGCTTGGAGTCTGCCTTTTGTACTCCAGAGTGGAAATCAGTTCAGGTGGGACAAAGGAGAGGGTCCTTCACGGAGCGGCAGGTCACTGGAGCAGGCTCCCCAGGGAGGCGGTCACAGCACCAAGCCTGTCAAGAGTTCAAGGAGTGTCTGGATGACGCTTTTAGTCATATGGCTTGGGTTTAGGTAGTTCTGCAAGCAGCAGGGAGTTGAACTCGATGATCCTTGTGGGTCTCTTTCAATTTGAGGTATTCTAAGAGTCATGGATTCCTGAAATGAGCTGTTTGGGGGAAACAGTATTGATGTAAACGGCAGCAGTGCACTTGGCGCATTTTGGGCTGTAACTGCTACATTAGAATGTGAAACCCCCTTGTCTTTTTGCTGACTATTGAAAGGATGCTCTGGTGCCAGTGAGTTGTTCAAGGTGATTCTCACCAGGGCAGTACGCTGACAGGCTGGTGGGGGAGGTGGCTGTCAGTTCTGGAAATCGGTTGCTCATTCAGTAATAAAAACCTGTGTCACGTGGTGGCAGTGAGCCTGGCCTTGTCTTTGCTGAATGCTGTCACGTTTAACCTGTGTCAGCTCAGATGGCTGTGCTGTCTGTGCAAAGTGCTGTGTGTCACTAATAAAAATATATTCTAAAATAATTCTATTTACCAGCATAGAGAATAGCCCAGAGCTAACATTTGTTAATATATAAGGTATGTTCTTCCTAGGTTCCTTACTTCCCATGCAGTCTCACCATGGCCTCCTTGGTCCATCTCACCATATGATGGTCCTCCAAGCTATTCTTTCTAATCGTAACAGGATGTTTAGAGCTGTCCTGAGATGTTCGTCTTGGGCATAGAGAACCTGAGCTCAACTCCAGCTTTCTCGGCTGCAGGCATCACAGTGGATCCTCTTACACCCAGTCAGTCACAGGGTTGTTCAGCAGAGAGCTGGCAGTGTCGTTGGAGCTGCCCTCTCCGTGGCTGACTCTGGCGAGAGGTAGATGATGCCCTGGCCTTGTGGAAGCTTGAGGCTTTGCTTTCTGAAAAGAGGTGAGCAAAAATGCCCCTGACTTCTGTGGGTGCAACAAGTCTCAAAGGAGGAACAACGCTGTGTATTCAAGGTGTGCTTATGTCCAGGTACTCATCCTTAGCTGAGGCTGCTTTCCTTTCTTTCCACTGGTAAGCACTGGTTGCTTTAACTGGGAACTCCCCAATGTGATGTGCAGTTTTCCTCACCCCCGTGTAGAGCTCAGGATTCACCCTTGCTTTCTCAGGTAATCCTAATTACAAAACGTTCTTGTTTTGGAGGACACCTCACCTTCAGTCCTTGAGACATGAGCTTCAACTCTTCACTCTGTGCTTCAGCACCACTGAGCAAGGCCTCTGTGCCCCAGCGTATCATCTGTGTCCGTATCCTCTTGCACACTGGAATGCTGCAGAGCCTTTCTGAAAGGTGAAATAAGTGGTGGTAGCCCAGAAATTCTGACCAGAGTCTCCCAGGAGCTTCTCCAGAGTCTTACATACTCTGTGCAGCAAGCCTCCTCTGGTCTGTGTGGCAAAGCTGACGTACTGCTTCATACCAACATCTGACTGTGTGCGTTGGTAAGCAGTGGCTTCGCGTGCCCCTGGTTTTTCAAAATTACAGAGATGGCCAGATGTCAGCGTGTGATTCACATTTTCTTTTTTATGCACACTGCACCACGGTACCAGGGTTTCACAGTGGTTGCTAGCAATAATAATAATCTGCAACCACACAATCGTTGAGGTTGGAAAGGACCTCTTGAAATCTTCTAGTCCAGCCAGCTCCTCTTTTTTTAAGCAATGACTCCAAGCATTTAGATGCACTCAGAAGAAAGAAATGTGTGTGTTTGCATATACATACGTTGGTACATGCATTCTTTCACTACTTTTCAGATATGGGTAACGTAATTACTAGACTTTGCCTTTGTAGGGGCATGGTATATGCTATCTGACAAACTGCGCTCCACAGAACACTTCATTTCTCCCAGTAAGATAGCGAAGTCCACCTAACAGACTTCAGTGACCATTTTTCTGCAAGCTACTTTGCTCCCCTCACCTTGCCTGCTTGCAGAGGGTGAGCAAGCAGCCAGGTTTGTTGACTCTTTGGTACTTAAGAAGGATCCAGGACCTTCCATTATCATGAAAGGAAGGCTCCATCGTCCAAATTCAGTTCCTTGCGGAGTCAGTAGCCACAATGTGATCTATAGTTTTCTGTACAGCCTCAAAGAAGAAACCACTTTGTGTGCTCTTTACTCCTGCTTGGCCCATCCAATGTTCTGGTTGTCTTACCTCTGTCAGGATCTTCAGGCGAGAAGGTCACAGGCCCACGCTGTTTGCCGTCTTCACCACATCTTTTGGTGGTACTTGGTGTCAGCAGCTGCATGCTTACTCACTCTTGTTTCATCTCAGTTGATGATCTGTAGATCTCTGGAGAGTCCGGACTCTCAGCTGCTCAGGGAACATGCGGAAGTCTCACCATGAGCAAAGATGCCACTCTAAATTTAGTGAGTGTTTGAAGTTTTCCAGGTGGGAATATGTGTACACAATACAGTGGAAATACTAGTTTTTCCAAGTGGGGATATTTGCCTTGATGCCTGCTGTGGTTGTAGGAACATTATTTTGGACTTTGGAAGCAGCCTGCCTCCTCAGGAGAGTTCTCTGTTTATTTTTTTCAGGCATAAATAATTTTCTTTGCTCTTGCAGTGCCTGACCAGTAATGGAGGTGTTTGTCAGGGCCCCTTTTGTACTGTGCCAGCTATACTGCTTTTCAGTTCTGATACAGGGTCTGCCTAGCAGCTGCTGCCAGGATTTAGCACAGAGGATTCAGTTAGGACTGAACCCTTGGGTGGAAAACCGAAACAAAGAAAATGTAGGGCACTAAATTTCAGCAGGGAGCAATCTGGAAATCAGCAGGAACTTCAGAGAGTAAACAGAAAGTGATGATGCAGTGGGGAGGGAGGAGGGAAGGAGGGGATGCTTGGGAGATGAAAAGCGTCTTCTGTGCCTCAAGGCTAGCACACAGTCACCTGGACAACAAAGCAAAAACCTGCAGAAGTGCTCAAAGGTGATGAAAAAGGTAATTTGTGCAGGCGACGAAAAGTGCGAGGTGGTGGGTATGGCATGCGTTTGCACGCTTTCATGCTCTGTAAGTTTTTAAGGAAGAAACAATCCAGAAAAGCGTTTTTGAGAGTGAAGAAAAAGCGGTCGAGTGAGGATCGAAGCACAAGATGTGAACTGGCAGCAGGCAGGGTCCTTTCAGAGTTCTCGCGAGTATACTAGGCAATATACATTGCTTAAGGGTAACTATTTAAGCAACTGCTTAAACAGATGTGAGGTGGTGGTGGGTCCAGGTGAGCTGGGAGGCTGCTGGGGAGTCCCCAGAATGGAGAGGCAGTGCTGAGGAGAGGAGTGAAGCCAATGGAGACGCGCGTGTGCAGAGCTTGCAGCAGGGTCATTTCCGCCATGGCTGCAGAGGTGAGGTTCCCTGTGATCTCCTGTTGTTGCAGCCTGTGGTTGATTCCATAACCCAGCTTTGCTTTGCCTTGGGATCTATAGAATTTAGTGCCTTAAGGGCATTATGTGCTGTATTATCCTGTGCAGAGCCTGGGAGGAGACGTACGCAAAACTGTATTACACAAAAACATAACCTGTTAGCACTAATTCTCATGTCACGTAAGAAACACCTGAAGTTAAAATCAAGCTAGCGTGTGTTGTTCCATCAGTCTATAAAGGGTGTTTCAGGATATGCAAGTGCTACTAGAGGAAGCTGGTAAGCGAGATGAAAGAGCTGTGTCACCTTGGTCTTCAGGGAGGGCAGAAAAATGATGTCTTACCCTTTGGGAGGAGGCTGGTTGAGAAGGATGCCCACTGAGGTTCAACAGCGTTTTCAGGGTGTGTGATGCTACAGTCGGGTAAATAGCCCAAGAAAAAAATAAAAAAAACCCTGGAGCCAAGATTAGGTAGGATTTTCCCTGACACAATGTACCCGAGACAGGTACGTTAAAGTTAAGAGCATGGCTATAGAGTGAATAAAGTATAGAATCACAGAATGGTTTGGTTTTGAAGGGACCTTTAAAGATCATGTAGTTCCAGCCACCCTGCTGTGGGAAGGATGTCAAAGTATGTCCGCTGGTTCCTCTAGGGAGGGGACTGATGTGTGGGGCTACAGTAATGAGCATAAAAAAAACCTGGAAAGAGGCTAGACAGTTTCTCAAAATTAATTATTTGGGGATACACGCCTCCAGGGATTCTGTTTGGCCAAGATGGACTCAACAGATATATTACTGAGCAACCAGGAAGACTTCTTTTCCATGAGCAATACTGAGATAGCGGATTTAGAAGCACTGAGTAGCTGTACTGACAGTGCTGGAGGGCATCTCAAAGCATCTCTCAAAAGGGAATTTTTTATTAAGTTGGTACATACAGGGAAAAAGGAGGAACAATTTTCAAAGCTGGATTACCCTGAGGTGGGTCAGAGATAGAGGCTAAATTTTGATGTAACTCGTTTGAGTTTACTGTCGTTTCTCACCAGACAAGAATTTAGCACAAAGCTGCGGCACGGCATAGTGAACTAAGGAGACAAAGCAGCATCTTAGCTTGGAATGTGATTATTTCTTTAATATTACTTATCTGATTATTAATAATGTGTGTTTTTAACTCGTGATGTTGGTTCACTGCAGCTGCAGAAAACCTCGTCACCATTTCATTCCTTTGTGCTTCCTTATTCTGTCTTTGCTTTTCTTTAAATAGCAGCCCTGGAGCAACCATGCAGCCAGGAACTGATGTAGTTTGATTTTTGTGGGTTTTTAACTAATTAATATGGTCCTCAAAGGATTTGAGTAAAAAGCTGTAAATGGAAATAGAATAGTTTTGAAAAAGGGCTGTATTGTCAATCTTCTATACTTCATTTAATTAGAGAAGTATTTAAAACCTAGAAAACATGGAATAACCATTTCCATATTTTTGTAAGGTATGCCCTTGATCTTGAAATGGAAGTTTATATAACCAACATATAATTGACGTTATTTTTTAAATAATTTTGAAATATAGTATTCTATAGTAAAGTCAGTATTTGAGAATACAGTACTGAATACAGAGTTGCCCTGTTAGTAATCAGCTGCTCCATTTGCATACAGCAAGGGGAAATTGTCAGGTTTGAGCTTGTGCTCAAGCAGAGCATTAATATTTTATTACTTACTAATTACTGTGTATTCTTTCAGCGCTATCCAACTGACAAGGCATACTTCATAGCAAAGGAGATTCTTGCTACAGAACGGACGTATTTAAAGGACCTGGAAGTGATTACAGTGGTATGGGCTTTTAACTTCCTTTAATGCTTTTCCTTTTCTTGGCAGATTTGTAATTGTTAATGTAGAAAAACTTGGAATTTCTTCCAGGAAGCAGAAGAAGGAAGTCCTATGATAAAGCATAATCCATGATCCATGTAGCTGTTACCTTCCTTCTTACGTAGGCCCTCGTGTGGGAGGGCACATACATTCTCTGGACTGCTGTCAGTAGCTCCAACAGCTACATCACATGTCATTTTGATGTCTGAAGCAAACTTTTGCTCTGAAAATTGTGGACTGGTACAACCTAAAACTTTTTTTACATTCAGCTTCAATGATAGTCACTGCTTATAATCCAGTCATCATCTCTGCAGTAGTTCTTGGGAGGCTTTTATCTTTGTGCCTTCAGATCGTGAGAGCAGATGGCAATTACAAAGGATCCATCCATCTGTAGGAGTTTGAGGAGTTTTGTCTTATTTTTATTGCTTCTTTTTCTTTCCCCTTCTTTCAGCCAGAGTAGTCAAGAGCGAGTTGTTGTTTGGAGGACAGCTTGAGTTTCCAGCTCTTTTTCTTTAAGAGCTTTTTGTTCATTTACTCCAGGTTTAAACACTGTGACTGTTGTGTTTCTATAAGATATTGTTTTAATTTCATCAAAGAGAACTTTGAGTCCCTTAATGCCATATGTCTTCAGTGGAGGTATTCTCTGCAAGCTCAGTGAGCACCATCTCACTCAAATTCCTCCTACAGGCTTCCCAGAACTTCTTCTAAAGATGGGGGAACGTCTAGCACCTCAGAGGATTTTTATAACATTCACATCCCTGCCAGAAAGTGGGGAACAGAAAGCCATACAAAAGTGCAGTATGTGACACGTGAAGGTGTCTCCAGCCACTGAATAACTTGCACAGGGCTCCAGGTTTTATGAAAGAGCAGTTGTATCTGCACTGAAGTGAAAGCAGTGGTGTAACATCGGCTGTGGCAGCCGCTTGGTAACTGACGGTGATTTAGAGCAGTTACCAACCATCTCATCGTTGCGTTAAGAAATGTGCTTGTGCCCAGAACCAATGATAAGCCTCACATTTGTAACGTTTGGCAAGGAAAAAAAATTCATCTTTCCCAGATATTTCTTCTTCCTTCCTGCTGTTGCCCTGTGCACACACTTTCTCCTCCCCCATCACTGCAGGAGCAGAAATTTTTATGCTAATGATTGATTTCTTAGAGACATTTATCATCATTTATGATTTTTCTGGCAGTGGTTTCGCAGCGCAGTCATCAAGGAGAACGCTATGCCAGAGGGCCTGATGACATTACTTTTCTCTAACATAGACCCAATTTATGAGTTTCATCGAGGCTTTCTGAAAGAGATTGAGCAAAGGCTGTCGCTCTGGTAAGTGTCCGGTATTGCATCTCTAGCCTTAGGAAAGAGAAGGAACACAAGGTCAAAAAGATGATGTGTGTGTTTCTCAACAACTTTAAATGCTATTATTTAATGAATTTTATTTATTAATCTCCAATTAATGAATCTCCAGGTGAAAACCTAGGAAACACTTCTTTGTAATTAAGGTCAGAGTTAAGTTCTTGCAGCACAATTTATATTGCAGAGTATGTTTTTAGTCTTCTAACCTTTTTATTACTTTCTCCTGACCTGAGGTGTGATGTAATAGCATATAATTACCATTCAAAAGGAGGTGTTTAACATAAATGGAAGTATGAACAAAACCAAATTCATAAATTCAGGTGGGATCACGTTATGAAATTTATTCAGAAGTGTGAGATGTTAAAGTCCTAAACGGATTCTCACACGAATTCATTTCTGTTCCTCTCTCAGTTGTCTAAGCATGGCTTTATGGTCTTGTATGCAGCTTCCATACTTAGCGTACCAAGTTTTCAACCCAAACAGTGAAATGGGAATGTCAGGTGGCTAAAAATGGATAGAGGAGGCCTTAACGTTAGTACTGCTTCACTTAATTTTCCTAAAGCTGTCCTTAAAATACATAGATGCCTGGGAAGTGTTTCTTAAAGATTACGTCTTGAAGTATAAGGGGAAGGTGGGGGGAGCAAATTGAGATTTCTTTCTCTCCCATGTACCGCGCCTTCTTATTTCATCTCCTTACGTGTGTTGCAGGGAAGGAAAAACCAATGCTCATGTGAAAGGAGATTATCAGCGCATTGGAGATGTCATGCTCAGGAATATGCGTACTCTAAAGGTAGATACAGGATTAAAATAGTGGAATGTCAGGATTGTTGAGTCATTTTTTCCTTTTTCCAGGGATGAGAGTTCAAGGTTTAGTATTTCTGCTAAACTTGAAGTGATTTGCAAACAATTATTGTTGATAAATAAATTAAAAAGAAAACATAATAAAATGTTTACAGCAAAGCTTTATACCACTGTTGCTTATTTAACCAGCTACATTTACCTTGAGAAAAGGTTGTTTGTTTATTGGTTATTCATCAGAAGACAAAGAGAAATCTAATTAGCTTCACAGTTTCTCCTGTATTTGCACAACTCAGAGCTCTCCCCTATAGACACTGTTTTATAAGGTTGATTAATTCCAAAATATAAATGTTTTTTAATTGCTGAGTAGTTTCTTCTGAAATGAAGTCACCTGTATTTGGAGTAGAGCACCTTCATGGGACAGTTACGCTTGTGCTGTAGTAGTGGAGTAATTATTCTGTTAAAACCAGTGACTTGAATGGGAGTGCAGAAGCATGTGGCTGCTATTCTGACTCGCAGTGCTCTCTGCATTTGATATTCCCAGCAGGCATAGGCATAGTGCTGCACAAACACTTATTTTGACCCTGACTGGGAGCTGCCTGGCAGTTTCTTTAACAGATAAGATGAGACAGCGCTCTCAGGCAGAAGTGACCTGTCTTATGTGCACAAAATCTGAGACACGCAGTAATCCCCAGAAGCATGGGAAGCACTCTGAAGTTGCGTGCTAATCTCCATTTTGCTCCTAGGTAGCTATGAAATACAAAGTCAGTAATCGACAAGAATAATCTTAGAATGGCCAAGTGTTAATGGGTGGTGCTGCTGGCTGCTCCCATCGGAGGCCCATGGAAGCACAGCTGCAGTGAATTGTGAACAGAGGACAACCAAACAAATATTTTTATTTTTAATACTGTTTTCTTTTTTTTTTCCACACGAAGCCATTGTTAGTGCTCTTTTTGTCAGCATTTATGATGGCATATGCAGTCTTGGCTGGTATAATCATGGTCAGAAACAAAAGTTTTTTCTTACTCGCTGTGAAATCTATTAAAAATGGTTTTCCTTTGATCCAAGTAATTTTTTTTGTACGACTCAATAGGAGTTTACCAGTTATCTGCAGAAGCATGATGAGGTCTTGACTGAACTGGAGAAAGCAACTAAGCGCCTAAAGAAGCTAGAAACGGTATATAAGGATTTTGAGCTGCAGAAGGTTTGCTACCTGCCCCTCAACACGTTCCTGCTCAAACCAATCCAGAGACTGATGCACTACAAGTTGATCCTGGCGAGACTTTGCAAGCACTACACAGCAGAGCACCGGGACTTTGCAGATTGCCGGAGTGAGCAAGCACTCAGCTGTATATGTGCTAGGCAGAAACCCCTTCCCATGTACAAAGTTTTGCCTGTACCCTGGGGGGGGACAAGTGATACATCTACAAATTCAGTGTAAACACTTTTTCTCCATTTAGGACCTCTCTGACTCTTGCCTGCAGCTCTGTGAAATAGACAGCAACTTTGATTTAGATTGCTGAAAACACAGCTGTTTGGTGAATACTGCAATTTAAATATCCTGAATAAAACCCAGAATATACCAAGTAAAACAGCAGAAAACAGGCAAGAAGCAGATTAATAAAAAAAAAAACACTTCAGCTTGCATTTTAAAATTAACTTTGTTTATCTTTAAAGTTTTCAGTACCGGGTTTCACTACTCTCCTGCTGTGCTCTAGAGCGGGACTCCAAAGCTTTTTGCAATAGATAGAAAATTGCCTTAACTGCCTGTTTGGAAAACCACAAAAGATAACTTAGATGTGGACTGTTCTCTTTACATAGAGGGAATGCTTTTTCTGGCATTCCAGAAAGTGTTTTTCTCATGGTAATTTTGATGGTTCTTTGTGTTTCAACCAAAGCTGGAAATTAGTCCTTTTCTTGTCCCCTTTTTTAGCAGGGAAAAAAGTAGGAGTTTTAGAAACTTTGTTTCATCTGTAAGTAAAAAATGTGACAAAACCCAATTGCTTTGTAGTGTCAAAAGCTTGCGCAGTAAATTCCATTTGTTTATAAAGTAATCTTTGGCAGAAATAGTTGGATTTCCTTTTTTAATTTACTTTTGGCTACACGGTAAATACTTCTTATATGCACAAAATCTGAGACACACAGTAATCTCCAGAAGCGTGGGAAGCACTCTGAAGTTGCGTGCTAGTCTCCGTTTTGCTCCTAGGTAGCTATGAAATACACTTGAAGTTGGCAGTTGGGCTGGATGATCATTGTAGGTCCCTTCCAGCGGAAGTATTTTGTCCTATTCTAAATCTGGGATTCAATTTTCCATGGATAAAATTGGCGGCCTGGGTTTGTCTGCTCTGTTCTGACCCCTCGCTGCCGTTTCCCTTACAGATGCGCTGAAGGAAGTCACAGAAATGACATCTCAGCTGCAGCAGAGTCTCATCCGCCTGGAGAATTTCCAGAAGCTGACAGAGCTGCAGCATGACTTGATTGGTATAGACAATCTTACAGCGCCTGATAGGGTAAGTACCTTTGCTTAGTTTTTAGGATGTTCATTGTTTTTATTGCCGAAGAAGTGCCTTTGAACCATGTATTTGCCATCAATGCCTCTCTTGTTTTACAGAACAGCTGTAAAGACTTTGTGTAGTTGTCTTCATAGCAGGTCCCATGGAGGTCTTGGTGATGTCCTAGGGAATACATAAAAAATGCTTCTGCTTAGGTTGTGGCTACAGTTTCATGTTTCCAGTACAACAGATACTGGGTACGCTGGGGTACGGTGCTCTGTGTTTGAGTGGGAAGTGGTGTCATGTACTTGATGGGAAATCCACTGCCAGGTCTCCTTGTGTCTGTCTGATGCAGCCTCTGTGGACTGAGCCTGCATGGAGAACGTTGCGATGGCGAGAACCACATCCTTGGGCGGAACTGGTATCAGTGACTCTGTTTTTCCAGGAGTTTTATTTAGTTCCTCCTTGGTTTTTTGTTTTTGTTTTTGATAGATGTACTGAGCATTAATACAGGAGCATCACGTATGCTTTTGGGATGCTATGGCAACCACTGCGGTGGGATGTAAGTGTAACAGGTGAACTGCTGGTGTCCAACAGGAACTCTTGCTCCTTTTCCTTCTCTTGCTTCATTGATTTAAATGCTGGCTGCATCAAGGAGCTGATTCATGTACAAAACAAAAGGAGAGGTGTCATCTGGCGTTTAACAAACTGTTGGTGATTATTGCTGGGAACCAATCAGCATCTCTGTACTCTGGGACGAAAAAAACCCACATTAAAACTCTCTGTTTGGGAAAGATCAAGCTTTGTCTAACTTCTTATTTTCCACTGCAGGAGTTTATCCGGGAAGGCTGCTTGTACAAGCTCACTAAGAAGGGTTTACAGCAGCGGATGTTCTTTCTGGTGGGTGTTGCTTCTGTTTTTTCATAAATCCAAAGTCTTCAAGGTAAAGCTGTTGTGAAAGTGTGTCGTCATGCGCTTGTGATGAAAATCAGCAATCCTAACTGAAAATTCACTCTGAGGGATTTTTTGAGAGAGCGTAACTGTGACAGTTCGGCTTATATCTGTAATGGCACATAGCTTTTAAATAGAATTTTGGAACTTAATTGCCTTTGCTGTAAGTAAACGAACAAGTGGTTTTAGGGAAAGTGACTTTCCTCAGACTGATTGAGCAGTTGTGTTTTTTTATGCGTCTACAGTGGCCTTTAAGCAACAGATTTTTAACAAGATGTCAAAAAATACTTGCCTGCTGTCTTTAGAATATTGATTGTATTCTTTCTGTCTCTTTTAGTTCTCAGATATGTTACTCTACACAAGCAAAGGGGTTACAGGGACAAATCAGTTCAAAATTCATGGACATCTTCCACTGCATGGCATGTTGGTAAGTGGTTTCAAGTTGCATCACGGCATTAAGGAAAGGATTTTGCCTTAAGACAGGTTGAGGCATTCCTTCAGGGCACAGGGACCAAAGCTGCCACCTGTCTCCAGGCCAGTGACATCAGCCTGTGGTGCTGCTGGCGGTGAGCTGGACCTTCGTGTGCCCCAGCCTGCGTATCACAGACTTGTCTGCAGGCGATAAGCTTGTTCCTTCCATGGCATTAGCAAAACAGCTGGAGTGCACCCTTTTGACTGTTCATTTTCATGCAGCTGTGAGAGGCTAATGTGGAAATAGGGGTTTGTCCTGGCATTTTTCCCCTGTGCACACACCTAGGCGTATAATCAGTCCTCCTGCCTCCCCACCCCCCTATTCTAATGGGAGTGTTCTTTCTGTGTTTGATTTGCAGCTGATAGTGCTCGACCCACCGGTAAGTAATAAGCTGAATCCTGCTCAGAACCCTCCTTTTCTTGCCGTGTTGGATGTGGTGCTGTGCTGCTAGAGATGCGGCAGTAGAAATGCACAATATAGATTTTCACATAGAGCCAAAATAGACTCGAAGTAGGTGGTATTCAAAAAAAGAGTAGCTGTACTGCACTTACTGCAGCTGGGTTGTAATCCTATTTGCCTCAAATTTCTATCAGCCAAGGAGGACAATTTCGGTGTTTTTCAGTCACTTGAGTAGTGATGAGAAAAAACTATTTCTTTTTCTGCAGGTGGAGGAGAGTGAGAATGAATGGGCTGTCCCACACTGCTTCACCATCTATTCAGCACAAAAAACCATAGTGGTGGCAGCAAGGTAACATTTATTTTCCTCAGTTGCCTGAAGGTTTGACGGAGACCTTCTTCAAAGGGTCACTGTTCAGTTGTTTGGGGCAGACCCGAGCGGGCGTTTCACGCATCCTCTGGAAAGCATGCCTTCAAAATGAACACAGGGCACTTCACAACTCCTTTATCAGTGTTGTGTTCTGGGAAGGAGTAGTTTATTCTGCTGAACGGTGTGTTATTAAACACACAGGAGCAGCAATAACGTCGACATTTTATTGTTTTCTGGTTAGTTGAATTGCTAGTGTCTTCCTTTAAACAACTGCTATAAAGCAGGACACAAAATGTGTCCTATCTAAGTGTGCAAATATTTCAGACACCCCAAAAAGAATTAAAATCCAGAACATGCAAATGCATGTAAGGAAGGGAGCGTTCCTGTGTGGATTTCATGAAGGAAGCTGGAAAGGGAGGAGAAGAATTAAAGGCTGACTTGGAGAGAAAACCAATCCCTTTTCAGCGTAACTTGTCCCCATGCAGCCAGTTTGGCTTTTTTTACTTTATATCTGAAATATACTTAGGATATCTACTACACCTGCTCTCTTGGGATCAGCTTTAGGAGGTTTTGTCCCTCTGCAGGTCCTTTAAAAAGCAGCTGGAGCTGCGAGGAATGCAGGATGGGAGCACTAAATCTCAACCTTAAATTTGTAGGGTTTTTTTACTGCTTGATAACCTGTTATTGAAAAACAGTCATTACCAAATATTTATCAGTCGGGTATGTAGTGGTGCAGCAGCCAGTACTTTTGGTATGCAGATGTATTCAGCAGGCAAATTTTTTTTTTAATTCCAGCCTAACATCTGAAAATGTTGGTTATTTTTAAGATAAACTGTTTCTCAGCAGCTGCGAATCAGAAAGCGCTTGAAAGTTCACAAATTTGGAAAAATAAATATAATTTTTACCTTGTCATAACTTAGAAATAGCTCAAAGGTGGTTGTTTTTCTTATGTTACATCTCCCTACCTGTAAAAAAAAAAAACAAACCAACAAATTGCTGCTGGGCTTAGACAGTGTGTGGAATTTTCAGTCTGAATTAAAAACTTTCAGAAAAAAAGAGATGGTTACTAAAAAAAAGTCTCACAGACCCTCTGAAGTAAACACAAGAGCCTGTGACTGTATATAGCAGTTCATACAATTGCGCACACCGGGTATGTAGCCAGGGGTAAAAAAGAAATGCTGTGGCTATGTCTAAAGGAAAACCTTTCGCTGTTGCATACTGATAAGATACAGATACACGTTTATGAGCTGCAAAGCTCTTTCCCTGTAATCATTGTGCGAGCCATGTGATTGGAAACCAGGTGGAGTGAAAGAAGTCCTCATCTTCCTACACTGTTTTACTGATTTGAGATGTAAGGTAAATCCTATATCCCTTCTAAAGGATGTGCTGTCTGTCAGGTTGCCTTTTATCCTTTGAAAAAATTGTTTCCAGTATGGTCATACCACCCATCTCCAAAATGCTTTTTGGAGTGAAGACATGATTTCATGTTTGAAATAACCTATCAGTTCTGAAGCTTTCTGTATGAAGAATAGTGATGGCCTCGACCACATGATTCCTCTTCTGAGTCTTATAGCTCCAGAGGGAAATACTCTGTGGCACTCTTTGCTGTAAAGCCCAAATTTTTGATGGTTATTTTAGTCTTGTTTTCAAGGCTTGAAAATAGAGGTGAAGGCTGTATGAGGTCAGCTTCTTATCTGACTTTGGAGGAATTTTTATTTTTATTTAGTGGAAAGGGACTGCTCCTTGTATTGGCCAGTGACTTGTACACCGTCACGTCTCCAGGTTGGGGTGGTCTCTTGGTTGCACTGTTTGTCTTGCAGTACCCGCCTGGAGATGGGGAAGTGGATGGAAGACCTAAACATGGCAATTGAAATGGCCAAGAAATCTACTGAGAAATCTGACATGCTTCTGGAGAACTCAGTATGCAATCGCTCCAACAGTAAGTGGTGTTTCCTGCCTCCTTGAAAAGCATCAGTTCTCACGTCCTTCTAATTTTTCTGTTGTGAATTTGATGACATAAATGGAGTATTTTTATAACTTATATGATAATAGGCAGTTAATTGTGGTTTTGTGTTGATTTAATCAAAAGAAACGTGCTTGTCTTCGTAGACTTCCTAGACTGACATTCCTGGTAGCTTTAAAGACTGCAGAGATGTTCCGGTTGCAGAATTGCTAATTTTGTAAGGTTCTTACTTGTCTCTTACATAGATTTTTCTCAACTTAACCATGTAGTGTATTTTCATGTCCAGAAATGCAGTGTCTTTGGAGATCAGCTTTTATAGCCCAGCATTCCTGTGCCTGTCTCTGGTGGTGTTACGGATGTGCTGAAACATGTAGTATCCCTTCTTGGACCACTTCTTCCTGTTCCTCACTGAGAATCAACTGAAGATGAAGTGTGGGGATTTTTGTTTATTTGTGTGTTTTACACAGTACTGAGTCAGCTGCCCCAAGCAGAGCTGAGTAATGAAAGCCAGAATGATCTGCTCAGAGTGGCCCTTGAGGAGCTGTACAAACAATTCAAGTTGGCGTATTTTAAAACTGGACCATTGCAAGAAAAAACGGTTTTTCTCAGGAATCCCTGCTTCTCTTGCTCTTTGTATTGCACAGTTTTCTTAAACCACTGCCAAATTCTCCTCCCCCAGGATCCTCTGATGAGGTCTCTCTAGAACAGGAGTCCGAAGATGACATACACTCTTCTCGTAGCTCCTTGGACAGGCAGAGCCACCACCGTGCCAACACAACCATGCACGTGTGCTGGTACCGCAACACAAGCGTCTCCATGACTGACCACAGTGTGGCTGTTGAGGTACCCGCAGGGCGCAGCGCTCATCTCACTCTGTCTGTCCTGGCTCGCTCGGCCGCCACTCGTCCTCCACTCCATCTCCCGTTTTGCCTTGGCAACGTCTGCGTCCGTGGGAGAGCGTGGGCCATTAAAAGGCTGCTGCGCGTTTGCCCCGCTCTGTGCATGTCTGCGTGTCTGCACACACACGCTCTGCTCTCCTTGCAGAGGGCTTTGCTCTGGCAAAGGCACTGAAGGAGGGAAATTTTAGAGCAAACCCGGGATATCCTAGGGCTACGGCATTCCTTTGGGTTTCATTAGCCTTGCTGGAGGGTAAGTTACCTGCCCGTGGTATTTTCCTTTAGAGACTCTGACTCTGCTATGAGCGAGGCCTGGTTAGCTGCTGTATTGTACCCAGAATTAAGAAGAGTGCTTCAAGTTCAGTGGGAATACGGCGTCTCTGCCCTTCCCTCACTGGCAGGGGTGAGCAGCAAGCATTAGAAAGTGCCATTTTACGGCATTGTGTTGTGTTGTGGTGGACGTAGACGCACTGTGTGAGCTGCCATTACCTTGGGTCTTTCCACTCAGCATGGCTGGAGGCAGCACTGGTAACTGGTAGCACGTTTTGGTACTGAATCCTGCAGATTTCAAGACAGATGTCTGTTCAGCACTCCTTACACAGAATGCTGCTTGTGCCAGTGCTACGTTTTCACTTTAAGTGGCAGTTTGGCAAGGTCAGTTGGGTAGGTCACCCTCCTGGAGGCTGGCGTGCTTGGAAGACTTCCAGAAGTGGGAAGGACGCTAAAAACCGTGAAGAGAAAAAGTAGATCGCTAACTAGACAAAGAGCAATGAGGCAGGGTGCTGCATCCATTTGTACCTCCCTGCTTTCCCTGCCCTGCGGTTAAGGCACTTTTTGTTTAATGGAAGGAGTTACAATTGGGGCACTGAAGCTCTGAGGTTCTCGTGATGTGGAGACGGTATCAGTCAGCTCAGTAAAGGACATCCTATAGCTGTGGCCTTGCCTTAGGATCCAGAAGTTGGGCACTTTAGCTGGCAAAGAAAGTATTTTCTATTGGAGGGGACAAGCCTTCCTTTCCCAGCTGATAACCTTGTGAAAGGCACAATCTCGCTGTTCTGTACCCAGATAATGAGACCACCCCTGATACAGGCTCTGGGATTAAACGTGTGAGTTCTTGCAGCTCCCTCTCGCTTTGTTCTGTTCCATGGACTAATGCCATCATTTTTTTTCCACAATCCATGTTCTTTTAACAGACGCCTTTCTTGCATCACTTCTCTTATCCTAATGTTCTGTTTTTATCTTTCTCTCCCCCTTTTCTCTGCTTAGTTTTCTGCTCTCTTGCTGTTTCTCCAGAGCTTCCTCC
The DNA here is from genome assembly GCF_023638135.1 of Falco biarmicus. NCBI lineage: Eukaryota > Metazoa > Chordata > Aves > Falconiformes > Falconidae > Falco > Falco biarmicus. The sequence goes on along the minus strand of NC_079300.1, from coordinate 29,465,411 downwards.
TCGCTATTTGCTGGGCCAGGCCCAACGGCCCAACACAATCACCCATGTTTGTTGGTACCGGAACCAGAGCCTATCCCTGTCTGATTACCTGTGCATGATTCAGGTAAAAATGCCTCTCAAGTTCTGAGCTGGTGGGGAGGAGCCGTGGGATGCCAAGGAAAATGTACTGCTGCTCTCTTCGTAACTGCTCAGCGAGCCACGTGCGCTGCGTCAGGATGCCCCAGCCAGCGGCAGCGTTTAACGTTGCCTTGTTGACACGGGATTTCCTCCTGTTTATGTTTCCTGAAACAGTTCTCTACATAAATCTGCTGTCTTTTTCTCTAACTAAAAAACTCATTTGCCCATCATTCCATGCTGTAGGTTTCCTTATCCTCCTGCGAAGGCGCTGGGTGACTGTGATTCCCAAGGCCTGGGAATGTTCAACTTCCCTGCAGCCCAGCTGCCGTGCTGAGCTTGGCTTTGTGTAGCTGCCACATGTAGCTTGTCCACAACTCCGGCACTCTCCGTTTCTTCTTCTGCTTTATTTTCTTTTTCACACAGTGTGTTCTGCTTGATGTTTCTCTGCGTGTGGATAAGGGTGGCTAAAGGGATGGGCACCCTTGTGGCTGTCCCTGTTCCCCTGACCTAGGCTGCAAAGGAGAGCGGTTGCTGGAGGGACAAGTCGATGCAGCACCCTCCTCTGTGCTGCCAGACACCACACTGAGATGCAGCAAGCACTTAAACCTTAAGGGGAACTTGCTATTAGTGGAGAGGAATCGCTAATTTGTTCATAAGACGACAGTCGTGAATTAGTGAACTGAAGCTACAAAGTCACTCAGTCACCATGTGAAAGGTCCGGGAAACCTTTTCCAACAGGGGAGCAGGCGCAGGGGCGGTTACAGCAGGCAGCTTCCAGCTTTTTATCTGCGGCAGCTGTTGTCTTTTCCTGAAGGTTGTTTTCCTGTGGTTTCATGGTAGTTTTCATTCTGTGCTAGAACCAGCTCTCTGGATACTTGCTGAGGAAGTTCAAGAACAGCAATGGCTGGCAGAAACTGTGGGTTGTCTTCACCAACTTCTGCTTGTTCTTCTACAAAACGCACCAGGTGAGCAAGTGTAGCTGAGGGGACCGTGTCCGGGGTGTCGGGGGGAAGCTGGAGGTCCCCGGGTTTCTGCTCCAGGTGCAGCTCACTGCTGTTTGAAGGAGGGTAACAAGTGGAAGAGGAGGTAGTTTGTAATGAGGCCGGTTGCTGTAAGGCCATGGGCCCTTCTTGCAGAATTTAATCAGGATTTCCAAGTCTGTTGATGGTACTGACTTTCTGTGAGCGAGGGGGAAAACGTCTCCTCACGCAGTGACTTACGGAGGTGAGGGAATTGGCAGCCTCTGGTCAGTCTCTGTCCTGCTCCTCGCTGGGCTTCAGGAGGGTTAAGCAGGCATCGGGGGTTTCTCTGCCTGTGGTGCATTCAGCGCCTGCTTGGTAACGCACTGTGCTGCAGTGGAACCTGTGCCTTTGCATCTTACTAAGCCAATAAACTTTTTTTTTTTTTACTCGGGCATCTTGCCTTGAGGGCGCATTTCTTTTGGGAGGGATATTTTAGCTCCCGTGTTGGATCTGGGGGTCTCTCTGGAGTTCCAGAGACAGGGTGCAGAGCGGGAAGCGGGGAGCCCGGGAGGCAGTGACGGGCAGGGGAATAGCAGCAAGTGAATAATAATTTATATATTTATATATAAAATAATAATAAAGCAGTGAAAGGAGTGGGGGGAAGGTTTCATTATCAGCTGTTGGAGGCCTTGCAAAAGATAAAGGCTGCTCCTCCTCTGTTCTCTCCTAAACAAAAATGCAACAACCGTACCTGTACAGTACAAAAGTGCGAGTGCGCAGTGGGACGGGTTGTGCTGGAGGGGATGCCTTGCACTAAGGGCTGGGCTGTTGGGCTCTTCCAGGATGATTATCCCTTGGCCAGTCTCCCGCTGCTTGGCTACGCAGTCAGCTCCCCTGTGGAGGCAGACGGTATTCAGAAGGATTATGTCTTCAAGCTGCAGTTCAAGTCCCATGTGTATTTCTTCAGGGCTGAGAGCAAATACACCTTTGAGAGGTAATTTTCTGTTTTCTTTGTCTGTCTTGGTATATAACATGCAGTTAACTCCCTGGTTGATCATCCAGAGCCCGGTCTTTCCTCCTGACTACCTCCTAGTCCTTACAGCACATTCTCAGTAATAAAAAGTTCCTTTCCTCTTCCTACCGATGACATGTGGGGATCCCTTCTCTGCCAGCACCGTCCTCATGGTAGGACGTAGCTGGTGGTTACTCCTGCAGCTGCTGTAGGCTGTGCTGTGTCTCAGGAGTCGGGGTCTCCCTGGGAGCTGGGGAGCAGTGTGGGCAGAAGGGCTGTGAGGCGCTCAGCCCCACTAGTCTTGGGAGCCAGATTTCTAGGTTAATGAGAGTTCTGGGAAGAATACTGCCCCCCTGCCCCGACCTCTGGGAGCAGGAGTTATAACACAAGGCTGAGAGCAACATGTGCAGTGCTGCTTTTCACTTTACTGCTTTCGCAATAATTATTTTTAGCAGTGTTGGTAGGGCCTTCCACACATGGTCCAGTGAACCATGTTTAAAATGCATCATCTAGAAGACTCTGCTGTTACTTTAGGTTTTGAAAACCCTCACTTTGTGTTCTGCTATGCAGGGCGGTATTGGCTGTTTTGGAGTGTGGTTTTATTGAGAAGGTGTCACGTACTTCCCCCTTCCTTGGGAGAGTATCGCACACTTGTGAGCAACATAGCTGTCAGCTACCCGAGACAGCAGAGCTGTGCTTTTTAATCCACTGGTCTCATGTAGTGATTTCAAGGAAAAAATGTCTAATTCACAATGGATATTCGTCTTCCTTTTTTCACTGTTGCTTTACTTTCTTCCATATGAGCAAGTCTGTTACATAATGTATTGTAAGAAAAGCAATCCGTTGACTAGGGAAAATTTTTGTCAGCCTGTCCTTCTTGGTAAATGCTTTCTGTATACTTACCAGAGAAGACAGCGTGCTTTCACAAGAGCTCTCTGAGCCCAGAGTGCTGTTACCTGGACAGGCAGCCACACTCTGCAGTGTATTTTGCCACATCCCAAGCTGTTCGTTTGAAGAGTTATTTTCCTAAAAGAACTGTAAAAGAAAGGTAGAAAATAGAAGTTTTATGAGGTTTGGTGAAAGGGGTACAGCTCGTAACCAAAGGGCCAGATTGTGCATCTGTGAGTGAGAGGCTGAGCATTTCTCGTGTCCTTTCTTGCCAGGTGGATGGAGGTGATCAAGAGAGCCACCAGCTCTCCAGCCAGGTCGAGCCTGCTGATGCCAAAGGATGAGAAGGACAGTCACACAGACTGAAGCAGGGCAGAGCTGGATCTCTGCTGTAAACATCAACAAAAGAGGCAGACGGAAACAGGAGTGTCTGGAGTTGATAGAGCAAAGAACTGGGAGGCTCATTTCCACCCAGTATGGAAAGTGGGATTGAGGGAGTTGCAGATGGGGATCACATCCATTCCCAATGGTATGGAAGTGCAGGTCTGTTCCAGTTGAACCTACTTAGCGAGAACCTAACAACCGCAGAGCGCCGGTGTGCACGCATTGTGGAAGGTTTATTGTTCCAGTACCTGTACAGTAACACCCTTGCCTGCCCTGAAGGCAAATTCCACCTTCGTTTTGCATTTTGACTGGCTGGTCAGCATACATGGGAAAAAAAACAGCAGCCGTCAGTGGTGCAACTGGCTGGCAGCTGCTGGTGCCAGGGTTTACTGGCTCCCAGAAGTTCCCTTCCCCTGATGCTGCGCACGGCTGGCTGTACAGCTGTGGTCTTGCTGCTGTTAACATCACCCCGCTGGCAGTCGTCTCGGACTAACAGGGAATCCACCGATACATTGGCTTAAACACAGTTCATTTTGAACAGAAACTGCAGCTCTCGTAGAGCAACTCTGCTCTTTGGAAGCCGCCCCAGCAGCAGTTTTCCAGGGGAAGCAGGAGGACTGAACCTCTGCAAAGCTGTTCCAGTGTGGTGTGGGTCGGTACAGGTAGGGCGCGTGGGTTTTTCCGCTGAACTCTGCTGTGGCGCATGCTGAGAGGGTTAATCGCTCGTCTCCTATTACAGCTCCCGAGTTTCTTTATCCTGTAGCAGGCATTACCTAAGGCATGGGATGGCAAACACTCTGATGTGGGTGACCTTTTCAAGGCGTTTAAGCAACGCAGAACAAGCTTCTCTGAAAGTCACTGTTGCTTGTGCTTGTCATGCAAAAACTTCTGAAAATCCCTGTTCTTACCTTTTACATTTGGGGTGGGATCCATCTTCCATTTCTCATGAAGGTGTAAAAGTCACTGGATTCCAGATGGAGCATTAGTGTCTGTGGACTGTATTAAATCACTATATTAAATCTGAAATGTTTGCAGTTTGTTCTGTTTTTGTAAAGCTGTCTCCTTTGGTTGCCTCCATGGAAGGACTGAAATAAGCTAAGTGCCACAAAATGCTGTCGGACGAGGCTTTGATTGGCTCTAGGGACTCTGCATTTATACTAGATAGAAAAGTATTTGTGTACTAGAAGAAGGAACAATGAAGTGGTGTAGTGAAAGATCAAGGAAGGTGTTGCGTGTTGTGAGGATGAAGGAGTGCGAAGTGGGAAGTACAGAGGCCAGCTTGTGCATTCTCCAAGGCTGTTTCAGGTTATGGTCCAAAACACGTGCAGGATGAGGGCGACGGGGAGGGGGTTCCAGAAGGATTTTCCAGACTGCTCACTTGGCATTTGCATTGTGGAGAAAGACAAGTGACTGCAGATCCAGCCTTCGCTACCACTGTTAACTGACCATTGTCCCATCTAAGTTAATGTATTTAATTTATTAGTGTATTCATATTTTTTAAGTAACTACTGTAGGTGTATACATGTGAATTGACTAGTTATGTTATAACACAGCTGAATATGACTGTTGAAAGTAAATAGCATCTTTGTATAAAACTCTTCTCAGCCTCTTATTTCTGAGTCTACCATCCCTGTCACTGGCCACGCTCGTGGGAAGATGGGCATCGCTGCACAGAAGCGTTGCTTTTCCTTGGACGGAGAGAAGAGGTTTCGCACTGTTGATTAATGAGTCTTTGCATTCAGTAGTTTTCCTGGATGATATCGACTATTCCTTTGTCATGGTCGCACACTGGAGGCTCTCAGCAGGAGCCTTCCTCTCTCACAAGAACTCTCCCGTGCAGTTGCTGCCCTTTGTTGGTCTTGGCAGGGAGGCTCTGCAGGAGCAAGCTGCAGAGGCGGGGAGCAGGGTGTCTGTCAGCAGCTGGGGATCTTGGCACTTAACTCCAACCTTTATTTGCACTCACCGGCTGTAGCAGGGCTTTCTAGTGCCATTTGAAAATAATCGAAATATTTTTATAGTGTTCAAGTAGTTCTTCAAGACTGGTTCTTGGCTGCTGCAGCATCAAGCTCTGCTCCATCCACAGCAGAGATCCAGCACCACGTCAGTGAAGTGGAGGGGGTGGTGGAGCCACCTTTGAGGAGCCTGAGTGCCACCGGGCTTGGGGAGCAAGGGGCAGGGACTGACAAACACCACCTGAAATTCAGCAAGGATAAATGCAGAGTCATGCAGGGGGGACAAAGTACCCATCCTCTGCAGCACATGCTGGGGACTGTGCGGGCTTGGGGCCGAGGCCCTGGGGTCCCCAAAAGCAAGGTGTGGTTGTTGAAGGGCAGTGCGTGTGCTCTTGCGTGCACATTACGGAAGCTAGGCCTGGCCGACTGCCAGAAGAGGAGGACAGGAGAGCAGGAGAAACGTGTTTCTGCAAGCGCTGTGTGAGAGGGTGCAGTGTTTTCTGCCTAAGGGGGAAATAGCCTGGTATTTGGCCCTGGTGGTTTTATTTTTTTAACTGTTTGACAGAGATACTTGTTTAACATCAGCTACACTTTGCCTTAGTTACCTCCACAAATCAGCTGTCGGTCTCTGTAGCAACACGTGTTAAAGATCAGACTGACACGTATCGGGTATTAACGGGAGGCGGAAGGAACTGTTTGAGCCAGCCTCGCCCACACCCGGTGGTGCGGAGGCTGGGGTTTTGTGCTCCTTTGCAGGCCTTCCACACCCCACCCCCCCAGCTTATTTTTCTGTCTTTTATCATTGGCAACACTGCTTTTGCCTGTAACACAAGGAAACAACTTCTGACATTTAAAAAAATGATCAAAGAACACAGTGGAAAGACACATCCCAGTGCTGTGAGTACCTGACTGGTAGGTACATGGCTAATCCACGGTTTGAACATCTATGCCCTACTTATCCTCCTGCCACCGATGTGTACCGGAAGAGTAGTTAAAACTCCTGTTACAGGGGAGATGCAGAGAGCAACAGTTCTTCCTTAAGATTTTTGAGAAGTTGAGAGTGGATGATCCTTTAGTTGCTTCAGTAGTCCCTGTCTTGAGGATGGTTGCGCTGTCACAGTGACTGAGGTGCCATCCCTGCAACAGGAGCCTCGGGTACCAGCTGGCAGAAACAGAGCAGGACAGCAGGCAGCAGAAGTCCCTTCTTGGCTGGAGAATACAAATCTCAAATGTCTCTGCAGTTAAAATGCAAGGGCGCAGGCTGTGAAAGTCAGAAACTTCACTATTCCTGGCAAAACTGCTTACCTCCCACCTTGGTGAGCTTTCCAAATGATGAGAATTTCAGTGGCATATCAGTTCTTCTGTGAAATACTATGTAGTGGTTTTACTTTATCAGAACTCTGCAGGAGTGTTTGTTTTTCTCTTTGCTACCGTCACTAGCAGTTTCCTTAACAAGAGCACTAGGAAAGAACAGAGTGCAACTGGTTCTTCCTCCTAAGTTTCTTGCTAGCAAGATCTACGTTAAGGGAGAGAGGAACTCATGGAGTCCATGGTCTCATTCCATTTCAAAAAAGCTTCATATCATAGAATCATGGAATGGTTTGGGTTGGAAGGGACCTTAATGATCACCTAGTTCTGCCCCTCTGCCACAGGCACCTTCCAGCAGCCCAGGCTGCTCCCAGCCCCGTCCAGCCTGGCCCTGGGCGCTGCCAGGGATGGGGCACCCACAGCTGCTCGGGGCAGCCTGTGCCGGCGCCTCGCCGCCCTCTCAGCAAAGAATTTCTTCCTAATAGCTACGCTGAATCTCCCCTCTTTCAGCTTCAAACTGCTCCCCCTTGTCCTGTCATTGCGTGTCCCTCCCAGCTTTCTTGCAGGCCCCTTTAGGTACTGGATGGCTGCCAGCACGTCTGCCCCAGCCTCCTCTTCGCCAGGCTGAACAGCCCCAGCTCTCCCAGCCTGTCTCCGCAGGAGAGGTGCTCCAGGCTCCTCATCCCCTCCACAGCCTCTGGCCCTGCTCTAACAGGTCCGTGCCCTTCCTGTGCTGGGGGCCCCAGGGCTGGACGCAGCGCTGCAGGGGGGTCTCACCGGAGCGGAGCAGAGGGGGAGAATCGCCGGCCACGCTGCTGAGGATGCAGCCCAGGGCACGGCTGGCTTTCGGGGATGCAAATGCACACGGCTGGGTGATGCTGAGCTGCTTGTCCACCAGCACCCCCAGCCCTTCTCAGGGCTGCTCCCAATCCATTCTCCACCCAGCCTGTATTTGTGTTTGGGATTGCCCCGACCCCTGTGCAGGACCTTGCACTTGGCCTTGTTGGACTCCATGAGGTTCAGACGGGCCCACCTCTCCAGCCTGTCAACGTCCCCATGGATGGCGTCCCTTCCCTCCCGTGCAATGACCACACAAGACAGCTTGGTGTCATCCACAACCTTGCTGAGGGCGCGCTCTTTCTGGTAAACGCTACTGGTCTTCCCTGCTGCCCGCAGGACTGGCTGGCTGCCCTTCGTTCAGTGTAACAGAGCCCTGCGTCATGGCCTAAGAAAAAAGAACAAGTTTTTGCAGTAGTTCCTACCAAGTGTTTAATGCAACACAGTGGAGCTGTTCTGGTGCCTCCTCCCTTATTGTCCCCTGGTTACCAGAATCACTCCCGTTACACCAGCTACGTCCCCTCCCTCTTTCTTTTCACCCACATGCAACACTAGCTGCACCCACCTGCCTAGCTCTGCCAGCCTCATCACCTTCCGGCTTGTCCCCACAGGGAACTTCCCCACCTCAGATGACATGGGTGGCACCATCCCCACTGTCCTGGTGCCAGTCTGTTGAGCAGCAGCAAGTGCAAGCACATGGCATTTAACAAGATTCCCAAAAAAGCACAGCCAGGAGTACATTTGTCAGTCTCTCTTTTTGGCTCCAAGGAGAAAATAGCTGAGACAGCACTGCACAGCGTCTCTGCAGTTAAAATGCAAGAGCGCAGGCTCTGGAAGTCAGAAACTTCACTGTTCCTGAACTGTAACCTTCACCTCTACGCCTTCTGCTAAGGGAAGGACAATCATACACAAGGTTTTAAATATGCTTGAAGCGGAGTCTCCAGAGTGTTTATGCTGTAATGGAGACACGTGCTCACAGCGTGGCTGAGGCCTTGGGAGCTCAGCTGGTCCAAGCCCCTTGCTTAAGCAGGGCTGCTTGCCCAGGGCTGTGCCCGGACCCCTCCCTATTATCTCCGAGGCTGGAGACCACCACAACCTCTCTGGGCAGCCCGTGCCACTGCTCAGTGACCCTCACAGCTGCAAAGGGAGAAGGACGAAGGCAGAGATAGCCCGTTGACAGCTTTTACAGCCGAACCCCAGTCTAAATACTGCCGAGCAATAAACAGACTCCAACAAAACCTGCAATGAAGCCTTCTCCAGGGCCCAGCTGGACTTTTGCAGTGTGCTTCCCTTAACCCCAGTGCTGATCAGCAGGAAGGACCAATGTAACATGCCGTTTGCTGCATTCACTCTGCACACAGAAAGCACTTAAATAGGTCTGTCTCACAGCTCTCTGTCAGATCTACATGAGGCAGAAAGATGCAGGGGAAGACCAAGGTGGTGGCAAAGCAAAGCAGCTTGAACAAATACTTTTCCCCTAAAAAGACAAAGTTACACCAGCCTCATTTGTTTCGTTACTTTATTGAAAGTGGCAGATCCCTTTCAACGTTTTTAAAAACTAAAACCATTGTTGCTTTGAATACTGGATGAGGTTTGTGGGGATTGTTTCCTTTAAAAAGTTTACTCATTACACTGTAGTGTATGTGAGTAATAATACAAGGTACCTTATTGACACGATTTGCTACCATCAGCAACAGTGACTTTAAAAGCAGCAGGAGCCCTTCAGCTGCCTTTCTGCTGGACTGCAGTCTCTGCCTTCCACCTCAGTAAGCTTCCTGTCTACACATTAACGCCTTTTCCTGCGGGAAAAATGGGTTTGTTGTGTTCTCCGTAAATGCAGGCTTTGAGGTGGCTTGCACCACGGAGAAACACAACTCTGCAGCAGATCTACAGCAAGATCAAACAGCAGCACCTCTCCTCTGCTGGACAAGTTCATAGTATTTGCTGAGCCTGTATTTATCCATCAGAGAGGAAGAGTAAAGGATAGTCATAAGCTAAAGTGAACAACGCACACCAGGAGGAGGGAACATATGGTCCTTTTGAGCTACTTTGAGCGCAGCACTTACAATCTCCAGGTCTGAATCAAAGTACCAAAAATCAAGCCCTGTTACTAACAAAGTGGCCTATCTTTTAAAAAAAATGCTGAACAGCTACAGCTTTTTTTCTCAGTGGCTTTGGGGTGAACCAGATCATTCACACAAAAACATCCAGACAGAAAGATCTGGGTATCTAAGGTCTTGCTGACTTAATGGATATATCTTTACAATTAGAGAACAGATCTCTAAGCAACCAGCTATCAGAAGTTATTTTCCTAAGTCTATTTTTCTAGACCTTTAAACTATAGATTTAAGATCTCTGCCTTTACCTGAATTAAAGGTTCGCTTTATAAACTAGTATTACACAGAAAGCAAAGCTAGTTGGGGGATGGCTCCACTGGAATACCTTAAGCAGCAGTAGATGCTTTAATTTCTCTGCCAGCAACCACCACCGCAGTCTGTCAATTGGAGCAGAGTGCTGGCTTCAGCGAGTTTAGATCCCAGACTGAAAGAAGAGCCAGAAAGTGAAAGCTGTGAAGAAGGGGATGGAGGCCTAGAGTGGCTTTGCAAACCCCAGCCACACCACACTGACACTGTGGCTGCCAGCCATCCAGTTTATACCTTCCTGTTAAGGACAGGTTTCTTGCCTCAAGAACTGCTACACAACATCTGTCTGCCTTTTGTACTGCAGCCCTGTCAGCACCCCCATCCCCTTTTTTTTTCTGCAACATTTGGGCGCACACAGTAGGTGCCCACTCAGCTTATAGACTAGGACCGCCAAACCTGTCCATCTAGTTGCTTCAGTTGCAGAAAGCACCAAGGAAAGGAACTCTACCAGCTCCCAAACCAAATGTAACCAATTTGCCTTCCAGCCCCTGGAGACCCAAGGCAAGTTCTTCTTTGCCTGAATTAGGTGAACCAAGGCCTAATACAAAATGATGTCCCAGAGCCAAAAAAAGTACAGTCAGCAAACTCATCCTCCTGTGAAACAACAAGCTGGGAAAGAGCGGCAGCATATTAGCTCAGCTGCTGCTCTACTTGAAAGCTTTTCATTACTAGTCTGCGAATGAGTTGAAGCAGTTCTCCAGAAGAACTGGAGAGCTGCTCAAACTTTCCCAGAGGTCGTAATGCATGGAGAGCTTCCAAACATACCTGCACTCGCACATTACTGCTGACACACTTCTTTAGGAAGGGCAGACTTGCCTTCGAAACATCTCAGTGGAGGAGAATTGCCCTCTTTTCCAGCAGCCAGGCATTTACACCAGTAACAAGCTGTGAATCAAACCAAGCCGAAATGGATACATCCATAGGGAAACAATTAAAAACTGCATTGATTAAAACTGTAAAAACAATTAGACCACCCATCTTGGGTTCTGCAAAAGGTCTAAATTGTACTTGCATTGCAAACCCCACCCTGGGTTATCATGGAAACACGTGTAATATGAAGGCTCTGAAATGTCCTGAAGTCCGTAACACAACGTTACGTCCAATAGCAGATGGTGGTCTGGATTAGAGATGTAGTTCTCATGAAGCTGGAAAAAATCCTTCCCCCCTCACAACAACAGCAGGGAACGTAGGTGTCAGCGAGCAGAGGTCAGGTGGTTCCGACTGTGTGAAAACCTACAAGAAAGAACAGTGGGTGGAGCTGGTCACTACTGTCCATGTCAAGCCCTCACCTGGAAGGTGGCCCACACGCACTGCACCAGCCAGTGTGTCTGCAGACAAGGAGGTGAGTCTGCATGTATTTGCCCCCACTCCCATTGCTACTGTCAGTTTTCTAGATAAGGAAGTCTTGAAGGAAAAAAAAAGCAAATTAACAAAAAGCCAAGGTGGCACTTTTTTCAGGCTTTTAAGACTCGCTTTTAGGCTAGGAGGAAATTTTGAGCACTAGTGTTTTACAGTAAGAAACCAACAGGGTCTTTGATGTTTTGCAAACCTCCAACCAACCAGTATCTTGTGCTTACACACTGTCCGGTAGTGCTATTTCTAGGCTGATAGAAGTGAACGATACTGAAACAACTGCACTGCAGGCATCGAACACACATCTGTGAGCACCTCCTGCTCAACTAGAGGCTAAAGTTTTTGCAGGTATCACAGGACACTTTCTGTGATGTGTCTTCTACAGGCCAGCCAGAAGAGACAAGTGTTCTCTTCCCAATGTAAAGTGATTGTTAGGCGAGTGATCTAAACAGACCCACACCATGTCTGCTTGAAAGTTTGAGCAACTTAGTAACAGAAGCTCTCAAGGACAGCCAGTATTTTCAGTCCTTATTATCCAAGGTTGTTCTTTGCTTGACAGCATCCAAGGGATGCTTGAGGTATAAGGCACAAATGACAGCAGCTTAACCCATCAGAAACAAATGCTTAGAAAGCCCAAGTTCAAGAGTGTAAAGACTGTAAAGCTTGGGTTGTATTTACATTAGCAACCAGAGCACAGAACGGCTCCTTTGGTCACATGTACAGCAAAACACTTTTACTTCCAGCCTTCTAACCCGTGAGGGGCCAATTGTTAAGTTTCTCAGCTGCTGAAGAAAGGGCAAGATTTAGGACAGCCTGCTGTGAAAGGGACAAAAGCCAAATTAATGTTAAATAAAGCCTGATAAACCTGTGATCAGGATCTGACACTTGCCTGCAATACATGGATGTGACTGAACTCGGTGCCAGCAGTGGAGGCAAGCTGTCTGCAGCACCTGATGAGCAGCGAAGAACTTAATTCTAACAGACTATACTCCTTCACTGGTTTAATAAGTAATTCACTTCAGGAAAAACATCTTCCTACTACCTGAAGCTGGGCAAGCAGAGTGACTGGCTGCACAAGCGCTCTAAATTCTCACTATTCCAGAAGCGTTCCTGGTGACATTTTGCATAGTCCTCACTACCTGGGTAATGGGGCCAGCAGGATGTCTTATGTATATGTATATACATATGTATGCAAGATGAAGGTGAATAGCAGCATCTTTCTGTGCTCTACAACATTCATCTGAACTACAGAAACCTGTTCGGTGTGAGAAAGGACTTCTGAGGCAGGAAGAACTGCTTCCATTACATAAAAGCAGATAAAGGAAGAGACCTTGGGACTATGAGGTCAGCTGTCACCAATATTCAGGTTTTGGGTGTCTCAGCTGGTCAGCACCAACCTTTCCCATAGCTATGGAGTATGACAATGGTTTGGGTCACTGCCAGCCACACCCCAGCTCACATGCTAGAGAATACTCACCTTTGTACCCGCTCCACCATGTGTGCTATCAGTTTGTCAGAGATGCCTGGGCAGGACTCCTCAGCCAAGCTAAAGGCGTTCTCCAGCTCCTCCATAGCTCCCACATTGCCTCCAGTCTGCTTGTGCTTGTCTTTAAGCTGCAACCCAGAAACCGTGTGTTAGTTCCTTGTCTCACTGCAGAAAGCACTGTTTAAGCAGTGCAGTACACGCAGTAAGTCCCTTTCCCTTTTAGTATGACTACACAAGGGTGCAGGAGGGCATCCACTTTCTTTAAAAAAATAAAAAGGGGCTCTTTTTGTAGGTTAGGAAGATGGAAGTCCAATGTCTGGAGTTCAGACTTACTTCCACGTAATAACAGCAATTGATGTCCTTAACAAATAGGCCCCGATATACTCTTAAACAAACTCAGTTATATTAGAAATGCATCAACAGCCCTGAAAACCCATAAAGTAACAGAACAAAGAACTCCAGCTCTACCCAAACCAGTACAGTCACTTTGCTGCTAATGACAGCTTAGCTCCCAGACGCACACAAAGGTTTGTAGACAGGTAAGGCAGAAAATATTGTAACACCAGGAGTTAGTCACCATCACTTTTAACAGCCACAAAAAAGTCCGAGTTGCTTCTAGCGGACTGGGAGGCCAAGGCGGATTATGGCCATGCTATGGGTCCTGAGCCACTTGGCCTCCGACACTCTTTCCCGAGACAGCTTTCCCCAGGGGTACAGGGGAATGATGCCCACACTCCAAGATCTCCATAGACCTAGATGAAAAGCCTCAGTTCACATCTATCACGGTTAGTGCACTCCGACTAGGCCTCACCAGTCACAAGGTTACTTGCACACGATTTCAGCTGTTAATTTGAAATAGCTAAACCTCTGTCATGAAGGAACTCCTGACAGGTCACCGACACTGAGCCTGAAGGAGGCTGTCGCTGGAAAACCCAGTCACATCCTCTGCAGTGTTTCACCACCTCCTTCACACAAGCAGCTCACGCAACAGCCCCTTCCTTAGTATGCACAGTTATGCACCATGCTGAACAAATATCAAACCTTTTTGTTGAACAAGCAATGTCTGCCAGCTAACTGCTGACCTGGTCAATTAAGCTCCTGTTAGGCTATGCTGATTAAAGGGCTATACATAAGCCTCACAGTTCTTTGCCTGCAGTTCTAGGATCAGCCTTTCCTGTTGTTGGTGTTCGCCTTTTCTCCATGGTGCAGAAAGCAGGACAATGTGAATGGTAATCACCAGCTGCAGCCGTCCCTGTGCTCCAAGTCCCTTGCAGGAAACAGTTCCTAGCTAAGAAGAGCTGCTGCCTCTTCAGCAAGGCAATCACTCACCAACACAAAGCCTCGGCTGTGGAAGCAACTCGCGTACACCTCTGCTCATTCAGAAGTGGCAAGGGGCACGGAGGGCAACTCAATTAAACATCAAGGATACAGATTTCTTCGGCCAAAAATAGTTGTGACGCTAAAGCCAAGGATTTGATTTGACATCTACCTGATCAAAGACTAACCGCCTCAGAGCAAAATGAAACATGGGGTCTGTCCTGCAGGTAAACTGCCAGCTTATCACCAGCCTTTGATGCCAAGCCCCTGACCTTTTAGTTTGCCCAGCAGCCTGTGATGTTACCCTGTCACTTTCCACTGCAGAAGAGCTTTCTGGAGGTTAGCAGGGGGGTTACGGAGCTGTACTGCGCAAAGCCTTACAGGTTGGCCTTTATTTACTGCTTGGCCCTCCAGGCCCAAATACCTTACCTTTCCTCCCTGGCCCAGAAAGGGCAGACAGGTTTTCAGACCTGCAGTTGCCCACACCTGTGTTGATGACCCACCACGGGTCATCTTCAGTATTAACATCCAATAATACACACGCAGAAGACTATGAACAGCATCTCAGCAAGATTTCCATTCACAAAGCCCAGCTTCAGCCCTTTTATGGAAAGTGGTGATCAAAACCTAGCAGGTATAAGAGGCAATAATACAATGGTGAGAAGGAGAAAGACCTGCTGTTGGCAGGAAACCAGAACTGAACAGAGCAGGTGGAACCAGCAGTGAAGTAGATTTCCTATTTGGAGACAAGTTTTCTTTCACCCCCCTGCTACTGCACGCAGAAGCCAGTTTTTTCCAGAGACTGCCCAGAACCTTCCCTACACATGAGTTTGCTGAGTGGGATCAGCAGAGATGGCAGGGATGTCTAATCAAAGGAAAGGAGCATCAGCAAATCTGGGGCACAGGAGTCAAACTAGCAGAAATTAAAGGTCCAAGAAGCCACTTTCCACCTGGAACCGGTGCAGCAAGGCTGGTAAAGGGAAGCATGAAGATGCACTCACTGGTTCGGAGAACTCACAGCTCTGAACACACCCTCATGCAGAAGACTCCTAAACAGGAAGGACTGAGAACCAGAGGTCAGTGATTATGCTGCACAGACTGCCTGCATCAGAAAACAACTTTTTTTTTTTTCATTTTTATCTCATGTCTAGGCCTACGAGACCCAGACCATCTGCCTCATGCTCCGACCTCTGGAGGCCGAGCCCAGCAGAGTACAGAAGAGTCCAGTTAGCTGAACTCTCAATTTCCGAAGCAGTGCTCAAGAGCCTGCTTTTTAGAATGACCTCTGCTTCCTGCCCTGCAGCAAACCCTCTTTCCACATAGCACTCGACCTGCGAGAAGTGATCAAGTCCAGAAACTAAACCTCAAAAAGCACAGCACTCTGCTGGGCCACCCCTGGAACAGAATCAGGATCCAGAAAAGAGCAAGTCACTGGGACCAGAGAATGGGTCTCTGTGACCCAGCACCCCAAGAAAAGAACCCCAACAGGCAGTGCCTGTATAAATGTTTTCTTCTGAAGTAGAACCTCCTTTCCTACAGTCCTGCTGCAAACAGCAACTGAAGCCCCCTTATAATTATCATACTCTTCTCCTTTCTTAAATCACCAGCTGGAAAGACAACTCCACTCTCTGCTGATACAGACACTATCCCATCATTAATGGTAGCTTTTACTGCAAACCCACATCCCCACCCAGAACACAAGGCAGGGAAACAGGGTGGATTTTCCAAACACATTTCCTCTGTCTGCCTTCCACAGGCCATAGGTAACTCCTCGGCCTCAGCATGCTACCAATAGCAGACATGTATAAACCAAGAAGATGGCCTAGTAACTGGCAAAGCCAGCTCCTGCTCTGATCCAGCCACATTCCTCTCAGTGACTCTGCCATGGACAGCAGCACATAGCACGAGGGCAGGGAACATGCATGGCAGCAGGCAAGCTTAAATACCTGCCTGCCCTAACAGGAGCCGCACTTCAACCACGGAGGCCAGGGACATCAGAGTCCAAAGCTGCCTAGGCATTAGCAAGCCTAAGACACAAATCAGAAACAGGTACTCCTCTACCTTGTCCTCACCAGAAGACAACACAGTAATGCTGTACTTACAGGAACACAAGCGTATCAGAGAGGACACTCCAGGGACATATTCACTTTCCTAACATACGGTATAAATCCCTGAACAGAGGCACAAATGCTTCATAGTCCCTTAACACTACTAGGAACCTCATCACGCCTCCCTTCTCCAAATCCTTCCCCAGTTACTTATCCGTGTCAGGCATCTCTTCATCTCCAATCACCACAGACACCAAGAGGTTGTACTCGCCTCCCCAAAAACTGGGTGAACAAGCGTTGAGAGACACTGTGACCGTGGCTGCCTCTTGATGGGCTCAGTAGGCTAGAAAGCAACATGAAAAGAAGTTATAAAAAAAGCCTTTGGTAAATTCACACCACCTTGATGCCAGTCCCCTCACCAGGTCTCAGGAAAGCCACAGACTGCAGTACCCTGACCATGTGGAAGAGGCAGCTCTGTGGCACTAGCCCTTAATACCAGATGAAAGCAAATTTTAGACAGAACACGAGTGCCTGGTAACTTCCCCAAGACCCTCAAAAGCTTGGGTTAGTTCAGTCCACTTTGGAAAGACCAGACAGCAAACGTACCTTCTGAGAACCATGAAGAGCCATTCCTTTGTGCAGCTTGCTCAAGGAGTTGGGGCGAATAGTTGGTGGGAATGTCCAGATTGGACCCTGGTCTCCATCCTCTGTGTCTCCATCACTGCAAATGAAAAAGGGAAGGTCAAGACAAAAGCTTCAGCTTCATACAACAGGTGTTTTACCCATGCACTCCCACAGGCAAAAGCTCCCCCACACCAGATTGTCATATCACCACACGGCCCCAGGCATTTCCCTATTCCAGAGAAAAACCTGAAGAGGAACACTTCAGTCTCTACAGCCCATATACAGCACTACAGAGACCTGAGCAAAGTACTACATCATGTTTTCAAATCCCAAAGACCACCTTTCTGCTCTAGCCAGCTTGAAGACAGTTTGAAGTGCTAGTCAAATTTAGAAGAATTTCAAGACAATCCAAGTGCACAGTTTGAGGGCCCAGACTTAGGTGTTACAAGCCAAACTCCCAGAGTAACTGATCACTTAAATCATTGGCCACAACAGGTGACGAGAAGCTCTGCCTGGCAACAGCGCCCTTTCCTCACCCAAGGATTACAGCCTCATTATCCTCCACACTGGTAGCAAAGCTGTCTGCCCATGAATACGCACACATATGCAGCTGTTGCCACACTTCCTAGAGCCTGCAGCTCTTTTATTTAACTGGATGTGCATAAAACACAGCCTTGATTTACTAGTTATGCACAAACTAGTTAGTTAGTGCATCTTGTTAGTACTTCTGATCCCTTACGCTCAGCAAAGAGGCTCCACAGGTTAAGACTAGAATAGAGCACTGGGTCCCACTGAACAGGAGGTAACAGCCTGTTTCTTCAGGCAGCAGTCACCTGCTCCCACAAGCAGATGCTCACAGGCCTCCCTGAACTACCGTAAGATCTCCAGCCCAGGTGGGGAAAAGGATCTGAGCTGTTTGCAGGCTACCCTGGGGCATGCAGGGTACGGCAGGGGCACCCCTCCATGCAGAGCATGTACGTACATATCAGAATCACCAGAACTGGAATCTTCTCCATGGCCCTCCGACTTCCAGCGCTTGAACCGATCTATCAGCTCCATTAGGAATGAGGTTTTCTTGGTGTAGCGTGTGATGAACTTGTGCTTTAGCAATTCTTTAGCTGTTGGCCTCTAGAGCAAAAAGGAAAGCATGCTACATCTAACCATTTCTGTACACTAAACATGCAAGTGCACGACTTCAACTCCTGCCAGGCTTGCCTGTCCATCCGGCAAGCTCAGTACTTCTTTCTCTCCAGAAACCTTGCACCAAAAGGTCTTCCTGCTAAATAAATCTTTGACGTCTGCAATACTTCACCCAAATTCACAGGTGGACAGCAATACTCACAAATCTAGGATCCTTATTGAGGCAGGCTTCCACAAACTCCTTGAAGGGCTTGCTGTGGTGACCCTCAAGTGTCGGAGGGTTATTTTTGGGGATCAGGAAGAGAACTCTCATAGGATGCAAATCGGAATTTGGAGGCTCTCCCTTTGCTAGTTCAATGGCTGTAATTCCAAGGGACCAGATATCTGCCTGAAAGAAGAGCAAGAACAGTGACAGCATGGAACAGCAAGGATCAATTCTGCAACATGGAAGCGTGCAACTTTAGCACAGCTGAAGGGCTGATCACATAAAATCAGACAGGGTGTTTCATGTGTAACAGACAAACTTCTCCAACAGACCTTGAACCATAACAGGAAAGTATCATTTGTGCAGTAAGCAGCACTTCCAATCCCTGTATTAACCCTGGCATCATCTCACATACAGTAGCACCAGGCAGCAAACCTCCTGCTCCCAGCTCACCTTGAAGTCATAAGCAGACTGTTTGATGACCTCTGGTGCCATCCAGAACGGTGTCCCAACAAAAGTGTTTCTCTTGATTTGTGTGTCTGTCAACTGTCCAGCCACCCCAAAGTCGGCCAGTTTCACATCTCCTTGTTCCGAAAGTAGCACGTTGGCAGCTGTTCACACAAAGAAGCATCAAGTCCACTAGTTTCTGAATCATCTCCAGCCCAGACAGAACTGAATACTGAGAACAGACCTCCTGTGACATCCTCCTTTGCCCAGTGGAAACCCACAGCTCAGATTCCCATTCCCAGCCTCACACCGTTCTCAAGCTCTGACCTCTGCCAGCTAACACGGACCAAGTTCATAAGCTTGGCTGGATCAGAAGGGGGATATTTCTAGGGCAGTAGCAAGGAGCAGGTGTGAAGGGCCACACAATCAACGAGATGTGATTCCTTGCCACACAAAGAAGAGGACAACATGGCCCAGGATACTTCAAATGGTCTTGATTTTTTTCCTAGTAGCTCTCAGCAAAGGTTAAATAGCAGATCCTTTTAAAGAGCTCACAAGTCCTGGTCTTGTACTGCTTCCCACTCAGCTTAAGACAGTGATATTGCACATGTTTTGGGACGGGGGTTTTCTGGGAGGACTTGTGACACCCTACCTACAAACTTGTATTTCCCAACTCTGCTGGCAACCAACAGTCCTGCACAGCTTGCAGTGCTAGAAATGTGTAGTTTCACTTACACAACAGAATCTTTTCTACATATCTCCCTGCATGAGGTTTCTCTGCTCTGCTTGTTCACATCCCCTCCTGCAGAGGGTCAGAGCAGTTAGCATCCAACACTGGCCACATCTCCACAGCACTGTCCTCTCGTCCTCCTGCTGTCCTCTGATGCTCTGTGCTCAGTGTGAGACTGCTCTTCGGGAGGCAGATGCCAGGTCTCTCTACACTGCATACAGCCAATGACTATAAAAATCAGTAACAGGATAAGCTGACACAAGCTGCCCTGATTTTCTAGGGCTGTGAACCCTGCATGAGGACAGCTTACCTTTGCAGTATGTTATAACCATGATAACAAGCATACACACGCCTTGGAGTCCAGCAGTAAAGCAAATGTCCAGACATAACGGAGTCAGCTAACATCTAAGCATGCCTTTCATGGACTCCTTTGCTTTAGCCCCCTGCCTGTCCAGACTACAAATGCCAGAGAAGAGCTACAGATCCTTACCGGTACTCTAAACGCTAAAGACATATAAGTCATGAGTTGCAATAAAATGACAAGCATCAAATTCAGAAAGAAGCAACCTAACAGGAAGCTAAGCTCTCCACTCTCACCTTTGATGTCCCTGTGGATCTTCCTCTCAGAGTGCAGATAATCCAAACCCTTTAGGATTTCTCTCAGGATAGTAGCTATGTAAGTCTCCTCCAGGGGTCCTGGCTTCAGCTGATAAAGGGCAGAAAAATGACTTAAAGGAGGGTGACTGATGCCTTGGATTTTCCAGCCTCTCAGTTTGCTACTTGGAAACCTCAGCCAAGGTCACATTCAGCAGGAAGCACCTACTGTGTGCCCGGTGCACATTCTGTAAGCAGAGTGCTGGACTTTGTACCTGGCAACATTAAAAGGAAAATCTTTGGAGGATTTGCTGTTAGTCTACTAAAGGCTTCCCAGAGAAACAGCAGGATGCTCATCTTTTGCTTTGGCCTGGAAATACATTGCTGAACAGAACATCTTAACAGTTTCTCTTGTTCAAGTCCCTCTACTAGCACGCAAACACTGAACTTCAGCCACTACACCAGCCAGAGACAACTTCTACCTTCTGGCTGTACAGTATTGTATCAAAGCTCTTCTCCTTTTCATCAGTTCTCTTCTAAAGAAGTCCTGCCTTTTCAGTGCAATAACTGAGGTTCTGACACTAACGTGACTTCTGCTGGTAACAGCCCCCACCCCTGCACCCTTCCTCCAAGTCAGTTCAGTGCAGGCAGGCTTAGCAGTTTTCATTACATGACCTTAGTTACTGCTCTGGAAAAACAGGCTTTATATTGTCCTAAGGAGAAAAGCAAAATCCTGTGATGGAATACTGCACAGCAGAACTTTGGCCATGTGTTTATTCTGCATTTGTATTCCTTTAAAATCTGGGGTAACTTATTAGATGTCATTTGTATTATCAAACACCTGGCAACGCTGATTGTGGACCAGGTCCCTGCTGAGCTTGATGCCATGCAAGCACTGAACAATACCATGAACTCGTGTTAGGTGAAGTATGGATTTGCACCGCTCAAATCAATTGGCTGCTGTCACTTTTAAGGTCACTGGCTCCTTCCATTGTAAAGCAGCAGAGCACACTCTGGAACAGTGCTCTGAATGCTGAGCTTCATGCAAACATTTCCTCTGTTCTGGGATATGCATAACCAGTACATCTGTCCTGCACTGCCTACCCTTCAGGCACAGGGCTGTCAAAAAGATGGTATGTGGCAAGTGAGTGTCCAGTTACAGGCATTTCACAAACCAGGTCTCCAGCCAGCGCTTTCCATGGTCCATAGCTTACCAAATCCAAGGCTGAACCTCCTCCTAGGTACTCCATAATTATCCACAGCTTAGTGCCCTGCAACAAGAGCACAAATCAAGAGTAAAGACAGTAATAAAAGCAGGCAGAAAAGTGAAACACCCCAGAGGCAGCAAGACACATGTGTAGTCCTGTACACAATCCAAGAGATGCTGCACACTGCAGCTCTCAGAGGCCTAAGGAGGTTGCTCCCAGCTCCCTCTTTCCCACTGACACAGCATTACAGCAGTGGACCAGCCTCCAGTACATTTCTTTCTCTCAGTCTGCAGTTTTACCTGAGCAAGCTTAGTGTCCCTACAGGCACCAGACTATACAGCCCACAGAGATAAGCATATTTGCAGGCTGTAGCCATTTAACATCACTCCAACAGATGTAGCACATCTCCTTCTTGACAATGACAGGGGACCTTTGCAGCCTTTGATCTCAGTAACAGGACTGCCAGCTTGAAGAGTACAATCAGTAAGACAATCTCTTACTCCTCAGAGATTTCCAGACTGAGGTTCACAGGGTCCTGGTAGGAGGTAAGCATCAGATCCATGGAACTACAGCTTGCTTGGTGTTTGCAGTAGAAGGCTGAGAAAATGCATTATAGCCTTTGAAAAATACGTAAGGAATATCAGGATCCAAAGAGCCCAGAAACTGTTTGCTACAGACCCAACGTTACATATACCTCCAGCAGCTGGCATGCAGAGGCCACTTCTGGTCATCACTACTAGTAGTTTCCACTGGGGATTCCTAAACCTGTTTTCAATGGAAGTGGTACCAGCATTCCTCCAAAAACTCAGTTCCTGTTCTTTTCATCATTTCTGATCAAATGATGATCACAAGAACACAAATACAGTTTCAAACTGCTCTTCTTTTCAGACACATAAAGCCCTCAGTGGTACTACCTTAAAACTGTGATACTTTGGAAAAGTATTCCACAAACTTCCTTTCAAGAATGGCCAAACGGGGGAGAGGGCAGCCTCTTCAACGAGTATTTTTCTCTCCAGGGAAACGTCCTGCTCTTGGGACCACACTGTACCGAGGACCTCATTTCCATATGCTTTGCAAGTGTCTTAAAGCCCAGCCTCCTATTAAGACCACATGAATGCAATGGGCAGAGCTACTGCTGTTCCTGCTGCCACACTGACACTCACAGACTGGACACTTTCCAGTGCTGTACGCCACCAGCAGCTACAGCACCCATCGAGAAGCCCACGCCATTCCCAAACTGCTGGCAAGCGAACTGCCATGGCTTTGTCCTACCTTCAAGTAAGACCCATAGTACCGGGTGATGTAGGGACTATCACACTGGCTGAGCACTGTAATCTCCTGCTGAATGTCCTCAATTTCATCCTCAGCCTCCTCCAGATCAATGATCTTGATAGCAACCACCTCCTTGGTGCGGTTGTCAATCCCTTTATACACTTCACCAAACGATCCTTTGCCAATCCGCTCCAGCTTGGTGAACAGCTCCTCAGGATCCACCCTGGAGTGCTAAAGCAAAGATGGGAAAAGTCCATTAACTCCCACGGCAGCCTGCAGAGTGCCACGTATACCCCTACAGCTCACATCCCTATGTATATATATACAATATATCCAGGATTAGAAAAACCAAGGAAACCTTTTACATGGGCTTTCTGCCCCTTCAGACTGTAGTCACTGGGAGGAGGAAGGGGAAAGAAGCCCAGAAGGAGAACGCCAGCAAGCATCTCTACGGAAGGTGTTGGGTCCTTTGGGACAGGACTGCTCAACTGCAGGCACTAAATTGGCGCCAAAGCAGCTCCATGAGCAAATACTTGTTCATGCTTGGATAAAGACAGACACGGTGTACCAGAACCAGCCCTTCCTTTGAAGATCTGGATGAGAAAATGGGCGCAAGCAAGAGGCCACAGGAAGTTCGCATGGATGTTTCCCTAGTCTGCTTTCTGGCACTCAAAGCCTGGAATGATTTATACAATTTGCACCTTTCCCTACTTATTTGGAGGGTGAAATACTCTAATAATATAAATACCAGTTCACACTAGCTGTCTTCTCTGCTGCAGCCTGATTTCCAGGCAGCACCCATCCCAGCTCTCTCCAGATATTTACAGGGGGAGCCTTGCATCTTTTAGGTCAGCAGCAAGGAGGCCAGACACCTGCCTATACCAGAGGAGACAGGAGAGCTGAATGGACACTCCATCTGCAGACCTGCTTTTCTGGAACACCCTGTCCTCTGGCTGGCACACCCAGATACAAAAGCAAATAGCATTTCCCTCATTAGATAAGCACATCAACTGGGAAGCTACTAATAGCACTGGCTGGAGAAATACAGACTCTTTTAACAGCAGCTTCAAAGTTAATTCTTTATTAGGACAAGTACACACAAGAAAGTGAAGAAATCAGCTATTTCATTCTGT
The DNA here is from genome assembly GCF_023638135.1 of Falco biarmicus. Lineage (NCBI taxonomy): Eukaryota > Metazoa > Chordata > Aves > Falconiformes > Falconidae > Falco > Falco biarmicus. The sequence goes on along the minus strand of NC_079300.1, from coordinate 29,441,971 downwards.
CCAGCTGCAGACCAGGAGGTCCTGCTCTTCTTCATACTATTAACAGGCCCTTTGTGAATAGGTTTTCTGCCTTTTTAAAAAAATTAGTCTAGTTTTTAAAAAATATCTGTAAAATATGGCCTGATCTACAGGAAGCATCCAAGCCATTAGAGCAAGTTTTCCACACCCAGAACTTCTCTGTATCACCTCCAACACGTCACCCAGAGGGACTGCTCCCTTGCAAAGGCCTTGAGCTGGCAGAGATTTTATCTGAGGACAGAGCAGCTGCATTTTTCCATCTAACACCAGGTTCCAGCAGCAGACGACCACTGAGCAGCCCTAGATGCTGCTTAATGATTAAGCCAGCCAGTCATTACAGGTTGTTTGCCTTCTGTGCCCAGTGCTTTGCTATATGGAGTAAGCCAGGCCCAGAATGAGCTTTACAGTCAGCTTACTCAACAGGATTTCCACGTGCATTCCAGTCCAAGATACAGAAGGATAACCAAATATCCTTGCGCATCCATGGCAACACCCAAACAGGCTGTACTTTGAACAAATGCACTGGAAACAGACTGGAGGGGATATGCAGAGATAAAAGGAACTGGAGATATGTAACAGGGACTGAAGAGAAGGAGGCGGGGGAAAGGAAGAGGATTTGAGTTTGAGAAATGCCAGGAGGCAACATGAGAATGATGACTGCAGCGCAGAGAGAACAGTCTGGCTAGTCCAGGCTCACAAGAGGCCAGGAGCAGCTTCCACCTCTTGACCAACTCACAGGAAGGGGCAGCAACGTGGCCCAGACGTCACCTTGCACAGTCACCTGCTGCAATGCCACCTGCCACATCAGCTACTCTCACACGTCAGGGAGAAGGGAGAGAAAGAGGATCATCTCTTAGAAGCACCTGGCTCAGCTGGTAAGGGAAACGCTATCCACATGAATCCTGCAAGGAAGCAACCCTGCAAGAAAACCTTCCTCCCCTCCCAGGTCAGTAATTTTTCCAAGAGAAAAGAAATTGCAAGATGTGAGTTACTGCTCCTCTCCTCAGCCTGGCATGGCGTATCAAAGAATCAGGACTGATTCTTCAAGAACAGGACATCAAACGTAAGAGCACCAGCTACTGCAGGCAGCTTTTGGGACAACCACCATTTTATGTATCGGGCTCTGTAATCACAGACAGCTTCGTAAACAAACTCCCATGCTCTGATGTCGGTTTATCCCATTTTCTGTGGAACGAAGCAGTTCAGGTAGGGGCGGTGAAGGAGACAAACCTTCATGACAAGCATGTGGAGATTTTGCTCAAGGGCTCAGGAAAATGATACAACACTGATGGGCAGAAGAGACAGGCCCACCACATTAGGTTGGAACAGGAAACTTTGCAGATAGTGAATTTACCTCCCCAGTACCTGTCACTTCAAAACTGATCTGGAAATGCTTCAGAGCTCTCAGGTGACAGGGCAAGAATATGAGTCTTCTGTGGAGGGCCTGAGGAAGAGCATCCCCTGACGGAGTTGTCCAAATCACACAACCCATACCCATCAACAACCAGAACCTAGTGAGCGAGTATGGCACAAAGTGGTAGAGAGTCCTTCCAGCCATGGTTAACAGTCTCCCAGATGCCTGCTGCAGAACCAGAGTCCGCTAACAAATTTCTTCACTTTCTGTAAACAGGGAGGAAGAAACGAGCCCATCACCAATTCAAGCAGGTCTGCCCAGTGGAACACCCTGTGAGCTACCATGGTGGACACCACAGAAGACATTGCCAGATGGCATCTTTGTGGAAGCAATCCTGAATTCCCATGACAAACTAAGACAGAATTATGCTAGTCTGCAGGACATCTGCTCAAAAGCTCTCGCCCATTAAAAAGTTCCTGTTTGAGCTGCCACATGGTAATTCGCTGCCGACGAGCAAACATTCAGACCGATGGGCATACGAGCCCTGGCACTCACCAGACAGAACAAATGCAGCTATGCCAGGAACAGAGCACTATGCAAGTGCATCGCCCCATCAGAAGAGAAGCACACTACCACACTTGGGGGATCAAGTGGGGCAGGCAGAGGGAAGCAGAACACATTCTGTGTAGCCTGACTCTCCTCTAGCCCAGTAAATTTGTACCTGCAGAGCACTGCAATAAGGGGTGTTACAAGCACGATCCGTTCCCTTCTAAATACGAATTGATCTCGGTGTCTTGTCAGAGAATCACCCTGGCTGCAAATCCATGTTCTAGAACTGTGCACAGCTACAAACACACCTGAGAAACATCATTAGTACAAAGTAATAAAATCCAGATTAAATCCTTTACACCTGGCATAAATGAGCACAGATAACCCAAAGAAGCTTATTAGCACCTGTCAGTTTTGCAGCCACTCACCACCTTGGGATCTTTCCATTTTCTTCCACGTTCACAGAACCCACCAGGGCTGCAAAACCAGGCCAGAGTCTGAAGAGCCAGCTGGCCAGCTGCTGTTCCTTGTTCTACTACAATGCACAAAGCTTTTAGGGATGGTCACCTCATCGTACCTTTTTGCTTGACTGAATGTCAATTACACAGCAGGTCTGGAGCAAAAAGCTTCATGCTGCTTCTCCCCATTGAAAGCAGTCAGACACCAGAGACGGCTCAGTCAGGCATGAACAGGCATTGGGGGGAGAGCACACAAAGCTATCTTGGTTGTACGTGCAGGAAGGGGAGGGAATTAAGTATGAGCGGGATGAGGACAATCTGTCAGTAATGTGCTCCTCTTCTGCCCTCCAGGTTCTCACAGCCCAGGAAAGAAGGATGCTCTGTCATGACAGGTGTGGGGGTGTTTACCATCAGACATCAGGAATTAAGAAATGTAGTGCATTATGAGGCAAGCCTGGCAGTAACACCAGCTGCAGAGACATGATATCCACAGCCTTTGAGGGGAGAATAGAGAAAAAGGGTAAATATCTACCCTCATTTCAAAGCTACTACCCGGAAAGATAAGCTGCATATTAGGAACAGAAGCAAATACCCTTTGGACCAGCTCAAGGTCTTCTCTCTGGGCTGTGTCCAGCTGGATCTCACTCTCAAAAGAGCCACATTCAGCATTGCAAGCAAGAGTCAGACTTGCATCTGCTGCATAAACCACTTGAGAGGTGCTGAAACCCTTTTGGAAGTGAGAGTTCCATGGTCTGAGGCAGGTCAGGATCACAATCACTGTTACATATGGCAGAAGTCTGTAACAGAAAAAGATTGTCAGGGCCACAATACTTTAAGAGCTGAAGCTGCTTGGGAGTTTGGCAGCCTCCAAAGGTTTACATGGAACTACAGCAGCATTTAGTGTTACTTCTGACTAGAGCACTTTTCAACCAGCCAAACAAACAAACGTCATTTTCCCCTGCCAAACACAGCAGAAGGAGGAAGTTTTAACAGACCTCAGGTACTGACCCTTCCTTCATTGCCTCCTCTCCTCCCCAACTTCCCATCCAGCATTCACCCACATTGCATGCTACACCCTAACCTCTGGCCACCAACAGATTGGTCGTTGCACTATGGCAACAGGCACTATGTTTGTTCTCTTTGGGGAAATCAGCTTGGCATCTGGAAACATCCGAGAGCTTCCCTGTCTACACGATATTTGTGCACAGCTCTTTTCAGCTGCCGAGCCTGAGACCGTTTTGAACTTTTGGAGTATAGACAAGAGGAAAGTTTGTGTTCAGCACTTTGAAATACACAAACTTTTCTGAGGCTCCCAACTTGCTTCACAGCTAGTATCCCTTTGCTTCAAGGGAGTGCGGCATTACTTAGCCAGAGAACTTGAACAGCTTCTTCAACGTCACATAAGGAACAACAATACTAGAAACAGAGCTCAGATTAGAGCTTTAAACACAGTAATGCAAATACATCATCTAGCAGATAGAGCTCCCAACAAAGACTGGAGGCCCACTGTGCTGTATGTACACAGCAAAGGGCAGCCAAGAAACAACAGACAGCCAACTAGCTGAGGCAGGGGAACAGATGCACAGAGGTAAAGCAGCCTGGGGATTTGCCTACGGTAACCCTCCACATCAGCAACAGAACCAGGAAACAAAGACAAGTCAAGCCTCTGACATCCCAGTCCAAGTCTTAGTCTCTCAAATTTCACAGAACTTCCTACCACTCCCTAAACTAGTGAACAGAACTTCAGGCCAATTCCTACTGCCCTTCCAGCAAGGCTCAGTTACATAGCTTACGAGGTCCCATCAAGGATTCCTAAAGAGATCTGAGGAATGGACAACACAGACTGCTTTCCTATTTCCAGGACCAGACAGAGAGTCATGGGATGACAGAATCTGAGAATGTCTTACATTTGCATAACAAATTCAGAGATGAGACCACTGGAACTCTGATAAGCTTCATTAGTGAACGAATGTACAAAAAAGCCTCAGAGCAACCTCCTCTGTAGCTACAGGCCTCAGTTCTCAGCCCTAACCAGACAGTATCCTTTCCTATTCCTTTCATTTCTCTCCCTGTACTATGACTCACTCAGGCACTATATTTGCATTTAATTCCACACACACTTTGGGGAAACCATTTATGTGAAAGACTGCATGCAAACTAAGATGCACTGCAAATCAATTTCAAATCAGAAAAGGCTTGGAGAAAGCATAGTCTCAAACCACTAAAGCCTTTAGTATTACAGTTATACACTTAGAAGCAGAACAGAAAAATACCAAAAATTCTCACATATCATGGTTTAACAAGACCTACATTCAGTATTGACATCTGCCAATAATCAAACACACCCCACAACCAGATTCAGAAGAAAGAAGACTTAAGCCAACACTATTGTGGTTTAGTTTTCAGTCCCAAGTCATGACATCATCCTTCCACATTCCTCTTATGAAAATGTCATCACAGCAACAGGGTTTAACCACATCCACTGAGGCTCACCTCTCTCTCAGAAGAATTAAATGCTCAGTATCAAGTATCACTACCTCTTATGCATTAAGATTACAAACACTGTTCTTCTCAGGCTGCTGTTATGAACCCTTCAGCAACGTAAGTCTGGCACAGCCTGCACACACAGCTTTTCTGTTCCCATTTCTATAGACCTCTCCTCCCAAAAATACTCAAGAGTGCCAATGATTCCTGTTTCCCTAAGAAGAGCAAAGTTAACGTCAGAGAAAGGCACCACACTGGGTGAAGAATTCCCTTTCCATATGGCTAGCAACCTAACACTATCAGTCCAAAACCACCATGGAGAAGACACAAATCAATGTGCTGACAGGACTAAGCCACGACATGTGCAAGAGGGACTGAGAGTGGCAAAAAGTGATTTTCTAGCGATTTGTTTAAACTCATTTCAAGAGCAAACATAACAACGTTTGTTCTTGATACAAGAGTTTAAAACAAATTTTTAACTGCCACTTACCTGGCTGGCAAATTCTCTTAAATGAGCCATGCCTACAGGATGCTCAGACATCCGCTTTTGCAAAACCAGGGAGGTTGGGACGTTGTAGCACAGCGGGAAAGTGGTACTTTCTCATCCACTGGTCAACTGCAACAAGCAAGAATATAACAGCTCTACCTTGAGGTTCTCAGAGCCTGGCTTATTCCCCAAAAGAGCTACCTGCCTCTTTTTTTTCCCCTTTGATTTGCAGTTCTCCTTGAACCTACCAGCCCATCCTAAGTATGCCAGCCCCTCCTTGCAAACCCCATTTCTGAATTCTTTCCAGGCATGCCTTCCACATGTATCAAGGAACCTCACTGTAATGATATACAGTGACAAAGCCTCAGGCACCATTTTCCCCACCATCACCTCAGCACGCTCCCTAGTATGACAGCTGCCCCTACAGCACCATCCCTTCATCACAAGTCCCAGCGCCTTCCTGAGCACAGCCACAGAGTTATCCTCAGATACCCTCCCTCTCCTACTACTGCTCCCTAGTAATCCTGTCACTGGGGGTACCCCTCCACTCCCGTTCTCCCCAGTTCACCTACTTGCAAAGCTCAGCTCCGTAGTGCACCCCTTAACCCTCGGGGACCACCAACCATATGCCATCCCTTGGCACTCCCCCCCCACTGCTCCCCAGTTCTACCCCCAGAACCTGCACTCCTCAAGCAACCCTCTCCACCGACCACAGAAGAGCCCCAACGCAGCAGGGCCCCCGGGCCCAGCCCCCTCAGGGGCCCCTACCCCAGTGCTCCCCAGTACGGCACCCTCAGCGTCCCACAGACCCCTTCAGTGCTCCCCTGTCATGGTGGCCCTCCAGCCCCGCTCAGGGACCCTTGCCCCCATCTCACGCCTCAGGGCCACCACCTCCTCCCAGTACCCCCAGAGAACCCCCACCCCATCACGGCCTCCTCGGAGCCCCCCACCCCGCCCGGCCCCCCCAGGGCCCCTCCGTTGCGGATCCCCATCCGGCACGGCCCACGGCCGCCCTCCCGGCCCCGGGCGCCGCCGCACCTACCCGGGCAGCCCGCCGCGCCTACGGCCAACGCTCCCCGCGCGGAGGGCGGCGCGGTGCCATGCCGGGCCCCGGCACACAGAGCTGCCGTCGCCCCGGGCTGCCCTGGGACACCGAGCCCGTCCGCGGCGGCAGGGGCGCCGGGAGAGGGGTGGGAAGGGCCGGGCCAGGCCGGGCCGCGCCGGGCGCAACAACACGGCGCGGCGGGGGGCGCGGGGCAGGGGCGCGGAGCCGCGCTGCCTGCCGGGAGGTGCAGTTCCTGCGCCGGGCCGGCCGGCCGCCGTGGCGCCTCACGGCACTACCGGGCCCGGCAGGCAGCGGGCAGCGGCGGGGGCGCGGCGGGCGGGGAGGGCAGGGAGACGGCGCAGGGGCTGCTGGGACGGAGAGTCCGTCGGCGCGGACGGCGCAGGCAGCGCGGGCAGCGGGGACTACCCGTCCCAGGGGCCCCGCGGAGCGGCGCTCCGGCCTGGGCCTTCCCGGCGAGGCGGGGGCGGCGGCGGGGGGCCGCGCGGGGCCGGCCCGTTCCGCCCTGCGGTGGGGACGGGGGCGGGAGGAGGCAGCCTTTGTCCTCCCGGCCCTGCTTCGCGCGGCATGGCGCCTCCCCTCAGGCTGGCGGCACCTGCCACCGGCCCTTAGGGGTCCCGGGCCGCGGCTGGGCTGCCCCTTGCGCGGTCCGCAGTGCCGCTGGGTCCTCCGTGAGGGCGAGGAGCCGCGGACCCCCGAGGGACTGCCAGTGCCCCCGCCCCGCTGCGGGGAGCCAGGCCCCGCCGGGCCGGCGGGCTGGGAGCTGGCGGAGCGGAGCGGGCTGAGGCGCGACGGACGGGGCTGTTCCGTGGCCCTTCGCCCCGGGCAACCCCGCAGCCTCTCTGGGGTTGTCAGCGGCTGAATCACGTTTTCAAAGGAAAAAATAAGTCTCGCGACCTCTGTTGCCAGTCAGGTTTAAAACCAGACTTCAGCTTTCTTCCCCACAGTTAACAAAACGGGCGCAGCTTCTTAACCAGCGCCCAGAGCGTTCCTCAACAGGTATTTCTTCTGACCATGAATTTGTGCTGGTTTTGTCAAGAGCTGTCGCGAGGGGAGCAAGCTCTTGACAAGTCACTGTGTGGACAAACGGGTCTGGGCCGCAGCCAGCAGCCCTCTGTCTGCCGGCCTCTGGTCAAACCATCCAGCACTTAGAGGTACTTGAGGGAAAACATCAATTAGATAGAGGACCAGTATCAATATCATGCCTGTAATGAGATAGTATCTTTGTATTTAAATGAGCTGTATCTGGGCTGGAAGGTTTTCAACAAAGGTCTTGCCTGCCAGGTACCTGGATTGCTTGAGTTTTGAGTTTATACTGCAGCCCCACAAAATACAATTGCTTTGTCTCATAAATATCCCTATTCCAGTACAACTCCTTGACTTGGGAGATCTAGGAACAGACAGAGGAATCAACGCTTCCTTGTGAAGTAGGAAAGGAAGGAGATAGAGTTCTGCTGCAGCAAGGACCAAGGGATCAACCATTGCCTGTTTGCACACACACGAATCGCCCCATAGCGGTTTAAGTTGTGACTCCCTGTGTACGTTACTTAGGAATCACTTTATCCCCACAGCTCGGCTGTCTGCCCCTCCTGTCATGGAGACTCAATAATTTTCCCATGTAGTTTCATTCATTGGCATCAGGCAAGAGGGCAAAAGTCTCACCAAAAATGTTCATGCTAATTAACACACCCAGTCTGAACATATGGCATAAACGTGTCTTGCTAACCTCACCCTAAGGTCCTACTCCTTTTCCTAAGCTGATTAAAATTGGTCAAAAACTGCACAGGAGAGTCAAATACATATGCATGTATGCATGTGCATTTCCTATCTGTGCTGTGTGGCTGCCCAAGCTTGTACGCTGTGGGGAAATAAGGCTAAAACCCAAAGACGTCTGTGTATGTTGTTGGGGTTTCTTTTAACGTTCAAAAAGTTATTTGTTCTCTATTGTATTATTTTCAAGGGGATAAGCTGGTTTAGTTCCTTTTTTTCTTCTCCCTTTCTAGTTCTTTTTGTTAAAGCAGAGTGATAAACATTCAGAATAAAGAAATTAGGCTAAAAGCTGGTGACAAAAAAAAAAAGTATTTAAACAAGCCTTCTGCTCAACAACTGCCTCTGCCCCCAAACCCCACCTTAATCCTGAAAGCTGCTTAGAAATAAGCTGTTCTGCAGTCCCCATTCCCAAGTCAAGTTTTTCCCAACTGCAAAGCCAGCTCTGCTCCTGCTCATGGAACTGCAGCCTTTCTCAGAGATGAGGGGGTCAAGATTGCTTAATGCTCTCTCTATTAAAAAAGTAATTATTTCAAAAAACCATCGTACTCTGCTGACAGTGTGGCATGAACGCTGCTTGAGCTAACCCAATTCTCTCGTAATAGAGAAATCCTGACGCAGGCATTTACAACTTCTGCCCAATAAGCTGATACACCTGGCTCTGTTTCTGTGAAGTCCAGAGAAAAGCATGAATAGTTGTTACAAGAAACTTGGCTGGTGTGGCGTTAAATGCCCACTAAAGTAATACAGCTGTTATTTTTTCCTAGGAAGTGTTGAGTGAATCACAAGCGGTCTTGTAGCCTGCTCTCCTGCTGTTTGCTGCCCTTCACCAGATGCTTTTGAGAACATCAAACTTTTCAGTGAGACATCTCAAAATTGCTTCCCCACTTGAAGGTAAGAGTGCTGCAGTTGTATTACCGTATCCCCACCTGTTGCATACTTACTTGGGTCAGACAGAAATGGGGGGGATGTTAAAAAGTGTGATAAAGTATCTTTAAAGGAGAGTCAGCCTGGAGCCTAGTCTACTGATAAAGCAAAGAATGCTGGTGAGTGGACAGTATCTAGTGCCTCTGCAGGCTTGTCGAGCTGTAACTATGGCCAAAACAAACTATGAGGAAAGGACCTCAAACTATTGCTCTATATCTTACCTGCTCTGCATTGTGAAACTGCCAAAAAAGTGTCTGTGGATGGTTCAAGCACTGATAGGTTTTTCTGTATGAATTATTCAAAACACCCAGATTTACGTTATTCTGTACCTCTTGAAGAACTGGTTGCGACATTGCTGTCAGAGAGGCCATGTAGGCATCCCTCAGATTGCTGCACAGAACGGTATGGTACACCCTGCAGTGAGATGTTCTCCAGTCCCTGGGGTGTGCGGCAGCTAGTCCGTGTTTCAGATGAGAACACAAGCCTGGTGCTGTTGTCCGAGTCCTGGGGCTGGCTCAGCCTGCAGCAGCTCAGGCCTTTCCATCCTGTTCTCCTCTCATGCATGCAGTGGGTCAGGAGAGTCCTTCTAGCACCCTCGCCAGACTGACCGTGATGTCCCGTGGCTCTGGGGGCTGGTAAGCTGTTTTAGAAGCCAGCCTGCTTTGCTCTTTGTTGGTGCCACCAGGAGGCAACAGCGCATCGCAGCTTCAGGCTCCTTGCAGCACCCAGCAGCACCTACGCCTGCCAAATCCCTATTACTCTGTCGCTGCTCGTTCCTTTCCTGCATGGGTTACACCATCTGCCTCCCGCGGCCCTTCCTGCCAGTGCGTGAAGTCGTGCTCAAAGCCAGTAACTCAGTACTGTTTGCTCAGCGTTAAAGCACACATCTCTTGCTTGCAAAGGAGAAGGGAGAAGCTGGCTGGGGAGCAGGGGAGGTGGTGGCTGGTGGCTAGATCTTGACCCTGGAACTCTGAAGTTTCCTGCTGTGTGGCCAAGGCTAAGTCTGGTTCAATTCCTCATGTCTACCCTGGGAAAGATACCAGCAATTCAGGCACAGTGAGGGTAAAAACAGGGGAGTAGTGTGTGTCACAGAGGGTGTCAATGACTGTGCATAGAGATGGAAGCAGCTGCAACAGGATTGTATGGTGGCTGGATGACATCAGGTCTGGCACTGCAGCTTCCTCTGTACTGGTCCATGGAGTTATTATAGGATGTTATTTGCAGCAGTGGCTCAGGGACCTTGAGCCTGGAGAGCTCTGGCGTAAGCTGAGCTTTGGAGCCCAGCGGTTAGCCTTAGAGGGTGTATTAAGTGTTACATGCTTCCCTGAAGGTAGAGTTACTTAGCAGGATAGATGGGTTAAAACTTTGCTGTAAAAAGTCCAACAGAACAACTCTCTCAGTGCTGCAGCGCTTGTTTGGAGAGGAGCTATTTCTAGCTCCACTAGTATGCCAAGAGGCTGAAGTGGTTTTCTGTATTGTACTTCTGGAGATCAGTGATACAGAAGCACACTATTGCTGCACTATGCAGTTCAGCAGTAACTACAAGAACGGAAGGAAAGTTTTTGTCACCTTCCCAAGGTATATGCTTTTGCCCAGTGCAAAGCAGAGCTTTCAAGTCCTAGAGAAGAATGCGCTTTTATAGAGAGAAGCAAGAGCTGGACTTCACTAGCAGTTTTCCTCGTCACTATGGTCTACAGTTTGTGCCTGAACTTGGCCACTGAGCTTCCATATACCAGATGCTACTCAAGCTCCTGCCAAAACAGTCTCTGCCTGAGCTTGCAAGCTAAGTTGACAATTTTAAATGGGGGTGTTCTCCCCACTCACCTTTATTTTTGGTGAAGGTTTTGAAATGCAACAGTGAGTATCTTATCTGAATTTAGCAAAGCAAAGGGGTAGCAGAGAGCACTCTAAATCTAAATTGCTCCTCCCTTTGGTATGAGGCATAGGGCTAATTAGTTCTGCTCTACCTAGGTGCATCACAGCTACTGGTAAGCATAGAGCGATTGTTTTGTTTTGGCAGTAGTGTACTTAAACCTTGCTCCTTGTAGGAATGCAAGGGCGGATTTGAAGAGGAATTCATATCCTTACAAGATAGATCTGACTGAGCTGGTACTGTAGAAATCCACTTGCTTTGATGATAACTCTTTGTGAGATCCCTGCTTGTATGGAGTCTGCAGCAGACTGTTAAAGCTATAGTAGTCTCATTCCTGCTTTTACACTTTATCTCTACAAATCTTGCAATATTGACTGCATGGGGCTTTCTGCTGATATTGTGGTTCTTAAGGCTGTCTTGAGTGTTCAGCAAAAAACAGAGCCTTTATCTCCCAGTTCTGCTGGCAAAGTAGAATAAGCAAGAGTGACGTTTACAGCTGGTAAAGCTCAGAGTGCAGCTGATTCTCCTGTTGGCTCAGCATCCCTTTGCTTCCCACATTAACTAATGCCTAAATTAAACTAGGGTTCTGCCAAGCAAAGAGCTTGAAGTAGTTGTTCTTCCAAGCCATGTTCATGTCTAGTGACAGAAGTAAGTTTAAGATGATGAAGCTGAATCCTGGGCTTTTGCAGGCCTCTGTGCTGTACTGAGGCAGGAATGGATGTGGCCAATGTAATTCCTGAAGAAATTTTTGCTTTCTTGCTAGTCTCTTCTGACTACCCTGGAAGTTGTATGCAGGTCAGTGAGTAGACCCCTGTTTCACTGAGCAATAAAGGATAGGTGCTGGCACACAGTTTATCTGAGGGATGGGCCGGGCACTCACTGAGCACTTTAAGAGCTACTCCTGTCTGGAACCACGGAGTCCCTATGGAAATTAGTGTCAATGCTCCTCGAAACAGAGAACAATATGCTCTGATGGAACTGATAGCATGACTTTGTGTTTCAGTCACCTACCTGCTTTTGAACTGGAGCTGCTAAATATTGTTGAATCCACTTGGAGTTATCCATCCAGGAAAATGAGAAAAAGATGGTGCTATCCAGAACTGCTGGAGAAGAGAAGCTTGTTTCAATTGCCTGCCTATTGTGTGTGCAGGTTTGCCAGACACCTACTTTCTCACCCATATCCAGACTAGGAACAGGAGTACTCAGCTACAATTCTGATAAAAACACAGTGTGGTCACACTTGTGCTTACAAAGGTCTCTGCAATTAAAAATTCTAACTAATTCTTCTGAGATGCTTTTGACTCCCTCCGTGAAACTGCCACTGTGTCTTTCTGAAGTTTTTATTGTCTGAGCTGACCTGCTTTGTGAGGACAGCTCCAGTGTGTGGGAGCTATTTGGACACTCCTTGGAAAGGAAACTCATGGTTTCATTTGTGTGTTGTGAAACAGTGGAGTAAACAAACCCATCGTAGTGCTGATCCCTGAGTCCGAGTTCAGTGTGCAAGGTCTTAGGGAGAGAAAAACCCCTTCTTTCTCTCCACAGGTGACTTGATAGCTGTTATTCTCCTTGCTGATGGATTTTTTTTTTCTTATGAGTACATTTTTCATGCCATTGAACTAAGATATAACACTAAATAAAACCAGTTACTTGAATGCATGTGCTTCAGAGAAAAGAACTCCTATGCTGTGCATCACAGATGCCTTGTGGAAGGGAAAACTAGCAATCTGTGTTTTGTTAAGTAAAAGCTCCTCTTTGCTTATATTTGTCCAGGAACATCTTTAAATGGGAAGATGCAGTTACCTGATTTGAGTGCGCAGTTTCTTGAATTAAGATTCTGAAAAGCTCTTTCTGTCCTCTTGTGAAACAAGAAGGTACAAAGCTACCTGTGGTTTTATGCCTCTTTCTGACAAAGAGCTTAGTGCTAGCAATCAAACTTCTGTTTATTAATGAACACTTCCTTGGCCTCTGCTGTTGGGACCACAGCTACCATTAACAGCTCTATCACATGAGTTTCTGCAATGTTCAGTGATAATTTATGTAAATCACTTCATCAGTCTCACATGGCAGTGGCCTGATCTCATGGCTGCTTCTAGAACTGAAGTTCTCCTTCAGAAATTCACAGGCATTCTCCAGAGTGGAGGATTGTGCCGAGAGACCACGGGGGGCTTTCTGTGAGATGGCAAAACCGAGAAGTGAGGGCAGAGGAGGGGAGAAAGAGAGGATGCCCCAGCCCCTCCACCCTGAGTGGGACATGTTGAGGCCCAGCTGAGCGGCAGCTCTGGCTCAGCATGGGCAGGGCCAGGAGTGAAGGCAGCCAAACCCCTACATGTACAAAAGCAGCCCACAGAATGTGACCCAAGGATAATCTACATTCTTTATTGGGGGGGGATGGGGAGGGGAACATTGCCAAGAAAGATGAGGGAAAGGTTGAGGTACTTAATGCTTTCTTTGCCTCAGTCTTTAATAGTAAGAACTGTTACCCTCTGGGTACTCAGCCCCCTAAGCTGGAAGACGGGGATGAGGAGAAGAATGAAGTCCCCACAGTCCAGGAGGAAATGGTTAGTGACCTTCTGCTCCACTTAGACATGCACAGGTCTATGGGGCCAGATGGGATCCACCCAAGGGAACCGAGGGAGCTCGTAGAGGAGCTTGCCCAGCCACTCCCCATCATTTATCAACAGTCCTGGCTAATTGAGGAGGTCTCAGGAGACTGGAGGTTAACCAGTGTGATGCCCATCTACAAGAAGGGCAGGAAGGAGGATCTAGGGAACTACAGGCCTGTCAGCCTGACCTCAGTGCTGGGGAAGGTTATGGAGCAGATCATCCTGAGTGCCATCCCACGGCATGGGCAGGACAACTGGAAGATCAGGCACAGCCAGCATGGTTTTATGAAAGGCAGGTCCTGCTTGATGAACCTGATCTCCTTCTACAACCAGATGACCTGCCTTGTGGGAGAGGGAAAGGCTGTGGATGTTGTCTGTTTGGACCTTAGTAAAGACTTTGACGCCACCTCCCACAGCATTCTCCTGGGGGAACTGGCTGCTTGTGACTTGGATGTGTGTACTCTATACCAGTTAAAAAGCTGGCTGGACAGCCAAGCCCAAAGAGTGGTGATCAGTGGTCATTACATCCACCTGGTGGCCAGTCACAGGTGGTGTTCCCCAGAATTGGGGCCGGTTCTGTTTAATATCTTTATCAGTGATCTGGATGACACCCTCAGTAAGTTTGCAGACACCACCAAGTTGTGGGGGGGAGTGTTGATGCGCTTGAGGGCAGGAAGGCTCTGCAGAGGGATCTGGACAGGCTGGGCCGATGGGCTGAGACCAATTCTATGAAGTTCAACTCAGTGCTGGGTCCTGCACTTGGGTCACAACAACCCACACAGAGCTACTGGCCTGGAGAGGAGTGGCTGGAAAGCTGCTCGGCAGAAAAGGACCTGGGGGTGCTGGTTGACAGCCAGTTGAACGTGAGCCAGCAGTATCCCCAGGTGGGCAGGAAGGCCAATAGCACCCTGGCTTGTTTCCGAAACAGTGTGGCCAGCAGGACTAGGGAGGTGATCGTCCAGCTGTACTCGGCACTGGTGAGGCCGCACCTCGAATACTGTGTTCAGTTTTGGATCCCTTATTCCAAGAGGGATATAGAAGTGCTGGAGCATGTTCAGAGATGGGCAACAGAGCTGGGGAAGGGTCTGGAGCACAAGTCTTATGTGGAGCAGTTAAGAGAATTGGGGCTGTTTAGTCTGGAGGAGAGGAGGCTCAGGGGGGGAACTTTATTGCTCTGTACAACTACCTGAAAGGAGGATGTAGGCAGGTGGGGTTGGTCTCTTCTCCCAGGTGACAAGCAACAGAACAAGAGGGAATGGCTTCAAGTTGCACCAGGGAAGGTTTAAATTGGATATTAGGAAAAGTTTCTTCACTGAAAGGGTGGTTAAGCATTGGAACAAGCTGCCCAGGGATGTGGTGGAATCACCATCCCTGGAGGTGTTTAAAAAAAACATGTAGATGCAGTGCTTAGGGACATGGATTTGGCAGTGCTGGGTTAACAGTTGGACTTGGTGATCTCAAAGGCCTTTTCCAACCCAAATGGTTCTATGTTCTTAAATTATAAAGATTGTATTTCTCCTAACAAAAAGCTATATGTTAGTTAGTGCCAGCAAGGCCTTTTTCTTGTGCTGCTTTGGCTTCTATCCAGAGAAACTGGCCTGTGGTTACCAGGAAATGGGAAATCAGACCTTAAGGGAAAATATGCTTTGTGAGTATGCAAGAGAAGCAGGGCATAGAACCTGTGCAGGTCTGTATGAAGCTTGTTTTGCTCTGGTAACTCATGAAGAGCATCATCTACTTCTTTTAAATCAAGAAGCAATGTCTGTTAAATGACTCATGCTGTACATCTACATTGCAACTTCTGCTAGAGGGGCACCGCTTTCTCTTAAGCAACAGACATTTGGCAGGAAGCATACAAGACAGTACAGCAGCTGCCTGTCTTCCTCACAGAGAGCTGTAGAAGGGAGATATACTTAGCTGGTTCCAGTGTCTTGGTGGTAGTGGAAAGCTCACTACCTCGGAGGGTTTCTCACACTGCTTGCTTCTCTCCAATGCAGCTGTTCTTAAATGTGTGATCTGATTGTGTACATGTTGTTTCTCGCTGTCTTTGCCACACAGAATGATGCTAAACAACACTGACTCCCTCCTTTACAACCACTAACCCCTTTGCTTGCAACTACTCAAGTAACTACTACACACTTCAGCTGAAACTAGTCACTTGAATGAGACACCTCTCTTCCCCAGAACTGTAGTTTCATGTATTGCTACTTTGTTTTTTGAAAAAACTTTCCCTAATTCTGGTTTCACTGATTAACCTCTGTCCTGCTGCTGAGAGACTTCAGATTTAAGCTGGCTAGAGTATTGCTGGTGTTTGAGCTGTGGGATACTGCACTCATTGCCAGTTCATGTGTGTCTTCCTTGGGTGAAATTTCTGGAATGTTGTAGGGAAGTTTTAGGGCAAGTTTTCACTTAAAGTTTATTCATGTAGGTAAGTAACTATTTCATAGAATCATTTAGACACTTAAGATCATCAAGTCCAATTTAAGCCCTTTGCTGTAAAACAAAAATATTAGAGCTGTGCGCATCTGTTGAAATTCTGAGGTGATGTAAAGCACAGCAGAGTGATATGTGAGTGTCTTGCAAAATATAAGCAACCAGCATTGCTTATGTTGAAGTTGTTTGTCAGGCTTTTTGTGAAAAGTAATTCATCTTGCCCAATATGTAGTAGATTTATTATTTTTTTGCTTACCTTTCTGGTCCTCATAATCAAATCACAAACTGAACTAGCTCAACAAGGAAGACTTCTCTGAGATTGCAACTTCTCTGAATTTTTGACTTCTTCACCAGAAAAATCTATTGGTCTCAAGTTGCTTATTCATTTCAACAGTTGACTCAGTTCAGCAGCTGAATAAGAAATGTTCTGTCTTGTTGTGTGGGTTGAGTGGTTTGGTTTTTTTTTGTCTTGGGTGCTTTTCTGCATTCTAAAAACCTTTTCAACTTCATGTTTGCTAGTTTAATTTAGCACATAAAAACATCATTTTATTTCTACTTTTTAAATTGCATTTGTATGAATGTTCAAGGGGGCATACACTAACAACATGAAGTAAAATAGCCTGCTAAGTAGAAAACACCCTGAACACATTCAGATTTCTGATTTGTATCAGCTGTAAAATTGCTTACATACACAACACTTTCCTTCTTTATAGCTGAGAAAAAAACCAACATTGTGCTGTGTTCAGATGCAAATAAATAGGTCTTAATTCCTGCAAGTCTGAGACTCACCCTTTCACCAAATTTGAAATCAGTGGCCTCAGACAAGATTTCCTGCTTTCTGATTAAATATGACTAAAATTGACTTGAATTGCTTTGACTGAAGTGGGTCCACTCTGAGCATCTTTGGTAGTATCTTTTAACATCTGGCCAGATCTTTGCAGTTGTCATGCCAATGCACAGTGCTAGACTCCAGCTCTTGCTGAGCTGTCCAAGACCTGTAGCATATCTTTCCTGAGAGCCTGAAAAAATAACTGGGATGTGCTGTGGAGCCTGGGAAGGGCCCACTAATGGTGATGGTGGGGTTTTCCTTCTTCCCTGAGCAGGGGTGAGTGTTTGTATCACCTCATCTCTAAACATTTAGAGTAGCTACTGCACCCAGCTGCCTTTCAGAGTCATATGAAGACTGTGGCCCAAAGGCTTCCAGTTGAAGTAAGGAAGAGGATGGAATTCAAAGTCAACAAATATGGACACCTACATGATCAAGCTCATGTTGCAGCCAGAAATAAGGATTTTCTTTTTTCCTGGCTATTGTACATATCTGATTTACATATCTCACGGTCAGGTAAAAAAAAAATTGCCATCTTTTTTTTTTTTTTTTTTTCTCTTTTAGTTAAGTCTTCCATCAGCAGCCATGAAGCTGTTACCTTAAAAGTGCTGGGGAACCCAGACACGCTGAGCAATTTTTGCTCTTGCGGAAGGACCTGTTTACTTTTTGTCAGCATTTCTCTGTCTTCTACAGTGGACTAGGAAGCTCCAGATCACCAGAGCTGCATTTTTATATGCAAAAACAATACTAGTGCTATAGTTTCATGGACATTTGTCTTGATGGCAAAGCTGAAATTGTTTCCTTCTGCTACCTTGGTTATACTAATACAGCTCTGTCTGCATGTGTGCTTTGGATGGAAGGTTTATCACATCTGGATGAAAAATAACCAGCCAGCTCCCTGAACAAGTCCACAGCACCAGCAAACACAAAATTCTAGCATTACAATTAGGAAAGGCAATTTAGGAATGGGTATGAGCTGCTGGACATGAAGGTTGCTTTAGTTGCTGCTGCTGCTGAAAAAACCCGTCCTATACTGCCCCACCAAGTAAGAGGGGTAAACCTTGTTAACTGAAGCAGTTTTGAAGAAAATTTTTGTCAACATGGAGTTCCACAAGGTCTTGAGGTGTATTGAGTATGTAGAAATGCTTTGCTGGCGATCAGGGTGGAGCTGTGTCCTAATGGCCAAGATGCTGTACGATATAATCAACTGTGTATGAAGCAATCATGCACTCCAAATTTGATCTGTGCAGGCTAGAGACATCAATCTACCTTCCTTGCCTGACAACTTGAAAAGACAGATTTTTTAAAAGCGTAGCTGCTGGCCTGCCTAGTACTAGAAGCTAAGACTGAAGAGCCTTTCTGAGGAAGAGTATTCTTCTGGTAAAGAGTCCTACCTTGTGTTTATCAGATCCAGCAATCCATTTGCCTGTGTAGGACACGTCCGTGCACCAGCACATGTCTCCAAGCAGCAGATAAATGCATCAGAGCTGATAAATGCCGCTGAACTAGTGCAGAAGTGCCTGCACCCACTTCAGGCCCTTGAGGTTTCGGGATCATTGCAGGCAGAAGCACCTGCCTGTCTGCACCTGTCCACGTATGTGTATCTGGTGTGTAAGTGCGAACTGATTCCCAAACCTTGTGGGTGATCAATCGCTAGAATGATACAAGGCTTATCCTGTCTTTGTGGGTTAGAGCTTGAAAGGGAAGAGTCCTCTTTGCTCTCTTGGGGACAGTGACCTCATTAGGTGTTTTCTGCCTTTTCTGTTTGGGTGGTACAGTATGTAAATATTTTGTCTGTGTTTCAAAACAAAGCTGTAGCTGTTGAACAACTTAAAAACTCTTATTTCTTCTTTTTGTCTGCTGTCTTCTTGGCCTATGACATGATCCATTCAGTAAAATGTGTCATTTTAAAGCAAATTAGCGGATAGGAAACAACAAAACAGTTACATCTATTCAGTTAGGTTCTTAAGTTGGTGATGAAGCCTCATCAAAGTCCTAGATTTAGCTAGAAGCTGTTTTTTTACAGTGTGCAGCTGCTGGCTTAATACCTGAGCAGCAATGGTTGGTTAAATTCTTCTCAGGCAACATTTCCAGAATAAGATTCAGGAGTACAGGTAGAGATGTTCTACGATTCAACTCATAGCACTACCTGCTAACATTAAATTCATGCTACAGTTTCCCCTTCACTGTATTTGTACATCAGTTCTGGAGTACACCGTGTCTTTGTTCTGCCTTTGTAGACATACACATGTAACAAGGAAGCTGTGTCTGTAGTGATGGTGAGCATGGCAGTGGGTTAAGAGAAGAAAACATTGGCTGTAAGAGCTAATCTATGTCAGAAACTAATGGATCGTTTGCTAAACTTGTTCTGTTTAAGTCACTAGACCCATATTCTCATAAAGGAGAACTGTCTAAAGGCTGTGGAATAAAAGTTAACTGCGACACAGCTTCTTTGGTCTGGCATGTGACACTTGGCACTACAAAACCTGCTCCAGGAAAGGTGCTCCAGGGTGATCCCATCATGCAGCTGATAAAAAGAACTGCTTGGCTTTCAGGAGGCTTTGAATCAACCCCTTCAGAAACAAGAGAAAAGTTCAAAAAGCCTCAGTATTTTGCCTGGGTCCCATTAAGCTGCTACTTCCATGTATTGTTTTCCTGTTGCATCTGGCAGAATATTTCTGTATAAAATATTTCTGTATAAAAGCCTCCCTGTTCCTCCTGTATGGCTATGCAACCTGACATTGTAGTGTTTTTGCAGGGGTAAGTGGTAACTTCACGAACACAGACTTGAAGTATTGCTGCAAAAATCAGACAGGAAGAGGCAGTGGGGAGGAAGACGGTACGTTAAAACTGGGTGAGATAATGCAGAATAAGGTCCAGGGGTGGTTTGGTAGAAGGCTTTGATCTGGTTGCAGTGCCAGAGCATCTTCTGGCTGAAGGGGAACCTTTTGTAGTAGGCAGGGGCTAGCAGGGTTAAAAGCCAGGCTCTTTGGCTATTAACTGTGTGTCTCTGGCATCCCTGTGCTTCTCTTAAGTCCTTGCTCTGCAGGTGTGTTAGAACATTGGATCTATGTGTTACAGGATGTAGTTTCTGCTGGAATTGGAGGCTGTGTGAAGTGATTGGGATTGGCACTGTGTGGTGCCACAATACCTGCGACAAACCAGGCTGTGTGAACACAAGGCTGGAAACGACCTCATAGGGAACTCAGGGTTATTCTCATACTATTGCAAGAAACCATACCATGCAGGCCCTTTCATAAGCTTAGTGTGCTCACATGTAGCTAGCTATTTTGCTTCCACTGCAACTGTTGAAAGGCCCTTCCAAGAGGCTTACCTCTCTAATGGTTAAACTATTTAATACGGAGCATAAGCTGTCCACATTTAGACTGTTGCTGTGTTCTTGCTGATGTGGTTTCTCCAGGGTTTGTTTCCACTTTACATACTTATAAATGTAGTCATATCTCTGTGGTCCTCTGGTTTTACTAAATAAATGCTCCAAGCTGTTTTGTTCACCCCATCAGAGATAGGCAGGAGCTGTGGTCTGGATCCTGATATTCCAGCCTGAACACTGTCATGCCAGTAACAGCTACACTGTGAACAGTGGTTTTTGGTGATATAAGCTGTTTCGGCACTGTTTCCTGATTCTCCTTTGCCACAAGGGTTTTTCCAGTATAGATGTAGCCTCCTAGTGTTGTAGCCTAAATATACTATGGGGAAAAGGGCTCAAATTACACTGAGAGCTCCTTGGATTTTAACACCCTGTTCTTTTGTCATCAGCACAGCACTCTATGCTTTGGTTTCATCTATTTTTACTTACAGAGGTGATACTTTACTTGCCTTTCAGTGTGAAGCTACACTTCTAGTGTATAAATAATATAGGTAGAATACCATGAACTGTTTAGGGGTTTTTTAGACAATGTTTAGTTTGTTATACACAGCCTTCATGTTTCTAGTCTTTGTATCTTTGCTGTAGGTTGGAAGTTGAGGGGGTGCTGTATGCTGTGACAGTCGGGCAGGAAACACGTGGGATGGGTTTGGCACCTGCAGAGAGCTGGGAGGCACTGTGGCACTTGCATATTTGCCAGAATTCTGGGAAACATTATTATTAGTTAAGCAATACTGATATTTAAGCATTCATCTTTGTTTCTTAGCTTGACTGAATAGGGACAGTTTAAACAGGACTATCAAGCTGTCAGCTGCTGCAGGAAGCTAAGACATAATTTTTAATGATTTTTCAGCCATCAAAGTTGGAAAGACAAAAATATGATTTTCCAAGAGACCATCAGGCACACCCTGCAGAGAAGGGGTGAGTTAGGGATGGGAAGTAGCACAGGATCTCTGGAGCTTCTATGGGATGGTCCTCTGTCTATAGTGACTGTATTTAAATTTGAGGAAGGCTAGTGGATAAAAACAAATTTCTGAGAGAATCTTTGAGCAAATACTTCTGGTGCTGGAGATGCACAGTCACTATTGTCATCTTAACATGATCATATCTAGCTATGCTGGGGTAACAGTGGACTACTGCTGCATACACCTACCTCTCCTTAACCCTGCTCCTTTCACAGAAAACAAACAGGTCAGAAAGAGGATCTGTCACCGGAGGGAGAAGAGACTTTACCACAGCCCTCTTCCCAACACAGCAAAGCAGTCTCCAGCAATCCATTTAATGGCAGATGAAAACATATGCTCTGTGTTAAGCCTGTGCATGTGTGTGTGTTGGATGCTGGCCAGGGCATTTGACACATCATATAATAAGGCATTTTCATGCAGTTCACTTGTTCTTTTTTATCCCTCAGTTTTGAGACTGACAGTGGTGCAGGCTGTGCTTGGGTTTTTTTGTGATCACCTTAGAGAAGTATACTTGCCTCTCTTTTCTCTCAGGTGACAAGCAAGAGGTGGCAACAGTTTCTTCTTGCTTCTGACCTCCTTTTGGAAGGGCTGTATTTTGAACATGCTACGTACCCAGTCATTAACCTACAAATAGTTATGTGTTGGGGGGGGGGGGCGGGATTTGTGTTTGAGCTGGTAGAATGTCTTGTCTGCAGGAAATGTCTAATTCTAAAACTTCTTTTGTTTCAAATCATAACACAAAAAGGCAATGTTTGTATGTGGTCTGTTGAGTTGAAACAGTATTATTCAGCATTGTGGCGTTAATATGATAATGTTGCAACAAGAAGTTGATAGGGAATTAATTTCTAAGTATGTAGGAACCAATTGAAGTGTTTTCTTTAAATTTTGTGTTAGTTTTCTCACCACACTGGACAAAATTGACATGTTCCTGAAGAACACTTCATTCTGGTAAAACTATTTCCTATCAACAAACCCACTGGGTGTTTTTTTGGTTTTGTTTTTTGTTTGGGTTTTTTGTTTGTTTTTTTTTTTTTTTAACGAGACTGCTTGTAGTTGGTGAGGATGCAAGCACCACTTGCTTTAGCCCCGAGCTGTGCCTGTCTGTTAATCGCCTCCATCTTTTTGCACGGAATTGGTATGACTAGCTGACCACTGAAATATGACAACCTGCAGTTCTCCAGCTCGGCTACTATATGAAAATGACTGGCCAACATCAACTCTGTAAAAGCCGACATGGAAATTCACCAGGAGCTATTCCTGTTTCAGCAGTGCATTCATCGCTGACTGGTACATGAGGTAACCTCGTCCAGCAGTTACGCTCCTACCGCCACCCCGAAGAGTCCTTGAATGAAGCCTCTGCGCGCTGACAGCGGAACAACGGAGAACCTCCTTAAGAGAGAAGGGGAGGAGAAAGCGTTGCAACCCCACCTCCCGGTTATTTCATCTTCCTTACAAGGCTAAAGCTAGAAGCTTTCCTCTGCCGCCTGGATCCCTTAAAAGCCGCTGAGCAAGCCCCTAGGATCCCGGTGGAGTGCAGTCGGGATGTGAGGCTGGCAGAGCTGGGGAAGGAGGCACCGCGCGAGAGCCCTGTGGAGAGCGTGCCAGAGGATGGTGCTCTCCAGAGAAGTGTGACAGTATCCTATGAATCCTTAACCAGGTGTTCATTGATGCAGATCTTCCAAAGAAACATGAAATCAAACCCCAAAAGAAATCACTGAGGGGGGAAAAGTGCAACGTAAGAGGTAAATATATTTTTCTTCAGGACAAACAAAAATAACCGGCTTTATTTTGTTTTGAAGTCCTTATTGTAAGTAGATGTCTAAAACTGGGGACTGAAAAATACATATACTAACATCTGAATAAAGACTGGTCTGACTGACTTCAAAAGCACCACTAGGTTAAGAAGTCAGATCAACAGATTAATTCAGGTGCCTCTGAAGAAATTTTGAGTTTTCTTTTTAGACATTCACACCTGAAAACTTTTTTAAAATCTGGGGGTTTTTGTTTTGCTTTCTCTGCTATTGCTGAAGATTCTCAAGAAGTAGTATGCATGTTGCTTGGGGGGGCGGGGGGAGGAAGAAAAAGAGAAAAGGAGTGGCAGAACCAAAACCTAAACTGAGAATGTGGTAAACTGTCTCCATTGAGACATTTCAAATGCTCCTGTACCCCTGCTCTTTCAACAGTGCCATTTCTTCAGAGAGATCCATGACCTACGGAGCTAGGATGTCTGTTGACATCTGGTTGAGGTTACTGTAGCTAGTATTTGGAATTCAGGGTTTTTTTCCAGTTTAATTGAAACAAGCTGAGATTGTCTATACATTCTATGAGTTGTTTCCCTGGTCTGACCATCTAGTTTCTCTGAGGACTAATTCTAGGGTTGCTGAATCTGAATGGGAAAAGAGGAAACACCTTGATAGTTCAAAACTGCCTTCTGTGGGTCACACTGCCAGTGGAAGTCAGAGTAGCTGAAAAACAAGACTTTACCCCTTGTCTGTAAGCTGCACAGAGACAGATGTTTTGCAAATACAGTACTATTGACTTTAGCATAATTGTAAGATATAATACTTGTGCTTTTGTTTCACATCTTTGCAATGATAGAGGACTTACAGATGCTTTTATTCACCAGGTAAAATGAAAAACTGGCCTTTTGAGTATAGCTGCTGGAGCTGTGACAGACCAAGAGACCAGAGGATTACTACACAGCTCCTGCAGATTTTCATCTAAGGAACAGGCTCAGCCTTCCAAGTGTGTGCTGAGGTGTGGGTTCAGCAGCCAAGGATGGAAGTGCTACGCCGTTCCTCAGTCTTTGCTGCAGAGGTGATGGAGGTTTTTGACAGGTCTCCCACTGACAAGGAGCTTGTGTCCCAAGCCAAGGCTCTCTGCAGAGACTACATAAATTCAAGGCTAATTCGAGCAGGTGTCAGCTGGAGCAAACCCGAATACAATGCACCAGTACCTGGCGGTAAGCTGGCCGAGGTGTCCACCATACTGCTGCGACTAGGTAAGTCCCTGCAGGTATGAGTGGGAACTGAAACTATGTGGAGCAAATCAGACCAGACTAAGGTTTCTGGAACAGATGAGTGCCAAGGGACTTTTCATGTGACGATATAGAGTTTTTCCTTCTCTGCTTTGGGCATTTAGATTTGGTTTTGCTGATCTCCCCTAAACAGCTCCTTTACTTGCATTTCCTCAGTCACTTGGAACAATGCTCAGCACAGTGTTTTTGCAGAGCTACTTTTTTTCTGAGCACGTGCAACAACTTAAAAGCATGATGCAGTCCCTGAAAGCCCAACAGCAAACTAATTTTACCTGCATAAGACTCCAGCTGTGTAACAGTTTTCACAGGAGTTTCAGCAGTCTTTCTCAACTTGGCATTTTAACAGGTCTTGCAGTGTTTTCTCCAGACACAGGTGACTTGGCTGCCGCGATGCAACCCATGCTGGCGTCTAGTAGAGTACTGCTATCTCTAGACTTGGGCTTTGTCAGTTGCTCACCGAGCCACAAGGATGTTTAATTTGAGGGTAGTTGCTTAGGTCATGTGCATTGAGTTTTTATAAAAGCCAGTTTTCAGTGACAGTGTATTGACAGTGTGTTTAATTTTCCTTTGCCTACTTTAACCATTCAGCAAGAATTGAGTTTTCTTGCTTTTTGTTGGAACAAGGAAGAGTTGGCTGATGTTGCCTGGCATACACTGCCATTCAGTGCCCAAACTAGTCAGTCCCCATCATGGCCAGGTGACTGCCAAATCGCAGAGCAATTTGAAGGTTATGCCTGTAGGCTGCTACATGAAGACATGCTCTGGAGTTGTGCTTGTACCAGAGCACCCTCTAAATGCTGGCAGTTGCCTGGCCTTTTGCTTTAGGTTTTAGCCTCCTGCATGCTCAAGTCTAGCTGTTTGTCTTTTGGAATTCCAACACCCTCATTCCTGGAAGTTGCTTCCAACTTCCCTCTTTGGCTGCAGGCTGGTATATTAGTTCACATCTGACTTGGAAACTACCACTAGCATTTACATCTGACTTAATTACACTGAAGTTCAAATAAGTCTGTTGAAGTGACCTTTAGTTAGGCCTTACCAAAATCAGGACCAGGCTGGTTTCCCCACCCTCTTCCCTTTCTTTCTACTTTTGTTTGATATTATCCCAAATTTCTTTTAAAGGCATAGCTGCGTTTCTTTTAACTGACTTTTTTTTTTCTCATTCATTCTTTTTCACCTTTTCTCTCCTATGCTGACTTCTATGTTTGTTTCCAGTGGTTGTTTGGTCTTGGGGTTTCTTTTGTTCTTCTGTCAGTCTAATTGCCTCTTTGTCCTCCATTTCTTCTCTGCCTGTGTTGGGGGTTGGGGTTTGTTTTCTTTCAGCCAGATCTTCTGTGGGTGGCCAGGAGTGTGTTAAAGAGCAAGCAGGTGGCAGATTGGATAAGTCTTCTGGGTGACTCTCCTCTTATATATTTGTGTCCAGATGGAAAGATTTGGCTGATAGTCCCAGAAACTTGGTGCCTTCTCTGAGCAAATCTGGAGTGCACCATGTGGTACCCATGCAACAAGAGGGATGAGCAATCTTCCTTATTAAGATGAAGAGTTGTTTCCATCCTGTTTGTCCAGGAGCTCTGCCTGCTACATGGCCTGTCCCTTTCTCTTCCCTTTTGCTGCTGTAACCAGTACAAGGCTGAGTGGTATCCAGCCACCTGCCAGGAAAGGTAGTCCTTAGTTGCTTTCTAAGCAGTGCAACAAGCCAGACCAGTTTTTGCTCCATGATAGTGCTGACAAACCTGTGGAGATGAGAAGTTGGAGTATTTCCTAGCCCTCTTCATGTAGAAATTCTGATGAGCCACCAGAGATGCTGGACAGAGGCAGATGCAGTCTTGGGGAGCAAAAGCCCATCAGCTCAGTGAGGCTTAGCAGCTAATTAGTGAGTCAGAGGTGGTAAAAACTAATGGTATGGCCAAATGAGACACCCCAGACCAACCTACCATATGTGTCGGATGTTTCTTTTATCTGAATTTGTCTATCCTCTGGCCAAGGCCCAGGCAAGTGCCCTTTCACTGTCGCGCTGAGCTGCTGCATGTGGGAACGGTCACTGCTGCCCTGCTTGTTCTTCTGTGACTACTAGAAGAAAAAGGAGAAGCACGGGAATTGCTCTAAATGTTGCAAAGGGCACATCTAGGCATCTGAATGTGGACACTGATGACTGCCACCAATGTAACGTACTGCAGGAGAGGTCCTGAGGCTGCCAGGGTAGGGAGTCTCCCTGAGCCCAGGACTGCTTTCCTGTGCTTTTCTTCCACACCAAGAATCCTCTTGTTTCCCTGTGCGTTGCTGCAGGGCAGGGATCTCTTTAACAGCATGTGTGCCTCCAACCAAAACCTGATCTCATCTGGGGCCTCCAGGCACTGCTTGTTAAAAGCAGTAACAGTGGCAGGCTACCAAGTGCTGTCCCAACTTCCCGTGCCTCCCTCTTGGCTAACCACAGGCAGGGCTATCCCCATTTCCTTGCATTTAGCCGGAAGCTTGTGTGCTCCCTGCAGGAGAAAGCAGCTGTTGAGTAATGCAAGTAAGGTTTCCTCTTATCAGAGCTGACCATGTGTTGGCAGGGTTTCCTCTTGCCACAATCCCACACGCACAAAGGGCGTAGAGAGATGGTCTGCAGAATTCTGTAGAGCAGGGCTTTGCCTGTGCTGTGCTAAGCTCCAGTTAAATGAATTAAAGATCAGTAGCTGATGACTCTGCAACAAGCTCCTGATTGGGGTGGCATCTTCCTTTTTAGCTCTCATACAAATGAAATTTTCAGTAGGATCAGTTGCCCTCTGACTGGGACAAGTCATCTGGGTCTTGCAGTGGGATGTAAAACTGTTGTGACAGCTCACCTCTTCCCCTGGGTGCTTCAGAGCATCCCTGTTCAGGAAAAGGACACAGTGTGTCCTAAATCTAAACCAAATAGGACTCTCAATGCACAAAGGGCCTTGGTCCCATACAATGTTTGCATCATGTCGTGCTCCTACAGCAGCTGTGCAACCCTCATTAAATATCTGTGAACCCCTACAGAGAGATAAATCCATTGGAGAACTAGGCTTTATTAATTCTGCTCTTCAAAAATGGTTTTGCTCCAGAGGAAAAGCTTTACTGCTGTGACCCAAGCTCCATAGCTCAAACCTGTGGGAGGCGTTCTTTCCTTGTCCCTGGTGTTTCCATCTTGGTCTTCAAGCTAGCCTAACACCTTCAACCATTTTCCAGCTGGGGAGAAAACAACCTGGAGGTGAAAGCACGTATCTGTGTGTGTGTCAGGAACCTTGTTGCTGAGGGCTCAGCCAGGCAAACGAGTATCACTTTGACCATCTGGAGGAGAGAAAGAACTCCAGAGCATCACTCAGTGCCTGTGTGAGCATTAAAACAGCTGGGCTGATAATCTCTTTGCTCAACTAATGTTGTGCAGCTCTGGGTGGATCCTTGGCTTTCAACAGCCTCCAGCATTCTTGAGTCGCTCTCATCCTGAGGCTTTTTTGTACAAGTCTGATGGGATGTTGAGAAAGGATGTATCTCTCAAAAGCTTACATAGATGTACATGCCTCCTTTTCACTTCTGAGGAAAAATGAGATGGCTTTGCTTATGAGACCTGTCTCCTGTTTTGGAGGAAAGGCAGGCAGCCAGCCTGGAAACATCATTCATATTGGGGATTACTGCAGCCACACCACTGATACAGGGCCACTACCTGTCCCCACTCCCTTTAGAAGTCCCAGGCACATGATGTTAGGAGAGCAGGATGCAGGGGGCAGGGGGTTGCATCTAAATGACCCGAAGCACTCTGCTGCCTCTTTAAACTAAGGTGGACCTGGGGCTAGGTCTTTTTGGCTGAAGGGATGCATGGGGTGGCTCCAGCTGTAATGGCTACACAGTGAGAGCAGGACTCGGTGTTCTGTTTGCTGACTCCTGACTGTTTGTTTCCAGGGGATGAGCTGGAATATATTCGCCCCAACGTCTACCGGAATATTGCCCGCCAATTGAACATCTCACTGCACTCAGAGACGGTGGTGATGGATGCCTTCCTGGCAGTAGCTGCGCAGATTTTCACTGCAGGTACTGTGCCGTGACAGGTATGTAGATGGGGCTGGGCAGAAAGGAACAGGATGGAACCACCTCTCTCAGAGAAGGGATGCTTCTGGGATTGCCTGCAAGGTGGGGCCTTGTTTCTGTAAGGGCTGTGAGCAGTTTGGCAGTGTGCCCTGCTTTAATGATTTAATGAGAGCTCCTCTATACTCTGTTGTTCTGGCAGGGAAATGCCTTGTTTTATTATATCCTCCCAGCAGGTTCTCACTCATTCTAGAAGGCATCTCCTGCCCTTCCTCATTAGGAGGTGGTGTTACCTCATTGCACAGGGAGGTCACTCATTCCAAGC
Source organism: Falco biarmicus (assembly GCF_023638135.1). Classification (NCBI taxonomy): domain Eukaryota; kingdom Metazoa; phylum Chordata; class Aves; order Falconiformes; family Falconidae; genus Falco; species Falco biarmicus. The sequence goes on along the minus strand of NC_079300.1, from coordinate 29,413,391 downwards.
TCCTTTGCTCACCATTGGCAACTGGAGAAGATTCATTACATGGGAGTCTGCCTTGTTCCAGCTCATGCTGCTGATGCTAGGAGCCAGAACCAACTCATCACAAGGGAGTTCCTCTCTTTCTGGCTTCCTTTCCCATAGCAGTAGCCAGAACTGCCATGGAGCCTGCTGCTTCCAGTTGCTGCTTCTCCTTTCTCATACTCTGAGAGTCTTGGCCCTCAAGGCTAGCTGTTCCGGACAAGCAGGTGCTTTGAGCTTTCTCACTGCTTAGACATGAATGTTCCTTTCTGTTTGACTGATCCCAGAGATGACTGTCAAAAGCAAAGATATGCTCTGTGCTGTGTTCCTGCAAGGGAACCTCAGCCTCCTCTGAAAACAGTCCCTGTCCAATTGGGAATGCAGTCTGTGGGAATCAAGGAAAGAGAAACATTTTACGTAGTGATTTATGTGAGGCAAGTCCTGACATGTGACACAGTCATACATTTTCTGCAACGTCTTGTGTTGTCTGTGGAAGGGGCAGTAGATGTTAGAGACTGGAAACAAAACAAAAAAAAAAAAGGAGAAAAACCAGACAACTACTTGCTAGTGGCATAGTAGTGTGAAAGCGCTGGATCCAGTGACATCGACGTAGGAAGTGTCGCAGAAGACAGTGATGCTTGTTACTTTGGGAGTAGCTGCTACAGGATAGAAGTCCAGGTTTCTGTTTTTCTTTCAGATAGGGTTCCTCACTCAAAACTTTTTTTATCTTCACAATCAGCTGTGCTTTTTATGCATATGAACTGCACGGGAACCACTGACACCCTGGAGAAGCCCTGTGCTGACATCCTGGACTTCAGATTTGGTGTGTTGTCGTACAGATCACAGATCCTCTCCAGGATCACAACAGATGACAAAACAGATCTCTGAGAAGGACTCCTCAAGTAGGGCTACTGGCAGATTGAGCAGGGCAGATTTACTCCCTGGATCAGGGAGATTGATGCAGTGTGATAGGAGATGGATGGAACTGGATTCTGTGGCTAGCACTGCAGCCCTCAGCATCCTTCAGAGTATACCTGGAATGCAGATTGCCGTTGCACTGCGCTGGCTTGGGAGGAGACCATATGGGCTCTCTGAGCAAGAGAGCTGGGCAAGTGTGGCAGGAATATCTGAGTGTGGCTGTCTTCAAAGTGCAGGTGCCCTGTCTTGTCATTTAGTGCTGAGCTTTACTTGCATCAAGACTTACAGAAAAATGGTCAAGTTTGCAGGCTCCGGTATTTGCATTGCAGGTAAGTAGTTTACCTTCTTAGACGACTATAGCTGACTACATCAGAATGGCCCCACCTCCAAAGCTGAAGTGACACAGGGAATTAAGCCAGAAAGGTGGATAGCTGCAGGTGGAGCAGACTTTGTTGCTGCTATGCTGCATAAGCATGATGTTGGGGAGAAAGCCCTGCTGGCTTCTGGGAGTCCTGCTCTCACCATTGTATACTGACAGATTCATTGAGACCTGCATTTTTTTGGTGTTCTCCAGCTTCTCAGCTCAGGAGTCAAGTGAAAAGCATGGATGGCTTAAAATGTTTTTGTTGAAAGTAAAGCTAGAAATTGTAACTCTTGGTTCTAAACTTCGGGTTTTCAGTGTGGTATGAATGGGATCTGGATTCAGCCCTTTAAGGCTGACGATACTGGAGACTTTGGGAACATGATAGAAGCCCAGGCTCAAGCTCTGTTGCTGGTGCTGCCCTGTATCTGGGGATACCATGCTGCATAAATGGCTGGCAGTTGGTTGGCTGCAAATGGGGTGGATTCAGAACTTTCCGGTGCTCTGCATGCTCCTTTTTTTCCTGCTTTCTCAGCTCTGCCTCCAAGCAACTAACAGGATGACCTGTGAGTATGAAGCTGGGGCCATGTGTTCAATTGCTTTGATCAATTCATTTATTGTAATTTCTCTTGCTGGAAGGCTGCTGTGTGGCAGAGGCGGGGGAGTCTGCTGATTTTGAACATTCCTGGATCCCAACTGCAGTCTCAAGACTCAGCATTTAATGATAAATCCAGTAAATTGGAGCTGGCTGTGGCAGCCAGACATTCATTCCTATTTTTTTTTCATAGTGCGAAGGAAAGAGGCTCTTACTGAGCAAAGGAAACCAGGGACTCAAGTGCAGTCTGAGTTTTCATGCCAATTACCAATGGCTAAAGCATCTCAGCCTGTTTTTCACCATCCACTTTATTAAGAAAACAGCTACAGTCTGACACTGCAGTGCCTAGATAGTCTGGGGAGCCCCACTAGTCACTCGCAATGCCGTTCCAGCAAGGGAGTGGGGGATTTTGACCCTATTTCCCTGGAGAGGTTTTCTTCTTAATCTTTTACATGGGCTTCTTTCACACACTGGTATGGCTTTGAGTCTTCACACTGTAGCTCTGGCTGCGTTCACTTCCTGGCCACACTGTCAAGTCTTAACTAAGAACAGGCCCTAGATGGAGCTCTCAAGAAGGCAAGACCAACGACATCTGGCATCCTTGTTGGTCCCAGTGCATGAGTACATACCTTGTACCATATTTGACTTCAGAGCATTGTCTGTTCCAGTTGTCTCAGGTTTGGCTTTTCTCTGTGGTGTAGCAAGGACAACTTGAATCCAAATTACAGCAAGATTTACAGGTTTTGACCCTATGTAGGGAGAAATATAGGGAGAAAGTGAGCAGGTCACAGAGCACGGCAAGGCTCAAGATGTATTTTGCTTCACTCTTCCCATACAACCTGTTGGTTATTCAGGGTGAGGAGAGCCCTTCTGTGGAGTTGTGGAGACTGGCATCCCAGAGCCCTGACCTACTTTGGATGTTGAAGGATCTGCAGCAGCCTCACCTCTGTGACAATACCACTGGTTCTGGTGTGTGGCCCAAAGCTGCTCTGCAGCCAGCAGGAGACTTTCCAGTGACTTTAACAGGCTTTGGATTGGGGCCTGGCTGAGCTGGCATTTACATTAGCTGTTTAAATAAATCTCAGAAGGAAAGGGTCATTTGGTGGGGAAAAAAAAAAAAAAAGGGAGATGCATTTTCCTTTCCTAAAGGAAACAGTTTCCTCCAGTTGGTAAGAGCTGCTAGGCATGAGGGGTCTCCAAAAGCTTTCTTCTTGGTTTTGTATCAGTTTGGGCTCTCAACAGTTTTTAACCAAGAGTGCTTGGGCCGAAGTGAACCCTGCAGAACAGGGATGCATGACTAATGGGTTCTCAGGTGAAAATACTTTCCCCTGCAGGAGCAAATGCTGTTAGAAATGCATCCCACTGCTTCCTCATCCCTTAGGCCTTATGAATTGAGCTTCATGCCTTATGCATATCCTTCTTGGCTTTTTTCTCTCCATCAAAGGAAACTATATTGTGACTGGCTGTATTCTGCCAGCTGTTGAAATGTAGCGCTTGATCATGTTTCTCTTTGGGAGAACCAGGTCTGATTTGCAAGTTAGGCTTTGATGCTGAGTGGAGCAAAGGGAAATTTATTTTAGTAACCTTGGATAGTGTGGTGCTCAGAGACTGTACAGTCATGTGAGCTCTGTACAGCTTCTTGAGCTCTCCCCTGGGCCAGCCAAGCTGATAAGCGCCAGGAACACTTTTGAGTCCTCTCCTGCTAATTTGTTTTCCCCTGTGTTTGCCAGTGTTTACATACCTTCAGTTCCATGACTGGCCTTGAATCTGCAAGTTGTATTTCTTATTTTTTAAAAAGCACTCTAAGCAGCTTTTCACTTTTTCCGTGTCCTTTTGTTTCATCTCTGTGAGCAGAAGTTTCAGAGCTTTCTGTGTTTTGGTCACTCCTTTCTGGACCAGTTTCCCATTTCCTCTTGTTAGCCCCTGTGCACGCTAGTCTGTGCAGTGGGAAGCTGTGAGTAGGTTGCCTGGCTTAGCGATGAGTGCCCGTTTCACCCAATGTGGATGGCAGACAGACATTCTGAGGAATTTGATGCAAGATGATGTGTCTTCTCTGCTCATGTGCGCTAGCCAGATGCAATTCCAGCTTATGCCTAGGGATGCATCAGGCTAGAGTCATCCTGACCCTGGCCTGGCCATCGCAGGGGTCAGAAGCACTGCCCTCTCAATAGATTGTGCTCCTCTGCTCCTGCTGAGGGAGTCCTTGAGAGAGAAAAGTTACTGGGGCTGGTGTCCTAGGAAAGTGCAGGTAGGGACTGCTGTGGCTTATTCCCCTGTCCTGCCCTGCCTGGAGTTGGGCAGCTGCTGGACCCCCTCTGGGGAAGGGGTACTGGCCACAGGCATGGCCCAGCTTTGGTCTAGAGCAGCTGTCTAGAGAGTGTCTGCTCTCCCGTTGCTTCAGGCCTCCCCTACAACATCTTGTGTGAACAAGAGCATCAGCTGTACCTGCTGTCTCGGGTGAGGAGCCCAGCCAGCTGTGTCCATCTTCTGCCTCTAGCAGTGGCAACAGGAGTTACCATGCAAAGAAATCAGGAGGATATTTCCTCTTCTCCCACATCCATGGCCCAGCTCTGCTGCTAGCAGGAAAAGCAGACTGAAAGATTGATTTGACCCTTATAGGCATGCTCTGTAGAGAGGAGCATAATGGGAAGTGACCGCTGAGCCCTTCACATCCATCACCACGATAAGCACCTGTCAACAGCTTGCCTTCTTTCTGCTGTCCCTGTGAAAGGGAGAGGTCCTGTGCTGGGGAAGCATTCGCCTCATGCGAGTCCTGCAGCAAGCACCACTACACAGCAACCTTGGCAGGGAAGCCAGAGCTGAAAGGCTTTCTTTCCATCCTCCCTGCCTGGACTGGCATGTCTGGAGAGCAAACTACTTTCCTGTGTATTAGGGAAATCAGGGGTTTATTGATCCTTTATTTTTCATAGGTTGTGGATAAATTTTTCTTCTGTTGGAAAGGGAAACTTGGGTTTAAAACAAAGTCGATCTAGACTGCAGCTGTTTTTCTCTACCAGGGTGGCTTCAGCCCTGAGTCAGTCTTAGTTACTGCCATGTAAATATTTCAAAGCTGATGGACTTGCTTCAGATACTTAAGAAAGACTGCTGTCAGCAAAAGTTTGGCAATAAGCCAGTGAACTCTTCCCTGGAATTTTGGATAACTTTGGTTCATGTAACTTGAGATGTAAGGAGCCACATTTTTTCAGGGATGGAGAACTGTAAAAACCAACTTACATGAAAGCTGGGTATAAGCCAGCTGAGGCTCTGGTCCAGGAGATTGTGATCAGCAAGAGGTAACCCCTTAAAGCCTCTTTCACTGGGTGGAGGCATATTGACCTGCAACAGGACAGCTTCTTTCTTGCCGGGAGAAGCCCTCTGTCTAGTATTTTCTCATTTGGTTTCATAGCCTTTTCCTGCCTCGTTCTGCTGGCTGTCATGGTGACACACAATGTAAGAAAGGCAGATAAATAGTGTGAATACTGCATAGGCAGTGAACTTCCTGAGTGACAGCTCTGGGGAATGGACATCACAGGGCCTACTCAGAAAATACAATCAGTGTAAGAATAACTGCTGTTTTGCCTATATTAATAAATTCCTCTGATTTTGGACATAGTGCTGATGAAGGACAGGATATCAAAGGAAACTCGAGCTACTGATGTTACTGTTGCTACAGAGCCTCACAAAAGGGATCATCTGTAGATTTTGATCTTATATCACTCATGAGTGAAAAATGGAAAAGTGGAACACTGAATGGATTTTTTTCAGTCTAACAAGCCATTCCTGTGACTGATATATGAACAGTTTCTCTAAAGTTTAGTATTTTTTTATTTTAAAAAAAAAAAAAAAAGCCAGCAATTCCTAAAACTGTTACTGTGAGTGTCCCTTTTGAGGCACTAAGTGGAAGGATTTTGGAACCTGCACGTATTTTAAAGGAATGTGAGGAGCTCCGCTGCACTATGAACAGGTGTGAGCAGTCTGGAACTCCATCCCAGAGAGATGGGTCAGGGTGCCTGGAGATCTGGGAGTGCAATGAAGGGAAGAGGGAGACTCTTCACTTTGTTTAAATAGTATTTAAGGGTTTGCTTTCTTAGCTGATAGATTGCTGAGCACTTCCAGTTTTTCTGATTGCGTGTTTAACCTCTTCTGGTCCTTAGATCTGGTGACTGAACTAGTCTCCCCTCTCACGTGTTTTCTTTCTTGCTGCAACCCAGCAAGAACGGCTTTGTGTGGTTTTTAAATACTGCAACTTCACTTGGCTTCTGGCTACATTTAGGAGAGACCTTGGGCAGATTCCATAGAGACCTAACACTGTAAAATACTTCACGGCATGCTTGTCAAATACCGCTATTCCAGATAATAAAGTAAGGGGGGAAAATCAACTTCCTAGAGGATCCAAAGGAAATCCATGCACCATTGTGTTGTGGTAGGCTGCAGAAGGGTTGCATTTCCAAGTCACTGGTCCCCATAAAAGCCCAATGAGGGACACTGGCTGCAATGTTTAAGCATGGAGGATTTATGCTCAGTGGTGTTGTCAAAGTGCTGGGGAGACCCAGGGAGTCTGGCTGGTACCCAGAACTAAGCTTGAGTGCTTATCACTAGCACTAACAGGAAGATGACTGCTGCCGGGACAACTTCCATAGAACCTTCACTACTGGCAGGTCAGCTTAGCAGGAAGGCTGTTTTCTGGGAGATTAGATAACTGACTTACACTCTGTCTCTGCACTGCCTTCAGTGGGATAGGATATGCAATGTTAAGTATTGTAGCCAGGGTGGCCAATGAAGCTACCCGGTTTTCAGGTGGAGATTAAGGCATACTCCTTACATCAAGGAGGATGCCAACCCTCTTGGCCCTGTAGCTTTGCCTCCCTTTTTTGCTGTTCTGTCATGGTAGAACTGACTGAAGATGCTTACCTCATGTGTGCTTTCCATGTCACATTGGAACAGTCTGATCTAGAAAAAACAGGAATGCTTTGTCTAAAGAGTATACAAGAGTTGTGCTGGTGACAAAAAACCCAGGTTGCTCAAACTCTGAATTGAATTGCCTTCTGTGCAGCTTGTGCATGGCTGAGAGTTAATGGCAATATAAAACGTAGTGGTGCACATCCTCCCTATTCTGATGATGCCTTTGGACTGCTTTCTCCAAAGCTATGCACCCAGTGCTGAGAGGGGGTCAAACTATGCCCAGCTCAGATCATTTAATTCTGCTTTTCCGGATGGATAATTTTCTCCAGTCCTGGTCCCCTAGTATTTCTTTTCCCCCATGGTGGAGAGCATGCAGAACTGTGGCTGCACCTGAACTCAGAGCTGCGCACATGCAGCATGGGCACATGTAATGAAGGAGAGCTGTTTCCTTTGATTATTCAGAACTGAGCTATGTGTGCGTGTGTAAATCTGAATGACCTTTCTTCTTTTCATAGGCATAACATGGGGCAAGGTAGTGTCCCTTTATGCTGTGGCAGCTGGGCTGGCAGTGGACTGTGTACGGCATGCACAGCCAGCCATGGTTCACACCATCGTAGACTGCCTGGGAGAGTTTGTCCGCAAGACCTTGGTGACATGGCTGAAAAGAAGAGGAGGCTGGGTAAGAGATGATATCTGATGAAGCTTGCTTCAACATATGCAGACCAGAAAACATCCCAGTTAATGAAAGTGAGAGTGCCCCCACTGCAGCTTTATGCGGAAAACCATTGAATGAGATTCTCTTCCACAGCCTTATGGCCACCACTGTCCTACTTGCACTTGTGCTAGACTCCATTTAGCTCTGTTACTGCCTCGTGGTCCTGTTCTTGAACAACAGCAGCTATTCTGGTCCTCAGCTTCCTGTGTAACTGTGCAAGACTAATTCAATCTTGACCCACCAGGGCCTATTCTGTTCCTGACCTGAACATCTCTAGAGCTGCCAGCTGGTCATAGTGTGAGACTGAAACAGGGGTCATTCTCTGCATCAGCTGTTTTCTAGAAACTGAAAAAAATCAGGCCTGCCAACTTAATTTACCTTTCACCTGCCCCCCCTGTTCTCCAAGACAAAGCTTATTATATTTATGGTGACTTACCACCGTCAGGAATATTGGAGGGATATTAAAACCCATTAGTTTGTGCCATTCCCTGACCTTACCCTGATGATGCTCCAGGAATAACTTCTGATATAGCTCAAATTGTAGCACACATGCTCTGAAGGGCACTCATAACACCCATCAACAGTAGGAGGGCTTGTGGCTCTGTCACTGGCCTGTTCTGAGGCTGTGGGTAAGACACAGTGCTGCTCTGCGTTGGAGTGTGCTCCATATCATATGGCTTTAAGCATCTGATTTCTTTGGTTCTCTCGATACCCAATGGGAAATACTTCTCTGGAGGATGGTTCAGAGCAAGGGCTTTGGTGCTGTGGAATAGCCAGACACAGAATCACAGATTATTTAGGCTGGAAAAGACCCTTAAGATCATCAAGTCCAACTGTTAACCTAACACTACCAAGTCCACCACTAACCCATGTCCCTCAACGCCACATCTACAATGTATGTATTTCCCAGAACACTTCATACTGAGGCACTTGATGACCTGTATGCATTAGGTCAGCTGACACTTTTCTAGTGACCTTCCCAGAAGACTGAGAGGACCGCTTGGCTATGTTAGCAGTTAGCAGCTGGGTGGTACACGTATGTACCAGGATCTCTGTGACTTTCTGGCAAGCATATAGACACTCCTTTGAGTGATACAACCAAAAGCACTTTGGTGTACTGCCTGGCAGATGCTGCCTGGAGCTAAATATTGCCATATGACACCACTGAGCTCATGGGACATCTTGTTCCCAAGGCATGCACTCTTTCCAGACTAAGGCACAGGAGCACATTCCCTCCTTTCCAAAAGGCAGTATTTATTCATGAGCCATCAGGAAATGGTTAGGCTCCCTGCCCTGCACAGACCTGGGGAGAGGGGAATGTCTTTTTCCAAACTGAGCATTGCTTTTCTGTACTGAGGCTTCCCAGGTGCGCCTGTAGCTGATTCAGTCACCTGTTTTCTCCAGGAGCGAAGGCACCTTTTTGATGAAGGGCAACTAGAAAAGTAGCATTGTTCTGATTTTGGATCTCTTGCATTTATGAAGTGTCATTGCCAGCTTAAATCATCCCTGCCTTCTCTAAAACTGTGATCTTGAGGCCAGCTAGTCAGGGAACTGTTTAGTTGGGCTGAAAAGTAACCTTTGATTTGAATGCCCTGATCTATTTAATTTTGCATCCACACAAATAATTGTGCTGAGGTAGGTGAAGAGGACATCCTGGGAAAGCGACTGTTTAAGTAGCACTGTTCCTGCCTGTGAAATTCCTGGCTCAGTATCATCTGAGGCTTACTTTAATTGGGTACCTGTAGAGTGGATTGAAATGTATTCTCTGAAACAATTTTTCCTTTGGAAAAAATCCAGTTTCATTAAAATTGAAATGTTGCATGGGAGCATGCCTCCTGCTAGTTTCCAACTGTTTTTTTTTTTGTTTTGGTAAAACATGCGTGTTCTGATAAGTTAGCATCTTGGTTTAATTTTTGTATTGCATTCTTGGAGTTCAAAACAGGGTGTTTTGATAGTTCCAAGCGGATATTTTTGGAAAGTTTGTTGCATAGCAAACACGCAGAACCCACTCCCAGACCAGAAGTGGTTCTTTGCAGCTGAAGAGATAAGTCCTGTCCATTGCTAGCTCCTTCTGCGGATCCTCCCTCTTTGGATGGCCAGCACATTTCTATTGGAGATGCTGAACCTATGCTGCTTGCTCTTGGGATCTGGCCCTAAGAAAGGGAAGCCAGTAAAAGCTGCTGGGTTGTCCTGATTATAGCCTGTCTCCAGTACCCTTATCAGCAATTTTGGGCTGGAACAAGGAGATATTTTTCCTCTAGAAGTGAGTCTGGGGAAGGGCTGCAAATCCTATTGGCATCTTGTGCTGTGCTTCCCTGAACGTTCTTCCTCTCGATCTGGGTACTGTACTGTGAAATTTCCCAGCCTTGTTCACAAATGGGCCAGACGAAACAGCTCTGTAGTGGGGACCTTTCCATCTGCTGCCTGACTTGGCTGGCTGTTGGTTTGTCTTGGCATGGAGTCCTTGTTTCCCCTGTGCACATGGCCCCAGTCTCTTACGCATCGGCTCAGGTTGAGGCTGCCAAGAGGAACCACCATGCTCTGAGCTGTTTTGGAAAAGCCACCGTGGAGACCTTGGAAAGGCATTTGAAATTCTCCACTTGGCAGTAGATTCCCATAATGCCTTCATAGGGTGGAGAAAGACCCTACCCCCCAAAGCCCAACCCAAAACAAACCTCTTAGAAGAAACAAGAAACATTTAACCCTTTGAGACATCTTCTCTCCCTGGGGAGAGTTTGCAGCCTCAGTAGTGGCTCTACAGTAGAATAGAAGATTTATGATTTTTTTTTAGCAGCTGTTAAATACATTTGCTACAAAGAAGAGCATGTGACTTGAACTTGTTTGAATAATTAACAAGCAAAGATCAAACTGCCATTGCAACAGTTTATCAGTGCCTCATAAGACTCAAAGACCTGTTTTATTAAGTAGCTTTGAAATTTTCAATTCCAGTGCCTTATCAGTTGTGCTTATTTGGATGATAACCGCTAAGGCAATTGTTAAACAGCAGAATGATTTTGTTTATCTAAACAAGCAAGTACAAATGTGTGAGTGCTTCTGTCGGCAGCTCCTCTTTGATTAGCCACAGTGAAGTCATTGCCCTTGGTAAAGCATAGCACAGCTTTAAGGAGTTCACACTTTCTCATCTGGAAGTTAACCCTCTGCAGCTATAATCAACATGTTGTGTATCTTTGGGCCTTGTGCTGTTTCACGAGGCCTTCAGAGTTTAGGTTTTTTATTGATTAGCTACCCTAACATCTGAATACATGTTCAAACAAGTACCTACACATCATGACTTCTCTGGCCTAAAGACAGCTCGACACAACTGTGTTTTAAATATGACACCATGCAGGCCCCTAAAATTGGACAGGCTGGATCAGTTCAGGCTTTATTCAAATGCAAACAGGGTGAGTTTACTAAACCATCACCCATTTTACTTTCCTCCATAATACAAATAAAGGTACCACAGGTACTACATTGCAGCATCTTCTGTTACGTGCTATCTTGGCTGCTTGCTACGTTTGCTTGTGCTTTTGTAGCTATAGGCAACAACATTTCCATACCTTGGTGTTCAGCCTCAGGACACTCCATATGCTGATTCAGCTTCCTCCTGTCATCCTGTTTCTTCCCATCCTTGCGTGCCTGTATTCATTCCTCCTTCAATCTTTACTTGTCAATTATTCATGGGCTCAGCATCTCCTAATGCTCCTGAGAGAACAGCAGTTCATTGTGATTCAGCGTGCTAGCCTTTCAGACTTCCTTCTGAGGGAGGAACTGTTGGAACTGTGTGGGAGGCTATTGAGGCTGCTGTCAACAGACCTTTGGTCTGTAGGTGATGATGGAGTTCATTAGTGCAGCTGTACTCGCTAACCAGATATGGGGATTTGTCCCTTCAATCCTCCTTTTGTTTTCTTCTAATTATTGCCAAGGTCGGTCAAGTGAGGCTCACCCATGTCTTGAACACAATACTGGAAAAGATTATTGGAGTATTTAGCAGCTCTTATGTCTCATTTTACAGGAGGAACATCTCAGGGTTGAAAGTCTGACTTCCCTCTGCCTGGGCAGTGAGATTTGTGTCAGAAGACAAGCTTGGAAGATTGCTGAACTAAGCTTGTAAAGAAAAAGCTTTTGGGGCTGATGAATACTTGCCTTCCTTGTGACCCAATTCTTGCTCACATTTGCCACCCAAAAGCTGTTTCTGAAAATCACATCAAGTTGATATGCTAATGGTGCACCCTCTGTCACAGAACTACAGTCTGTATCTCCTTGTGCTAGGCTGAGGTTTACCACAAACTCAATTATGTTGCTGGCAGAACTTTCTTCCCCCCACCAGAAGATGCAATTTTCTCTCCACCTCTGACCTGTTCACTGTATCCTCCAGATATTTTCCACTTTCTCCTCCCAATGCCAGCCGAGATCTTGTCTTCATGAATTTGCTGGACTGTTGTTATTTTTTTATACATTGCAGGCCAGCTTCTATTCTTGTTAATACTTGAAACCAGCTGCCCAAGCAATCTTTAAATCTGGCCCACGCGTCTGGGAGGCATCTCTGGCAGCATACGTATTTCCACAAACAAAGCTTGCATTGCTTTAGATTTAAATTGCTTGAATGAATTCCAAATAAAACATTAAGGCAAGACAAAAAGTGCAAGCAACTTGAGCTGATATTAAGCAGGACAAACTCTAGGAAGCATCTTGCTTAACAGAAAAGGATGAGAATGCTGACATTGCCAAGGTTTCCTAGTCCAGGGGAAGAAAGTTTCTTTTATTCAACTATTCAATATGGAAAATGCTTGACAATCTTGTAGCATTATTTCCCCAGGGGTGGCTGAAAAGGAGGATACTTTGCCTTGTTGATGCAGAATGAAGAAAATGTATTTTGCAGAGCTCTTGAGCCTTGATGGTGTGGCAAAGTAGTGCTGCAGCAGTGGTGGGGCAGTGCTGCAGCTTGTGGGGTCGGGAGAGCCTGCTGCGGCGGCTGATGTGGTTCTAGGCATCTCTCTGATGATCTCTCTTCCCTCCTCATTAGGCAGACATCACAAAATGTGTGGTGAATACTGACCCCAGCCTTCGCTCCCACTGGCTCGTGGCTGCTGTTTGCAGCTTTGGTCACTTCCTCAAGGCTATCTTCTTTGTCCTGCTGCCTGAGAGATGAATCCAAGTCACCAAGTGCAACCCTCCTACCCCATCTCCTCCCCCACTCCAGAAGCAGTGGTAATGGCAATCTCTGAAGAGGAGGAAGAGAAGAACTGGGACAAACAAAAGGCTTGTTCACCTCTCCCTTCAGCTGGGAGCAGATGATCGACCACAGTCTCCTTTTTGCAGCCACAGGAGCCTCTTGCCATTAATCCTTTCAAGAGTCTTGTTTTGCTGGGTGACTTGTGTGTGTGGCGTGGACATTGCCAGTCCCTGAGCACACTGATTGCAGCTGTGTGCAGTGTGGACTGTCATACATCTTTTACTCACAGCTGTGTTGCATGCTTATACTAGTGACAGGCAGAAGGGAGGAGGAAGGGGATATTATTTGAAATGGGATAGAAAATAGAGGGGAAGAGTCCTTCCTTCACTCAATGTGATTCTGCTTTCAGTCCTCAGACTCGCATTGATTCTTCTTGTTACATTTGTGCTTAAACTCCATCTCCTCCTTTATACATAACTTTTGACTTGCTGGGCTCTGCCCCAGCCCGGCGTGGTGGAGGGGATTGTCAGCTGTGGGTTTTTAATGTGACAAAAACAAATGTACTGACATCAGATACCTCTCTCTGACATACCATGGAAATCAGACAGAGTGACTGTGTGAGGGGGCAGGACTAGAGAGCAGTTGCATGGGATGCAGTTTGCAAGTGTGTTTTGTTGACCCCTCTTACTGCGCTTGCATGCTGTTTCAAACAGGAGAGCGAGGGGCAATGCCTTCAAGCAACAATTCGGGACTGAATTTCATAATGAAGAAAAATGTTTATTCCACTGGGATTTTGTCAGAGTTAAGCATGTAAGTAGGAAAGGCTGGGGGGCATGGGTAGGAATTCAGGAAACAGTAAGTGAACTGTCTGGTGGTTGGTGTGAAGGGGGAAAGCTGCGTCAAAAGTAGCTGATTTATGTTTCTCCTTTAATGTATCCAGAAGTACAACTCGCAGTTGTCTTTGTGGCAAACAATAAAAGACAATAGGTGGTGTTTCACTATTGCAAAGGGTATTGTATTTGTTTCCAGAGTTAAAAATTCCAAAAAAGGCCAGAACATTGCAGAGACAAACACTCAGGCCATGCTAAAAATACTTCAGCTTTTCCCCTGGTAGAACATGTTAATGTGTTAAATCTACAACTCGCCTGGTTCATGCTAGGAATTTAACCCATGTTGTTACCATGTCAGAAAGATGCTGCTTTCACCAGCAAAAGTGGGGCCTGCAGCCTTCAGCAGGGGAGGGCCATGGAGCCTCTTCTCTGCCAAAGCCTCATGGGAGACACCCTGCTCAGTACCTTGCTTCCGAGCAAGAACATGGTGTCACACAAGAACACTGTTCTGGATTAAGAACACGTGGCATTATATGAGATTTTGCAGTTGGTTTTGGCTTTTTTCCCGATTTCCCTCTCATGTCCTGTGTTTAAAGGGGCTTTACTGTTTCCATCCAGAAGTTACAAACAGGTTTGAGAATATCTATAAATATATATATATATAAATATATAAATAAAAGAAAGCCTTTTTTTCCCCAGTTATATCTGTAAGACAGGTTTCTGCTAGTGTTAGTAGTGCTGTGCTCTGACCAACAGAACCACTGGCAGAGGGATATTTTAGGGATATGTAGGTGGTTGTACCCTTGCAGAGTCCTGCTTTTGACTGGTCTAGCCTTTTGCATTTCTGCTGGTGCCTTGACATGTGGGTTCTGGGCCCGGCTTTACCTGTACTATTACACCTGCAGTGAAAGGTGCTTTAACGTCTCAGTATACTAGTACTTTTGCAGTAGTACAGTAATTCTTGTGGAGAAAAACTCATAAAAGACAACCTCCCCCTGTCCCCCAGGCCCCCAACAAAAAGACTCACCAAGGAGAAGCCTCCTGTTCTGTATTGAAGCTGTGTGCTTCTTTTGGCAGTGTCTGAGCAGACTTTGGCTGCACTATTAAAAGTTGGGTGGGGATTACACTGAGAAAGTTCCCAGTGTAGATGCAGCTGATGGTGCCTTGAGTTTGGCGCATTTTTGTGTGTGTAAAGCTTGCAGCAGTTCTCCAAATAAAACCAAATTGCCAAAGGAATATGTTTGGGTTTTTTACTTCCTGAGATAATTATATTGGCGTTAGGGTTTTTTGCTGGCATCTCTCCCACTTGGGATTTTCTTCCTTAGATTCCTGATAGATCTGGCATACATGGTAAACTAATCACACTTTGAGCAGCACAGAGAGGATCCCCTCTGATCTGCAACAGATGCAGTAAAAGCAGTATAGTTCGTTGCAGAGGGATGCAGCTTTGTTGTTTTAAAGGAGCTTATGAAAAAGTAGGCTTTGTATTTCTGGAAATACCCTGGTTGTGTGCAGACTTTGACTTGGACAGGTTTGCAGCTCATAAAGTCCAGCTTGCCGTATCATGCCTAGTGGTTTATGAAGTGTATGTGAGTTAATGGAGCTAGCACAGTTGAACACTGGGACTGTCAAGACTTTTCTCAATCTAGATATTGTTTTGAAATGTTATGCTTAAGGCTATGACTGCTTTTTCAGTAAACAAGTGATATCAGAGGGGCTATTAAGGAACATAAAGAGTTAAATGCACCAATTAAGTGGATTTAACAAAAAGACAATGATAAGCCAAATAAAGCAGCATTGCTGGAAAGGAATGTGTGTGGGTGGAGAGGGGGTTACAGAGGCACGAAGACAAAGACTCCGTCTGAAAACTACTGATAAGGAAGAAGTGGTGGAGCTCCTCACAAATAGGTTTCAGACTTCTCTCCCTTTCTTTTTGCATTTGCTAGTCCCTGCAACATGTGTACCGGAGCTGAGCAGAATTCTACTGCCCATCTTGCACTTAGTGTTAAACGAGGTTGATATTTTACCCTTCTCTCTCCCCCTGCAATAACCATATCAGCACCAGTCCTGCTACCAAAATAAACAGCAGAATTGTGCACACCACTGTGCATTTGGGAAGCAACAGTCTTGGGCCTGATTCAGTCAAGTATTTGTGTTGCATTCAGTTTCAGTTGTAATATTTAGGCTTTTCAGAGTACTTCCAGAGATCCTTTACAATCTCAGCAGTTCTGTGGTTCTCTGATGTTTCTTTTCCCTTTTCTCTTTTGGCCAGTCCTGCCTGCTGGGAGACATCAGGGTTCATTGTTTATCACCCCAATAAACATTTTCCTTTTATATGATTGGTGAAGTTCCTAGGAGTGCTTCTAATTTATTGAGCTATTAAAGAAAACCAAAAATGTGAGTACAAAGGTTAGTACTATTATGCTGCTTCATACTGCAAGCCTGTCTGTTGTTCCTCTTCCAGCATCAAAGACTGAAACTCCCCAAACTAGCTATCTCACATTTTTTCCCTAGTGTTTCCAATTATCTGCTCGAGAAAATAGCTTGTAGTGAAAGTTGCCTTAATTTTTTCAAGATGTTTTGATCACATTGAATGTTCTTATGCACAAACTGTTTTGAGGGGGTTTGCTCCCTGTCCCCAGTCACCTTTCAGTCCACTGCCCAATTTCATGCCCTTTTGCTAAAGGACAGTGGTGGTAACAATGGCAGGGGACAGACCTCCTTTTAGCACTGGGAAACGTGGCTGCTTTCACCCTGTTAGGCAGCAGTCACTCAGCACACATAAAATCCACCCAAGTTTTGCTGCCTCCTGCCTTGCTGTCACACTGGGACAGGATGGGGGCATGTGAGGAAGGTGTTGCAGTGGGGGCCAGATGGATGTGTGGGAGAAGCCGAGGTAGTCACAGGAGGGAAAAAGGGTTGGAGATGAGGAAATGGCATCTTAAGTATTTTAGTGGATATGGAGTATTTTGTAGATTGAGAGCGGCCTGTGTGTTAGTACAGCAGGGAACGTCAAGGTCAGAGAGTTGAGCCTGGAGGAACCTGAGTTTCAGCACTCCTTTGTTCACAGAACTTGCTCCAGTGAAGATTGTCCCACCCCCCCGCCCAGCACTTGTTGGTGCAAGTCAACAGAAATACCTGCTTTATCAAAAACGTAGGGAGCAGAAAGCTGTCTCGGCTCAGGTATTTCAATAACGAGCATTTGAGCAATGCTTATCATGTCCTAGACATGATATTGCTTCAACGTCAGCCTTACACCTCTCCCTTGTCAAACACTGGCATTAGGTTCACCTTCTTCAAAGCAACTGAAGCAGCTGAAGTGGTCTGTCTCACAGCAGATGTCACTTGTGTTCCTGCACTGCTTTTTCTCCTGTAAATGGAACGAAAACAATCTGTGGGGCCCTTAATTTATCAGACTTGCATCTGTATTATATACTGAAGTATGGAACAATAGCGTCAGGGAGTGACATTGAGGTTTCCTGGAAAACTGCATTACCAAACTTCCTCATTTTCAAACTTGTTTAGAACCTGAGAAAAAGCTCTGTAGGTTTTTTTTGTTTTGGTTTGGTTTTTTTGTTCTCCTTCTAATGTGCAAAGCTTGCAAGTGGTTTTTTTGCACACCGTTAAGCTGAATATGAAGGAGGTTTCATGTCCTTTAGACGGCTTTCTGAAAAGATCAGGCCCCTAAGGCATTCTGACGGCTTTGCCAAGAGCCTTCTTGATGTGGCTCCCATCAACGTGTGTCTCCTTGAATTTCTTTACTAGTGTTGTTATAATTTTTATAGGCATGGATTTGCCACAGATTAATTATTCTCCTAGGGCAACATGAAAACAATGCATGCTACTAAATTCAAGACAAGAAAACAGTAATTTAATGTACTGCTGGCAGACTCTATAAATTTCTTCTATGCAAGTGATTTGACAGATGGAGTTTTAATACTCCCTCAGAAAAGCCTGTAACCTCTTTAACTCTAAACATTTTGACCCACTGGGATTAAAAGCCCCTAGCACAGCTAAACAGAGTGATCCTTGGTTGAACTTTACACCGTCTCCCAGAACCTGGAAGTGCATTGCATGTTCAAGCAGAGTCTGTGGGAAATAGTGTGTTCCTGGGTCAGTCACACGACATGCAGCCCATGTCCAGGCAAGGCCATATGAAAAAAAGCTTCCCCTCTCACAGAAGAAAAAAAAAAAAAAAAAAGAAGTGTTGGGAAGGGAATTTCCGGCTTCCTTACAAGCATATTTAAGAGCTTTAGCTCAGTAGAAACTTCTCATTTCTCTGCCCATATACCAACAGAGAGCACTACAGCTTGTCTCCTCCATCACTGTTTTCTCTCCACTTATGTCAAATACTGAATTGTGTAGCTAAGCTCAGGAAAAAAAACACTGAAGAGATCAATCCCCTGTTGTTTAAAACTTCCAGTTCTGGCCCTGGCTCATGACCTTCACTCATACTTTTTTTAAGCTCCGTGTTTAAGCAAGATAAGATGTGTTTTCTACTTCCAGAACACCCTCATCCCTTGCTGGAACATGACTTGCACTGGGCTTGATCTTGAGATCCCTTTCAGTCGACTGAAGGGCAACTGCTTTGGACTTTGGAGGACTATGGGCAGTACCAAGGACCTTCATTGTCACTAATCTGATGGGAGCTGAAAGGACTTGGCCACTTGGCAGGATCAGACCCTGCAATAACGCTTTCTGTCCTGCCACAAGGTACCCTTGCACTATCTAGCCTGACTTTCATTAGGCAGGAGCCGGAGTTCCCAGAGCAGCTCCCTGCAACGCGGATCCATTCTCCTGATGTTCTGTGACACTGCCCAAGTAATGTAAAGCTACCCAAAAGTTGAAGTTGAAGCCCTCTCAGCGTCACAGTGTCACCTTTTTACTCCTAATGTAGAGGCTTGGGTCAGGGACTGGGCAGTGGCTGCCACAGGGACAGTTTGTTCCTGTTTCCCACCAGAACTAAGCCTGGATTTTCTGGTAATCTAAGAAGGGCATTTAAAAAAAAAAACCACCAAACAGCCTTTTATTTTGATCTCCTTGGCACTTCAAAAGAAAAATTAAATCACTGGTAAGCTGCTAGAACATACTTGGCTCTCAGTTCCTCAGCCAGGAGATGTCCAGACTGCCGTTTTTAAGCCTGGCAAGCTTTTGCTGGCAAAATCCCTTGCCTGTGTTGTCAGGCTTTCTGTCCCAAGACTTGAAGTGTAGGTTTGCTGCCACAGCTCCTGGAGAAAGGTGTCTGACCCCATGTCCATCTGACCCAGCAGGTTGTTTTCTATGCCAGAGAAGGCAACCCTTTGCCAAACATCTGGTGCTATGGCAGAGTTGTGTGCTGTCCTGAACAGCATTGTACCCGCAGCGATGGCCCCGTTGCCTGCTGTGTTTTACCTTGTATTAGGCCTGACAGCATGCATTTATACAGGGTGGAAAAGGAGAAAGCATGACTGACATCTGAAAGGGAGCAAACAACCCCAAAAGCGTTGTGGTTGTGGTTGTGTTGTGTTCAAAGCCTCTCCTGCCCGCTGGAAGCTTGCTGCCATCAGGGTGCGGGTACACACCGCTGGTTCCCGTTGGTACTCACTGGGCTGATACCTGCTGTAAGTCTGTAATTTGTGGCTAATGGCAGATTACTTGACGGTGGGAAAAGATGCTTTGAATATCTGTGCCCTTGGGTTTTATAGCTTAATTGGAGGAGAACAGCACTGCTAAAAATACTTACATGTTCAATGTAACATTTCATCTCTGAGGGAGAGCAATGGATTCACAAAGTTGAGCCAAGGCTGTGTATTATTACAAGCAATAAACCTACTGGAGTCTGTAACTAGCTAGATCGAAATTATGAGACATGCTTCCCAAACCCTGCAGCACGTCAGTGGGAAGTCTGGAAAAACTGCACAGCAGCTTTGCTTAAATTTAAGCAGTTTAATTTAAAAAATAAATAAATAAAACATTAGTAGAATGCCCTGTGTTATTTTGATGTTGCATTTACAGCCTTGAGGCTTTCTGTGGGTTTGATGACTGGATGGAATGAGGATGCATGGGGAAGCTGAGCGAGATGTTTCTATGTTAAACATATTAATATCTGGTACAATGAGCTGCTTGAAATAGTTACATGCCTGGTGCTGTGAAGACTCTGTAAGGGGAGGTAAAAGTCAGGGTAATATTGCTGCTGCAGACAGTGGGCCAGTGTCCAAGCTGGACAGGACAGCCTGGTCTCCAAGGGGACCAGCTCAGGGCTGGCTGGAGATGCAGGGGGATGTTCTGTACTAGGTGACATTTTCAAGGCAGCCTTCAAAACCAGCCAGGCTCTCTGCAAGCTACCAAGCACCAGGATAAGGTGTTGTGGTAAGAGCATCTGGCAAGAGTGGGCTTGAGCCTGAGGTTGTGCCAGCAGCCGGGGGAGGTTCAGCCCTGGGGTGAGAGGGAAGAGCGCTGTGGTCCATTGAGAGACCTCAATGGGCAACATGGTCTGCATCCCTCCGTGCAGCCAGGCTGCGAGTCTGCGCTGTGTGAGGGTTCAGGGCAGTAAGAACTTGCCCTCTTAGGGTGGAAAATGCTGTACCTGTGTGAGTGAAAGCTCTAGTTACCAAGTTGCCACAGTGGAGGAGGGCTGGGCTGGGTTTCACAGCATTCAGTCCTGAGCTTAGCACATGCTGTAAGTCTGCCCTTAGCCTGCCATCATTTGGTGGAAAGGTTGCCCTGTTAGATTTAGTCTTCAGCTCTAGTTTAAGAAGTGGAGCTGGAGAAGGAGTGTACAGCCCTCCAGGGGATGGGTAAAGGCACAATAGCTCCCTGAGCAGCTGCTGCTGGGAGAAGGCAACTTGGCACCCATCTCAGGGCTTTGGCCCTTCGGATCATTGCTATGTCTCATGTCAAAGGGCCGTTTATATTTGCTGCCTCCCAGGGTGAACACAGTTCCAGGGCTGAGCAGAAACAAAGCCTTGGGGACACCAGGAGCCTAAACTGACAAAATGCTAAGATTAATTTGCAGTGACTTAAATCAGCCCATTTAGGAGCTCATAAAATGTAATACACTGAAGGAAAGGAGAAGGAAAAGCTGTAAGGAGAGCAGAGTGGTCCAGGAATGTCCCATGGATTCACAATGTACTTTCCAAAAACCAGTTATCTTGTGAAGATAGCTTCTTAGTAAGAAGCACTTGTTGACTGCATATATTTATGTCTGCAGACATAAAAATTTCAATCATCCCCTCTTTTGAAGGGAAGAAGAGCAGCTGAGAAAACATTTGCCCTTTTTCAAAGAGCTTTATTTACTTTGGGATCAGAGTGATTCAGCGTGGAGGCACCAGCTGGGGCTGGAGGCAGCATTGCACTTCCCTTGAAGATGGGCTTGAGGATTATATCAAAAGTGGAATTTAATCCAGCTATCTTTCACTTAAAAGATTTAGAAAAGTGCCTCCAATTTACTTCAGCAACTTCTCCAAAGACAGTGATGTCCTCAGGCTTTGAAGGAGTGAAATATTGGGCAGCTTGTCTCGAGGAGGTAGCTGTGGTCAGCTGGAGAATGGGAAGAGTCTTCCTGTGCTTGCATTTTTTTCCCCAGCCTCCCCCAGCTGCAGCTGACCTCCGGCCTGTGTCTCCGCGGGGCTGTGGGGCAGCGCTGATTGCTGATCGTGTTGCTGGTAGCTGTAGGACTGCCAGCATGCCAGCCTGCACCCAAGCAGCCAAGGCCGTGTGGGCATGTGGAGTGCTGCGGGAGCAGCAGGAGGAGCAGGACTGCACGTAAATGCTGTTTTCTGCAGCATTTCCTGGCTTTTTCAATCACTAGTGGTGATCTAGCTATGCAGGGAAAAGCAGGTTATAAAGAACACAAAATACACTTTAAACTCTCATGCTGAAACTATTTCATGGTGCTGTAGTTTCTGCATGGCCTGCCCTGACCCATTACTACTGGCAGCCCCACAGCTGTGTGAAGGACTCGGGATTCTGCAACGCTGCAGCACACGAGACATAAAATGCAGGGGAGCACGGCACAAGACACCGGTGCAGCAATCCTGTACAATGACAGCATGAAACAGCCTCAGATTAATCCTGAGTCTAAGTCTGTGTTGGCTTTTCCACACTGATTTACTGTCCCTGCCCTCTGCAGAAAACTCTCTCCCCTGAGTGCTTGGAGGGACCTGCTTGCTCCACCACCTATTGTCATGCAGAGGACGCACAGAGCTCCTGAGAAGATTGGACATGCTGCTGGGACACAGCTGTGTTAAGCCTCTGGGTGATGCTGAAAAACCAGTTCTTCTCTCTTCCTGCTGCCCAGCACCATGCACCGCGTCTGCCAAGTACCTCAAAATCAAAGGCAAGCAAAGGGCTCTCTGGCCAGGGGTGAGTGCTCTGGGTATAATCATCTGTGCTGTTAAACCAGCCAAATAGGTATCTGGTTTTGGATGGGATGAAACCAAGCAGCTCCTCCTGTGATGGGAGAAGTCTTTCATCTCATTTTGCCTGGCTGACAACTCCTGGCTTGACAGAGCACGAAGGGCACAGAGAGCACTGCAGGGTTTAACCTGCTCACTTAAAATGGGCAGGTTTACTGGGGCAATGCCACCTGCCTGTCCCAAAAGCCTGGTGTGATAGAGCAGCAGTCTCTCCTGGGGAGGTTGTGGGCAGCCTCCCTTACCACTGCCCACAGCCAGAGCCGGGGGCTGTGTCCCTGCAGACCTTTTGCAAATGGTGCCATTTGGGGAAATGCTGGGACCCTGACAGATGTGTATATACATGACGCAGACAGATGGGATTTACAGGTGCCAGCTTCCTGGCCTTACTTTCCAGGAGCAGGAGTATGGAGAGTGCGCAGAAGACTAAGAACAACATTTGAAAATGTGCCTGTTCTCCAGGCACTCCTGGTAGAACATAAACAGAGTGTTTGGAAAAAAACCCTGACACCTTCCTCTCTTCCTTTAATAACAGTTCAACCTGCCTAAAATATGTTGTTTGTCTTCAAAAGTAGTCTGGGAACCTAAACATTGCAGCTCCAGTCTCTCCAAGCCAGTCCTAAAGCCCACAGGCAGGAAAGCAGGCAGTTGTGTCTTCACCTCCCAGGCAGTAGTAGTGATGATGAGTAAACCCACCCACAGCGAGATGGTCATTTTCTTCTAAAACATTTGTAATTAAGAGCTCTGGTTCCCTGGTGATGTGTGTTCTATAAAGCATTAAAAATAAATCCGTTAAATAATGGAAGCAACCATCACTGCTCTTGAAAAACAAAACAAACCAGCAAAAAACCTGTGCACCAAGAGGAAGCAGAGTTTGGGCTGCCTTTCCAGGATTGAGATGCTGCTTCTGCAGATGCAAACATTTCTGGGCATGCATTTGTGAACTCAGCTGAAGCCGTGGAATGGAAGTTACCACCCTGACATTATCCACACAAACTCAAACCCTCAATTAAATCTGGAGTTTGTGCCCTTCTGATGGCAGCCACCCTGCTTTCCCAGCACACATGATACTTGAGAAAGTGAAGCAGATGCAAGAACAGACTCATGTCTGCTTTTCATAATGCCTCTCCATCTTTTCTTCCTGCTTTTCTCCACTGCCGCTTGGCCAGCACAACCTCAAGCCCAGCCGCTGGTCCTCCAGCTGTGCCCTCTGCCCACCAAGAGATGCTGGCAATGGTGTTGCGGTGGCAGCCAGCTCTCCTGGTGCCGGCCTGATGGCAGACATCTGCTTGCCACAAGCAGCTGAGATGTCGCAAGCTGTTCTGCATAGGCACCATTATAGTTAGGGAAAAGGAATAAAACCCATTACAGTTGGTATCCAGATACAGTATGACTTCGGTAGGTAAGACTCCATGCTGCCCTGAAAAAAATGTGTCCAGAAATGCTTGTCTTACTCTTCCTTAGTCTTTTTGTAAAATTCCCTGGAACATAACTGTGGAGGGGAAGCATGGCCAGTCTGTGGAAGACTAGAGCTCTTGGGAACCCCACCTCTGACCCTTGCTGTTGGACAAATGAGTGAACAGGCTACAGGCTATGGCAACATGCAGCTCTTGCTCCAAAGAAGCTTGATATGACTCATCCTGGTGATTTGATGAGCAAGGGAGAGGAATCCTGAGGGCAGGTTTACTCCTGCTGTGCACAGTTAAGAAAGCCATAGGAGGGCTTTTCCTCACGCCTTTCCAGCAAACCCCTGGGCAGCTGTGTCTAAACATGAGAGAAGCCACCAGCAGCAAGACCTGGGGCTGCCTTCCCCAGGGAGATGGGCAGCTGGCAGTGTGACCAGAGACTAGAGACCTTGAAGGCCCTTAGTGAAGCTTTGTAGTGCAATTCATTTAAAACCAACAGTGCAACCCAGAGAAACCTTCTCCACAGCACTTTGGTACATAAAAAACCCAAACAGCATATTTTTTAAAACTGCTCCATTTGAAAATAACCAAAACCCTATAATCAAAAAACATACCTCGTTCTATTGCCTTTGTCACTGACCAGATTATAATATTTCTCAACCCAGGTTAACGTCTTGGGCCCAGGGAACGGCTCTTACTTGCCATGTTACAGCTCGCCGAAAACACGGCCATCCCAAATTCCTTTTTGGTAGGAGCACGATGGTGACAACCATTAACCTCACACAACTCCGTTCTCTGGCTGTTTTCACCCAACACCAAATGCCCTCGAGGCACACATGGAACTTGCCCATCCTCCTGCATCACCCACCAAGGGCTCCCAGGTCCCTGAGCAAAAGCAATGCCACAAATGGGGTCACCTTTGCCTGAAGCAGGAATGACCCAGCCTGTTTTCCCAAGCACATATTGCAGGTGCACTACAGGAACTTTATCCCCTTCTGCAGGACGTGAAAGCTTTGATTGGGCAGGGTCAGCTGGGCTGGCAGATCCTCTGGTGTTGACTAACCTGGCAGCCTTTGCTAAATGTGCAGCCTGATGTTTGAAAGCGCCCCTCCGCCCCCATTGCTTTCAGTGGAGTCTTTAACAGCCCATTGCACCGTTGCGTTTTCCCAGAGGCTGCTGCATGGTAGGGAATGTGATCTACTCACTCGATGCCATGCTCTTTGGCCCAAGTGTCGGTGAGATTGTTTTGAAATGAGCTCCGTTGTCAGATTCATTTCTTCCTGGGGTGCTGTGTTGCCACAGGACTTGTCTTTCAAGGCCCAGGACAGTGTTTTGGGCTCTGCCGTGCACCGCAGAATCAGATGTGGTGCGTGTTGACAGCGGCTTAGTGGGATGTTAAATCTGACCCGGCTTGGAAGAAGCGGCTGCCTAAGGAAGACACCAGCGACAGGAGGAGGACTCCAGAGAGGGGAGTTCATGAGCCGAGGCCCGCGCCTCTCTGGCTCTGCCACAGACACGGTCACCTGTGGCCAGCTGACAGCAGCAGTGGGAAGATGCAGCGCTCTCTCTGTGCGTGTGGCTCCCAGGACAGCAGAGTAGGGCACAAGGAAGGCGATGTGCATGTCACCCGCCGCCTGCTGTCTCCAAGGCTCCCGCCTCTATGTGATTGCGATCCCTGCCACGCACTGAGTGTTCCTTTGGTTTGCCAACTATTTCTGGAAATAGGAACCTGTCCTTGCAGGAGAGGAGACCCACCTCGTGTGTCCCGCGGGTGGTATTGGGATTGATTGTGATCAGCGTGCTACTGAGCGGAATGCTCTGGGCAAAGGCACGCAGCCAGCCCTGGAAATGTGGGGCTTTGGACATGAGGTGGTTAGTGCCAGAAAGGGCACGCTGAACCCACCCGAGAGAGAGGGATGAGCCTCCAGGGGCTGCTGATCTTAGCAGGCTGGCTCTGCCACCCCTTCTTCACCAGGCCTTTCTTCAGGCGCACAGACAGCTTGAGGCCAAGAAGTGTCTGCAGTGCCCCCAGACGGGCTTTGCTGTGACCCCCCGAGCTGCTGTTGCTTAAGAAGAAAGAACAGGGACGGTCAGCGTGGGTCAGAGCTGGCGGCAAGACGAGAGCTGCCAGCCTGGACCAGCTGCCACCAGTGGCACTAGGGCCAGGAGCACCGTGCGAATGGCCTGGAAAGTCAAGCAGCTCCCAGAGCTTTCCAGGGCTCAGGGATCTCTGTGTGAGGGCAGTGAGCAGGAGGGAAGGACAAGGTAATCCCTCTGATAAACTATGGGAGACTGCAAGAAAGGGTGGAGAATCTCTGAAGTTCTGGACTTTTTGCCTTTTTTTTTTTTTAAGGTCTGCCAGAGGTTTTTGGCAACGGCTGTGCTCACCTGGGAAGGCGAGATCCCAAGTCCTGTCAAAAGCCCACCAAACCTAACAATTCCACACAAACCGGTAAGAAATAAACTACGCGCCCATGAAAGTGTGACTACATTCCTGTAGCTATCAGCTCAGACCAGGAGACAGAGCTTGTTCTTGGCCTTGTGTGGCTCCCCTGTGTCCTCCAGGAAAGCCACCCGCAGGGAATGTCGCTGTTTTCATTTTTCCAGAGGCACCATTTCTTCCAAAACGACAGCAATAATCCCAAGGAGTTGTGTATGAAGTGGCAGGACTTGTTTGCAGAGCAGAAGCGGCAGGGCCTGGAGGCTGCGGTGGAAGAGAGCGACACCTGACCCAGGCAAGGCCGGGTGTCCTGCCCACAGAGCAGCTAAAGCTGCTGGCACAGGGACAGGCGAGGTGAGGGTGTCCCCGGGAGAGCTGCTGCTGGCCACCCCCACCCTCCCTGGGCGAGCTCTCTGCTCTGAGTCCTCCGGACAGCACTGGACTGCTCTCTGGGCACTGTGCTCTCATCATAGCCATCTTACTTGTGTCCAGTTTCGGGTGGATGAATCTACACTTTCGGTGCATATTTTTTTCTTTTCTCTGGCGGTGTTCATTTAATGAGTTCTTAAAAAAAATGCTGTAATGCTGCAAAACCACCACAGTGCCTAGCCTGGGCTTTTCAGAGCAGAAATGCGACATTATTTAAACACATGATTATTCACAGTATTGTGATGAATGCAGGATTAAAAGAAAATTCACCATGTCTGGATACACCAGTGCTTTAGGGAGCAGGAGAATAATCTTTCAGGGTTGGAAGACATAAACATGCAAAAAAAGAAGACATTTTTTTGGCAGATCTGATGATTGCAGCGAGGCCCAGTTGTTTATGTTCAGGCCTGAGGTGCTCTGTAAGCCCTACTTCCTTGGGCAGCCTGGCCTTCCACTGGAGCTGGGCCTGCACTCTGTCCTAAATACTCTCTTTTCTCGATGCCTTATTTTTTTTTTAGTGGCAAAGCTGGCCTTTTTCATCTGTCACTTTCTGTAGGCAATAGCAGAACAGATTTGTTTCCCTTCAAAAACAAAGGCTTTTGGCTCAAATAGATGACCACTCCGCAACCAGCCCTTACGTCTGGGTTTTTGGTCACCCATACCATGGCTAATATAGGTTGCACATGTGTAAAATTGACGTTATAGTGGTACAGCACTGCTGAGTCTGCACAGGCCTCCACTGATAAGAAAGGCAAAGCTTAGATGCGTTGATGGGGGCTGGATGCCTCCATAACATAGTAGCTTACACTGACTTCACTACTCCATCATTATTATTTGCTTATTCCAGAATCTTTTTACATTTCGTCTCACTCCTCTTAGCATTTCCATCTCGATGTCCTGAGTGGAAGGAGACAGAGGCAACTTTGGAGCAGCTGCTGCTAAATCTGGGCCCAGGACTCGCTCATGCAGTATCAGTTTCTACATCTGCCTCTTTCTTGCAAATGAGATGTACCTGCTGGCAAGGGCTGACACGAGTGCCATTGGCCACTGTAACCTGCCCTTCGACCAGGGATGCGCCATACCATCAGCTGCCAGCCCAATGTTAATGGGATAAATGTACAACAGACCCAAGAACAGCTTGACCAAGGGACTTGTTCAGGCACTGCCATGTGGCAAACTGGGTGAAATTTTCCGTTACTGAAACTTTCAGAGCTGAAAAGTGGAAAGAATATGTTTCTTATTTGAACTAAGTTATAATCATCCTGCAAAAACAATGTCTCTTA
The DNA here is from genome assembly GCF_023638135.1 of Falco biarmicus. Taxonomy (NCBI): domain Eukaryota; kingdom Metazoa; phylum Chordata; class Aves; order Falconiformes; family Falconidae; genus Falco; species Falco biarmicus. The sequence goes on along the minus strand of NC_079300.1, from coordinate 29,385,928 downwards.
AAGGCTGACAGCTCAGGCCTGGCACAGAGGCCTCTGCAAGCAATTTGTGTGCTTGGGAAATTGGAAGCAAGGTGAGTGGGGAGCACAGTGAATATGTGCTGTTAAGGAGGAATTTGGATGCCTGCAGCTGCTGCAAGCTCTGCAGGCCCCCCCTGGGGGCAAATACCCAAGTTATTCCCTCCTGTTTGGCTTTGCCCATACATGAAAGACGTCTCCTCCTAACCATGGCTACCTGGTTGTATCAAAGGAGGGGAAGGAGCCATGGCGGCAGTGCAGGATGGCAGCCGTGCTGGGGAGTGTCCATCACCACCTGTGAGCTCTGCGGCTGCTGAAGCCAGGCATCCTGCATCGTGGTGGCACTATCCTGAGTCCAACTCAGGGTGAACATCCATCCATAAGGCTCCTTCAGCATGTGGGGTATTTGAGGGAGGCAGTGCCAGGCAGTCAGGTGGCAGCATCTCCATGACTTTGGGAGGGGAGGAGTTTCTACCTCCACCCAGTCGCTCATGTTATTTGATGTTTTGGAGCTGTATCTCCCCAGCAGATAAAAAAGGGTCTTTAAAAGTAGCCCCCATTCAAAAGTTGCAGGGGGGAATTGACAGACAGAGCATGGTTTCTGGAGCTTTGTTGCCTTTGGAAACTAGGCTAAAAATATCCTATTCTGGGCTGACAGCTCTGCCACAACAAGCAGCCGCCGCAGTAATGCAGGGCATCTCCTTCGCAGCCTGTCTTTTGGCTAATCCATTCAACAGTGCACACCAGATTTCAGCTGAAGAATCACTGATCTTTCAAAGATTGTTACTGACTGTATTCGCTCAAGCAATAGCCAAGGTTATGCTCTGACACTTTGCTCCTGGTTTTTGCATTAAGATAGTCCAGGTGATGCCGTTCTTGGTGGCGATCCCATCCTGGCAGCTTTGGGCCTGCTGTAAGGTACATGTGGTGCCCACAGAGCTTCACTTCACAGCTCCCTTCCCATGCCTCTGTTGCTTGTCTCGTGCTACTTTTCACCAACACCCCAGGTTTCAAATTATGATCACCTTGCTGATTCTGTCCATGGATGTCTCTTCCATGACAAAGGTATGAATTCATTGTGAAATGCTCAGATATGTGGGCATGCTTTTAGGCTAGTGAGCCTTTGCTGACTGCAGGTGTGCAGCCTGGACATGTTTCAACCGTGCTGCAAACAATCAGCAACTTTAAAGAAAAATTAAATTATCAGGCCAGGTCTTGACAAATGCTCTCATCTGGTGTATGAAATCTGTTTAATTTATTGCTTTAAAAAAAAAACCAAAAAAAAAAATGAAGCCAAAAAATCTCACCGGAGCCATACCTGCTCTGATCCAAAAGCTGCTGCAAACACACCTCTAGACTTAGGAGAAGTTGAGCGTGGGCTGCCCCGTGTCAGAAATACACACTTCTAGATCCTGGAAAGGCTTTGTTGTAGGGTCTCAGAGCCAGGTGCCCGGTGTTCAGGCCAGGGGCTCCATCAGACGGTTTGCATGGGAAGTCTCTTGCAGAGGAGAGAAAAGAATGAAGAAAGAAAATTCAGGGGTCTGTGTTCTGCAGCTTGCTGTGAGCTGCCTACAGTGACCTGGACGTGAGCAAGAGGCACCTAAGCAATGCTTTTTTGAGTCTGTGTCACTCCAGACTACAAAAGGAACTAAAAGCAGCCATGGAAAGTAGGTCTAGCTTCATACATGCTCTTGGTCTCTCAGGAGACATGAGACAAGCTTCCAAAAGACCTGTATTGGAATCCTGTCTCTGGTACTGATTTAAGAATACCAAAACCTTGCATGCTGGGAAGGAGAAGTCCAAAACTTCAAGGTAAGGAAACAAACTCCAAATTGCAGTAAGGTTTCTAATACTGTGGGTTGCCTTTTCTCAAGCACCAAGAATACATGATTCCCATTGGCTTTGCAGACTTAGGACATGAGACAACATCTCAGAAGAAAAAGAAAGTTGGGCTGTTATGTTAGTGCATAAATCTGGTGGCCCTCACAGGTTCAAAAGTTTGGCTGTGCATTTTGTAATGTCTCCCAAGAGCTGGTGTGGACGTGGCTTTGGATGTGAAGATGTTATTGATGCTTCTTCCTTCCACAGCCTCTCCTCTGCTCTGGTGCTACTGGTGAGAGAGTGATGGATTGAAGAGGCAATATTGAGTTTGGCTGAATGTTTTTTTCTGAATAAAAGAGTAAAAGATACATTTTGCAAGAGTTCTGGACACAGTGGTAGCTCCCCAAACAAGCTGCTAGCCTGGTACAAAGCAAGGCATCACCAAAGTGTTACAACACCTACAAGCATTGTGGGCTGTTGTATTCATCAGCCTGACAGCTTCAAGTTCAGTAGCTCACAGAGGCTTTCCTAGTGCACACACAATGGGACATGTGGATCTCTTTACAAGACCCCTGGATGAACACCCTCCATGCTCCAATCCATACAGACATGCAAGAGCTCCTGGCTGCACACAATTAAAGCAACATCATCAGAGCCAGCTTACAGACATGTGGGGCCTTCACGCAAAAATGGAGTGAAAAGGACTGATCATCCAAAGTGGTGGGAATAATACAGGAGTTACTCTGTTCGGGCTCTGAACGGAGGTTAGGTAACAGGCAGAGGTGCAGGCAGGTTGAAGCCCAAACAGAGCAGCAAGCTGTTCTCCTGTGTCGTTACCTTTAGAGAAGCAAGCAGGCTGCAGGCTGGCAGAGTGACAAGATTCCTTTCATGACTCATTTCAGAACTGCTTTAGTAAGCAACAATTTTGCACTTTGCTGTGATTGCAGAGGGTGTGAACTAAAAAAAAAAATTAAAAAAAAAAAAAATCATCAGAATCAGTTGAGCCCAACTGAGAATGAAGGCCACATGGCTGCAGGCTCAGCCTTAGGCTGCAAGCCAGGAGAGGGACATGCTGTCACCGATGTGTCACAAGGAAGACCAACACACACAAAAATGGAAGTAAGGTGTTCTTAAAGCAGTGGTTAGGATTTCAGTGTAGCTGTAAGGATGTCTTCCTCCCACTCATTAGCTACATGACTCATCCTGGTGATCTCATTCAGTAAAACCAGGCGGGTGCTACCATTCTGGATGGACTAAAAGGCAGGGCCACAGCTGCACAGGGAGATGCTGACCTAAATAGGTGATGCTGTGAGGGAAAATGCGCAGTAAGCGTTTCACAGCATTCAGTTGTGAACCTTAGACTGAGCTGGGAGGGAGCCCATGTTCAGGGTACCAAGGCGGAGAAGCAGAAACTTCTTGTTTCCAACCTTCCCTTTAAGTCTCAGCAAGGGAAAGGCAGCTGGCATGTCTGTGAAGCACTGGCAATCACGTTTCACTAACCTGAAGTGCTCTAAGTGAAGCCTCAAGAGCTCTAGAGCTGGATCTCATGGGCTTTATCATCTCTGCAACAGTGTGAAGTGCACGCACTGCATGTCATTGCCTGTGCTTACCTTCCACGTCTATTGGGGATATCCTCAGCATCACCACCTTATTTTCTGGTGCTGTAAAAAGCATCCGTACAGTGATCGGTGATATCAAAAAAATGAAAGATACCATGGAAACCTCTGGCAGTCTAGGCTGTTTTCAAAGACAGACCATTTTCTTTCCACTTCCACTTTGAAAGCAGACAGTGTTGAGATCCAGGAGAGTACCTCTAGCTAGCCTGCCACTGGGGTTTTGCTTTTTCCTTGCTCCCCCTGTACATTGCTTTTCTTTCTCAGCTTTCTCTGAGCAGCTAAGGTGATGAAGAGAAGCTTCAGAAAGGATAGCTGAGGCTGCAGCCTGGGCTGCTGCTGCCCTCTCCTGGGTCCAAGACAGCCAAGAAGACAAGAGGTGATTTTTTAAAAGAGAATGCTGCAGGCCTGGGGGTCAGGTCACTCTCCCCATGTCCTCTTGCAGCCTTGCAAGCCTAAGTGTTGGGGCGCAGGCAGTGAACTGCCCTCGCAGGGTGCCGGACCCAAGGTTGCTGCCCAGGCTGGTGCCAGGGTTGGCCTGGCCCCACTGTTTGAAAACCCTTTTTCACTGAACCCCTTCACGACTCCTAGCGGCATTTATGGCTGGAAGATAGTTGACTAGGTTGGCTATCCCTTGCAAGGTTAACAGCTGTGCTGGCCCAGTATTGTGGGAGTCCATGGTTTCTGGACTCAGTTGCTGCCTGCTCTGTCCAGGATGGTTTTATTTATATTAAACTAAAAAGCCTTCAAAATAAGATGCTACAACTGATTACTTGTATGCTAGAAAAGTCCGCAGCTTCCTCCTCTGGTCCCTTGCCCTGACTCCACGGCCAGCTGAAACAAAACCTCCTGCTTGCTGGTTTGCCCATGCTGTGCGTCTCCCCCGTCTAGGACCCCATCCTAGCCAGAGGGCTGTGCACCCAGCAGGGTGAGCACCCAGCCCTCCAGTGCAGGAGGGCCCTCACCCCAGCTTGCTCATGCTGCAACGAGGTGGGAGCACACTCCTCCTCCCCACTTGAGCCTCTGGGAAGCTTTTTGTCGATTGCCTTTCCGAAAAGGGGCAGAGAAATGACAGAGCCTCCCCCATGGCACTGAGAGCATTTAATGCAGCAATTGGCTAATGGTTTCAGAAGCCACTTAGTGGCTTATTACAGTATTATTGCCTTGTGAGTGGCTGTAAATTCAGCGCTGGAGGACTCAGACACTCCAAGGTATTTGTGCAGCCTCTGTTTTCTTTTTCATGAGAGCACAGGAGAAGGTGGTTGCGGCAGTCTCCCTCTACCTAGAACCTGCCCAGGAGTGGGAGACTTGTAGTCAATGATCCGGACCCACACCTCCCATGAAAGTCAGCCTAAAGCAGAATAAAGCCCCAGGACAAAGGCTGGAGCTGAAGGCCTTCCTGCCACATGAGTGCTCCAGCCTGCAGGTATAAACACAGTCACGTTTTGGATGCTAAAGATTTTCCTGTTGTGCTACAGGGCCACAAAACACCATGGTGGCCAGGAGCAGCAGGTGGATATCCAGGAAGTGGTGCCAGGCTGATGCAAAGGGAGCTTCGTGCCCTGCACGCCTGGTGTGATAGTCCAATACCTGCTGGGTGGGTGGGCCTCACCTTTTCATTACTTCATTACTCACCAGCCCAAATGTGTGCTTTTTTTTTTTTTTTTTCCCCCTGGAGCTCACCCATATTGATGTTGGCTTCACACATGCAGCCACTCATGTTGCTCCAGGTATTTAAAAACCAAATTAACCCACTTACTGAAAAAATCAAGTGTTTGAAGAGCTAGGGAAGAGAGGAGTTGCTGTGATGTGACCTACCTCCCTGGCCAGGGCAGCCAGCAGCTGCATGCACAAGCTGCAAAGCCCAGGTATGAGGCCACCATGAGGGGCAAAGGGAGCTGCATCTTGCTGCCTGTGTGGAGCCATCACTGACCACACAGCACCTCTGGCCTCGGCAGTTGCACCAGGCTTGCTGGTCCTGCCTGCTGCCATAAGAGCAAGTTGCGTGGGCAGTAATTCTTCCCACAAATGCTCTTCCAGTCAGGGCTGGAAAACTCCATCACGGACTATTAAATTTGAAGTCCCTGAGCCACAAATCCAGCCCTAGACGGAAGTGCTAGACTATTTATACGCTCTTTTATAAGAGCCATGGTAGACCTTTGGCTATCTCTATTGCTTTTTGAACATTTTCCAATCCAGCTATATCCTTCTGAGATGGGGAAAGTAGAAACACACTCGGTGAATTATGGATGTGTAAAAGGCTGTAATGATGTTCTCCCTTTTACGGGCTCCTCTTTTCCCAGTGGTTTTTAACATGCACCTCTCATTTGAACAGCTTTTGGACTATCTAGCAAAACTGAGCTCTTATTCCAGGGAGGGAATAACTTGGTGCACATTTTCAGACTATAAAGAGAAGAAAATAGGAAAATAATATCTATCCCCATTTAATACCAGCTTCCATTTTATTATCTGCTCACACAGTATCGCAGATTCTGTTCACCCTGAATCAACAATGGCCTTGTTACCACATGTCCTGAGTAGGAGGTGGAAGCTGTGATCTGGAGGGTTGGAGAGGCCAATGCCAGCACCATGGTTTTGCCTGGCCTGGATGGCTGAATCTTCCCCAGAATCCTGCTTTATCCTTCCCATCCTTTCTGCTCATTCTTCATCCTCCCCAGCAGCCGGGGAGGAGTGGGAGGAAGGCAGACAGTGCTGGGGTGTGCAAGGAGGGGACCAAGGTAGCCAGTCTTGGGGATGGAGCAGTGGTGGCCCTGGCCATTTGTGGTCCTGGAGGGAAGTGGCAGCGGCCACGGCAGTGCTCCCTGGCCTGGCTCCCCATCCCACTGCATGCCAGAGTGTGGCCAGGGAGGGCTCATCCCCATGCTTTGGAGCAGCAGTTGATGAGGCAGGAGGTGTGCAGGGGGCAGGGAAGTTTTTCCACCTGCTTCCCCTTCCATCTCCCCAACTCCTGGCAAATGCTACCCCAGTCTCTGGGCTGCCTGGGAGCTCTTGGCCTTGTTCCTGGGGGACTGCGGGCAGGATGTTGAGCAGCTGTGGCTTGTCCCTCACCCTCCGGGAGGGGGTATGAATGGGACCATGCACCCAAGGCAGCTCCATCCTCTCTGCACGGAGCAAAAGCTTCTTGTGTGCAGCAGAGGGAGGTGAGATGTGCAGCACGATCAAATGAAGAGCAAATTCTTGATGTCCTGAATACTTACAAGCCAGTGTGGTATCAAACCCTCTGGGGTCTAAACCCTTTTGTCCCACACTGACAGGCTGGAATAGAAAAAAACCAAATGCCTCTTTTCCTATCCTCACCTTTCAGCAAGAGCAGCCTATGGGCTGTTCTTGGGGCCCCCCAGCCCTGCCCACAGCAGGATTTGCAGGGCCAGTTGGGTTGTGGCGTGACAAACTGCTCAATGAGGCTTTGAAAGGCTTTGCCTTATCTGCTCATCCTTGCCATCCATAACTGGTCCCACACACTTGTTGTGCCACTCAGTTGAGGTCCTGCCGCCCCAGGCCATCTGCCTGCCGGCAGCGCTGCCGGTGGCCCCATTTCCCTGTGCTCCGTCCTGAGCACTGGGACTCAGCCTGCTGAAATCCCCATCGAGGTGGGATTAACTGGGCACTGTCTGGGGCTCAGATTGCTAGCAAGGTTTTTTGCCTCCCCTCTTGTTTAACTTGATTTTTGTGACGTTAGGCAGAGAACAAAGCTTTGTAGACAACAAAAGTGGGATGGGGTTGGGAGGATGGCATGGGCTATGGCTGTGTGCCTGGGCTGGGGGGTTTCACTGTACTGAGAGCCCTGTGTGGGTGCAGGGTGAGGGCAGTGCTGCTGCTGTGGTGCCCAGCAGTCCTGCTGCAGCCCCTGGCCCCAGCACAGTGAGGGCTGCTCCCCACCCAAGTGTCTCCCTGCTGCTAGATAGCCACAGGTTGCCCACACTGGAGAACCTACCCGAGCACCAGTCAGGGACTTGCTTGCCAAAACACCAAGGCTTGGTGCCATGGAGCTCCTAAGGGAGTGCAAGGTGTCTTCAGGGGCCGAGTAGCTGATTTAACTCCTAGAAGGCTTCATGCCAGGTGAATTGGTTTTGCTAAGTGTTCGGGGGACTGCTTTGCCCTGCTTAGGATAAGAGATAGCCATGCTTCTCTGCTCAGCCTAACACTTCAGGCATGATGAAAGAAGAGCAGCTTAAGGACCTATTAGCAACATGGCTGGTGGCCAGGTGTGGGTTGAGGTGAGGTGCAGTATATAAAGAGCATCACAGCACATAAGAACCTTCCATCTCTCCACTGTCATGTCTAGGGAGGGAGTTTGCCTGGGCTGTGAAAACAGCCTGCAAGAGAAGAGCTGCCAGTGTCTCCAGCAGCATCATGCCACCACCCAGCAGAGGGATGGGGCTGGGAGCCCATGGCCACCCAGCTCAACCTGCTTTGACTAACTAAAATAGAGGCCATCGTGACCAGGCAATTCTAATTTCTGCAGCCTGTGAGGGGAAACACAGACCCTTCAGCAGTCAAGTCCTTGTGGAGCAGCCCTTGCCCTATACCCACCTCCTTCAGTCTTTCGCAGACCTTGCTGCCCCATGGAGATATTTCCCAGCCTAGAAATGGGGCCAGTGAATGCTGGAGGACTACTGCCAGGTGTTCCTGAAGGGGCTTTCCTCTCTGGGTGACAACACTGAGGGGTCCCCACCAGCTTTAGCCCTGCTTGATGGCAGGAGCTTGGGTTTCCAGGGGAGAGCAAAGCAGACAAAAGGCAGCCAGATCCGCTAGCTGAGAAACCCTCGGGAAGAGGCAATATTAAATCATGGCACCATTTCAAACGGATCGTCTCACCAGATTGGCTTTGTGAAAGCCATAGCAGCATCCAGATGCAGGAGCAACAGCCCCAAGCCTGGGGAGAGGGCAGCCCTGCCCTGGTGACCCAGACCCCTACCTGGTCCCAGCTCCTACAAAGGACACATGGCTGCCTCCCAGCCCAGGCCACGGCCCCTGGCGCAGGCAAAGCAGAGGCCCAGGGAGGAACAGAAAGCAAGATCCTTTATTGTACACAGTACAGAATGTAATGCAGCTTTGCAGGAGATACATAGCCCTGCTCGAGTAAAGGTTATTTCGAATCAGTCCTCAGATTAACCCCTTCTGCACTGTAGACCTGCCACACTGAGCAAATGGTTAAAACCCTGTCCCCAGGGCTGGGCTCCCGCAACCAAACGCTCCCCACAGGTACAGGCCACGGCAGCCACCATGGCAAAAGCAACCGAGTCTACCCAGAGTTAATCTTCATACTTCCCCAAAAAAAAGAATTAATCAGTCAAAAAAAAAAAAAAAAAGATTCAACCAAAGCTAACTAAGAGAAAAAAAAAAATTCCTATACAGCATTTACAACAAAAACATGTAGCCAGTGGAAGTAGGGGGATAGGCAGATATGGATATACGAGTGGTGAAGGAGTGGTAAGAGGTGCAGCAGGGTACCCAGGAGAGGGGTGAGGGACCCCACCCTCCCTGCCCACCACAGCCTTACAGCCCAGCTCCGAGGCCGTGCCAAGCAAGGGGAGAGCGCAGCTGAGCTGGCACCGGTATTCAGCCCCAGCTCCCCCAGGAAAGAGGACTCAAGCAGTGAAATGGAGTGGACCAGATACTTCAGCAACCATCCCAGGGAGCTGCAGGCACCAAGGGCTCCCCCCACAAGCATGCTAGGAGGAGAGCCGGAGGGGGGCATCCTCAGGGGCTCTGGGAACAGCAGCCAGTCTGCAAAAAATAGCTTTACCTTAAAATACAAAAAATCTACAAAAATCAGTTTAGAAACTTTTTTTTTTCTCCTGCTAAAACATCAAAAAAAAAAAAAAAGAAAAAAAAAAGGAGGGAGATAGTGTCAGGGTCTCCCCTCCCTTGAAATGCAACCCATGGCCCACAGCCAGAGCTGAGGAGTAAGAGGGGCACAGAGAGGACCTTGAGGGGCTAGGAAAGCATTATTTCAGGTTATATCACGAGAGTGGGGCAGGGAGGAGAGGGTCAGGAAGAAGGCAGAAGGCTCCTCGGGGTTGGGGTAGGGTGCTGCGCACATCAGCCCCGGGGTGCTGGCCCAGGTGGCTCCCCTGCATCCCTCCTCTGTGCAAATCAAAGCCCTTTCCACCACACAAGGCAGCTACGCGGATTGTGCTTGATGCAAAGCAGATTGTCGTGACAACTGGCTAGGCAGCCATGCTGGCTCAGCCCAGTCCCGGGGCGCTGCTGGAGCCATCAGTCCCCGCGGTGCTTGCGAGGAACGGGGCCTAGGTCAGAGACTGCGTCTTTAGCTCCCGTCACCCCAAAACATCATGCTGATGCTTGGCAGGAGGTGCCAGCGACAGACAGTTCTACGCACTAGCCCTTGGACAGTAAGGGTGGGAATTCAGCAGTGGCACACACGGGGCATTTTAGATTCCTCCAATTTGTGTGCACGCGCATGTGGTTTGTTGGTTTGTTTTGTTTTTTTTCCTCGTGAACAGCAACAAGTATTTTTTTAGAAAACCGTATTTGCCCAACATAGATGCGCTAGTGCTCGTGGCTCTGCCAGCTGGCCGAGTCAGTAAGCGAAGCCCTCCGCGTAGGGAAGGCTGCTGCAGGGATCCATCTCCAGGAGGTATGCTGGGCTGTCCTCGAAGTGCGTCAGTGGCACTGTCTCCTCCTCGGGCACCGGGCAGTCTGGCTCCGTCTTCAGGAAAGGGCGCTGGTTGTCGGGGTAGGCCATGGAAAAGAGGGCATCAGGGTCGCAGACAAACTTATAGACGTACCGCTCACCAGCCACCTGCGAGGAGGAGGAGGGCATGAGAGGTGCCTTGCACCTTCCCCCCTGCCCAGGGAATAACACACACAGCGTGACTGACACTGGACCTAGCCCCCACTCCTCCTGTGCCCCAGAATGTTGGGGTGACAGCAGAGGATGGTGACACCCTCGGCTCCCCTTCCCCATGGCAATGGGGTCACTCGCCTTCTGCATGATGCCCTTCTCATAGTAGTAGCGCAGGGAGCGGCTGAGCTTGTCGTAGTTCATGGCTGGTCGGTTCTTCTGGATGCCCCAGCGCCGTGCTACCTGTGGGGAGAGAGGCAGCACCATAAAGGCTCCAGCCAGGGCTTGGACCTGGATCCTTGAGGGAAATCACAACTGAAACATGGGGTAGGGGCTTGTTTCTGGGGGCTGGAGCAGACAGAGGTGAAAATGTCACCACAGTCCCAGAGCAGTTCCCCGCCTGCTGTGACAAAGCTCCAGCTCCAAGCGCTGGCTGCCACAATGCTGCCGCTGCCAAACCGGGGGATGAATCAAAAGACATTTGATTAGGGGAGCCTGCCAAAAAAGACACTTCAAAAAACCACAATTTCCATGCACTGCATAAGAGATATTATGGGTAATTACCCACAATGCGCAGCTCAGCACTACAGCTGCTTTCAATTACTGCCCAAACAGCTCCTTCCTCTGTGTCAGCCTCCTGCAGAGCTGCAGGGCTCGGGCACAGCACCGCGCCGGCACAGAGCTGCCACCAGGGACCCAGGGCAAAGGATCGGAGCCGTCTGGGAGGGACACAGCCACGGCTGAGCAGCAGGTCTCAGCAAGACATCCGAGGCATACAGAGGCCGGTGGCCCCCGACACCTCCAGAAGCAAAGCACGTGTCGTGCCAAGAGGCAGCAGAGGAGATTAAAGGCAAATTTATACAGCTGCTGAGCGTGGATGAGTGGCTGGCTTTTCCCTTTTGCCTTCAAAAGCTGCCCCTGTGTCTCACTTCAAATGAGCATGAGCTGCTGTGTTGTGTGGGAAGGGTCTTCCCGCACCCTGCGCCCCAGGCTCACCCCCAGCCACTCCAGGGCTGCAGCCCCAGCCCCAGCACGCCAGATGCCCCTGTACCTCTTCAGGCTCGATCAGCTTGAACTCCATGCCCCGGCCAGTCCAGGCGATGAAGTGGGCATTGGCGGGGTCGTCCAGGAGGGTGACCAGAAACTGCCAGAGTTGCAAGGATCCACGCCGCTGGTATGGAGGGCCCTCGCGGTACAGGGTGGGCTCCTGCTTCACTTTACCTGCCCGCACCGAGACACAGCTGACTAATCGCCCTGGCTCTGCCCCTCTCCCAGGCTGTGCCATCCATCAGGGGACATGGACGGCAATATTGGGTTCACCCCTGTGTGGGACGCCCCCGTGCAGAATCAGGCCACAGGGCTGGAGAGTGGAGGGGTGGTAGGGATGGTGCTGCATGCAGGCAAGGCACAGGGTGGGTGGCAGGGACAGGGCTGGAGAGTGATGCCAAGCAGCTACATGGGACAATGCCCTGCAGCTCTCAAGAGCAGCATGCCAGCACAGCATGGCCTTAAAAGCCAACTGCTGCAGAGCCTGGCCCCAGACCTCCCTTCCATGAGCCCTGGTCACCCCCCAGGCCTCCTCTGGGGGTGAATTCTTACCCTCCAGCCTCTCTGGTACCACGCATGTGTCATCAAAATACAATCGTGTGTCCTTTTCATATGAAAATCCTAGGGAGGAAGAAGATTTTTTGTGAGCACAGGGCCCCTCCACCACCCCAGCCAGACCCCAGAAAAACCCTGGCTCGGCCCAGTCCAGCACCAGGACCCCATCCCCCAGTGCCATGAGCAGACTCATCCCCAGCTATCTCAGTGGCATTGCACTGGCTTGCCAGGTGAATGCCATGCAGCTCTGGCACCCTCTCACCCTGGGGAGATGGGGGAACCAAAACTCTCAGCAGCTACATTGGCCATGTTGTCCCAGCTTATGCAACGCAGTGCTGCACACTCGCGGGGGCCGGTGGCTGCATGGCACAGGCCCTATTTTTAGCAGCAGCGCGGGTGCTGCTCGCGTGTGGGCCCTCACAGACGTTTTCAGGGTGCCCAGCAGCTCTGCCAGCCACGAGGGGGGTCTGCCTACCCTGAGAGAGGGATGGGATGGGACACACCAGGGATGCCCATGAGCGGGAGGAGGCTGGGGCACACTCACCGTCATGGCTGCTGGGGAAGACACCCCCTCGCAGGTACGAGGACTGACAGTTAGGCACTTCTGTGAGGGACATGAAGGTGGCATTAAGGACATGCATCCTGTGGGTCCCAACAAGCACTCAGCAGCATCTTCCCATCCCTCAGCACATCCTACAGCCAAGTCCAGGCATCTCCCCCTGAACTACCACACCCACCCCCAGCCCCTACCCCCTAAGTTTTGGGGAAAACCAGTACAAATTTGGGAGGGCAGAAGCACTGGAATGAGCACTGGCAGAAAGGTGTAAGTCAGCTCAGGTTTTCACTATGTTATTCTGGCCCTCCAGAAAGGGAGGCATCGCTGCGCCTCCCCTGCCATCTGCTCAGCTGTGCCACCCTCCATCCCGAGGTCAGGGTATTTTTAGGTCCTAAGGCGATTAGAGGATTTTTCCGTGATGCTGGTGGGGTCCAGCAGCCAGAAATCACAGCTGGTTCCAGGCCAGGGCTCCAGGGGGACCCGCCGGGTACTGCAGGGCACCCCAGCCTGCGGCTATGGCACAGACCACGCCACGCAGCATCTGGTGAATGCCTGCTCTATCCCTCCTGCTTTGAAAAAGGAAGGGGGGCAGTGAAACCAGGAGAAGCAGCAGCCTGGCGCTGCAGAAGCCCTGGGGTGATGCGGCACCTGCTGCCCGAGGCTCAACCCTGTGCCTGCCACGCTGTCTGTGAGCTGCAGATGGCAGAGATGGCCCTGCTACCCCGGCTGCTGCTGATGTAACCCGCACCGCCCCCGGGCATCCAGCTGCCCCCCAGCTCGTACCCACCTGAGTCAATGCAGTAGTCCCGGGGCTCCTGCTTGATGCCCACAGGGGGCTGGAAGCCGTGGCCAGGGGGGCCAGGCAGGCCGGGGCCACCGTGCTCATAGAGCGGATCATGGTACTCCTGCTTGAATCCCTGAGGGGGGCAGGGGGCAGCAGGGCCAAGGGGCTCTGACAGCTGCCGGTGGTAGACGGGGCGGCTGTCCCCTGGGACCCCAGACTGTGGTGGGAAGGGGTGGCAGGGCTCAGACAGCTGCCTCTGAAACCTGGAGGGAAGAGGGACACAGCATGAGCAAGGGGTGGTGAGGTCAGCCCTGCCAGCATGCTGCCACCCCAGACCAGGACCCTGATGCTCATTCGGTGCCCTCAGCCCAGGGTGGTTTTGGGTGGCATTGTGTCCCACCCGCAGCAGGCTAGGACAGTTCCTCAGGAGCATGACCACCACGAGGAGTTGTCCCATGGGGACCGAGTGGGCTGCAAGAGAGCCCTGGCCCCCTCCAAGCACTGGAGACCCCCTGCCAGAGAAGCAGGACAGCACGTGGGTCACCACGGTAAAGTGCTGTGCACCTCAGGTGATGGCAGCGTGGTGCTGCAGTGGGGATATCTGGATAGGAGTGGGAACAGGATACAAACCCCAGCCCACGACAGTAATATCTCTGTAAACCTGTAAAATCTCCCCCCGGTGTGGTGGGCAGAGCTGTGGGGCCTGGGGAATGATGCACCCAGGCAGGCGCTTACGCAAACCAAATCTGCTCCGCAGCTCCAGCCGGCCACTAATCCGCCTGTGCAGCTGGGATTAAACCTTGAACTCTGTGGCAGGGAGCACTATTTTTGGCTCTGGGGTGCTGCCACCACCGGCTTGAGTCCCAGCATGGTCTCTGCTGGTGGCAGTGGACAAAGGACTATCTCGAGGGGGTGCTGCCGCATCCCCTCGTCCTCCAGCACCTTGAAAGGCGATCTCTGATCTCCGCACCTGGCTCCTCTCAGCGAGCCATACACCATTTGGCTTTGTAACTGGAGCCCTCCCAGCTGCCGGGCTGGGATTACTCCATTTCCGAGCCGTGTCCCTCTGCCCTTCCTGAGTGAAACCCAAGCCCCACGCTGGCATGGCGCTTCCCAAGGGGTCACGGCCAGCCCCCCACATAGCTTGAAGGTTGCCTGGAGCAGTGCCCTGCTTTGCTGGGGAGGGATGCTTGCCCACTGCGGGCACATCACAAGAGATTCCACGGCCCAGCTGTATGGCTTTGTTGGGCTGCCACGTCCGGCCCCGTGCCCATAGGGGACACACAGGCAGCCGTCACCACAAAGGGAATCCAGGAGGCCACAAGCAAAGCTGGAGGTCGACTGCAACCTGTGCCATGCCACCTACGGATAACATGGGCAAGCCTGGGGTGAGGGAGAGGACCGGCAAAGCCTCTAGGGACACAGGGGTGATGGGAGATGAAACCACAACTTTGAGAGGAAGCAGGGAGCAGGGTCTCTCCCTCCACAGCCCCAAAAATCACAGGGATGTCATGTGATGCACAGAGGAGCCAAGGAGCAACCCTCAGCCCAAGGGTGCTCGGGGGCAGGACAGGGATGCTTGCAGCTCCCCAGCCCAGCAGGGCTCAGCTTGGATGGCAGAGCTGCAGCAGGTGGAAGAGAAAAGAGCAGGAGACCTGACTCAGCACCATCACCCGTTGCCACAGGGATGGATGCAGGCGGCAGCCTCTGCCTCCCTCGCCTTTCTCAAGGTGGAGGCAAAGGTTCTGCCTGGTGTCCCTGGGGCTGGGAAGAACGGGTCCGCATTAGGAGGCAGCCGCCTTATGGGGGGAAAAAGCCATGAGATCTCAGTGGGAAGCAGAAATTTTGCCACACTGGTTTACAGGGGATCCCAGGCAGCAATGCCTGGCCCAAAGTCTGCAACCGCAGCATGGGGACAAAGGGACGGACATCCCTCCTCCTTCCCCATGCTGAGGCCACCTATCCATTTCAAGAGGGCGAAAGTCTCCATAAACACCCGCAAGTCACCAGTGCTCGCTTGGGCAGGGGAAGCCTTACCTGTGCTCGGTGGGGTATTGGTTTTCAGACATCATCTTTGGCATGTGCATGGGTGGGTGAGGCGGCCGTGGCACGGCGAAGGTCTGCTGCCTCTGCTCCTGCAGCGGGTGCGGGGCAGGGGCCGCCGCCACCCCATGGGCAGCTGCCTGCACAGCTGAGGCCGGCGGCGGCAGGGCCGATCCCTGGTGCGCAGGAGACACTGGCGTGGCGGGCGGTGTTAATGGCTTGAACCCGGCAGGGGGCTTCCTGTCATAGGCACTGTGGAGGGAAAAGGGGCCGGGGGCTGATGGTGACGCTACCAAGGACATCTCTGTGTGGCAGAGCGACAGACAAGCAAGACTAGTCCCCACACTGCAACCCAAGGGGTCTGAAGGCAGCAGCCACTCCCATGCTACCTACCAGCAGTTGTAGAGGCACTTGTCCCCATAGCCAGCACAGAGGGCCTGCTCGTGGCTGCAGGACGACAGCTCCGAGGAAGGGCTGTGCAGCTCCCGCTTGATCTTTGCCGGAGGTGGAGCATGCAGGACCACTGCAACAAGACAGAGGAGCATACAGGCTCACCCACACAGGAGGTGTGTGTGGGGGGGTGCTGACCCCTGGGGAGCTTGGTGTGCTTGGGTGCTCTTGGCTTCGGAATCAGGTGCTGAATTACCCCCCTGGGAACATCAGGCAACCAACCCATGGCAGGATGGTGCCCAAGCAGACCCTGACATGCTGGTGGACAAGCTGGAGTGGCAGGGTGACTTCTGCAGGGCTGGGCAGGGCTGGGACAGTCCCACTGGCCCAAGACATTGCTCACGGAGGGGGAGATGTTTCCCACTGGGATCCAAGAGGGGAACAGGCAGCTTGACAACAGCCATGGATGAGACACATGCCCAGGCTGGGCCAAAAGCCCCTCAATGAGGTGAGATGAGCCCAGGCATCACAGGCAGAGGAACGAGGGGTCTTGACAGCCTGGAGCTCTGAGAGCTTGCAAGCAGGACACAGTGACCCACTCGCCCTCACAGGAACATACCCAGTTCCCGATTAGCTGGCCAGAGAGTCAGCAAGCAGCTAGATGGGATCCACCTTCCCCCAGCCAAAGTAATCCAAGAGGACCCAGTCCCAGGGTCTCACAATCGTATGAGTTCAAGTGCCAAAGGTCCCACTAAAACCAAACTCTTCCCAGCCCCCTGCAAGCCCACTCACTATATATAATTCTAAACCTAGTAATATATACTTAACCTAATTAATTTCTAAAAGCAGGTGCTCTAGGAAAGGGAAAGCGCCTCAAAGATCTTTACCTAAATAGTGCCTGCAGAGGAGAGCCAAGACTAATCGGAAGTGGAATATTAGCTTCATGCAAAGCCTAAACACAGTGGAGAGGAGCAAATAGCTCCAGGACAACTGTTCACAGCTTGCCAGGTAATTAGCTGCTCCCCTAATTTGTCAAAACCTTTAAAGAGCTGCTGACTCCCCTCTCTACCAGTGCCCCTTCCCCACCCCCCACCCCCGGCAAGGGCCCAGCACAGCTGGTACCAAGGGCATACCCCCCCCGGAAGATCTGAAACACAAAGCCCAGCGCTGAGCCAGCACAGCCCCTCACACGCCTTCCACCCGCTCCCAAGCCGGATTTATCCCCCTCCTCCTTCCCCCCACGGCGAGGTTGTGCCACTCTCAGCATTTCTAGCCTTAACGGGGGGCCGGCGCAGCGGCGGCAAAGCCCGGGCGCCCCACGAGCCACGGGAAAGCAAAGGGGAACTGGCTTTGGAAGGGTTCCAGCTGCCTATCGCGAGCATGTTTCTCCCTAACAGGCTCCGTGTTGTTGGAGCGGGTTGTTTTTCCGCCAGTCGTACAATGGGGTCTGGTTATTCATTGGAAAAAAAAAAAAAAAGAAAGAAAAAAAAAAGTCTCCGAGCGGGCACCACCCTCCATTCACAAACAGTTTGGAGCGCTCCATTCATGTGGCTGGGGGCGGGGGGGGGGGGGGAAATTCCCCAGAGCTTAGAGCTGCCATTCAAGAAAAGGGAAACAAGCCTTAAGATCCTAACTGAGACCAGCTGGCCAAGCCCAGACTTAGTGCAACGTTTGGATTCCTTACACAAACACCACGGGGCTGGCCGGCGCTGCTGGGCAAGATGCGCTCACGCCGCCAAGCTCGTGGGCCAGAGCGCCCGGTGGCGGGAGCCAAGGGGGCACAGAGGCCGGTGGCTCTGGGGAGGAAGGAGCTGGCTTGGGACCCCAGCAGCGAGCAGCCAGGCAGGGAGAGCGGGGAAGGTGGCAGGAGGGTTCCTGGGGAAGGAGATGCCCTGCCTCAACACCCAGTGCCTCTAAGGCACACTGGGTGCACAAGCACTTTTAACCTTTCCGGTCCTGTGCTCAGCACCATAATTAAAGGCTAAAAAAAAAATAAATATGTACAAATAGGCAGGGGAACAGCTTAACTATAGACGGGGCCAGAGAACACGCCTCGGCACACCCACACCAGGACTGAGCCACAGGAGCAGCAAGAGCAACTGATGGTGCCCAACAACCCCTCTCTGGGCTGCTTTAGCGCCCAGGGACAGAAGGGCCCTGGGGAGACCAGGCAAGGGGACCAGCCATGTGTGCTTGGCAACCAAGGCAGCATAACTGGGAGGGGAAGATGGGGGGGAGGTGGTGTGCTGTTCAGGCATACACCCTCAGTGCCATACCACCAGCCAAGGTGGAGATGCCCAAAGCATCCATCTTCAGCCAAGAGGTCTCCCATGGGAAACGTGACACCTCAAAGCCATTCAGGGCCTTGAATTGCGAGTGAATCCTTGGTGGGGGACAGGGCAGGTTGCTCCCTCTTCAGAAGCCAAGCCTGGAAGAAGCTGGCTTTGCCAGCGGCACCCGCTGCCCAAGCCATGGGGAAGGCAACCCAACCACCATTTCAAGCCCAGCTACTGGCTGGGGACCTTGGCACCCGCTCAAGCCATCACCTGGGAGCTGAGCTCCGCGCCTGCCCCTCCATCCCCCAGCATTACAGGACGCACCCAAGGTCACACCAGGAGAAGAGCCAGAAATAGAAGCCAGGCTCTTGCTTTCCTTTGTTTAAACAAACCTTCCTTAGAAACAAACCTCCTGCTCTCATTTTGGCGTGCAAGAAACCCCACTCGTGCACTGCCCATGGCTTTAGCCACACGCCACCTGTGCAGGGGGCCACAAGTCCCCTGGGAGCAAACCCCTGCAAAAGGCAAAGCCTCTCACAGCACTTGATCTCCCCATCGCTTCCCAGTCATTTAAACAACGGATCAAGATACAACTTTGTACATATACCCTCTCCCCTAGGACAGCACCACAGGCAAACCCACACCTATGCCCGGCCAAGCAACATGGCACGCTGGGCAGCAGGGTGAGCTCTGCAGGAGTCACCCGCAGCCTCCTCACCTTCCCAAGAGGACCTGCCACTTCTTCGGGTAGCTTATAAGCGCCAAATCTGGTGCTCTTGCAGCTCGGTCCAGGGTGCAGAGAACAACACATCCCTTATTCAGAGAAGCCCTGCTTTCTCCATCCCTCCAGCGGGACTTCCTCCCCAACACCACGACCCACCGCACTCTGGTGTGTTACAGCATTTTGCTGCCAAGCCCCAACTTTAAGCCCACGTCTGCCAGGGACCTCAGCTACAGAATCGGGCACAGTGAGCAGGCAGCAACTGAGCTGCGGGCAGCTGCCATGCAATGAGGGTTTTTTAGCAAGGTAAGAATGATGCTGTGTTCCCGAGCATCTCCAACACTCAACATGGCAGCATTCCCCATGACAACAGGGTCAAAACTGAGCCTGATCTGTCCCTTTTTGCTGCTGTGCTGAGGAAGCTTGGCCCTGGGTATGCCAGGACCACGGGGCAGGAGATAGAGCTGGTTTGCCTGGAATAAAAGAAAGCAGCAGCTTCCTCAGGGAAAGGGCACAGAGCTACACAACTGCAGGAATGGTCCAACGCATGCCTGCAAACATCCATATGGACCTGCGAAGGATTTACCTCCCCGTGGGAGCTAACGGACACTGAACCCCGATGTGGCCCCCCCAGCCCAGGAAAGAAGCATGTCCCTGCTAGCCAAAGGCAGGTGCAGGGGGGAGGCTGTGCCAGATTCATCCCTCTCTTCTTACACCACACATGGTTCGGGACCAGAGGGAAATGAGAAGATTGGGTCAGAAAGCTGTAAGCTAGACTCTCTCCCGTGCTGGTATGGAAGAGCCGGGCTCCCTGCTCCCCTCACCGCAGTCTGAGCCCCACCCCAGCTGGCACAGCCCCTTCCACAGCAGCAAGGGAAACCTTTCCTTTCTTTCCCCTGGAAAGTTAAGGAAGGTTATTACAGCAGGGTGTCATGCAGGGAGATCTCCTTTCAAGTGACAAAGTTGTTTCAATGCCAGGTTTGCAGAGGCTGAGCAAGTCAGGAGAACATTTTAAGAGTCTAAACCAAATGCTCCCCCCGCCCCCCACACCCCCTGCCCTTTTCCTGGATCACCCAGAAAAGTTTGTCTCTTCTCTCTGAGCTCTTCAGGTTACAAGGAAACAAGAGACTGCCAAAAGGCGCTGGAAACAGCTTTAGCTCTAAGAGCCACCCTCCCACACATGCTGCAGTTTTTACCGCTCCAAGCGAGAGCTGCTGGGCTGCGCTAGGATGTCAACAGCCAGTTGCGTTTCTGACTCTGGGCTCGCCTTTTATCTCAGGGGAGACAAGGAAAAAAGCGCATCTGAAACTTGGGCTGTCTGGAACAGTTTAATGGCAAGCTTCCCACTCAAGTAATCAAAGAGCAATAATTAACATGCATTTACTGTAGGAGAAGATACCCTGCTGCATGCTGTGACAAAGCTGGAATGAAAAATCTGTTCGACTGCAGGCTAAATTTGATTTACCTTAAGTCCTGTAGCTGTCTGGCTCAGCAGCAAAACCCAGCCACCAACACCAAGCTACTACTTCTGTTTGCCAGGTAACGACTTAAAACATCCTGAATGCCTCCCCCGTCCCCCCTTGTCCTCCAACCAAGCCCTCAGTGCCCCAGAGCATGAGCACCACGCGCCATTCACCAGCCCCTGCCCTCACTAACACATCCTGCAATGGACCGCGGCGCAGAACCAACTCTCGCTCTTATGCAACTCAAGAGGGACTGCATTTTCACTGGCCTCCTTTTAAACACGCTGCCTTGCCAGTGATTAATGCTGCTTAAAGCGGCTCAAGTTTCACCACTCAGGTCCGCTCTTGCCAACAGCGCTGGGCCTGGACTGTAAAAAGCTCCAGAAACTGCAGAGATTGTGGCTAACCAAGGAGCCCAGCACGGGCTCTCGCTTCCACTTGAAAAGGAAAAGGAGCATTTATAAGCAAATCAACATTACTATGAACAAGCAGCGAGTCTCAGAGGAGCCCAGAGATCAGTTAGAGAATTTCCATGCATTTGGCTATGATTTTCCCCACTTACAAAAGACAGGGCATTGCAAGTTTCATCTCGATGAACCCGAACCACACGTGCTTTCTCCCAAAAGTCTGCGATTTCATGGTTTCAGCCCCAGCAACAACTGCTTTCCCAAGGAAGCAGCTCCAAACTCAGCTCAAGGTTTTGCACAGGCACCCAAACATTTCCCCTGCCCTAGAGAACGAAAACCCAAAACAATCACTTACAGTTGTCAGACTGGAAATCTGGGACAAATTGTTCATCATCAGGGACCTGAGCTAAAAAAGAAAAAAACAAACAAAATAAGTGGGTTTATGGCATTTTCTGTTCTCAAAAAAAAATGCTCACAGAGCCATTTTACATGGCAAAAGGCAGAGGTGAAGACTTGCCTTCAGCTAGCCAGGCCTCTTGAAGCTGGCTGAGATCCTGGAAGAGCTCTGGAACAGAGTGAAAGACTTATGCGCTCCATGGAAGAATAAATAACACTGCCATTATTCGCAGGGTTATTTCTAAACTGATAAACAGAAGAAGAGCAGTCTCACAGGGTCGCAGCGAGGCCACAGCCACTCGGGCCAGCCCTGCCTTACCTTCGGAGTCGTGGGCCAGGTCAGTCTCCAAGAATTTCCTTTTCCTATCGGACCCCGGCCGGCCTCGGCCCTCCTCTGTGCAGGCCTTCTGCAACGGGCAGGGCACAGCAGCCCGTGAGGGTGGCAGCCTCCGGGGATGGGGATGGGGGTGTCCCCACAGCTGGGGGATGGGTGGGGGGTGCCCAACAGGGTGGGGGCGGGGGGGGAGCACAGAGCAAACTTACCCCGGGGCCCATAAAGGGAACCTGCTGGTCGTAGAAGCCGTCCATGGTGCGGGGAAGGCGGGCAGTGCCCCCGGCCCGCTCAGCATCGACGCCGGCCCGGGAAGAGGGGTCCGGCCCGGGTCCCGGCAGGTGCGCGGCTGGCGGGGAGATGGGGGTCAGGATCGGGCCCCGGCCCCTGCCGCCCCCGGGGCTGGCTCGGTGCGGGTGCGGGGCCGCCGCGCCTCCCCGGGGAGCCGGCCCACTCCTGCCGTGGCGGGTCGCAGCCCCCCGGCTCGTGATGTCACCCAATTTCTATAGAAACGGCCGTGACATCACGCGCCGGGGGAGCGGGGCCGGGGCCGGCACCACGCACGCTTCGCCTCGCTCCCCCCGCCCCTGCCGGTGCTCTGCGCTGCAGGGCCGCGCCGCAGCCAGCCCCGTTCCCACGCCGCCCCGCGCGCCCCATTCATAAACTCCGCCCCCCTCCCCTCCCCCTCGCGCGCCCCCCCCTCCCCCACCCCACCCCCCCCGCCATTCACACCGCGCGGCCCGCGCCATTCATAAACACCGCCCCCGCCCCTGGCTGCGGCTGCGGCCGCGCCCCGCCGCCGGGCCCTGCCGCCGGGCCCCGCTATGCCAGGCCCTGCCGTACCCGGCCGGGGCGCCGCGGGCTCCGCCGCCGCGGGGCTCCGCCGAAGCCGGGGCCGGGTAAGGCGCTGCTCCGCGCCCGGGCACCGCGCTGCTGCTCTGCTCCGGCCCACAGCCCCCAGCCAGCGGCCTCCGCCGCGCCCCGCCCCGCGCGCTTGTTTACCCTCGGCGCCCGCCAATGGGGAGCCGCCGTTCGGCTGCCCGCGCCGTCGGATTGGCTGCGGTGCCGCTGCGTGCCCGCCCGTGCGCCGCTCCGCCGAGCACCATTGAGGCAGGCCGGGTGGGCGGGGGTGGAGACGGCCAATGGGCGCAAAGTGATTTGCATGACTCCGGCGAGAACGTTTTTCATTCATAAAAAAATAGAAGGGGGAAGAGGCCGGCGGGTGGGGCTGGGGCCGCGCAGGATTTAAAGGAGCCACGGCCCTGCCCAGGGTAGGAGTCGGAGGTTTGGCGGGTGGCCTCGAGGGGTTGGGGGGACAGCCCAGGAGGCCGGCTCTGGCCTCACCCTGCACGCCGTGCCCAAGAACCTGCCGCACAGCAACCTCTGCGTGTGGGCTGGACCTGGGTCCTCTGCACAGGCTGTGGGGTCCCCTCTGCTTTCTTGGGAGGCGGTTTGACCCCAGCAAGGTGGCATCACACGGGTCTACCTGCGGGCACAGGGCTAACCCGTGCCTGATTGCGGCTTTGACAGCTCGTCCCCTGCAGGCACTCTGGAGCCAGGTTTGCCTTTGAGAAGGGTTCTTTGGAGGAGGCCATAGGAAAAATAGTTCCCACCTGCAGGAGCTTTGGGGCTGCCCTGGCCACGGATCCCCCTGAGCAGGTTTGCAGACCAAGCCCAAATAGTTCAGAGGATTGAAAACAAGTTTAGGACAGAGCTGTGCTGGTGGGTTCCTGCCAGGCCTCCTGCCCCAGTGTTGCTCTGTCAAGTGTCTCAGTTTCCCCATCTGTAACCGAAGGTGGTGACACCCACCATGGAGACCTGCCAGTGGCTGCTCATGGAGGAAGCAGCAGTTTGCACAGTATAAATGAACTGTGTGGAGGCTTCACGTTGTTGTGGAGTGAGAGTGGGAAATCACTGCTGGAGAAGGGAAAAACAAAGGATAGTGCTCAGCTGGCGTTAGGGATAGTTCTCAGCTTGGGAAGGACGGGAGCCTTCTGCTCAGATCCTGGGAAGATGCTCAGGGGTTAGGAAGCCTGTTGGTATGGGACTGCCCTGACCATTTTGAAATCCTCAGCATCGGGTCATGGGCTTGCATCTGTTGTCCTGGGAGAGCTGCCGAGTGTGTCTCCAGGCTGCTGCTGGGAAATTCTCTGTCAGTGCTGGGGTATTGATCAGCTCCCAGAGTCCTTCAGGGCCGTAACACCACCTGCTAGGGACGATGCTGGTAATGGCAGGTAGCTTGTCTCCCATCGTGTTCTAGGTGAAATGGGGAGGGGGGAGGCTGCCAGGATACACTGCCCACCAAGTGCCTGCATGGGGTGGGGGGAAGCACACAGAGGGCACAAGGTGTCCTTGCCACCCGGGGACTGCCCCCAGGGGATGCTGGGCTCTCACTTCCCCTCTGAACACTGGCACCCACTGGTAAAATTAGCAGGTGACACACAGGTGGCCAGGTCACAAAACCTGGGCTGGGGAGCAAAGCGGGTTGCGGGGAACGAGCCGGGTCATCGCAGAGCTGGGCACAACCGGCGCCCCAAGGCAGCTGTGGCCCCACACCGGCAGAGGTTACTCAGCACCCCAGGACGTCTTGCTGCCAGCTGGCACAGAGAGAGGCGATGGGGACTGAGATCAGCTGTGGGGCAGGTGGGTGGGAGGCTTCAGGGGTTCCTTGGGAAGAGTCGAAGGCCCTGGAGAGCCAGGGCTGGGAGGCGGGGATGGCAACCGGTGCCTGCTAAATTTAGAGCCCACTCAGGGGAAAAAAAAAATAAAAAATTGCAGGCTCCAAATTTAGCTGTTTGCAGCTCCTGTTGAGCACTGCTCCATCATGCTGCCACTGACAACGCTCCTTCAGCCCCTGTGCCCCACATTGGGCACCCCCTGTTTGAGTTCCTGAAGGTGGGGACCCTGCACCTGGCAGGAACTGGGGAACCCCAGTGATCAGCCGGGTATTTCATCACCATCTTTATTTGAGGCAAGCCCACAGTGGTCCAGGTGTACACAGCAACACACGCTATGCTAGGGACGCCATTTCCATGCAGGCAACCACAGCTACACACACAGCAGGAGGACGGGGCTGGCGCCAGGCTGGGGCTCCCACGGGAATGGGGTTCCCCAGCACGGCACTGGCTCAGCAGGGTGCTTGCACACTGGCACCAGGGTGTGGGGCTGGGGTGTGTGTGCGTTTGGGGGCTTCTGCTCCATCCCCGCGGCCTTTGGGGGATGAATGGGGCTGAGCCAGGAGACACTGAGGGGGATGAGGGGTTTCAGAGCCCTGAGTGCCCCTCAGCTGCGTGGCATACTCCTCCCCAGAGCCCGGGACAGCTGGGCTGGCTTCCCAGCCCCTGCAGGTCCCCTCCTGGGCTGAAGACTTTTGCATCCTTAGACTAAGGAGGTTGTTAGCTGCCAGGCCCGTTGAACCATGGCTTCGGCACAGCGGGAGTGGATCGGTGCTGTGTCCCCTGGGGGAGGTGGGCAGGGACCATCTCACTAATGACCAGAAGGGGATGGCTCTATTGGAGCCCGCCACTCTTGGCAGACTGGTGCTGGTATCTCATTGTCCCACTGGCCAAGGGCGGTGGCCCTGGGCTCCCCGTGCCCTTCAGGACACTTGTCTGAGTGCTCTGCCCCGATTTTGAACTCCAATCAGTGCCCCTCACCCCCAGTGCACTGCCAGACCCATGGCTGCGGGCATGGGCATGGTGCCCACTTGCTTCCCCCGGCTCCGCCACCACCACCAGCAAATTGCACCGGAGACCAGAGCGCTGCTCTTTGCCCAGAGCCTGGCCAGCCATGACTGGGTGCGAGGAGCAGGTCACCAGGGAAAACCATTGCCCATTCAATACAGGCACTTTCTAATCATAGAGCCCTGGCTCGAGGCTGAACGGGCAGCAAAATGGAGCCAAACCCGCTGCTATAAACACTGCTGACCTCGTGTTGTCACCCCAGAGATCAAGCCTGTCACCACACCTGCCTGCAGAGCCCTAGAGCTGGTTGAGGCTTTTTTTCTTTCACCCTCCCCAAGCGTGGGGGCTGCGAGGCACAACTGCCCCTGGGGAGAGGCTGGGGCAATGAAGGCTGCTGGTTCGTGGGACCCAGGGGTTATTTGGCCTAGCTCCCATACACTTCATCTGGCTACTCATTAACCGCTGCCCCCAGGGTGACAAGGGCGAATTTATGCACCACAGGCAGAGCGTGCCCATACCCGCGTACGCAGGTCATGGCTGCGGCAATCTCCATGCCCACTGGCCAGGCCCACGCTCTCTCTCGTTCCCCCCAGCTCCTCAGCAGCCACCGGTGCTCCGAGCACATCCCCGAGCATCACATTGCAGCCTGCCCCTGCCCTGCCCAGTGCTGGCACTGAGGGCAGGGCAAGAGGGGGCTGTGGCAGCCCACTGGAGCCTCCTCCTGCACCCCAGCTGAGAGGGCAACTCACGGGCTGGAGGCCGGCTGGGGCTCACCCAGGGTACTGCCACCTCCTCCCATGTCGGCAGGGCCCTACGGCTGCTGTCACAAACAGCCCCAAGCTAAAACTCAAACTCACACAAGAGCTTGGGGAGGGTGACAAACAGCTCCCTTCCAGCTCTCTGTTCACTCTGAAACATAATGATGGCAGCACCCTCTGCACTGCCAGGGGGATGCTATCGCATAGGGACCTGCAGTTCAAGGAGGAACTGGGCACTGGGGCACCGGGGAGGACAGGGTGGTTTGTCCCAGCCGGGACTCCTGGCCCTGTGGCAGGGGCACAGAGGGGATAAGCAGCAGTTTTCCTGCCTGCCGGTGACACCCACAGGGGCACACCGCTCCGGCTTGCTCCCAGCGGCACAGCGGCCTCCACCAGACTGGAGGGAGCTGCCTGGGAGCAGGGGCTGATCTGGGAGCCGGGCATGCCCCCGCGCAGGGCCACCCCAGGGAGCAGCAGGGGCCTGCAGAAGCAACCAGCAGCCCCTTCTATGGGCCAGTCCTGCCAGCTCCCAGCTTCTGGGAGCCACCACAGCCTCCATGCATTTTTTCCGTTTTCTGGTCCCCACCACATTCTGGGGAGAAGCTGCATCCCGTGGTCTGTCCCCACATGCCTAGTGGGGGACACAGGGGTGATGCCACCAGTGCAATCTGCCTGTGCATCCCAGCTGGGCTGCAGCAGCTGGCTGGGTGAGGCGAAAAGGAGCAGCCAGGTGACAAGCAGTGGGCACCCATGCAGGCAGGGGGCTGGCAGTGGCATCTGCATAGCTCCTCAGCTCCGGGGTGGGGAGACCTGGCCGTGTGGAAACTGAGGTGCAACAGTTCACCCCCATGCCCTGCAGCCATTCAGGAGCATTGGATGCAGCACCGGCCACTGGGAGAGCATCAGCCTGGCGAAGCATGTGTAAAAAGGTGGGGGGGGACACTGCCAAGTAAGAAGAGCTTCTAGATGTCGGTCCTCAGAGTCCCCAGCCCCCGGCAAAGGCTGGCAGGCTTTAGGAGAGAGGAAAGTCCACGTGGAAGGAAGTGCCATGGGGGACAGCCAGCACAGAAGGGAGGTGGCGTTTGCGTCCAACCTGGGCTCATAAAAAGGTGACCCCCCCAAAGTTTGCTAAATAAATACATAAATATGAACATGAAGCCCAGAGCTGGGACACAGGGGTTTCCCAGGATCAGCAGTTGCCCCAAAAATCCTGGTTTTGCTGTTTCCCTGTCAAAACATGGTCTCCACCCATCCACCCCACGCTTGACCCCATGGCCCAAGCACCCTCTTTCCCCAGGCTGTCCCACACCTCGAGGCTCCCAGGGCCGGCAGCAAACACTGTCTTTGCACCTGCTTAAAACCCATCCCAGAAATGCTGGTGGAAGGCACGGCAGAGACCGTCTCCTCCAGGCTAAGAAAATAAATAACTTCTCCAATGCGCAAGGGTTGGTGGACAGAAAGCCAGTGCAGCAAAACATCAAGTGTCCTTCAAGAGGATTAAAAATAAATAAGTGAAGCTTGGCATTTTCCTAGGAGCACATTCATTTGCAGCTCTGCCGGGGTGGGCGGGGGTTACTTAAATAAAGGGAAAAAAAACCCAGTCCTAGTGCTGCTCCAGGGAACACTCCCACTTGTCTGCCGGCCTTTGCCCAGAGCTTGTGGTGCTTGCGAAGGAGTCTCTGAGACCTGCCCAGGACAAATCATCCTCGCTGGGCTAGGGGGGTGTTTCCTCTCCCTGCCACAGAGTGGGGATTTGGGGATACCCCACAGCGGGCGGCTGTCCGGTCTGGGCCGCAGCTCCTCACACACTGCTTAATCTCGGGTTCGGTTTCTCCTCTTCAGGAAAAAGAAGCTGCTTTTCTGAGGGGGGCCCAGCAGCATCGGCACTTGGCTTTTATGTGTAATTTTGACCTAAAAAGTGAAAAACCCAGCTCAGTAAGGGGCTCTCAGGCTCTGAGCCCTCCTGGGCATCCCCCAGCCCAGGGACCCCGGGGAGCGACCTGAGCAAGCCAGGGGCAACTCAGCACCCAGCACCGGGGTGAGGAGCTGCTGCTGCCCCCCAGCCAGGTTGCTAAATGCTTTGCTGCACAGGAGTAACAGCTTCAGAATCACATCCAGGCAATGCTGGGATGGGCAGAGGATTTCTCCTCTGTGCAAACTGCCTGCTGGATGGTGGGGGACCCCCCTGCGGCCCCACCAGGAAGTGAGGCTGCTGCACCCACCCACCCGGCAAGGGAAAAGCATGTCCATGTCCCCACAGCTCCCATTATGGCTTGCCGTGAGCGCAGGGCCAGCACGGGCACAGACAGGAGTCACAGGTGGCTGAGCTCTGCGGCCACCCACCAACAAGCGCAGGAGCCTCCCTCCAGCTCTAGAGGCTTTGCTGCACTGCACGGGGAGCCGAGGCTGCCCACTGTGCCGGTGGCCCCTGCCTGCCCCATCCCGCTGTGCCGGTGGCCCCTGCCCACTCCGGCTGCCCGTGGCGGAGCCATCCCCTCCCTGGGGACTCACAGTGCAGGACGGCTGCATCCAGGGCTCCCCGTCCACCTGCATGGGCAGCAGTTTGGATGTCCTGCAAGATGCAAAGAGAGGGAACACAGGGTGACACAGGCGACAGCTTGCGCCATTGGGTCGGGTGCTCAACTGGGATGGGGACAAATACCTGATGGTGACGGATGAACACTGGGCTAGTCTCTTCCCAGCACTCTTCAGCCCCGTGTAGATCTGCCCCATCTCCATCGCACCCTCTAGCCCCACCACCTCCAGGAGGTGGTCGCTGAGGTCTGAAAGAGAGGGGTCTGAGTCAGTCCCCCCATCCCTAGGGATCCCCTGCCTTCCGTTGTCATCTGAAACATCAGGGCCAGCACACTGGGGCTGCTGTGGCACTGTGGGGATGTGTCCCAATGTTCCCCATACCCTGAGACCACCCAGCTGGGTGTTCGCAGCGCTGGGTAACGCTGCTGTCCAAAGTCTCTGGTGCAAAAATACTCCTGGTCTGAAACAGCACCTGGTCCTCCATGGCTGCAGGGTGGAAGCCTGGATCCCCCCACCCAGCCCTTGGACTGCTTGTTTGCAGTGTTGTATGAAACGGTGTCAGACACCCCCTCCTGCATGCCCTGGGGCACTGCAGCCCCCATGGGAGCCAGGATGCATGCTGGAACCCTCACCAGGAGGGATCTGCTCAAATCCCGGGATATCACTCCTTTTCCCAGCTCCTTCTGCTCTTCTGTGCTGTCAGCAAAGGCACCCAACAATGGGGCAACTCGCTCCATCTCTCACTCCCTTCAGGGTCCTCTTTCACCCCTGGTGGGAACCCCCCTCTGACCCCCTCCAACACCCTCCTACCTACCCACAAGTGGGGATGTGTCCAGGGGACTGACCCCACTGCCTCTCACCACATTTGGAACTGGTCTTTGCTCTGTCCCACTCCCTGCTGCCCATTCCCACAGGCTCACCCAGCGAGGGACAGCTGGTGACAGGCTCGGATGGCCGGTGACACCACCGTCCTGGCAGTCATGCAGCAGGGGGGCTGTTTCCTGCCCCAGCCCTGGGCTGCAGGAGGTGGCGACTGGAAAATACAGGCGCTTTTGCCTATTTTGCTGGCTGCTTTCTAACCCACCGCTCTCTGCTGGGGAACCCTGCCAGCACTTCGGGCTGCCTGCACCCTGCCTGTGCCAGTGGGGACGGCTCCGGCGGCTGCAGCAGTGGGTGCGAGGTGCTGGCCAGGGCACAGCATGGGTACTGTGCACTTCCCAAAACCCCGCAGCCAGGCTGGCAGTGCTGTGGCGGAGTATGAGAAGATGCTTACAAAAGCCCTCGGTGCCAGCTCTGCAGCTCCGCTTCCGACTCCTCCCCTGCAGCAGCGGGCACCCGGCCCTACCGTGGCTGCCTGCCAGCCCGCGGGCACCGGGGCTGCCCAGCCCCATGCCTCCAGGTGACAGCTCCCAGCCGGGCACCCCCAAGCCGTGATCCCCAGAGGCCGGGGGGAGAGGTGGATGACAGGGCAGGGGAGCCACGTCCTCTCTGGCCACCATGGCACGGCATAACCAGCTCCAAAAAATCCAGTCCTAGGCCATACCCAGGTGGGCAGAGCTACCCTCCTTTGCCACCTTGGACAGGCTGTTGGGGTTACCCCAGCACCTCAAAAGACAGCGAGCCAACAGCAGCCCCTCCAGTGCTGTTGCTCTAGCACCACCTGCACAGAGCCACAGCCAGAAGTGGCATTTGCCCAGCTCCCCCGTGCTAACCTTGCACCCCCCCGCGCACTGCCAGGCCCCACTGCTCACCCTGCACGCAGAACTTGAGCTCCTTGGCATCAGTGACCACCGTGGCATGCTGCTTCTCCGGTGCTTTCTTGCCCAGCCTGCTGTAACCACGCTGCTTCTTGGTCTCGCCCCAGAGGTTGGAGCCTCCGTACATGCTGGGGATGTTGAGGACGGCGATGCCCTCCAGGGACGCGTTGCTCAGGTCTAGCAGGGTCCCATCGCACTGCCAGGCATACGGGCAGTGTCCGGCCATGAAGCTGGGGGGAGCTGGTGCCCAGCACCATGAAACCCAGCCTCCTCTCCCCGCCTGTCCACCCAAGGAACGAAGGAACGGGGCTCCCCAAGCACAGCATGCCCAGAACAAACCTGCCCCAGGGTGGCACTGGCAGCCTGGGGGCAGCTGGTGCAGGAGGGGCAAACAAATACCACCCGGAATGGCTTTTCTAGGGCTGAAAACCACCACCTCGCCTTCCTTGCACTGCTTTCCCTGTTATTTCAATATGAATTTTACTACACATCTGAGATGGCAGGTTCAAAAAGCAAATTTCTATGAGACAGCAAAAAACCTTGGCTGGGCTCGGTGCTGTGACCCAAAATAGGAGGCAATACCACCTTGGCCCCACAGCAACCTCCATTCAAGCACCTCCAGCCCACGCTTCCCCACCTCCCCTTGTTCAAACTGACTCCAAAGAATCAGAAAGTTTGGCTGCCCAAAGGGCAACTCAAACCAGTTTGTCTTCAAGTGCAATTTGGAAACTAGAAATGAGGCTGGAAGGAAATGATAGGAAAGGTGTCAGAGGAAAAGCAGTCAGTTTTTAGAGAGAAAACCACAAGCCAACACACAGAACTGGTATCCCAGGCTTCACTGTCACACAGCCGGACTGCCCCACCTGAAAATTCCCTGTAAAAGGTAAAATATCCATTGTCTGTGGCTTTCCCACAGGAGTGGAAGCAGCAGCCATGGAAATGCATTGCTTAACTTCACATTTTCCCACTCTCACACTACCCAGATGACACTGGATCCCCTTTCTAGATACCTCTGGAGGAAGCAGCCACTTTCTTGTTCAACTGTATTTTTTCTAGAGCATTTGTATTTTCCTTTATGTATCGGCTCTCTACCTCCCATGCTATGCTTCAGCAAATGCCAGCGCATTTTTTGCCTTGGTGATGTGACAGCATTTATGCCCTCTCCTGCATCGTCGAGAGGAATGCAAATGGGCTGATGAACCCCTGCTGCTGTGCTGCTGCTTTGACTCCAGTTTTTTCCCTCTAGCAAAGAGCGAAGGTCTTGAGCTTACTTATAATACCCTCTGGGCAAGTGCTGAGCATGCTGGCTGCACCTATGTGGAGCTGGGTGTGCACACCAGCAAACATCTCTCTGCCTCCCCTGATGCTCCGAGACCTTATTTTTAGTCTTGCGTTGAAAGCAAAAGGCAGGAATGTTCTGCTTTGGGAGTGAAGAGCTGTCTAAAGCTTGTAAAGGATGTAAATCCTTTCACTCTCAATACATCTTAATGATATTATGATTTGTAGGAAGAGAAAAGACCTTAACGCTCTGTGCAGCGGATACCAAGCAAGAGGGCTCCGATTCCTCATGGGACAGACCACACATCCCAGGCCTGGCCGAGCTGAGCATCGCCCCCACCGCAGGCACCTTTGCCACCTGCCTGCGAGCAACCGGGTACCAACCCGCCGCGTTGGGATGAGAGCAAGTTGCTGCCTGGGGCTGCCGTTCTCCGGAGACGCTGCAGGAGCCCATTCCTGCCTGGGGTCGTGGGAGGTGGGCAGGACCATGGCTGCCCATACCTGCCCACGCACACGCGTGCAAGGAGCAGTTTCTCCCTGCGTAGCTCTCCCCTGTTAGTGTGCCAGCGAGCCACAATGGGCTCTTTGAGCAGGGGCAGCTGACAGCATGCTGGCAGCGATGCTGGAAGTAGAAATTTGCAGCTGGGGAAAAAGCAAATTCATTTCCAGGAGCTGTAGGGGAATGAGTGCCAATTTCCAAAACAAAACTGCCATTTCTTTGCAGGGCTGACAGTTGCCTGGGAGCTGAAGGGAGGACAGGCTGCCGCTTTCAACTTCAAATACAGCAGGATTAACGCTTTCCTGCCAGCACGGCACAGCTGTACCGACACACGCTCGGTGGGGAGCGTGCGGGCAGCGCGGGGGGCACCTCGCAAGCACCGGGGGCATCTCATGCCCATCACTGGCAGCGCTCAGTCCCATAGACATGGATTTTACCCACCCCAGGATGCTGGTGCATGGCTGGTGAAGGGATTGGGATGGCCGTGCCCCTGCTCCTGCCTCTTCCCACCCGCCATGAGGGCACAGCTGCCTCCTTTGGGCTTTGGGGAAGGCTGAAACTCGCCACCTCGAAACAGACTTCAAAGTCCCTCTGCCCACGGCTGCAGGCGCCACACCACCAGCTCCCTGGGTTCTCTCCGCCTGCTGCCATCGACCCCACACCCACCACCTGGTCCGACTCACACCAGCCCATCGCAGCAAGCCAGGTTTCTTCCCCTTGCCCTCAAGCCTAAGTTATAAAAGGGTCATTTATCCAGAGATAAGGAGGCGGAAGTTTGCAGCAAACCACTGCCCAAACCCCCCAGCGTGAGCGGAGAAATGACAGTGCTCTTAGCAACCGTGGGCCCTCCTCCCCACTCTAATTAAAGGCTGTTTCCATGTCATCCAACGAGGGCTGGGAGCAGAGTTTACACAGAGAATATTCCAGGCATGCTCTCAAATACAGCTGGAAGGGGGGAAAAAATACAGGGCTATTCTTCTGCCTGCAGCTGGCTGGCTTTGCAGCAAGTGCCACATGGTGGAAGAGTGGGTCCTGCCAGCCACTGCATCCTTCTGCCACCATCAGGGGTCAAAGCTGCCGCAGCACCCTCTCCCCAAACAGCCAAAAGGGGACCCATGGGTGACACCTCCCAAAAACCCTTTGTGCCCCAGCTGGAGCCAGGGACTATCCAGGGAAACCCACCTCCACCTCAACGTAGTCATGGAGCTTCTTGCAGGTGGCCGCAAAGGTCTCTGATGTCCCAAATTCGAAGTACCACAGCTTGTTCTTCATCCTGGGGCACAGAGATGTGTCAGCATCCCGCTCGGAAACAGCGCTTTGCCCCAGCTGCCCTCAGCACAGCCAGTGCCAGGGCCTTTCTGGAGCCATTGTGATGGTGACACAAACCATTGATGGGGACACAATTCATTGTGGAGGGAGACCACGGGTGTTATGGCCTCAGGGAGTGCGCGTGAGACAGGGGGTGGCTCAGGCAGACCTGGCTCTGACACCTTGCAGGGGGGAGGATGGGGGGGCTGGGTGCTCCCTTGGCATGGGAACGAGGTGTCTGCATCACCTCAGCAGAGCTGAACATGGGCTGTCATCTCCTGACAGGGCTACTGAGGACAGGGTACCCCACAGAGGGGATGTCGTGTCCCCCCCAGCACCCTACCAGGCAGCCCCTGAATCCTGTTCGCCCCCTGCATCAACCGCTGCACAGGCTTTGAGGGGGATCTGTAAGCTGAGGGGAGCTGAATGTCAGAGCAGAGTAAGACGCTTTCGTCCATTTGGGGTTTTTCTAGCAGGTATTTCTGAACATGAGGATGGGGGTCACAAGCCACAGCTCCTGCTGCCATCACACCACTTCCCTGTACCCCGAGCACAGTGGGAGCAAGCTGTGACCTGCTGCCTGCCCTGCCCTCACTGCCTGGCCTGCTCCTGCCGGTCCTGGAATTCAGTGCCGATTATAAAGCATGAATGAATGTAACTGGGTGTGCAGCCAAGTTCGAGCAGCCTGCCTCACTGCCTGGGGCCTGAGGCAGCACCCCCAACCCCCATGACGCCTGGCCCCCACCGCTCAGTCGTGCCCGGTGTGCCCCCTGCCCATCCCCTAAGGCTGGCCAAACACCGCACTGCCTCCGTGGGGCTGCTGCCAGTCCGGTGGGGAGGGGGCTGAGAGCAGCTCGGCGGGAGGGGAGCAGGCTCCAGCACGACCCCTCGGCACAGTGCACAACAGCAGCCGGCACCCCCCACACCCTGCTTTCGGGGGCACCACGGGCAGCCCTTACCTGCTGTTGAACTTCTCGGGGTGCTTTTCTCGCATGATGTGGAAACGGTGAGCAATGGAGGCATCCTGCAGGCAGAGGGAGCACAGAGATGTCGGTGGCACAGCAGAGAAACAGAAACCCCCCTCTGCACCCCATGGG
This sequence comes from Falco biarmicus, assembly GCF_023638135.1. NCBI lineage: Eukaryota > Metazoa > Chordata > Aves > Falconiformes > Falconidae > Falco > Falco biarmicus. Next base: position 29,351,763 of record NC_079300.1, on the reverse strand, counting down.
CTTGTGCCAGGATACAGGGACTCAGCTCCTCGCCCTCGCTGCTGCCCCCCTGGCACAGAGGCAGAGCCCAGGGGCCATGCCAAGGCAGCCCTCAGCCAGGCTGCTTGCGAAGTGCTGAACGGGCTCATTAAGCGAGACATAATTAGTGCACCTCTTCCCTCTTCACAGGGGCTCCGCATGGAGGTGATGCTGAGGGAAAGAGGGAGGGTTACCAGCGGCGGGGCAGTGGGGCTGCAGAGATACCCCAGGACCCCGCACCCTGTCAGCTCCCCTGGCAGGATGGCAGCTCTCGTGAAACTCATTGCAACCTCTCCTGTGCAGGGTGGTGGGTGTTTTAAGCCTGACTTGGAAGCTGTCACCAAGTGCCATCTGCAGTGACATCCCCTGGCATTAGCAGGAGCTGATGTGAAACTAGAAGCATCCTGTAGTGCTGCCGGGTGGGTGACCCACACTGCGGTGGCACCACTCGGCACCCATGGCTCAGGACAAAAGTGCTGCAAGCCCCAGGGAAGAGAAGTGCTTCCCACTTTGCCGTTCCCCCAAAGCCCTGCTGCTCCTGGGACTGACCCCCAGCACTGGGGAAAACCCCTGTGGCACGGGGCAGCCATCCTTGCCAGGCTCCCTAACCTCCCTGCATGAGGAAAACATGAGGGAACACAGGTCCCAGCACCGCAGCAGGGCTTTGCTGATGGGTGCCGTTTTGGCAAAACAATTCAGGTGGGGTGTTCAGCACACTCCCCCCGTCCCTGGGACCCCCAAACTTCCCTGAACCCTGTTTAAGCTCCTCACACGCTTTCTCTTGCAACATTCCCAGCTGGGAAGAGAGAGCTTCCGTGCCTGTTTATGTACTTAAGTGCTGCCATTACAAATGACAATAAACCCAGAAGAATGACGCCAGGAGATGGAGGTAGGCTGGGAACATGAGCAAGAAAGAGCAGGGAGGGAGAGTCGCTGGCCTGGGCGACTCAAGCTCAAATGCAGTTTCACCAAATACGTAGAAAGGCTTTTATGGTCTGCGAGGAACTAGCCTTTGCTCCTGGGAATTAACATGGGGCTGGCTCGGAAGAGGTCTAAGGATGAGTCTAGGAGACAGAGAGGGCTGCAGGGGGCTGGCATCGCTTGAGTGCACCTGCTGGGCTGGATCGCTCCAGCCACTTCACAAAGCTGAGACATTTCCCACTGGCTGAGTGGGAAATGCCCCTGGCAATCTGCTGATCTGGGTGGGTTTGAGGCTGTGGCTGTGCTGTGGATCCAGGTGACAGTTCCTGTGCTCTGCTGGCCTCTGGAGCCCTTCCCTTTGCTTTGCTGTGGCTGGGAGGCTCCAGTGGGCATGGCATGGTCTGGGCACCAGTTACTAGCCCTCCGCTGTGCCACTCTCTCCAGCTAAAACGTGTGTCCCCTGCACTCTGGGCTGCCCTCAAGACCCATCCCTGCCCCATGGTACTCACCACCCCGATGGAGAAGTAGTTGTTGATGATGGTGGATGGGACGGGGTCCCCATTGGTCTCTCTATCACTAGGAATGACATCTATCTGCCAGCGGTCCAGCATCACCTCTGTGCTGTGCTCAATATCTTTCAGGACCTTCATCAGGTTGCCTCCTTCATAGCCTGTAAGGAAAAGAAGGTGGGGTCAGAGAAGGATGAAGGAGGACGAAGGGGAGCGCAGCCATGTCACGTGGGGCCAGAGGCAGCTGGGTGCCAAGCATCTGGGGAGCCTGGGGCTGCAGCTATGGCACCAGCAAGATGCCCGGCTAGTCCTTGCAGCAGTGGCTGAGATTTCAGCTAACGGCACGGCTCTTGCAGATGAAGAAGGTTGTTGGGCAGCACCTAGCTGATGGGGGGTTAGAAAGCAGCAGCTGCTTTTTTTGGAAGGGGTTAGAGGCACCAGCACGAGGCACTAGGGCTGAGATGCAGCCCCCAGCCACATCTCAAGAGCAGAGGAGTCCTCCCTCCCCCAGGACAGCACCTACCCAGCCACCCCGCCGGTCCCCATGGCCAGCCCCGCCCCCCGCCGCCCCCCCCCCTCCCCCCCCCCCCCCCCCCCCCTGCTCCGTGGCGATGCTCGCCCAGCCTCACCTCCTCCCCATCGCAGGCACCGGGCCAGGTCATTGCCTGTTCCCAGAGGCAGGACAGCCACCGGCGGGTGCTTCACCAAGTTCGCCTTGTCTGCAGTTCAAGGGGAAAGAGAGTTTCGGGGCTGAAAGGGGTCAGTCCCTGCTCCTCTCCCTGTCCCTCCCTGGCTGGCAGCCTGGGGGTGATGCTGTTGGCAGGACCCCCCTCCTCACTCTTGCCAGAGGAATATGGGGAACCCATGGCAGATCACTGAGGATGTGGTGGACAACACTCTGCAGGAGTGTGGCCACTCCTCACTCACCTATGCAGTCCAGGATCCAGCCCACCGTGCCGTCCCCTCCGCAGGCCAGGACGCGGAAATCTGGAGTGTCCCGAAAGAAGCTCAGCCTGGAGAAAGCCAGGAGAGACAGGGGGTGACGTGGGGGAAGAGGGGCTGGCAGGAGAGGGCAGAGGATTGGCCGTAGCATCTCCGTACCCCGGCGCCGGCCCACCACGGTCCAGGTTGTACACTTGGCGTGGGTTGAGCAGGTAGTGAAATTTCCGAAGGACCCTAGGAAAAGAAGGAGAGATGCTGCAGAGGGAGGTGAATCCCCATCTGGGAGAGGTGCTGGAGCAGCCCAATGGACCAGCAGCTCCCAACCCCAGGGGGATGCTCTCCCTGGGCAGGACCCCACCTACCGCTCCCCTTGCCTTCCTCCACTCTTGGGGTTCACAAGCACCAGGAGGGGGTGCGTCCCAGGCCGTGGGCTGATCTGGAGGGCAGAAAGCATGGCTGCAAATGCCTGGCCGCCGTGGGGCTTGGCATGCACCCGTGGCAGAGCTTGCCAGCAGCCCGGCATGGGAACTTACCTGCAGTCCTTGCCCATCCACCGTCATGGAGTTGAACTTGAAGCCCTGGCTGTCCTCAGGGCTGGTGCTGGCGGGGGAGTCGCTCTCTGATCTCCGGCAGTGGGACTGCCTGTCCTTTGGGGAGCAGAGGCACGGATGGGCACGCTCCCCTGAGAAGGGGAGGTGGGGTGGCTGCGGCGATGCCCTGCCGGGTCCCTGCCGCCCGGCAGCAAGGATGGTGGCACTTACCAGGACAACGGGGCAGATGTAGGAAGGCAGCAAGATGTGATCCCGCAGCGGGCCCCCATCACACTCTGGCTTCACATGGGAGGCACATTTGTTGTGGAGCTGGAGAGGGCATGATGAAAGGACATTGGGTGGGGGACACCCCTGCATCCCCTATTCACGAGCCTCTCCTCCCCCAGGGCCGGCCATGTGGGGTGTGCCACAGAGCCCACCCCGGGCCCCCCGGGCCCGTATACTCACGGTGACTTGGCACCAGACGCAGTGCAGGCCGGTGATGCCCTGGTAGCACTTGATGCTCTTATGGCACCTGTCGCACTTGACAGGGGAATTGCCCTCGATCCAGGTGTGCTGCATCACCTGCAAGGCACAGTGTGGGGGGCACTGCGGGTGCAGCACCCACCGACCCTCCAGCATCTCCTCTCCGCTAAGGGCTGCCACTGTGATTTCGGAGAGTGGCTTACTGTGCAGGGATGCTGACTGATACAAACCAGCCCCCTGCATGGCTGCCTTCCCTCCTCGCTGCTCCATACGGCACAGCAGGGACACCCATCCCCCACCCGGAGCCATGGCAAACCTCGGGGCGTAGGGACGGGGCCTGCCCTGCCAGGCTCTGGGTGCTGCAATTGCCCACGAGCTACTGCCCAGGACCCAAAAGACAAATTGCAGGGGAAAAAGCCATGGGGGACCAGGGCAGGAGACTGAGGGCCAGCTGCTGCCAGTGGTGCTGCCTCTGAGAGGGCTTCATGGGAGACCCACCAGCTCAGAAACGCACTGGCTGCCTACTCACGCTCGCATTTCTCTTGGATTTCACGTAGGTGCTGATGCAGGAGGCAATATCTTTGGACACACACCTCTCATGGACGGTGTATTTGCAGACTGGTGGGAGAGAAGGTGGTGAACATCACTCCCCGGTACAGGCACTGCCCCCTCTCTGCTCCCCCTGCAGCACCCAGAGGGCTCAGCACCGATGGGGACCAGTCGCCTCTCCCTGGGGCACTGGGATGGGGCAGGAGCCACCGGCCCGGGGGTGCGACAGTCCGACAGTCCAGCATGTGTCCATGACTCACAGGAGCAGCAGAGGCCCTGCTTGCGGACCCCCAGCAGCATGGTGCGGCAGAAGTTGCAGTAGGCGGGTTTCTTGAAGTGCTTCAGCCTCCAGGCATGCTGCCCATCGTCCTTCACGTTCTGCAGGGCAGGAGAGGGGAGGACGAGGGGGGTCACTCCCCCACTGCTGGGGGTCCCAGCCCACTCAGCCCACCACTTTTATCAGCTCTTTGTCCCATAGAAGCCCCCACTGTGTATGTGGGAGTTTGCTCCCAGCAGGACTGTGAGTTCTCCTGCTCCCCTTCTCCCTGGTGTTTCCCTGAATACCACTGCTGCTGTACCCCCTACTCCCTGGGCATGTCCGGCTCCTGGCACTCCTGGCACCAAGCTCCAGCTCCCCGTGGCTTCTTGGCACAGCTGCGCTGCAGGGATGCTCTGCTGGTGGCAGACGGGAAGGTGATTCCAGATCTGGGGCCAGGCCACCGCCACCATGGGGTGGCCAAAGCAGGCCTCTAACATCTGAGACCAGGCACAAATGCTTTGCAGGAGCCACTTGAAAACGCCAGAAAGCCTGCCACACCACCTCTCCATGGGAAGCAAACACCAAAATGGGCACCAGGAAGCAAAACCCCAGATTTTCCCTGCAAAGTATCAGCCAATGGCCAGGGATGCATCTCCATGAAATAAAGCCAAAAAAGGATGAGAAAACAACACAGGCAAATAAGGGGAGGGTCCCAAACCACCCCACCTCTGCTCTTTGAAGCTCATCCCAGGAGAGGAGCTGGCATTTTAGGTGCTCATCGTATTTTTTGATTAAATATTAATCAGAGTGTGGTACGATAGCAAGGAGCAAGCCCAGTCAGCTTGGGCACAGCAGCTGGCAATGACTGTAGCTCAAAACTGAGCTTGTGAAGCTTTGGGGGGTGAAGACTGGTCAGCAGAGGCAGGGCAGGGGTGTCTGGAGGGGCTGGGAGCCCAGGGGCCAGTGTGGGGCTGTGCAGCGCCAGATGGGTGCACAGCTGGGGGGAGGGTGCCCTCCCACGGCCCCTGTATGCCCTCCATCACCACCCTCCACTCCTGCTGCCGCGGGCCCTGGGCTTTCCTCCCAGGGTGGCTGGATGCAGCCAAAACATGGGCACTCACCGTCTCCATTCCCAGGAGAACCAGCAAGGGGATGGTGGTCATGCCGCCCCGGATCCACTCCTCCAGTGTCACAGTCCCATCGTGGTCGTAGTCGATCTCCTCCATCATTGCCTTCAAGATCTGGAGAAGAGAGGAGACACAGTGACATGGCGATGCCACCCCCGCAAACCCCAGCTGCTGGCTCCGTCCAAGAGCCCCTGTGGCCCCCCCAGCTGCCCCCAGCACTCACCGGCTTCAGCTCCGTGGAGTCCCACTCCAGGTACTCGGCCACGTGCACCATCTGGTTAATGATACGATCCAGCTCCTGAGCACAGAAAGACAACGATCCCCAGTGCTTAGGGACAGCTTCAGGCACAAGCGGCATGTCCAGCCTCCAGCCCCCAAACTGGGGATGTACCAGGTCTGTGTCCCAGTATGCCCATGGCTGCCCTGGGCCCCCGCCTGCACAGGGGGCCAGCGACACCCCACTTCTTGGGGGGTGCTGGGAGCTGCTTTCTCCTCTGAAAATCTGCCAGAAAATCTGCAGTGCATTTTCCCTTGGAAAAACTGCTCTGATAAAAGAGATTTTTCTTTGCAATGGGTTTCAAGCAAAATACCCAAAGGACAAAGAAAAAACATCCCGGGGGAGAGGGTTGTGCACGATTTTTTCCTTTTCTGAAACACTGTGACCTGATGTAGAGCTACAGTTACTGGTGGGTGGATTTTTTCTAGCTGCTGCTGGATGCTGCATAGCTGGCGTGCGTCCCCCAGCCCCATGGTCCAGCCCCACAGCAAATGCTGCTGCCTTCCTCCTCCCTTCCCATATTCCTGGCTAGCTGGGATCACTTTGCCAGGGGAGTGGGCACCCTGATGGGGGCCTGTGTGTGTCCGGCCCCAGCTTTCTCTCCCAAGAGAAGGCTTACCGAGCTGTCCAGGAGGCCGTTTCCATCAGTATCATAGAGGCGAAACATAACTGGAGGGAGAAGAGAAGCCAGCTGCCAGTTAGAGCCCAGCACCGGGGCAGGTCGGGCAGCCTGCGTCCAGTACCGGGGCGGCGGGGGCTGTGGGATGGCAGCAGCGCTGTGCTGGCTCAGCCTGGGCAAGCTGTGACCCCAGCCCACACCGGGCTGCGGGGTGTCAGAGCAAAGCCATGGCCCCCCTGGCCGCCAGACCCAGGTACCGGCCGGCAGGAGCAGAGGGATGGCGCTGAGCATTTTTCCCAAGTGGTTTTAATGTTTCAGCATTAAAAAGTGAGCAGGAGCATCCAGCCCCACACCCCTCCTCGGGTGAAGCCCCCAGGCAACACCTCCAGCCACCGGTCCATCCCCCTGCCCCAGTCCCTGGCCCCAGGGTCCCACTTACACTCCAGCTTGTCCTCTGCCCGTCCCCTCTCCAGCAGGGACAGGTAGCAGACAATGTCCTTCAGGTGGACCACCTGGGCCAGGGGGATGGGGGGCAGTGGCGGGGTGGCTTTCAGGGAGCTGTGGCTCTTCCGCAGGCTGAAAGGTAACCTCTTCTCCACACTCCTTGTGCCTGTGAGGGATGAAGCCCATGCACAGGGCTGGCCATTTGGAACAGGAGCCGTCCCCAGCTGGGGCAGGGGGCTGGCAGCATGTGAACTCTGGGGCACGGACCCACTCAGCACGAGGTGTGTGCCATGGCAGGAGCAGGGCTGGGCACCCAAGGGGACACAGGGCTGGGTGCCGTGGCAGGAGCAGGGCTGGGCACTGCCAGTCAGTTTCCCGGGGCACAGACTCCTGCATCTCCGGCACTGTGGGTGGGATGAGTGGTGGGAGCCCGCAGGGATGTGCCCTGTTGGGGACAAACGCCCACCCAGAGGAGTGAGAAGCTCGGCAGGCAGCAGGGCAGGTTGCTGGGGTGCCGGGGCAGCCCACGCTCACAGCCGCCCACGATGGCAGCCTTCGGCAGATGGCTGCTCCTGGCAGAGGGGCCCTTCGCAGTGCTCCCCTCGTCGGTGGCTGGCAGGAGCTGGGCCAGAGGCAGCAGTGACTCACTGCTCCAGTCCCCCCTCGCTGGGAGCTGCTGCCAGGTAATTAAGACATTGACTGGTGGGGGCTCTGCAGGATGGGATTGGCAGCTTAAGTTTGCAAAGCAAAGGTGTCAAGACACCAGGGACCTGCTGAGTTTGGAAGGTCACCGCCACCGCCCCAGGGACCTGACCAGCTGCACTGCCAGGAAACTGGGCAGCTTCAGCAAAGGGGAGGGCTTGTCACAGCCCGTGTCCCTGTGGAGCCCCAGCCAAGCTCACCTGGCGACTGAGGGCCGAGCAGGGACCCAGAGATCTTTGAAGAGCCTGAGGAGTTGTGAGCAGAAGGGGTGCCGGTGGTGGACTTCTGGGAGGATGACCTGGACCAGCTGGGGGAAGCGTTGGGGATCGATGCAGGGGTGAGGGATGCTGGCTGCAGCTCAGCTGCATTGCTGTGGCAGCTCTTGGGCTCAGGAGTGTGTCGTCCCAGGGCACTTAGAAGTGTTTTCCCATTGATCCCTGCAAAGCAGACATAAGCCCGTGGGCAGTGTGACGCCACGATGCCTGTACCCGGCAAGCCCCTTCCTCCAAGAAGCCCCTCTGGGTGCAGGTCACTCGCCCTGGGTCTTCCTTGCTATCCCCAAAGCAGGGTGGCATCTCAGCCCCAGGACTCTCTGAGGGGCACCGTGGGCCGCCCACACCATCCTGCCTGGCCAGACGGCTCCCAGCAGCGCTCCTGCCCCTGGGTGCTGGCCGCCAGGCTGCTCGGGACCAGGCAGGGAGGATGTGGTCCCCAAGCAGCAGCCAGAGCCGCTCAGGAGCCCAGCAGGCAGCTGAGCAGCTGGGAAGGGCTCTCCCTTCTCCTCTGCAGTTTATGGTCCTTTCAGCAGATGTCTCCACACGCTGCGAATCCAGCCGGGCAGGGGCCCAGGGAGGCAGAAGCTGGGTGCCTGGCACACGTCCCCTGCTCCGGGTGTAGCTGCGCGCTTGGTGGCTGTCAGCATCGGTACTGGTGACAGGGGCACAGGCCACCTCAGTCTGGATGGAGATGCCAGCATCGAGTGACTTGGGCTCTGACCGCGCGGAGGAAAGGAGGGATCGGTCAGTGCCACGGTGCCCTGTGGGTCCCCGCTCAGGGAAAGCCCTCCCCTCCCTGGCGCAGCGCAGGGCCCCTGGGAGCCTATCCATCGGATAGGACAGAGCCCTGACGCCACCGCTGCAGGTGCCACCCCACAACCTCCATCCCCATGGGGCTGGTGTGGGAGCAAGCCCAGCATGCCACAGTGTGCCCATCTGGGTGGCAGGGGCAGGGCTGGCTCACCGAGGGTGCTGAGCTGCGAGACACCGGGGCTCTGGCGCTGAGTCTCGGGGGAGGCTTGGCATATCTTACGCCTGAAGGAGGTGAAGAGGTGTTGGCAAAGCTCCTCAGGTACATCCACCTCCAGGTAGGTCTTCATGAAGAGGCAAAAGCCCTCATAGTCAATGGGCTGGGGAGAGGATAGAGGAGGAGGATGGAGGTGCCACAGGGGTGCAGAACTGCAGGCAGTGGGGTGGGTCCTGTGCCCTGGACCCCCCCCACCAGCTACATCAGCTGCAGAGCCCTCCCCAAAACCACCGGCTTCCCAAATCCCAGTGGGTGCCTGAAGGGAGTCAGAGGCAGCAAGGTCATAAATCCCCAGTGCCAGCTGGCTGCCAGGGACCAGCACGGCTGAGCCAGGCCAGCGGTGCTGGGAGCAGGGACAGGAGTCATGGGCAGCTGGGGTAGGAGCTGGGGGGGCTGCAGGGAGGGGCGCAGCCATACTGGGACGGTGCTTGCTGGCAGCGGAGCAGCAGCTGGCCCACCTGCCCAGGGGTCTGCGGACCCCCGTACGGTGGGCAGCTCACTGGAGGGGCAGCAGGCTCTGACAGAGCCAGAGGCTCAGCTCGCAGAAGAAAATTGAGGAACTAAATACAGACTTTCTGCCACAGCCAAAGGAGGCTAGGGCTGCTGGAGGCAGGGGGCTGTAATGAGCTGTGCTCTGAAAGCCTCCTGCTCCCCAGGGGTGGAGCACAGAGCAGCGGGACCCTCCAGCCCACCCTCAGCCCCCGAGGGCTATCATCCTCCTGAGGTCTCCTCGCCTTCTCCTTCCCCACTGGCCTTCCCCATCGCATCGGGATGTTGCCTTCTGGGTGGCTTTAGTGGCGCCAGCTGCAGCAAGGGTCCCGCAGTGCCCTTGAATAGCAGGGTAGTTTTGCTGCCCCTCCTCACCATGTTCAGCCCACTGATTTTTCCTGTTTCGCCTCATTTCTAGTAATTATGGTCCCTGTGAAAGGCTCTGTCCTACTGGCACACTAATAGGTCTCTCTGAAAGGACCACTTGGAAAAAATAAGCCTTCCCCTGGCAAGAGCGGGAAGGCACAGGGCCTTCTCCCGTCCCCACGCTGGCAACAGCAAAATTGTCTGCTTTTGGAGGAAGAGAGAGTAAATCCCTCCTGGCTTCTGCCTGGCAAGGATATGCCCCAAAATGCTCAGAGTAAGGCAGCCTGCAGCCAGCCCCGATGGCAGCGTGGCCGTGGGGTGCTGGCAGCATCGGTGGGATGGGGTGGGATGGCTGTGCGGCCAGCCTGGCCCCCGGGGCGGCCAAGGGGATGCGGCTGGGCTTCCCACACAGGGGGAGCATCTTTCCCAGTCCTGGGAGCAGGACTGCGGGGAGAGGCAGGGGGGCAGACAGAGCAGACCTGTCTTCTCCCAGCCGCTCTTAGCTGGGGGAGCTGGGCTGGGGGAGCTGGCGGGGGGGCCAGCAGCGTGGGGGGAGGCTGGAGGGTACAGGGCCATACCTGTTCAGGGTTGTACCTCGAGAGGACGCCGTCCCCGTGGAACTCCTCCAGGACGTCCTTGAGCTTCTTGGTGGAGTCTAGGGAGACAAAGGCATCTCGCTGAGCATGGTGCTGGCGAGCCCCCTTCGCCATTAGACCACCAGCAGGATGGTAGAGACAAGTTTATCTGCTAGATATACAATTTCTGGTTCATTCCATGCCTGAGAAGGGGCCATCCACGCCCTGCTTTCCCCCACACCCTAGAGGGTAGGGCACATATGTAAAGCTGGCCACCAGGGATAGGCTCTCTTCCTCCTACCTGTATGAAAATAAATGCAGACCCAGAGGGAAGCCGAGGTGCTGGGCAAGGAAAGCCCAGCCTGCTCCCCAGTCCCAGCTGCTCCAGGGGCGATGCTGGGCACAGAGCTTGGCCGTGCCTGCCCCGGCCCCTCTGCACAGGCTTGGGGTGGCTGCCCCCACACTTAGAGCTGGTGCCTGCTGGCAATTACTTGGCAGCCCGAGCCATCCCCGGAGCCTGCCCTGGGCTGCCCATTGATATCTCCAGGAGGTGCCAGGAGGGACAAAGAATGGTATTGCTCTGTGCAAACTTTCACACAAACAGTAAATGGCCTGTGAGTTTCCCTGGCTGGGTGTCCTCTGGGCCGGAGGGACATCAGTCCTTCCAAAATTGAGAAATAAGGGAAAAATGGAAAACAAGATCAAAGGGAGGTAACGTTAAGCCCTAACCTTCAGACACATACCTATGGGCATGCCCATTTAAAAAGCTCTCAGACACGTCAGCCCTGTTAATTACCATGAAATCCTCTCCCCGAGTCAGGGATTGTGCTGGCTCCTGCTCCCCCCAGCCCTCCACGGGGGATGGAGCTCGGTGCGGGACCACAACTGTCTGTGGTGCCTCAGGCAGGTCTGGGGCTGGCAGAGCACAAGCAGGGGCCAGTGTGCACTAGAGGAGGGGGCTCCTGGCCCATACTGGGATCTGTGGGAGGATCCCCAGGCCAGTGCCAGGCCACCCTCCCGGGGAGGAGGGCAGCTGACCACACTGTAGCCTTGCTCGCTACACTTTGATCAACGAAATGAAGATGCTGTATGGGTTCTGTGCTTAGCATTACAGATGGCGTTTTATGGTCTGTGATTTAAGAAAGCGTTCTCTGGAAAGGCAGGACGAGAGACAGACAGCGACGCTGCACACACACGTCTGCCCACAGCCCTGCCTGCCCCTGCCTGGGATGTCTGGCAGGTGGGCAGGGGGCTGGGGGCTGCTTGCACTGGGCTCTTTGGATTGGGAGACTGTGCCTTCCCGTGCTGTCAGCCTTGACCCGATTTGCCTCATCCCTACGACGCACAGCAGCCCTGAGGACAGCCCTGGGGGGCTCATGGGTTCCCCTTTGCCTCCCAGTTCTATCCCGCACAGCCACAGGAGCCTGCTGACCCTGGAGCCGTGCCACCCCTGCAAAGCAATGCCCCTGAGATTTTACACCTGTTCTCCCTTCATCCCACAGTTCCAGCTGGGCTTTCCTGTCCATCCTGCCCTGCTGTCAGCACCTCCCCAGGCTGCACACGCTGCAATGAGCACATCTGCACACCAGCTCTCCAGCAGGCAGGACCTTAAGGACCTTGTTTCGGACCCCTGGGCTTTGCCCAGGCACCCTCCCCAGCTGCTTGCAGCCCCAGGATCCCACAGCACCACTGCCAACACGCTCTCCTCAGCAGGAGCCACAGGAGAGAGTTGCTCTGCAAAAGCACTAAGCAAAATTACCGCAGAGGGCTGGCAACCCAAGGCGGGCTGTGGAGCAGCTCCGCATGTTTAGGAAAAGCCAGTCTGCTTTCCTCGTTGGCATTTCACTTCACTAACGAACGTGGGAGCAGCCGCCTTCAGAGGGACTGAGCCGCGCTCACGTGTGCGTTCCCCAAAGCAGGAGAGCTTCTGCTCAGCTAAATCCTCCCAGGCATGCGCTGCTCTGCTGTGCCCCACCAGCCGACGCTGGGGGTCAGGGATCTTCCCAGCCTCTGCATCCAAAATCTAAGAAGTCATCTACTCCTCCAGGAGGATGCCAAGGACCTGTAGGACATCACTCCAGCACAGACCAACAGGACTTTTAAACCCCCTGTCCCTATGCCAGGGGGATGCGCAGAGTACTCACAGTCTGTGTACTGCTGGAGCTGGGCGAACTCAGCAGGGCTGAGCGAGATCCACCCGCCATCGCTCATCTTCGTGTGGCAGAGCCCACTCGGTGGGGCCACGAGCCGCTGCACCCACCGTGCCGGGCTCGGTGCCACAGGTCCGGGCCGGCTGCTTGGTCACATTGTCCCCGCAGGGGGCATGGGGAGCTCTCGGCTGGCTGGCATCATCCTGCTGAGCCCGTGGGCAGCACACCCCGGAGCCTCAGAGCACCGTCAGCACCTTCCTCCCTGCAGCGGGGAGAGAAAGAGGAGGGGGTCAGCAGTGCCCTGCGCAGGGCAGGCAGAGGCTGGCTCCTGCCCGCACAGGCTGCCCGCTGCGCTCCCCCGGGGCAGAGCTGCCTGCGGCAGGGGTGCTCGGTGGGGCTGTAGCAGAGGGTACGTGAGCTGGGACATTAATGGGGTGCAAGGGTGCTTTCCCAGCTGCGGAGGGCCCCTGCCGCGGATGTGGGGGACCCCTGCTCCAGGTGCCCTCCAGGAATGGAGAAGGGAGCGGTGGGCTACAGCGTGGGGCTGGCAGAAAGGCGGGCGAGTGCAAGGAGGGACACGGGGCACCTCGGTACATGGCTGTCCCTGGGGGAGCCCCTCTGCCATGGAGCCCAGTGCAGTGCCACCCACAGTGGCCACAGCTCCCAGCAGCCAGAGGAAGCATCTCAACAGAGGCAAGGCAAACGCCATGGGCAGGGGAAGGAGCTTGTCGCCTTATTTACCCCCAGCATTTTCCAGGGGAACCCAGCATGGTAGGAGCAGAAAGAAGGACACAATTAATTAGAGAAGACAGTGCCTGGAGGCAGGGGATCAGAACAAGTGGAAAATCTCAGCTCATGCCTCCATCTCCGAAGCTGGCAGTGACCTTTAGCTGGCTCTGCTGCCGAGAACCATTGTAAATGAAAATCTACGTTCAAAATTGGGTGAGAGGGAAAAGCCTGCACCACAGAAGAAGCGTCAGAGGGCCCCCAACCAAGTGGCCCTCTCCAACCCATCCATTTGCAGACTTCAAAGCTTATTAGCTTTTCCATTTAACCAGATCAGTCACAGGGAAAGGGCAGCATCCTGAGGAGGTGGTTGTTCTTCAAGGAGGAGAGGAGAACAATTTGATCTCGATTTGAGGGCTGTCCCCCTGCTAAATGTTGGCTCCTGGTTTCCACCAGCCTGACAATAAAGTGGAGCAAGGGCGAGCTGGGAAAGGCCACACGACTTAGGGTGATGCTTGGGGAGCACCCGCACCCCCCAAAAGGCTGGCTGGGCTGCCCACTGCACCTTTTCATTCACAGGCAAATGTATTTGATTAAGGTGAGTGAGTCATTTTGGGGAGCTGCCAGGTCCCACGTGCCACACCAACCCCAGCTGGCGATCCTAGGGACATTCACATATGGGGCACGCTGGGGGCAGGCACTTAACCTCAGGATTTCCCCCCGCAGCAGTCCCTGGGACAGACCTTCACCCCAGCCACACAGGGCAGCCCCAGTGTCAGGAAGGAGACATGACCACCTTCACGAGGCTTTTGGGATGCGATCAGGGCAGCACTGCTGCTTGGTCTCCAGCAAAACTGACTTTCTTTGCTCACGTTATTTTGGCTTTAACTCCAGCCACTGCAAGTAGTCCAGGGTGAGACACGGCCCAAGGGCAAAGCCCCGTGTTGGCGGGGAGGGGAGTGCTACAGACCTCCCCTTGGAGCTACGGGGAAGACTGTGACCCCTGAGGGAGCAGCACAGGGCTGAGCACCCACCCAGATGGCTTCTGGGGCAGGGGTGCCAGCCACGGGGAGCGACTGCACATCTGGAGAGAAGCCCACCAAACCCCGGGCACATGTTTGCTGGAGCTAAATGACACAGCTGTGCTTAGCCCTGCCCAGCCCTTTCCTCCCAAGAGCAGTGGGACCTGCAGCTCCAAACACCCTGATTCACCGCCGGGAGCTGCTCCAGCCCTGTGCCTTGCAGGCCTGGCTGGTGGGCAAGGGGATTTGCTTCATGGCAAATTCTGTTGGGTATGAAGCCATGCCCTGCCGGGATGCTGCTGCCCAAGGATGTTCTCAGAGAGCTGGGCAGATGATGCTGCCTAGAAAAGCTCCTGCCTCTCTTGCCCAGGGCTCTCCCTTCCCTCTGCTAGCAGGAGACGGTCCCGGGGGACACAGTTGCTGGGGCTCTTGTCCTTGACAAGCCCACCCCATGACCTGGGGCTTCTTGGCTGCAGCACAACATGGCCCCAAGGCTACCAGGAGCACAGTGAGGGCTGAGCTGGCAGGGACTTGGGGACCCCCCCGAGATGCTTCTGCTTCTCCTGCCCAGGGCAGCAGGGGCACAGCTGCCACAGGGCTGTGGGGGATGATGCCATGTGCCCACACCGCTCTGCCCTTAGGACACTCGTGTGGGGCAACATGCGATTCTGAGGGAAATGTCACCTCCCCACACTCGCCAGGGCCCTGCCCACCCCCTGGCAGCTAGCCTCCAACCTGCAGCTGTTCTAGCTCGTCCCAGCAGCTCTTTGTCCCCATGCCACCAACTGGGGACAGGCTGGACACAACAGTTTTAGGGCTAGGAAAAAAAACACCCAACCTCTTCCCACACTGTCGTCGGTTTTCTGGGGATGTTCATCTCAGTGAAAGCACAAGCAGGAATATGGTGTTTGCACCTTTCCAGGGTGAAGGGTTTGTCCGAAGGTATCTCTGAGGCTGGTCCAAAAGAACTCAGCCTGCAAGAGACCCTCCAGGAGTGCATGCAGGCTTTCTGTTTTCTGGCAAACAAGCTGTTTGGTTTGACCAGAACCCATTTTTTTATCCAAAATTATACAAGGAGAGGCTGAGAGAGCAGAGCTAGCTCAGCCTGCAAAAGAAAAGGCGAAGGGGGGAACCTGGCTGGTTCCAGATGCTTGAAGGAGTTTGGGTGCACTGAGTCCTCCCGCGATGGATGGCAGGAAAAACATCCCTTGCTTCTTTTAACAGTGGGTTACAGGGTGGCATGAAGCAATGGAAGGAAAGCAAAGTGGAGCTAATTGGGCTATCCCAAGGGGCTTTCCCCCAGCAATTGCTGGAATAACAAATGCCACTTCTGGCATGTCAGCCTTGGATTTCAGGAAGGGCAGGAAAAAGCCTCCTTAGGAATCCAGCTGCTGCTCGTTTGGCCGCCCTCTGAATTGTCAGTGGCAAATTATGTTCTATTAAATCAAATTTGCCTCTCTCTAAAAATAGCTCCCCTACTAGTGTTACAAATGACACTGGATTACCCTGCCTGAAAGCATTTATTGGGACACAGCCCCTCTCCCACTCCTCGCTCCATGCCTGCCAGCCGCGTGTGTGGGTTTTGCCATTCTGCCGGCACCAGTGGCACGGTGTGACTCAAGGCAGCTGAAGTGGCCGGGGGAGGATGGAGGGAGGGAGCCAGGAAGGCTCTGAGCACCTCCCAAACCCTCCCGGGGGATTAGCTGGTGCTGGAGCCCTCAGGAAGCCCTTGCACAGAGCACCCTGCCAGCCCCAGGGCTGGGCGCAGGAGCTGGGTGAGGGGCAATGCAGGGGGCATCGCGGGGAGCATCACTGGGTGCAGGCAGAGGTGCAGCTTGGTGGGAGCCAGGGCCCAGCCATGTAGGGCCTGAAAAGCTCACGTCAACAAGGGGGATGCCAGGCTGAAGCTGGCAATGAGCCAGTCCCCGCCAGTGAGCGGGGCCCATGCAGGCAGCCTAAGCCGTGGGCAGCCAGTATGTATTGGTATCCATGAGAAAGGGCTGCACACAGGCAACCCCAGTGTCTGGGGCTGGGGGCTCCTGGCAGCAGCGATGGGAGGGCAGAGGAGCTGTTTTTCCAGCCAGTCACCCCTGCCCACGAGCCTCCTCGCCAGCCCCTGGCCACCCAGTGCTGCCGAGGACGGAGGACTCGGCTCCTGGGCTGCTCCCTTGGTACACAGCACAGCGCCACGGGGCTCACGATAGGTTTGGGAGGGCTTGTTCCACTGGCACCCACCTGCCCTCTCCAGAACCAGAGCTAGTGATGGAGACCTAATTCTGTCCAAGCTGAGGCAGAGCAACCGTGGGCAGCAGGACAGCAGCCTCCAGGTGCCGGCAGAAGAGCACTGGCAGAGCCTTCAGCCGCCTCCGCGGGGGCAGGCAGATGGGGCTGGAAGCGCTTGTCCTGCCCACAGGAGATTTCTGCTTCAGGTGCGTTGGCTCCTTGAGCTTCAGGAGACCACACGAGGAGGGAAAGCTCCCGCTGTGCATACACACGCTTGCACGTGTGGAGGCTGTAGCTTTCCAACAGCAGCAGGGCACGGCACGGCCTGAAGCTGGGCTATTCCCTGCATCCCTGGCTGGGCTGGCTGAAAACCACAGGCACTCACAGCATCTTCTCCCGAGGCAGAAGCTCGGTGGGTCCCTGCAGGAATGGCATTTTTCCAGCCCATCTTTTGGAAAGATCAGCCTATTTTTGTGTTGGACTGGGGAGAGGCCCCTGAGGCGGTGTGTGGAGTGTAAATCCCTCCTGTCCCAGTGCAGCAAACAAACCCCAACCAAGTCACGCTCAAACTATTTTCTGCAGTGACAGGATAACACACTTCTCTGCATTTTGTCAGCCTGAGAGGACACTCGGGATCCGCTTTTTCCATACTCCCTGCCTGTTGCTCTCTACACATTCCCTCAGCCCTTTGCCCACCCACACAGGGACAGGCACGCTGTCCAGGTACCCTGCATCAGCTTTGCTTTGGGTGCTGAGCACCCTCACGTTCTGTCAGGGGTGCCCAGAGCACCCGGGAGGGCAGCTGCCTGTAAGCCCACAGCCACCAGCTCCGAGCACCTCTGGTGGGAGAGGGGGTGCTCCTTCCCACCTGGGGTAGCTGCCCTTCAGTGCGCTGTGCCAGCTGCCTGCTCCCCTGCCTTCGGCACCGGTCCAGCAAACACAGAGGCAGTTCTTGGTGCACAACCCCAAAACTGCATGTGCACACATCTGCCCGGAGCACCTTGCTGGGCCTCCGCACCCGCTCCTGGCTGCAGGACATCCTTCCCCAGCAGCTTTAAAGCAAGTGAGCAGCGTTTCGGTAAGAGATGCTCCCCTCTCCCCAACCACTGTGTTAGAGAACTGGCAAAGCCAGGCAGAAGAGTCTTCTGCCGTCACTTTGACCAGGTCTTGTGTGGTGGGTGCTTGCTCCCACGCTGTCGGGCAGCGACTGAGGAAGAGGAGGGTGACTGTGGCTGGCCCTCTGGCCCCAGGGCCGGGCTGCAGATGTACAGACTCCCAACCAGGAGCTGGGCCACATGGGGACAACGAGGACCCAGCACAGCTCCCCCCCCCCCCATCAGCCTGCCAGGGCCAAGACAGCTCAGCTCACACCCTAGGGACACCAAAGACTTCCTGACTTACTACTGTTGCCTTTTTAGAGAATAATTTTGCTGGCTGAGTTCGGAACGGACTGTCTCCAAGCAGGATGCCTTTTGAGCGAGACCCATCCCCTCTCCAGTTCCCCTGCAGGTCCCAGCCAGACCAGAGCTCGTCCCATGGACAAGCCCCTTCCCATGCCAGATGGGGAGGCTGGGATCCTCCCCGGGATCCTCCCGGCTCCATCACCTCACACCAACAAACCCAGGGCTTCCTGCTGCGGCCCGGGGCAGCCCTGGCTCTGTCGCTGCAGGAACCCCGTGGCAGCGAGTCCCACGGGTGAACTGAACCTCGCGTGGGACGAAGCTGCTTTGCGGTGGCTTTGCAATACGCTCTGCTCCCCTGCCGCCCCCCAGCACACCCTGGAGAACAAGCTGCAGGCAGCCTCCCCCGGCGGGCCAGGGTGGTGAACCCCGCCTCGGCGCCCTGTCGGACCCCAGACCCGCGACCCCCCGCAGCCAACGGCCCCGGCAGCTCCCTCCCCCCGGGGGCACCGAGGAGCTTTCCCAGCCTGGCCATGCGGCGCGGCTGCCCGGGCAGCCCCTGCCCACCCGAAGGGCGTGCGGTTCTACAGCAGAGACCGACACACGCTGAGACCGACACACGCTGAGACACCAGTGGTGACCGCGTAGCCTCCCCGGGCTGCCTTACCGGCTCGGTGGCAGCCATCTTCTCCGCCCTGGGGGACAAGGGGATGCTGCCCCGTCCTTCCCGACCCTTAGGGCGGCTTTTCCCGAGGACCGAGCTCCCCGCCCGGGCTCCCGCAGCCCCCGGCTCTCGCCGCTGCCCCGCTCCGCACCCCCAGGCCCCGGCCCGGCGGCGGCCCGGCCGCGGGGGCTCCGAAGGCACCGGCCCGGGGCGGGGGCGGGGGGACGCCGCCGGGGCGGGAGGTGGCGGCTGGGCGAGCGGCGGTCCCGCGCGGGTCGGGGCGTTTGCCCACGGCTGGAAAGGGCGAGCCCACGGCGGGTCCCCGGCCCCCCCCTCCCCCTCTCGCTCGCCGCAGCCCCGCGTCCCCCCGCCGCTGCCCCCTTACTTGGCGGCGGCAGCGCGGTGCCATCGGCGGCGGGACGGCGGGGCCGGGCAGGTGGCTCCCGCGGCTCCGGGGCTGCCGACGGCCGGCCTAGCTGGGCAGTCCGGCGGCTCCCGCTCTCTCGGCGGGGCGAAAGGATGCGAACGGGCCCGGCCCGCTCCGCTCCGCTCCGCCCCGGCCCGCCCCGCCCGCCTCCGCCGGCACCGGCGGGCAGCCGAGGGGGGAGGGGCTGGAGGGAAGAGCCCGGCGGCCCGACCGCGCCCCCGCCCCGCCCCGCCCCGCCCCGCCCCGCCCCGCCCCGCCCGCCCGGGCAGCGCCGTGGCGGGAGCAGCCGGGCTGCGGGGCACCGCGAGCCGCCCTCCCGCGATAAAACTCATTTATTATGAATTCCCACACACCCTCCCCCACAGCGGCAGGACTTCCCCCACCGGTCCCGCACCCTGCTCCGCAGCCCCGCCGCTCCCCGTCCCCATCCCCCGTCCCTGCTCCCGTCCCCATCCCTATCCCCGCCCCCATCCCCGTCCCCATCCCTGCCCGCTCTCCTCCCTGGGGCTTTGCACCCCCACCCCACCCCGCACCTCGGTCTCTCCTGCTCCTGAGCGGTTTCACCCGTGGCAGAGGTTGCTCTTTCCTAAGGAACGGAACAAACCACCAAAAACAAACAAACAAAAAAATGCCAAAACAGATAAAAAGCATTTTTATTTTCTTTCCATGACGCGTACGCCTGCCTGCTCGGGGTTGACACTATTTCAGGCATGTCTATTATTTATGTTTCACTATATTTATATTAATTAGAGACGCCATCAATGTACGTAGTTCTCCAACTTCAAAAAAAGCAGAAGGGGACTGACAGCCGAGACTGAACTTTCTGGAGAGGAACAGGCAGAGGGGAGCAGAACACACAACTACGGCTGCACTCTGCATGCCTGTCCCATGTGCCATTCCTGCTCTGTGCCTGGGATCTCTCCAGTCTCAGCCCCATTTTCCATCCCTCCTGGCTGGGACCCCAGAGACATGGGTCAGGGCTGCTGGCTGGGATGCTAAGGATGGTGAAGTCCCCAGAGTCATGCCAGTTTTAGGGGACATGGTGGCACTCATGTCATCTGTGCCCAGGCCAGAGGTGCATCCCTTCAAAGCACCCACAGCCCCTGGTGATGGGCTGTGGCAGAGCAGAGAGCGGTCTCTGCCTGCGGAGCTGTGAAAAGGGGGCCCTGAGCTCGCCTGCTCCCACCCACACCGACCGTCTCCCCTGGGAGTTGTAACCCGTGCCAAAGCGTGTAACCTCTCCTCTTCCCTGAGACAAGCACCCCAGCCCTGTCCTCCTCCTGTCCGATGGCTCCGAGTCACCTCCCCTCCACCCCAGGGAGGTCATTCCGCCGGGAGGTGGCAGGTTGCCAAACACCGTGGGTGAGAGGAGGAGGAGGATGGGGAAGGCTCCTGACTGGACAGCCACTATTGCCTTCGCTCAGGGTACCAGGGCACATCGGCTCCAGGCTGGGCAGGCAGAGACCTTTTCAGAGCCGATGAAGTACCTCCTGCAAAGGCTCAGATGGCAGATACAGAGCCCTCTTCCCAGAAAAAACTTTGCACCAGACGAAACATTTCCCAACTCAGGACTGACCCCGGCCCTTGCCATGCTCGCAGTTTTGCCAGCTGTTGGAAGTGGCCCTGCATGAGTGGTGCATGAACATTTTTTTCAGGCATGGAGTCCAGCTCGACCATCAAAAGCCGGCAGCCCAGCTGAGGTGCTGTACCCCCCCACCCTGCATTGTGTTTGCTAATGCTCTGCCCATCCAGATAAGAGTTTCATTCTTTCCTCACATCCAAGTAGGTATTCCTTCCAGGGATTAATTAGTAAATTAAAATTGTAGAAAGACAAAATTATTATGATGAGGCACAAGCCCTGGTGATGATGTCTCCCTCTTGCAGACCCACATGCTGTGTCCCATCACATTCCCACCTCCCCTGAAGGGCTGTGGGAAGCAAATGCATTCCCTTAGTGGGAAAGACATTGGGGTCAGGGCTTGGATGGATGAGAGCTACTTACGGGTGCCTTAAACACCAATCTCTGCATCTGAAAGCCCTGACCATGTGGTCCACAGTGCTCTGCATCTGCAGGAGGAGGGTGGTCCCTTTGCTGGGGTGGCAGTGATGGTGGTTCAGGGGTGCTGGCAGCAGCTGGGAAGTCCCTGCGTGCTGCCTCTGTGCACACTGAAAGAGGAAAATCCCAGTCTGGAGCAGTGGGAAGATCCATGTGCCAATGTGGGGATGCTGCCCTGTTTTATAACCTCTCCCCAGTGGGGATTTGTGACTTGCACCTAGTCCTCACCAGTTTACCAGTACTCTCCCCGCTGTGCTGATAGCTCCCTGCCATGAATCAGTGATGACCCCACCACCCACCATGGCTGCCCGTGCCTCCTCTGCAAGGTGCTCCTGCCAAGCCCTGCGCCTCGAGGCCGGGGCTGGCCGAGCCTTGCTCTCCAGATTAATGCAAGCAATGTGCTGAAAGCTGGATTGATTAGAGCTGCAGCCCGTTTTCTAACCCCATCCAAAAAAGCCATCACATTTTGCCTGGCAAAAATTGTCCTTCTTAAACCTGAGTCACTTAGGATTCCTTGTTCAGTAATATCTTCTTTTTCGCTGGTTCCCCCTGGCAGGGCTCCAACCCCAGCAGGGGTCAGCAGGCAAAAGGGTGGGCATAGCCACAGGCAAAAACCGCAGGTCCCTGTGGCTTTGGGGGCTGAAATCCCTGCCCTGATCGCTCTGCCCAGCACCCGTGGGTCTCGAGTGCCTGGGCTTCCAAGGAGGTGGTTGCTCTGCAAAGCCATCACGGTCCAGGGTGGCCACTGATGGGCACGGGCAGAGGTGCAGGAGCGGGGCGAGCCTTATTTTGGGGCCACCCAAAGGCAAGAGGATGCTTTTCTCAGTGGGACAAGTGAAGGGGAGGCTAAAAGTGTCTGTATCACCTGGGCAGATTTGGGGGATTTTTACCAGCTCTCTTGCTTTAACTCTGGTTAATTTGTTCTTGAAATGTCATCCCAAGGCAACGCTGTTTGCTGCTAACTCAGTTGTAGTGCAGCCTCCCCTGCCTGGGCTCTGTTACATAGGGGAGAAGGAATCCCTAGCAATTATAACTCAATTATTTTACTGAATGTGTGATTACAAATGGGAGCTGCAGAACCTGTTAGGGCTCTGAGTAGTGAGCACTGCAGTTAAGATACAATTAAAACAAGCCTAGGCTCCCCCAGCCCCAGCTTTTGCTCCAAAGACAAGCAGGCTGCTCAGAAAGCCATTTGCCTGTCCTTCACCCCCCGCAGCTATGTCTCAGTGACCAGAGGAAAGATGGTAAATTTCAAAAGGAAAAAAAACCCACCCAAACCCAAACCACTTCAGCGATTTCCAGGCTGGTTTGGGGGGATTTTAACAGCTTTCATTCTGCGTGGCAGTGGTGCCCTGGGAACAGGCAGAGAGAAAGACAAGCTCCCCTGCTCCTGCCTGCAGGTGGTCACCAGCGTTATATTAAGTCGCAGTGAGCCTGGAGAGCGGCAGATTAGTCTGGAAATTAGAAAACACGGTGGGGATGGGATGTCCCCCAAGAGGGACTCAGCTGCAGAGCCAGGAGATGCTGGTGTGGCCAAATTGGCCCCTTCCCAGCTGCTGGTCATAGCTATGTGGGGTGCCCCAGAGCCTCGTGCTGGGCGCTGAGCGAGCCAAGCCCATGGCAGGGCAGGACAGCCGGCTGCTCGGCCACTTGCCCGCTTTCATTACTGTGTGTTTTCCCAAAGAACTTGGTGTCACCCCAGCAGGCTTTTCCCAGACTCTTGCTTGGGGGTGCTGCACGTTGAGGGGAAAACAACAGCATCCCTGTTGCTGGCTGCCAGCTGACTCTGTGCCTGCCTCCTGTGCCTGGAGACCAAACTGCCCGGCTCCCCACTGGACCAAGAATTTTAGGCAGGATAACTTGTTGGAGTGTGAAATAGTTCTGATTTTGTAGGCTATGGGGTTGGTGTTATCACATGGGGGAGCCCTGGCAGGCAGCAAATGAGAGCTGCAGCGATGCAGTTAGAGGGAACGCGTGCAGCAGTGCCAGCAGCAGCTCTCCAGAGCTGCACAGCTCTGGCCCGAGCCCGGCTCCTGCACAGAGCCAGCCTGGTGTCGGGGAAAGATGGTGCAAGTGAGTCAGGGATTTGGGCAGAGCAGCATTCTCCCCAGGGCTGGAGGAAGACCCCACGCTGAGATGGTGACCGGTGGCACCAAGCCTGCAAGCCACCCACTCCCTGTGAGCCCAGGAACTCAGCATGGGCTGGGGAAAACCAGGTGGCAGGGAGCTGGACAACCAAGGGCAGTGCTATGGGCCAAGCCAGAGCACCCACGGGTGCTCTGCTAAACATCAACCTTGTCCTGTTTCACCTTGAGTGACCTTGAGTCACAGAAGATGATGACCACAGTGACAATGCAACGGCTTAGAAAGGGATGGCATCATGGCATCATAGCATCATGGCATCAGAAGCTGTCAGCACAGAGCACCAGGGATGGCCATGCACACAAAATGCAGGGTGCACTGTTGCACTTGCCATCCATGTCACAACCACGTTGTTCACCAAAATTACATCTTGGCAGTGTAAATGCACAGCAAAGACACAAGGGATGCTTCAGCCCAGCCATGCAGGAGATGCTCTGCCTGTGTCTGCTAATGTTGGTGTAATATTGTTATTAAAACATGTAGAAAACTGCTGTGGACTGCCATATCTGTGCTCCCAGTGGTTATTTGAACTTGAGTAAATCGCATGGCAGAAGAAATCACACATTCAACAAAATATATGGAAAAACTGTCTTGTACAGAGGTATCAACGTATCATCTGCAGCCTCCAGTGACTGACGCTGTGGGTGACAGCTCGTTGTACATGTGGGTGCAGCTGGGTGCCTCCAGCAGCAAAATGGGGGTGAGAAGAGGAGGGCAGGTGAGGAGCATGAAGCGAATTTGGGGTGCAGGAGCCCATGCTGAGGCACAGCCCCAGCTCTGCGCCCTTGGGGCTGGCATGGGAACAGTGGGCTCCTGCCTCCCCTCAGCTCTCAGCTTAGGCTGCTGCCTTGCTTGGAGTGCATGGAGCAGAGCAGGGAAGGGAATCCAAGAGCTGTCAGATGTTGTTAGCTGTGTGACATCTCTTAATAAGGCCCATCTGGTTGGAAGGCAGTGGATCCGGCAGGATTTCTGCAGACCTGATGGTGAATGCTTTTGCCAAGGTTTTACAATCAGCATTAATAAACATGCCAGGGTGGCATTTGGCACTGTGAGCTCAAACTTCCCAGTCTGAGACTGAGAAAAACCAGAACAACAGCAAAAATCCTTGCCGCACAGCAGAGCTCCTGGGCAACTCATTCCATGTTCTGGGATGTGCAGATCCTGCACAGCCTGCAAACACCCACCCAGCAGTGGGTCACTTCTGGTGGGGCAGCTGGTTCCCATGGATGCCCCGTCTCGCTGGGAGTGCACACATGGATCCTGCATCCCTGACCAGGGGGCTGGCTGGGCTGCCCAGGTTTTCCACCAGCCTTTCATCCACAAGGAGCCACCAGACCTTTATCCAAATCTTCTCATCCTTCCTTGCTGCACCACAAGGGACACAGGTAGATGCATGGGGTGGCAACCACGGCGTGGAAACTCCTGTCCTCTGGGAAGAGGGATTGCAGGGAGACTGTGGGAATCAAACCCGTTGTGACAAACCTGTGCCTCACCTAAAGGCGATGTGTCATGCAGGCAGCGGGCACTTTTAAAGCAAGATGGCACTGTACAGAAAGTGTTTGGGAGGGAACAGCTGGACCCGTAGGTGTGTAATAGCACAGAAAAAGCCCATGTGATTTAGGGAAATGCCGCATTCGGGGATGATGAAAGGGTAGAGCTGAACTGAGCGGCTATCGATGAATCACAGAACTTCAGCAAACATGCCAGCAGGTGTTTAAACTACTCTTGGCTCAGTGCCGGCAGACGCTTGGGTGTTGCAGGAATGGGCTCTGCGCCCCATTCCCAGGCTTCTCCCACCAGAACAGGGGAAACGGCACAGGCAGAGAGGAGATCCGAACAGCGCCGTGCTCATGGGGGACCCCGCACACTGCCACCCCCGAGGCAGGAGAAGGGGCCAGCAGACGAGTGCCTTGAGCTGCAGCACCAGAGCACGTGGTCCCAGCACAGCATGCTAGCACGAGCCGAGCTTTGCCAGGACAAGCCCTGCCCTGGGGGCTGTGGAGCTTCTGGGGAAGCCGGCGGAGGCTGCTGCTGCATCGGGTTGGAAGGAGGTGGCAGATCTTCATTTGCCGCTGTTTCTTCTGCTCCTGGCTCTGCTTACCAGCCCTCCAGCCTCGGCGTGCTGCAGCGGTACTTACAGCATGGGGAAGGTGAAGAGCAGCAGGGCTGGACTGGTGTGAGACACCGGCACCCCCAAGGAATCCCTCTGCTCCTGCCCACACCCAGCTGGGGGCTGGGGGGCTCACCACCCGCAGTTCCTGGGCCCTGCAGAGCCCTGAATGATCCCTTGGGTGCTTTGGCCTCTCTTGTGAGCAAGATTAAATTAGCCCCATTAGAAACCCTGTTAGGCTGAGCAGTCTTGAGCACCAGGTTGCAGGGGACACCAAGTCTTCCTGTGGCAGGTTTCACGGGGCCACCAACGGGGACAGGGGTCCCCCCCGAATCAAACCACCTCAAGGGCGCTGATCCTGCACATCCCTGCAGATGTCCTTCACATTATTCCTGCGACTGGTCCAGACTGGGTTCCTGCTGTAGCTCCTCTTCCCTGGGCTTGTGGTGCTGGGTTATAGGGTCTCTCCCCAGAGCCCGCCCCATTGTCCCCGAGGGCTGGCTGGAGTGCTCCTTGCTGTGGGTGATAAGAAGGATCACTTTAAGTAAGCACTTCCTTAAATCCCTTGAACTCCTGAATTAAAATAAAGATGTGGGATTTAACTTGGAAAGTTTTGAAGCAGATATTTTTGTTATACATCATCATGCATGTCACGAGTCTAAAATATTTGGAAGGACTGTATAAATAGCCGTTTTAAAATCCACCTTTTCTCAGTTCGCTCCTGCTTCCCTCTATCTCCCAGCTGCCACCGAGCAGGGAGATGTGTGTGGCACACTCAAACCTGCAGTTTTACTTTCTGTTACTTTCTGTGTTTCCATGAGAGATGCTGCCACAAGCCTTGTTTCATCCAAAATAAAGGAGAGGATGGGAGAGGAGACAGGACCAGGGCATGTGAGGTTGCTGCTTCCCTGAGCATCACTTAGACACCCGCAGACTGTCAGGGCAAAATTGTTGGCACTGAATCCCCATCACGTTACTGGGAACTACACCATGCTCTGGGCAATTGTTGTGTCACCCCCTGAACTGCTGGCATGTGAAACAGGGGAATTTTTATGACATTTTCAGTGGAAAGAGGGGCAAAATAAGCCAGAAGCTGTTTCTTACCTTGACAGCTGAGAGGCCCGAGGGCATGGTTCGGCATGCCCCACATCTTCCTCTTGCTCCATTCCCAGGCATCACCCCAGGTCAGCAGCTGGTAGAGATGCCCCAAGGTCTGCACCCCTAAAACACCCACCAGGCACTGGGGGCCAGCGCAGGGGGCTGCTCTGATGCTCCCAGGATGTTGTGAATTTTTTAAAGCTACATCAAGAAGATGTTTCTATTAAAGGACTTTCTGGGTCTAAGATGTGAATCCATAACCACAGCCAGCCAGCTTGTCTCGGTTTCAGCTTAAAACCCTCCGCTGCCAGGCTACTGGGGCCAGTGCCGCAGCCACCAGGAGATGGGAAACATTTGCCATGTGCTAAGGGATTATTGTATAAAACCAAAATGCTTGGCTGCATGCCAAGGTACATGGTTTCCAAATAGAGTCTGAATCCTGGACAGAAAAGTTCCAACTAAATATAGCCATGACAGCCTTGGAGTTGACTTTTTTTTGGGAGGCTGAGTTCACTTAAAATAGCCTGGTTGTTGTTTTTGTTGGTGTGCCCTGCCAAGGGGGCAGGTGGAGGTGTGTTTACAGAGGTACAAACCCAAGGAGGTGACAGGAGGGGGAACCTCGCCTTTCCTCCCACCCACCCTGGGATGCTCCTGAGGGATGGAGGGGATGCAGGTGCAGAGCCACTGGCCTGCCTTCCAGTCCCTGAGGAGGAACCAGGGAGGCAGCTCTGGATTCCTCTTCCTCACACCCTGCCCAGGAAAGGGCTATCTGCCTAAAAACCATTGCAGGGAACCAAAAAAGCTGGGGAGGGGGGACAGAGCATGACAAGATGGGGGACAAGACAAGCGGGTGGCCTCGGAGAAAGGCTGGCGCCTGCAGAGGCTTGCTTACATGTAGCTCAGCAACTTTGCCGGGTGGTTTTGGCAAAGCCAGTCTGCTGCCGGGAGCCAGGAGCGATGGGAGGCTTAGAAGAACTCGTGAGGAGGTGGTGTTCTCATTTGGAAAAGGCAATTTGGATTTTCTGGGCTGCCAGCCCTGCTCACACCTTTCTGAGATTACTCAGCCATAGACCCACTAGCAAATCCAGAAACAAAATCAAAGCCCAGCACTGGGATGGAGCAAGGGGCTGGGATTTCAGCAGCGCTACATGCAGGCTGAGCCAGCCCTCAGCTTCAGGATGGAGCTGCTCTGACTGCAATAAGGGGAAAGCCCACAGAAAAAGCAACAGAGCCTAAATACCTAGGGTGGGAAAGAAGGTGCTGGATGCACTCCTCATACCCAACACAGAGCACTGGGAGGAAGCACTGGAGAAAAAATGGAGCAAACTCATCCTCAGCAACACAAGTAGCATCGCTCCTCCTTGTGAGCTGACCACATGTACTCAAGGCAGCAGTGTCCTTCTTTAAAGGGTTAGGGGACAAAACTTCCAGAAAGCCATAAGTCATTGGCTACCTAATATCATATACATATACTGCAATATATGTAATATCATAAAATATTGTTAATGTTGAGGCGAGACAAGCACCTACATGTGTATTGGCTTGCACGGTATCCACAAGAGCTTTCCAACACCTTTGCACTGCAAGCAGTAATTTTATTAGAGGGTTCACAGCTAATAGGGATAAAAATCAAGCAGATGCTTGAGATGGGCCTTAAATGAGGGTAGCCTTAGAAAACAGGGGACACCTGAGACAGGCAAGTATCAAATAATCAGTTGTCCAAATGAAAAAATCCTGGGTTTGTAAAGTCTTACTAAAAGGCAGGAAAGTGGCTGAGGTGTGGTCCCTCTGCAGTAGAGGAACTGCTGGGAGGTAGAAGTTTGGCTCTGAAAAATTCATGTTCCTAAACAATGGCATTGGGGAGGTCAGTGACATGGGGGAGGTATGGCTAATTATAACAAATACCACCAGAGTTATACCTTACATAGCTAAAACTGCTGCTGGAACCAGCTTTCTGAGAGCCCAGTGAAAAGCTTTTGTTTAATTTATGGGGCTCAGACTATATTTAGCCGGCAGATCCTTGGGGTTTTATCTGGGATTGCTGCTCTGAGCCAGCAGCTGGAACATTTTAATTGTTTGCTCTGGGTTTAGGGTTTTTATTTCCAAAGGGAGAAAAAGGAAAGCAGGTGCTGAGGTCTGACCCTGCTGCCCTGCCACGGCCCTCCTGACACCCTTGCATCTCCTGGGGTAGGGAGGTCAAGTGGGCCTTGGGGTAGCTCTCTGCCTGCCGGGACACTTTCTGAGCTGGTGCTGGGGGGGTCACAGGGTAAGCCCCTGTCCCCTAGCCTGGCTGGCTGGAGGGGGCTGCACCTGCTGGCACGCTGCACTCATCCCCAGCCCCTGCCAAAGAGCAGACGAGAGCACGGAGGGGGGAATCCGCCCCCAGCCAGAGGCACACCCGGTCTCCCCATCCTCTAGTTGCTATGGCGATTTAAAAATAGTCTGGGTGGTTCAGTGAGGTGAGAGCATCCCCTTCTTCCAGGAAAGTGGCAAGCGCTGCTCCAGGCCTGGGAACATCCCTGCCTTCAGTGTGGGGTTTTATTTGTTAGGAAAGCCCTTTGGTATCTGCCTGGAGTGTGGCCGTGAGAGGAGCCATCTGCTCGGGACAGGCAGTGTTTATGCTGCCGTGCCAGCTCGGGCAGTGACGAGCTCTGCGGGTGCCTCATCCCCAGCCCCCCATCACCCCGCTGGCACCTCCACCCCGGTGATGAATGCAGCCGTCTCTCTTTAGGAAAACACCGGCTCTGCTGCACTGGGATCTCCTACAGCAGCTTGGAAATCCCCCTTAGCTGGTGGCTGACAAGAACTGGCGCAGCGGGGTGGCAGCGGGGACAGCTGTGTGCTGGGAGACCGGGGTCTGCTGGGGCATCCCTGCTGTGGAGGGCACCGGGCACACTGGCAGCCCCGCTCTGGAGATGTGCCCAGGTGCTGAGGAGCCCAGGCAGGCACGGGGCTGGAGGGCTCGATGGGCTGGGGCTCCAGGCAGAGCCCCCACCCTTGTGGGCAGCCCCACTTTAGGGGACGCTGCAGCACAGGGGCTGTTCTGGGGGTTCCTGCTCCACCACTAATGCTCAGGGCTGCAGGCAGGCACCTCTCCCCAGGCTCAAGGTGTTGGTGAGTTGATGAGACAGAAAGGAGGCAATTAAAAGCAGCATGAAGCACCGTGGCCATGCCCGTGCCCCCGGGAGAGGCTGGCTCAGGTTCAGCTGCCTTTGGCCCAGCACAGAGGGTGCTCCAGGACCCCCGTCTGCCCGCGCTGACCGGAGGGGATGTGGAGTTGGGACTAAAGGGAAAACCTAGAAGAAGGACAAGAAAATGCCGCTGTTTTCTACCTTACTTTTTTCCCCCACTCTTTTTTCCCTTTTTCTCCCTACAACCTTTTTCATTTGGTGCCTGTTGACACAAACAAGCCCAGGTTTTGCACTGAAACACTGGCAACCACTTCCTTCTATTGCCGGCTGGCATGGCAAGCTAATTTTATCCTCCCCAGCTCCTGGAGATTGTCCTGTTGCAGCCAGGGAGTGCTAGAAAATAGCACATCGCCCACTCATCCAGCCTCCTTCAAGGGAAATATTTATATTATGCCAAAGAAAGGGTTTCCATGGCAGTGATGACTTTAGCACCGTCACCTTGGAAACCACTTGAGGCCATCTTGAAGGGTTTGAAAATACCCTTCAGAGACAAATAAGGAGAGGGAGCGGAAAGGCTGGCGGGGTTACAGCAGCATTTTCGTCTCCCCCGGCTTGCCCGTTGGCACCCTGCCTGCTCTCACCGCCTGGGGTACCCACCCGTGGCCACTCGCTTTGGGTCCCTGCCCATGTCGCCTGAATGCTCCGTAGCCCAAGTGTTGCTTCATGAATGAACCCGGGACAAACGAATGAGGCACTTTGCAGACAGAAATGGTTCAGTAGGCACTTCCTCCTGCTGCCCAAGCCGGCCGGCAGCGGCTTCGGCATCAGCGCATCGCTCAGCAAGTGTGAAAGATTTGCCTCCAGCTGAGGAGGTGGCTTCAGGGAGAGCCCCCCCAGGGCCTGCTAATGCTGGAGCAATCCCCATGCCTGCCCAGCCTCAAGCACCAGCTGCTTTTGGAGGAACAAACACACAGGTTCCGTGTCTTTTTGGCAACCCCCAAGTCCTTGCTACGTGCAAAGAGCCCCGTGTTTCTCCCAAGGAGCTGCCAAAATCTGAACCACCTACAAGAGGCGGCTGCTGGTGTCAGCGCGCTCGCCTGCAGTGGCAAAATCAAGAGAGGCCCATTCGCTCCCTCCTCCACATCACGCACCTCCCACAGCTCAGCCCATACATCCCATGGTTCGGCCAACCTAATGCTATCAGCTATTTACTCTCCCAGTCCACGGGAGCTCTGTCACCAGCGGCCAGCCCATCTGGCTCTCAAGGACACCAGGAACACAACAGGGGGAGTGAATCTTTCTGAGCAGATGATGAGCTCCATGATGAAGGTGGCGGTGCCAGGGGTGGCCAGCGATGCTGCCTGCTCAAGCCATGGGATCACTTTCCTTAAGTTTCACTTTCCATTTTGCTGAAAAATATTAGTTGACTTCTTAATTTACTTTAGGGCAATCCAAAATACATTTTCTTCCTTCTCCCCAAGATGCCTACACGCTGAGGAGTCAGTTATTTGCCAACCCAGAGCTCCGCCCCTGGCACCCACACTCAGCTCTGGCACAGCCTCCTGCCTCCCACCCATGGGGTCCTTCGTGCTTCCCCACACCTGCCACATGGCTGAAATCAGTCAACCATGAACAACTCAGCCAGCTTTCCTACAGAAAAACATCCGTGTGGTGCTTAGTTCCTCCACGGGATCCCAAGGGTGCGCCTGGTCGTGGTGCTGGTGTGGGGGTAGCTCCTGTCTTCCTGCCCCGCTGCCTGTGCCAGGCTGCCTGCTGCTGCCACACCTCAAGGCAAGCACGGTGTGCTTCAGGAGTGTGACAGGTATGGGGTGATGGTGTCAGGGCGTGACTCCCTCTGGGGAAAAATCTTGGTCTTGCTCTCAATTAGCCTGGCCTGAGTGTGCCTTTGTGCTGCAGCCCGATGCGCACCCAGCTTCAAGGGACGCTGGCTTCACCATCACTGCAGAGCAGGGAAGCAGCTGCCAGTGCGGATACAGCACCTCGCGGTACCCGTGGGGGCCTAGGCGCGGGATTGGAAGCTGAGATGGGTGTAGGAACAGCAGTTTTGCTCTGCTGCTGCCAAGAAGCCCACATGCATGTAGTGATACCCTTATTCTGTTCCCAAGGGATCGGGGGTAAAACCAGAACTCAGAGCAGCCCTACACCTGCAGTGTCACAACCGTCCTCACAGTGACAGCTGGAAACTCATTCCTTTTGGGAATCTTGTCTGGATCGCTGGGCATGAATCAAAGAACATGGAGCTCTTTGGCTCCAACAAAGAAAAGCACTCAGCGATGTTCTAGACCTACAGCATACAAAAATCCCTGTATGTAGTGCTGCAACTTCTCACATCTTGAACGTTGAACACGTGGGCTTGAGGCCAGTGGGCTTCTTGCTTTGACCAGGAGAGAGACCCCAGCACCACGAGTCACAGAAACTTACACCTGGCCTGTGCTGACTGAGGCGAGAGGCTGGGATGCAAAGCAGAGAACTACAAGGGTAAGTGGTTATTCACACGCATGAGGTGTCCCAGCCAAACCAGGGCACCCAAGTGTGGTTTTACACGGGGTTCTTACACCCTTCCAGTGTTCGGGTACAACACGGCTTGGCTAATCACCAACACCCACGCTACCAATCGCTAATTGCAGCAGAACTTTGCAAAGCCGCTCTGTTTCTGCAGCATTCTTGCCACTCGCCTGTTGATCCAGTGTCCCTGCAGTCGGTCTTGCTGGCGGTGGGGACCTGTGACACCGGATGATGCTGGGAGGGTTTCAAAGACGTGCCAGAGGGGCTGGGGGGCGGCGTTAGCGTGGCTGTCCCAGGGATAAAGCTGTTTCTCCTTCATGGACAGCCCTGAGCTTCCCAGCAGCACAACCCTTTGTTCCAGGGCCGGGCCGCTCTTTCGGTTGTTTTAATTAAGCACGAACGATACCAAAGTCTCCAGTAAAATTCCACTATCTCATCACCTTGCATCATGTGAACTAATACATGTACCAACAGAGTTAAAGCACTTTCACGGTATAAAGACGGACGTAGCAGTGCAGGAAGGGGCCCGGGGGACCCTCGGGGGTCGGTCCGCACCGGGGCGGGAGGAGGCTCCGCGGTTCGGACTGGCACAACACAACCCGGGGGCGCTTTGCGAGAGGGCAGCCGCCCCCGCAGCCGCCCGCTCCTCCTGCGCGGGGGTCTGGCCCCCCCCTGCGGCCGGGTCCGGGGCTGCGCGGGGGGCGGCTCCCCCGCCCCGGCGTGCTCCGGCCGCCCCGGGGGGCTCTCCGCCCGCTTTGCGGGGGTAAAGCCGGGCGGGCGGCGGCTCCCGCTCCGTGCGGCCCCCGGAGGGGCCGCCCCCGGCCCGCCCCCGCGCTCGGCCCTACATAGGCAGCGGCGGCGGCCACCCCGCCCGGCTCCGCCATGGCCCTGGCGCTCCGCCTCTGCGCTGCCCCGGCGCTGACCTTGGCCCTGGCCCTGGCCCTGCTGCCCGCCGCCGCGCAGGACATGGCAGGAGGTAAGGGTGGGCTGCCCTCGCCGCCCAGGCCCCCCCGGGAGCGGGGATCCGAGCCCCGCGGGGAGCTGCCCCCGGGGCCGCGGGTGTGGGGCAGGGGCAGCGGCACCGGCACCGGGCGCTCCCCGCGCGGCGGTCACGGCCGTGCCGTTACCCCGGAGCCCGCTGCTGCGGGGCGGGGGGCGCCGGCTGCCGGCCTGTGCGCTGCGCTCCTGCTCCGACGTGGCCGCCCACTCGGGACGGGGACGGGCCGTGGGAGCCGGGAGGGCAGGTCCCGTCCCTGCCCGGAGCCCCGCAGGGCGCGATCCTGCGCGGTGCGGATCCCCAGCGTTCAGGTGTGCGGCTGCAGCAGAACTTGTGCTCGCCACATGCCCGGCGGCCGCTGCGATGTGACTGCGTGCGGTGATGCTAATGGCTCGGGGGGGGGGCGGGGGGGGGGGCTGGGCGCCTGCCCTGGCACCAGCGGCCCTTGGGAGGGGGTCCCGCCTCAGGGCTGGGTGAGCCCCGGGTGCCATGGGGGAGGGTGGGGGGCGGCTGTGCCCCCTTGCTGGACGGAGGGTGCAGCACAGCTCCGCGAGGGCCGTGCCAGGTAGAGCAGAAGCTCTAGTACAGGGTGGGGACCGTCCCCTTCGGGGTGTCCCGGGGAGCCCGCCTGCCCCGCTGGGCGAGCAGCTCTTGACGTGGTGACCAGCCCTCTGATGGCTGCACGGCAGCTCTGCTTGGGGGGAGGGTGAGGACCAGCACGTGCTTTGCTGTCTTCCTTCCACCCCAAGCCATTGGCTTCACTTCTGTTGCCAAGTGGCAAAAGTATCATCTGGGAGGCTTCTACCACCCCAAGAGCTGCTCTTCCACCTCTGCCCCAAAGGACTGCAATGCTTCCCGTGCCATCCTGTGTGAGTGGGTTGGTCCACTGAGATTGGGCGTTTGGATAAAACCCCAGTCCTGGAGGGCTGCAAGGTCCTGGAAATTGCCCCATCCCATACAGCTGTGAGAGTGTGGCTTTGACCTAACAGCTCAGAGAGTGAATGCCAGCCAGGGGTGCCAGGAGAGAGGACACCCGGAGGAAAGCATCAAGTAGCAAGCCCAGTTAAAACCACAGGCTCCCCTTCTGCCTGTCGATGGCCTCCCGTGATGTGAGAGGGCAGTTTCAGGACTCCTGGTAAGCACATGGCTTTGGGAGCAGCACAGGCGCTGTGATGCTTTTTCAGCCTCCACTGGAGAAATGGGGAAGACTCGGATTCCTAGAGTGTTTGAAATCTGCAGTCTTGGCCTCTCTGGGCAGTGTGTAAACACCCTTATCTGAGCTATGTTAATAAATCGCCCAGTTGTTTGGAGGGCTGCACAGAGCATGTGACTGTTGACAGTGGGTCACAGCTGAGGGTTCCTGCCAGCTGGAGAGAGAAAATGCAGCTTTGCTGCTCGTATTGAAAACAAGCACCTCTGGGATGGATTTTTTTCCTGATTAAGGTACTGTGAAGCAGTGATCCTTCTTCCACCAGTTACTGAGTAGTCAAGCAAATTGGTTTGTGGTGTTTTGTTTGGTTGGTTTTTTTAAACCACAGTCAAGACAGGCTGATGCTTAGACCCTGTGGGCAGGGGTGCGGTTTAAATGGCTGATCCTCAAGGACTCAAAAACCACCATCCCTGAGGATCTAGGGGAGCATACCGGTGAAATAGCAGGTGAGTATCCTATAGGAAGACTTTCCTGAAGAGCTAGTACTGCTGGCAGCTGCAGGCAAGCCCAGGAAGGCATCTGGACGGGGCCACCTGGTCCCTTGTTCGGACCTGATCTGTTCCCTGTTCCCAGCTACCTGCTTCCCCTGGGGATGCTGTCGTCTGTGGTAGCACTGGTGCAGAGAGCCACCCCTGCCTATAGAGCAGGGGTCTTTCTCTGCCAGATGGGCTCGGGAACAGGTCCTGAACAAGGGTGCAGATTTTGGCTGTGGTGCCACTTCCATCAGCTAGAGCGTTTCCTGCTGAAGGAGGGTTTGGATGAATTGGCTGGGGCAGTGTATGGCCCCTCATGTGCAGCAGGAGGGTACACGCTGCTGTGGGGACTGTAGCTGTGCCTGTCCACCCCCCCCACCCCTCGTGCTTCTCTGCTTCTGCTTTTCCTTGTGGTAACTTCCTTGTCTGGGGCTTGTTTGCTTAGGCTGCTCTGTCATCCAGTGCTATGGGACTGTTCTGCCTACCCAGTGCCTGTTATCCTTGGAGGGTCCCTCTGGACTGACCCCAGCTGTCCTGCTGCCTGCTGGCCACAGCAGATGCTCAGGCTTTTAGGGAAAATAAGACCCAGGGAAAAGAACTCAACAGCTCAGGGCTTTGGGTCAGCATGGGCAAGGCAGATGACTTCCATTTGCATTTAGGCCTCCCACTGTGACACGGAGTGTGTCTTGAAGCTGGCAGCTCTTGCAGCACCATTATGCTGCATTGCTGCTGGTCAGAGGGGAGCGATTGCCTCCTGCAGCCCGCAAGGCAGCAGGCTCCGAGGAACCTCAAGTTTTAAACCACTGAGAAGTCCTCAAAGTACTGAGATGTCTTTTTTTTTTTTTTCTTTCCTGTAGATTGTCACCAGTATACAAACAGGAGCTGTGAAGAGTGTCTGAAAAATGTCACCGTAAGTATCAGCAGTATAACTCCCAACCTCTCATGATGCCTGAAAATGTAGCGTGGGCTTTGCAGGGCTGTTAGGGAGCAGTTTCCCTCCTGGAAGAGGGGCTGCTCCCCTGCCCTTATCCTGAGCATGCTGCAAATGCCACCGGCCCATGCTGGTGAGCAGCCAGCCATGACTCAGTGCTCTGGGAAGAGGTTGCTGGAAACCCTGGGGTTTTGTTGTGTGCTTTTTGAGGTGAGTAATGGAATTGCTGAGCCCCTCCTCACGGGTGGGAGACGCTGTCAGGGGAGGTGCATGTAGAAGGAGCAGAGTGGGCTGGACTGGCTGGTCAAACTGCCTCCCCACCAGTGTGTGGGTGTTGTGGCAGTGGGTAGATGGTGGATGCAGGACATGTACCTGTGTGCTGCCAACTACCGATGACCTTATCTCTGATATCAGCAAACTTGAACTTGAGTCAGATCTTGCAGCTGATGTAGCCAGAACCAGTTTGACCAAACACAGCCAAACACTGGTGTTGGGGGTTGGAGCCACCAGGAAAGGAGGGTGCAGAGCTGCTGCAGGTAGTCTGGCTAGGAGAGACTGGTGAAGGCACACACAAACCTCTCCTGCTCATCAGCTCCGAGTGGCTTGTTTCAAAGGCTTTCTTATTGTCCCCAAAATGCTGCGTGGAATAAACACAAAGGATTTGGTTATTACTACCATCATGCAAGCCAGGAGAAGGGCGCTCAGCACTTTCACTTGCTCTAGAAATGTGCACTCCTCTCCCCAGGTGCGGGCAAGCCTGATGCAGCCTGTGCTGACTGAACACAACTGTTACCTGTTGCTGAGGGGTGGTGCCTGGCTCTCGTGAGCAGGTGTCAGCGGCCCTGTCACTGTGGCTAACAAAGCAGAGCATGGCTAACTGGCAGCACAGCCATGCACCAGTAAAGCTATGCTGCCTGGTTCCTGTGTTCCAGTGCCTATGGTGTGCCAGTAGTGGGAGGTGTGTGGAGTACCCCGTCCGAAGAGTCCTCCCCCCAGCTGACCTCTGTGAGCTCCGCTCTGCGCACTGGGGAGTCTGCTGGGGTAAGTGGATGATGCTCGAGTGATGGCTGCCTTTAGCGCTTGCTGCTAAATGGCACGGGCTGCTGCTTGCACTAGTGGTAACGGGAGGTTTCCCTTCCCTCCCTTTCTCGCTGCTGGTGTAGCACTGACAGGCTGAAGTCAATCAGGGCTCTGTAAACTTCCTGAAGCGTGGGTGAGAAAGCAGAGTGTGAGCAGTTTCCTGCCTTCTGGCAAGAAGGACCAGTGGGGCTTTAGCGACTCTAAATATGTTCTTCATGTTTTGGTGTGAAGGAAGGCTTCCGACATGGCTAGCACCTAGGCACAAGAGCCGAAGGTGCTCTGTGGGTAGCTGCCTGCGCAGCCCTTCCCGGCGCTCAAAGCGTGCTCACCAGGATCTGCTGCGCCCCGTGCGTCGCTCCTTGCACTGCTTCTGGCTTTTCGTGTTTAGCAGTGCAGCTGTGGACCCAGGCGGGCTCTCAAAATTCACGGGGCCTCTTGGAATCAGAAGTGAGGTGACTTACCTAGGGGGCTGCATGGGCTTCTAGTGCTGAGCATCCCACAGTCCTGCTCAGCTCTCACCCGCCTGAGAAATGCCCTCTTCCGAAACTAGCCCTGTGCAAGCTGTGCTGCAGCTGGCTTGCCTGCAGCCGGGTCACCTCTGGGAGCGTTTTCTGGCTGACACTGACTGTTGGCTGACTTTACTCCTTGGTGCTCTGTTTTCTGGTGTGTTTCTGGAGAAATTAGCGTCTGTTTAGACCAAGCTTGGTGCATGCTCCTGCTCGGACAGGACCCAGCTTCTAGGGGCTGGGGCAGCTAGGAAGCAAGCTGGTTTATCTCACCTATCCCCTTGGTGGGGGGCTTGGAGTTGAATTGTGGTCCTATGTCACCTATTGTGCTTGAGGCAGGGCTCTCTTCTCTACCCACAGGACAGTTAAAGCTGCTGTGATACCTTGTGGAGGAAGAATCTGCTCTTTGTGAGCACCACAGTGTGCTTTTCTGAAACTTGTGCAAGACCTTGAAATACAAGTTTTTCTGTGAGCAGCTTCACAAAAACTTTAATTACAGAAGAACACATTCCTTTGCTTGCAAAACTCGCTTCAGAGGAGATTAGTCCTGTGGGGGATTAGCTCTTAAACAAGTCTGTGTTTTTAGTGTGTGTGACATTATCATCAGGTGGAGGAGTGCCCGGTGCTCTGCCACAGACCCCTGTCCGGGAAGGGGTGATCTGAGCCCCCAGGCTCACCCTGAAAGCCAGGGTTTCAGAGGCACCAGTACAGACATGTGCTAGTGGAGAAACTCCCTTCTGAGCTACCCCCACTGGGCTGACTCCTAGTCTTTGGCTTTTGGGCTGTCCCCTGTGTGACTGCTGGCTGTGCTGCGGTGGACTCACAAAAGCTTCATGTTGCTCTGAAGCAAGACAGTGCCATGGACCGTCAGGTCTCAAATTCAGACTTTTTCAAAGCCTTACTGGGAACATAGACTTGCTGACCTCCCTGCTGCAGGGTGGCTGCTGGAGAGGCTGCACGAGCCCACCTGTGGGGACAAACACAAGCGTCTGCAGGCTGGTGGCTTGCTGAGTTCTGGGCTCACTGGTGACCTTCTAGGCCATGGCAGTGGTCTGCAGTTGGAACCACATTCCTTGCATGGTGCATGCCACAGTAACCTGGGTAGGGATGCAGTATGATTTGAGAGTCGGGGGCGCAGGTGGCAGCAATGAAGCTCTCCACTGGGAGCAGAAGGCTTTGAAAGCAAGTTCAGTGGTGGAGTCAGCTCAGCCTGGAGCACCCCAGTAAGATTGCTGCAGCTGAGTCCCTGCAGCAAGGGGACAGGCAGGCATCTTCTGAAATATCCTGAGATACACGATGTGTGGTGCTTAGGTTTTCCACTGGGCTTACGGTCTGAGATGCATGGAGAAGTGGGGGTTGGAAGTGCTCTGAGCAGGCTTGGGTGCTCTAGGATTTCTGCAACTTGGCCGCTGTTCGCGAAGCGGCTTGTAAACAAATACTTCTAGAGGCCCAAGTCGCTGAACAGTCTGAATCATACTTGGAAGAAATTCCTCTTTGTGGCAAAAGATTTCAGGTGATGTCTAGATATGTCCATTTTGGCCAGTGTCTCTACTGCTGTCACTACAGAAGCTGAGTAGGATGACTGCATCCCTGGGGCCAGGGCTCAAGGCTGCTGCTTCACCACCACATCCTGGCAGGTTTTGCGCTGTGCATGGGCGAGCAGATCCCCCAAGCCCTGGGGAGATGTGGTGGTGGTGTGCATGAAGCAGCCCTCCACCTTCAGCTGCTTCAGCCACGCTGCTGGCCCTGAGCTGATAAATCACAACAGATCTTGTCTTGCTCTGCTTGTTGTCCAAGAGCTCCAGACGCCCATAAGTGCCTCCAGTCCACTGTCGTTTCATCTTGGATGACTTCTGAGGCCAGCTCCTGTGGGCAGCAGCTCCAGTGCCAGCTGCAGCTTCTTTGTCAGAGGTTGCTTCTCAGCACTGCAGCCTGCAGGGTTTTTTCCCCTTGATGGGTTACTGTTCACCTGGATTAGTGATTAAGACAACTTTGCTTCTGTTTCTGCCAGAGGGGTCTGACCTCAGTGCATTTGTTCTTGCATGTCTTCGTAGCCAGTAAATAAGTGCTGTAGTTAAGCAGCTATATCTGCTCGGTGTGTACGTGCTGGTGCTAGTGCTTGGTGTACCTATAGATAATGATGTCCATCTTGCTTTCTGAGGTGGTTACGCATGTCTCCAGCCCAGTGACTGAAGCTGCTGGTGACAGTAGCTTATGCTTGTAAAAACTGTAAATCCAGACAGCCGTGTGTTTATGTGCTAAATTTGTTTTGTCACATCCTTTAGTGAACTTTGAAGCCCTGATCATTGCGATGTCTGTGGTGGGAGGAACAATCCTTATCATGTTGGGGGTCTGCTGCTGCTGCTGTTGTAAGAAAAAGAGCAAAAAGCAAGTATCGGAGGGGTACCCTGTTTTCTCGGAGTAGCTTTGATGCAACCATGTGCTGTTGCAGACCTGAGTGGTAAGTGTCACTAATGGGCTTTTCTGTCTGTCAGGCCAGACAAGGATGATGAGAGAGCGGCCAGGGAGCGGGAGAAGAGGCGGGTGCGGCAGGAGGAGAGGTGAGCTTGCCCCCCAGCCCTCGCTCCCCTGTGAGCAAGCCACACTGCTTCAGGCTGCAGAACAATTTGGCTCCTGTCTGTATCATCAAACATGATGCCTAGAGGCACACAGGGCTCAATGCACGCAGCCAGTGGCTGCTTCAGCCCTAGCTCAAACGTGAACCTCATGAGCAGTGTCTTTCTGGGACAAATTGTGGGTGCACCACCATAACAGTGTTGTGTATCTGACTCCTTGAGGACTGCTGATGTGCATGGGCTCTGGTGGTCCCCAGTGCCTTTAGGAAGTTGGAAGGTGGGTGGCAGGGGCACTGAGCAAACCTGGCAGCCTAGAGCTCCTTAGGTTGGGAAGAAGGAAGGAGCTGTAGCTCCTCTGGCTTGATTTTGTATTGCCAGTCACTGGCTGGTGGTTTTTGTGTTTGCTTCTTGCAGGAGAGCAGAGATGAAATCACGGCACGATGAAATCCGAAGAAAATACGGTACAGTGCTGAGATGAGCAATTCAAACTGAGCTTGAGATGGAGCAGCCTCAGTAACTGTGTTCCCTGCTGTGGTTGCAGCTGCAAAGGAGACCTGGCCAGCAAAGAGAAAGCAGTCTCCGCTTCCTTAATCTCAGTGAATTGCTCTCTTGCCCTCTGGCAGCAAGTGTAGAGATGCTTGGGTCATGGTGTGTTAACCCACACTACTGCTGCTCCTCTTGGGCAGGAAAGAGGGAGTGTTTAATGCTCCCTGGAACCTGGGTCCTCTGAACTCACCACGTGGGAGAAGCTGCTGGGGCTTGACTGGAGGGGAGAAGCAAAGGCTGGTAGATGTGGCAGCAGCTGTAATGCTGCTGCCCTTCAGGCACAGCCCTCCAGCAGCCCCGGTCAGCGAGTGGCTGGGGAGCCAGCAGCCCAGGGCAGGGGGCCAGGTGGGAGCAGGGGGCTGACGGCTGCAGAAGCACAGAGCAGGCACCACCTGACTGCAGAGCCAGTCGTCTGAGCCAGCAGCAGATCCTGGGGAGGTGGCTCAATCCCCTGCTGCTGGGATGCACAGCCTCCCTCCTGGGGCTGGACTGTCCCTCGGGTGAGTCCCACTGCCCCAGAGCAGGTTGGGGACAGCAGCCTGGTAGGAAGCAGGGAGCAGCCAGTTGCATGGAACTGGTGGAGAGGTCTCTTCTGCCTGCCCGATGGGGCTGCTGGGGGCTCTCCCAGGGTGGCCACGGAGCAGGGAGCAGTCAGGCTCCTACACGCTGAGTGTGGTGGTCTCTGGCTTTGTGGGGGACTGTAGGGAAAGCTGGAGACTCTTCTGTGCCTGCAGCTGTTGCCTGCTGCTGCTCCGTGTTGGGCAGGAGATCCAGGGGCCTCTGGCTGGGCTGGCTTCTCTTGAGGGAGGAAGAGCAGGCAAAGCTGTGCCTAAAGGAGCTGTTGGTGGGGGAGGTACCTGCTCATGGAAGTGGAAGAGCTGTGCTCCAGGGCTGTCTTTCCACAACGGGGCTCTGTCTTGCTGCAGTGTGACCTCAGAGTTTGCAATCTCATCCTTTCTGTCTGTTCCACCTCTAAAGTGTTGGGCTGGGGCTGGAAAGCAGCCAACAGAGTGGCACAGGGGCTTGTCACAGTCCTACAAGTCAGCCCCATACCCTGCCTTGCTCTCTCCCAGCCTGTGGGTTTAGCAACAGGGGAGCAGTTTTAATTTGGGTCTGGGGTCTCTGTTTCCAAGTCCAGTCCAACAGAATCAGCATGCAGAAGGGCTGCTCAGAAAGATCAGTTATGCTGCTTTACCTGGACTTTATATGACTGCCTGAGAGAGGAGTTTGCCATCAGGTTGAGCTTCTTAATGAATCTCTCCTCTTGTGCAGAGGAGAGTGCAATGGTGCTGATGGCATGTGCAGCTCAAGTGGTAGCAGGTCTTTTGGAAGGGCTGTGGGACAGGAGGCTGGATGAAGCACAAATGACAGAGTTGTTAG
Organism: Falco biarmicus; assembly: GCF_023638135.1. NCBI lineage: Eukaryota > Metazoa > Chordata > Aves > Falconiformes > Falconidae > Falco > Falco biarmicus. Next base: position 29,310,274 of record NC_079300.1, on the reverse strand, counting down.
CAAGAATTAGCTTTCTTGCTGGCCATGACTGGTATGGCAGCTGCTGTCTGAATGAATCTCTCTTCTCTTCTAGGCCTCTTCAAGGAAGAGAACCCTTACGCAAAATTTGAGAATTAACAACTCCAGACCTGCCCACCCCAGTGAATGGTGCCTTCCCACAGAGCCACAGGACTCTGCTTCCCCTGCCACAAGGAGATGACCGCGGTGCCACTTTCCACTTCAGCTGCCACAGCAGATGAGCCAAATGTATGGTGACACCACTGTCCCTGCTCCAGGTGCTGTTTGCTCCAGAACTTTGCTCTTGCTCTGGTGCAGGAAAATGTGGCGCCATTACTGGAGGATGACACATTTCTTCTCACTCACCCCTGGGGTGGTAAGAGTCCAATGCAAATAGCCCTTGTCCCTGGCCAAGGGCAAAAGCAACCTAATCCATCTCTCTTGCTCCTGCCTCACCAAATACCCTTCACACACACAGCCAGGCTTTTTTGTCCCCTGTTTTTCTTTTTCTCTTTTTTTTGATTATTTTAGTATAGGTAAAAGCCAGCAAGAGTTTCTTGCCTTACTGGTCAGCAGGAGGCCTTGGCTGTTACTCCAAGTGCCTGTACTTGTCCCAGCACATTAGCATTCCTTTCAAAAAGCACAAGTTTCTGGTTATCTCTGGCCTCCAGAAGAAGGTCCCATGTGCACATTCTCACTTGCAACTAATCTAGGGAAATGACCCAACTCTCCTACCTCTCTGTGCCTTTCTAGAAGGGTGGTCCCCTGGGCTTGATGGCCATGGCTGATAGCAATAGCGTAGGGTTCAGATGCATTTACAATATGTTGACTATATATTAAATTGATTTGATTACTGTCCTATCTGTAAGAGTTTAATTTTGCTTCCATACCAGATACGGTTTGGCAGTGATGGCTGATGGAGTTGTCACTGTCATGTGGCCCTGGCTCGTCAGGCTCTGATGGAGGTAGAACCAAGACTGCCTTGAACTTGTGCTATGCTTGAAAGGAGGGGTCTGTTCATGGAGATGTTCAGTTATCAGGAAAATCTGGGTGTTGGGAGTAATGCTGCTTTCTAAGAAGCTGGGTCCTTCTGCAAGAGCTTGGCCTGTGTCCTGTAGCACCCCTGAGAGCCCATGTCTAAGTGGGGTGTCCTGGGGGCCCCTGGCAGTGCTGGGCACAGACTAAAACCTGTGTAAGGGACCCGGGAGTGGGGTAAGGAGGATGGGAGCTGACTTCTCTCGTTGCAGTCCTATACTTGATCAAAATTGCCTTTACAGTATGAAGGAGCCTTACATGCAAGCAATAAATCTACCTTGATAGTTTTGTCTAAGAAAAGCTGGCTATTGCATTCTGCCAGGTCAGGTGACCTGTTCTGGGCTGCAGTTGGTGGCATTTCTGTGGGCTTGCACAAAATGCTCAAGTTGCCTTGCTGGGCTTATGGCCCTTGGACACAAGCTGCTGAAGCAGAATTTTTGAAACTAAACCAGCTGTGAAACCTTGCTGCTGCCACCTGAGCTGTGTGCTGGCTGCCAGAATCTGGCTGGCTTTTACCAGGATGGTGAGAGATGCAAGACTTGCAGGTGATGTTTCATCTAGGCTGTCTCTGGCAGCTACCAGAAGATACTCAGCTTCAGGTGGTAGGAGCAAAGACAATGACTGCCAATGCTGAGTAAGTACCTGGTTTGTAACCTGGGCTCCTGTTAGTGTGAACTAGGCTGCAGCACTGGCACGAGGGCTGAAAGAGTAAGGTTGGGTTGCCAGGCTCTCATGGGTGCTCTCCTTATCTTCTGTCCCAGTCTGTTGCACTGGCTGGGCAGGGGCTGCATCCTGGGGCTGCCAGTCAGGACCTGTGGGAGGCGGTGACAGCATCTGTGTGTGGCTGGGAGATGATGCTTTAAAGAAATCCCCAATGTCCTGTGTTTTGCACAATGGAGCTCCTTGCACAAACTGCCCTGTGCACATGGGAAACAAGGCATGGAGCCCTGTAAAGAGAAGTGAAAATGTTGATAAAGATCCTGGTTGTGCCCTGTGCCTTACTGGGTATGCTGGCTTGGAGGGGCTGTGGTGCCCCTGCCAACCAAAGAAATGGGGTGTCCTGTGGGAGCTTTGTTTAAGAACAAGCAATGTATGGGGGCAGCTGTCAGAGCTGCCTTTACCCATACCAGGCTGCGATGGGCTCCAGGTCCCATCCTGCCCTGGGGACTGGGACCAATATAATCCCTTTGGGGCTACCTAAGCACTTCCATTGGTCTGCTCCCAGCACTAAGGGGTTGCGTCTCCAAAACCATTGAGCAATGGGGGACCTCTGCAAGCACGTTCCCATTGCCAGGACCCCACTCATGACAGGTTCTGCCCTCCTGCTGAGCCAGGGAAGCAGAGGGACCTGCTCCACCTGGAAAACTGGATCCCTACCTGGACAGAGTGTAACTGTGCCCTGGGAACAAGCAGAGGGCATGGCACTGGCCATCGCTGGGCAGCAGCAGTGCTGCATCCTTAGCTTGCATCCTGGGCTCCAGCATGCCTGGCCTGGGGGCTGCCTTGCACAGCCTGTGATGGAGCTTTGCTAATTTTTCTAATTATTCCTGCGGAGGTTGCTGTGCGCAGGTGTTGTGTGGCTACAAAGCTGGTGATCCCTTTGGCTTGGCTGGCCCGCAGCAGAGAGGTGAAGCAGGGTCCTTGGGTGGCTGAGATGCCTGCCCAGGTCTGGGAAGAAACACGCCCACACTGTAACTGACAGCTGAGCCTGGCATCTAGAAAGATCCTTCATGAGGATTAATTGCTCCTTTGCAAGGCCGTTGTGCTGGGAAGGCTGCCCTGCTTTGGGTGGTCGGAACAGGTGGCAATGGGGACGGCACAGCTGAAGGGTGGAACAGTGTGTATCACCCACCGTGGAGTGCTCTGATGAGGACGATGGGCACTTGGAGGATGCACAGGGAGCTTGGAAAGAAGGGACATGACAGGATATAACAGGGAGATTGGCTCTGACCTGCGGGACAGTTGCACATGCAGAGGCCTGTGATTGTGGGACAGCCTTGCCCAAAAAACCCAGACAAACCTGGCACTTGGGCGATCCCCACACAGGGCAGGAAAGGTGGGATGAAGAGCCAACACCCTGAGGGACACAAAATCCCTCAGTAAAGACTGAGCTGTCACACAGGCCTCCTGCCTGCAGGAGAGGATGGACATGCGAGAGGTGACCTTCCATCATCATGGCCACTGGCGTGCTGGGCTGCATGAGGAGCGGTGCCTGCAGGCATAGGGAGGAGGTTCTTCCCCTCTGCTCAGCCCTGGTGAAGCCACCCCCAGAGCCCTGTGTCCAGTGCTGGGCTTCCCCAGGGCAAGGGACAGATACCGACTGGAGAGAGCCCAGTGAAGGGCACCAAGGTAGGGAAGGGAATGGAGCATCTCTGGTGAGGACAGGCAGGGAGACATGGGACTCTTCAGCCTGCAGAAGAGAAGACTCGGGGCACCGTCTCAATATAGATCACTGTCTGAAGGGAGGGTGCAAAGAAGATGGAGCTTCCCAGAAAAAAAGGCTCAAGGAGTGGCAGAGGGGGACAAATGTGGACACTGGGGGAGAGGGGCCACTACTGGCTTCTTCTCTGACACTTTGCTCATCCCTGCAGAGATGGGATGCATCCCGGGAAGGGGAAGGGGGAGTGCCCTGGGACTCTTGCCAGCAGATCTCCTAAGGGGCCAGTGCCTGCTCTCCTGAAGGCCAGGGCGACAAAAGCAGCTGAGAGGGAGGTTTCAGGGAGACCCTCCTCTCCTCTCCTGGCCCCCACACCCCCGTGCTGCGGAGGGTTGTGGTCCCGCCGGGAGGCTCTCCGGGCTGGGGGAGGCAGCCCTGGCACAGCCGCCTGCCCAAGGGTAGCTGCCTGCGGGAGAAGCAGCCCCAGCTGGGATGTGCCTCACATTTTGGGAGTCTCTTCTTCAGGGAAACCCGCGGCCCTTCCCCGCAGCGGGGCGGCCCCACCAGCTGTGCTGCAGGGTACAGCCTGTGGCCCTGCCGTGTGGGGGCTGTGGCAGTTTTAACCTCCCCTTGCAGCCTTTCCCCCCAGGAGGGTTTGGGGGGACACAGGTTCCCGAGGAGAGCACCCGCCCGCGCTGTGGCACTACCAAGAGCCTCCACACTGCCGTGACGGGTGACTTCTGCTGCTGCAGCCTTGCTGTGATTGAAGAGGAACCTCACCCCAGCACAGTCCTCGTGATTATGTCTCCCAAAGCAAGAGAATCTTCCCCCTGTCTGGAAGTGGCATCTGGAAGGAGGGTGAGGATTTCCTCTGAGGTACTGCAAGTGAAAGAGCTTTGAGTCCCAGCTGACGCCCCATGTTGCGTCTAATCACACGTCGCCTTCAGGAGCTCTTGGAAATATTGCATAGCGTCCTTGCTCATCTGCCCTGCAACAGTCTTCAAAAGGTGTTGTGTGGCCTACGGGAAGAGAAGGGATCAGTAAAGCAAGAGCTGCCGTGCTGTTACCGAAATCTCGGAATGAAGAACTTATCGACACCAATGTGATGTAGATGTGCCATTCTATTTTAATTTTATTAAATGATTTTATAAAATCAATTAATCAATCAAATAAAATCAATCAATCTTAACTTATTAGCAAATCGATAACATTTCCCCCCTTTGAAAGTGTTGAAAATCATTATTTCAATACTTTCACATTATTCATTTATCTTTTGTTTCAACATATTTTGCTAATGGATCATGTCTTGGTGAAATAGTTGGTACTTCTCTCATAATCATACGATTTACTGCAATTCTATTGGTAAACTCTTCAGACATGCATATACTAGCATGCTCATCAAAAAGACAACTAGTAACAGAAACAGTTTTGATTATGGATTGTATCCAAGAGCTCAAATTCCATCCCAGTTTGTTAAAAATTTTCCCAAGCCAATCTTCTGACAGATCCTTTTGAATTGTTTCAGTTTCTTTTTCAATTTTTCCCAATAGGTCTAGATCATGTTCCACATCCTGAGTGACATTTGGAATGTGGATACAACAGTGGTCCAGTTTATCCTTGAGATATCCACACACTCCATGTTCTTTAAGTAGGAGCATATCTAGTGCCATTCTATTTATTTCTTGTAATAACCACTTCACAACCTCTTTTTGCTTGTGTGGTGCGACAGGGAAGGGCTTCTGGCCATCCTGTAAAACTATCAACCCTTACCAGGATGTACCGGTACCCATTTTGTCTAGGTAACTATCGGACATTCTGGTACATACAAAAATTCATGTGTAATTATCTTATTTCCAAATTTCAAATCCAGGGGTTGCAGGAATGGCCTGTTTTTGTTCCAGTTTTTCCTTTACAAATATTTAATAAAAAAATGTCGCTCCTGTATCCACTCCCAACCTCACAATTTAAACAACATTTTTTTCCACTTTCTTATTATCAGAAGTTATAGCCATTACCAAATTATCTCTAATAGTTAGCTTACATTCATCCTGCCAATCCTTTCTTTGTCTTAAGTAAAAAAACAAATCCACATCTGGCATTTTATTCCATTTCCCTTCTCTTTTACAATACAGCATTAACTGCAAAATAGTGTTATAATTCAGTGTCCCATTCGTGGGCCGCTTTTCCTGATCATCCAATATATACAAAGGCCACCAATTATTACAACACTCAAATTATTACAATACTCAATCATCTGGCTCTTTTGCAGATCATCCTGTAAATTTCCCCAATGTGCCAATAAACATCCCAACAAAGAATTTTTCGGGATTTTGTCATTTACAGCAAGATTACCCAAGCTTTTACTTTTAAACAACCGAGTTAACTTAGTTGCCATGGTGTAATTACTCACAATACAATACACGATTATTCAACTCTGTCACTCCGGTCCGCGGATCCACACTCCACACTTGCTTTCGTTCTCAATTACACGTCTCACCCTTACAGCCACACTCACACTTTCCCACAGTTACTTTAAACAAACATATAACACAATATTATACCTCTTAATTTTCTTCTTAATACACAAACTCACAAAACAACAAAAAACCCCAAAAACTTCTTCTAACTTCTTGTTAGAGGCACTACCTTAGAGAACACTATAGCATATAGTTTCTCTTGTCTACACTTTTGTCCAACCCTGCAATAGCTTTCGCTTATGTCTTACGGGCAGACGCCTAGGCTTCCACTTCCACAAGGATCCTTTTAGTCCAACCCTGCAATAGCTTTCGCTTATGTCTTACGGGCAGACTCCTAGTCCTACCCTGCGCAGCTCTTTCACCGCGTCTGACAGGCAGACTTACTCAGTGGGACTCCAACCCACTGGTGGGACTCCATCCCACTCCTTACCATACACTTATTATAGTGGGACTCCTACGCACTTCCTCTAGTGCACTTACTTACTACAATTAAAAAAAGAATTGTCTTACCCAAAAATCCAGGGAACGTTGCGAAGAGCCTTACGGATCGGGGATCGATGGGTATCCCCGAGAAATCCTCGGTGCCGGCTGGAACCGATCAGGTCCCCGACTCCTCCGGTCTCCTTCAGCGAGGTCCCATCTGGGTCGCCAAAACTGTTACCGAAATCTCGGAATGAAGAACTTATCGACACCAATGTGATGTAGATAAGCAGACACTTCTTTATTAACGGCCGGGTGCGTGAGCGAGTCCTCTCACGATCAACGCACGCTAGGTCTCAAAATCAGACACCATATATAGAACTTATTCATACATATTCATTAAGTATTCATGCATAACCGTGATATTTCCCGTAAATCATTAACATACTCTCCTCCTATATCCGATTCTGCGCAGTAAAGCTTAGAAAGGTCTAGAAATGGGTCTGGGGTACAATTTGGGTAGGTGGTATATGAGTCGGTGGTCGCGATCTCCCCCTGCCGGAATTACCTTTTACTAAAGTTCACGATTTCTTGGCAGGCATCTACAAGCTGTTCCAGTCGACTCTCCCCAGTTCCCATTAATCTCATATTCTGACATTTCAATACACCTCTGCATACAGAAGACTGGTTAAATACAAAGAAACCTTTCAACCCTAAAGTTATTACCTATGTTTTAACAATGGTTCCAGCCCCTTCTTCTAGCCTTGGTACAGGACGTACAGAAGATCTCATAACAACTTTTACTGTGTAGCTATAAGTTTCTTATAATTTTTTTTTCTTATCCTTCTATATTTTAATTTTATTAAATGATTTTATAAAATCAATTAATCAATCAAATAAAATCAATCAATCTTAACTTATTAACAAATCGATAACAGTGCCACGCCAGGCCAGTGAGCCGTCCAGCCTAGAAGCCATCTCCAGCAGCAGTCAGGCAGGCCCTTAGGGAAGGGAAGAGGAAAATCTTGCCTCCATACCCTCGTGCGGCAGCTGACCGCATGTCAGTGCGGGTCTTCTGGCCAGACTCAAAGCTGAGAGCACGCCCAGGGAGGGTGGGGGTGTCCAGCAGCAGCTCTCCCAGGAAAACCCTCACGCATCAGCTTTTTCAGAAGTTTGCTGCTGCAGTCTCCAGAGGACAGTTTTCCAGCTAGAGTGATAGGGCGCACTTTACTCTGGATCCTCTGAAAAGGAATTCTAATCCATTTTCGGGAGACGTAAGTTTGGAGAACTGCTCTACAGCCACTTCACACCACTTGCCATCCTAGTGGGGAATCCTACCACCTGCATTTGGGGACCCAGGTGCCTCCAGCCTGGGGGCTAGGATAATCAGGTTTACTGAACTGTGTGGATTCGATGGCCTGGCATATCAGATTCATAGGAAGATAAAGCTCTAGTAGATCCTGGTTCACAGTGGTTCTTTTCTGTTGTTAAGCTAGGAAGGGGCAGAACCCATGAGTATTTCTGGAGTCACAAGGGAATCCCAACAGCTAACTGCTTTGGAGGCTGAAATAAGCTTCACTGGGAATGAGTGGCAAAAACATTGCATTGTGACTGGCTCATTGGCTTCGTGTGTCCTTCGCATAAACTCTCTTAGGAACAGGTATTTCAAGGATCCAAAAGGGCATGGGTGGGCTTTAGGTGTAGCTGCCTCAGAAACTGAAGAAATTAAGGTGCTGTCTACTCTGCCTGGCCTTGCAGAAGACCCCTCTGTTGTGGGGTTAGCGACAGTCGAAGAACAGGTGTCCATTGCTGCTACAAGGGGGTGCCAGCATCAATGCCACACCAACCGCAGCTCCCTGATTCCCACCCACAAGCTGATTTGCTGACTAGTTAGCGACCAGTAGGACCCACTCATACTGGCCCGTATGGCCAGTGTTAGAGCTTGATGGAGAATGGAGACTAACTGTGTGGTACCATGGCTTGAATGATGTCATGTCGCCGTTGAGTGCTGCTGTACCAGTGATGCTAGAACTTCCATAGGAACTGGAATCAAAGGCAGCCAAGTGGTACGCCACCACTGATATGGCAAAGGCGTTTTTCTCAATCGCTTTGGTGGCAGAGGGTAGGCCACAGTTTGCTTTCACTTGGAGGGGCATCCAATACACCTGCAATCAGCTGTACCCAGGGTGGAAGCACAGCCCTGCCATCTGCCACGGGCTGATCCAGGTGGCACTGGAACAGGGCAAAGTTGCAGAACATCTACAATACGTTGATAACATCATCGTATGGGGCAATGCAGCAGCAGAAGCTTTTGAGAAAGAGGAGAAAAACACTCAATTCTTGGAGCACCAGGCCTGCAAGGCCGGGCTGTGGCTGGAGGCTCCCAGGCCGGCCCGACTGGCGGCCTAGCGGCAGCGTGAGTAGAGGCTGTACGGCTGAGGTGCCCGGAGCGGGGGGGAAGGCCCGGCGGGGGCGGGGGGGGAAGGCCCGGCGCAGCGGGCTGGCCCAGGCCGCGCTCCTCCTGCAGCTGCACTTCCGGTTCCCCGTGACGCACTTTCTAAAGCCGCCCGGAGAGGGGCGCGCGCGCACAGTCTTCCCCCGCCCCCCGAGGTCCTGTCACGTGAGTGGACGGAGTGGCCAATGGGCGCGCGGGGCGCCGGGGCGGAGGCGGGGCTAGGTGCGCGTTCTCGCGGCCGGCGGCGGGAGGCGAGGCGGGAGCCGAGGGCGCGGGCAGCTCCCTGTGCGCGCGCCTTGCCCTTCTCCCCTTCCCCCTCCCCCCCCCCCTCCCCCCCGCCCCTCCCGGCTCCGCCGCCATGTCGGAGGAGAAACCCAAGGTGAGGCGCGACGGGGCCGGGGCAACCGCGGCGGGGGCCGGGCCCGGGGAGCGGGGGTAGAGGCCTCTCCGCCGGGCCCTGGGGCCGGGTTGCCGGTGGGCCCGGCCCCGCCCCGCCCCGCCCCGCCCGGCGGCGTAAGGCGGCCAAGATGGCGGCGTGGGCCGGGCCGCGGCGGGCAAGGCGGCCGCCCCGCCGAGGCCGCAGCACCACCGGGGGGGACCGACCGGCGGCCCACGGCCCGCTCGGGGCTGGCGGACTGCGGGGCCGGGAGCGGGGCGCGGGCCAGGGCCGGCCCTGCCGGGCGTTGACCCCTCCGCTTCCTCCTTTTTTTCTTCCAGGAAGGTGTGAAAACGGAGAACGATCACATCAACCTGAAAGTGGCGGGGCAGGACGGCTCCGTGGTGCAGTTCAAAATCAAGCGGCACACCCCGCTGAGCAAGCTGATGAAGGCGTACTGCGAGCGGCAGGTAGGCACGGCGCGGCTCCGCTCCCGGGCCCGGCCCTGCCCTCCGGCTCCTCGGTGCGGTAGCGCGGCCCCTTCTCGCCGGGCGCCCCCGCAGCGCCACGGCCGTGCTGCCGCCAGCTCTCGGGGCCTGATCCTGCCTCCGAAACCAATTCACGCTGAATTTTTAGTGTCGTACCGCTCAGTTCCCTCACCTCTAGAAGCTTTACCAACTTCGTCGGCACTTGTCTTTGGTTTGGAAAGCGGCACAAAACCTGATTCTCCTGTGCCACGATTTTCACAGTGGTGGGGTTTTTTTCTCCTCCTTTCATGTGTCTCCTGTTGCCTGCTGTGCAGTTTGGCCTCCTGTATTCTGCAGGTGGCTACTGTGTGCAGGGGGCCGTTCCTCCGTGCCACCCTGGGCTGAACAGGAGAGGGTTTTATCCCCACAGCCCAGCTCCTGAACCCATAGCCGCCTGTGCCTCTTCACTGCATTAGGTGGCACAGAGCAGAGAGTGGGGATGGGAATGGCTTTTGGAAGCCAACTCGGATTTTGTTTGCCAGCATTTCAGTTTGCCCGTTATGTGCAGAATCCTTTCTTTTTTTGCTTGAAGCTTACCTTCTGCCCTGTCCCATGCCTGATGTTGCTTAATGCCTCTCAGCCTGGGAATGAGAACTGATGCGAAGGGTCTCTAAGTGGTGGTGGGAGTGTTTGAGTTCATGTGGCTCGGTGCATGACTGGAGGTGTGAATCGCATGAGGATTTTGAAGGGTTTTAGAGGGCAGAGCAATGACCTCAATCCCAGGGGCAGGGAATAAAGACTGCCTCGTGTGATTAAAGGCTGTCAAAACAGGATTCAGTCATTAATTCACCTTAGCTTTTAAGGGCAACATTAATTTAGTAACGCTAGACCCTAGCATTTTTCTAATAAACCTTGCAGGTAAAAACTTGTGTCGAGACTTGTAAGTTCTTTTTTTTTTCATCAGTCTCCTTCATTGTTCCTTTTTCATCAGAAGATGGAGAACTAGGACCAGGAACAGATGCCTGGCATGAGTGAAAATGTGTCTGAACTATGGATAGTCAGCATGGATAGTTATTTACACAAAAAAGTAGTTTTTTTTCCAGATTTTTTAAAAAATGTTTTCCCTTGAGTCAACTTAACCTGCCATTACTTCTCTGACTGCATGAGAAACAATTGCTGATCCTTCCTGACATGTCCTCTGAGGCTTTATGGTATGGTGTATTGATTGATCTCTTCTTAAGTTACCTTTGTAAATCAACTTTTTGTATTTGTGCCTTGCAGAGTAGGATCAGAACCAGGTGCCAAACCTACTCCTGTGGTTTCATATAGAGTCCTTGCTGTGACAGCAGCATGCTGTTACGGGATATTGCTCAAATCACTCCGCTTCCTCAGTTTATAGCAAGATATATGTGTTAAGTTTCCTGCCTGGTTAAATCTTTTGAGTTTTACTTTTGTTAATATTTGTTCTCACAGTCAATCCGTAAATGTTTTGTTTGGGTTCAGAAACAAAAGTGTGGTTTCTCACATCAATTACTTTAAACTTCCAGGGCTTGTCGATGAGGCAGATTAGATTCAGATTTGATGGACAACCAATTAATGAAACAGACACACCTGCACAGGTATGAAAAATACTTTTACTGCAAACTGCTATACGGATATTTTGATGTCTGCATGCAGATCAAAGGGGGTTTGAAATCAAAATGATTCTGAAATAGTTGCTGGAAGTTTAGCATGTTCCAAATAACTTGTCTAGGGTGGGATTATTATTTCCCCTCCTCCTCCCTGGAATATTTTCACTGTTTGGTGTGAGGGGGGTGGGAACACGTAGGACCATTGGTGCTGAATGCGCTGGCATGAGTGCTGGTGTGGAAAGGACCCCTGGTGAGTGCTGGCCGTTTTGGCTGTGTCCTACCTCTGTGTCAGCCTGTTCAGAGCCAGCACTGAAGCTGTAGCTGTTGTCAGCACTGGCAGTGCTGAGAACGTGGGGAATTGCTGTTGTCAGCACTGGCAGTGCTGAGAACGTGGGGAATTGATCACTGGGGCTGGCAAGGCCCAAGGCGAGGAACAGAGGAGACGCTTGACTGGGTGATTTGTTGTGGAAGACACTAAACTGGAGTTTGGTCTGACACTGCCAAACGTGCCTCTGAGACCCATTTCAGTGTTGGTGATACTTCGGTCGGAGCAATGATGCAGTACCTGCTCTGGAGTGACCAATGGAAAGTGTTTCATGAATTAATTAAAATTGCGCCTTAACTGCTCTATTAGTGGTACTGGTTAGGAGTAGAGAGCTAAGTGCATTTGCAACCATGTGTATTTAAAGTCTTGTATTTTCCATATTACTCTTAACAGCTGGAGATGGAAGATGAAGACACTATTGATGTGTTCCAACAGCAGACAGGTGGAGTGTGTTAAGACATGCCGTCCTTTTGAGAAAAGGAGTTTAAAGATCCTCATCACACCTCACTTTCTCATCTGTCCTTGGATTTGCTATTAAATAGTAAAGAAATGAACATGCCAATCACACAGGATTCTTCTAAACTTTAGAGGACGTTTACCAAAATTGCTTGTTGTCTTTGACGTACTGCGTGTGCAAGTCAAAACAGCATCTGCAGGGATTAATCTATATCTTAAATTGGGCCAATTTGATTTCAGTTCAGATTAAGTAATACTCGTCTCTCTGCTGGTTTTGTGGGTTTTTTTAATCTTTTTTTCTTCTTTTTTCTTTCTTCAAACCTGTGGCCTAAATATTCGTCCATGTGTTAGGGCATGGAGTGTTCATTCCTGGCTCTTGTCGGTCTTGCCCCTCTGTTTAATTCCAATCATGTAAATAATTCAGTATATTTTCATGCCAATTGTGAGCATAAAAGTTTCCTGTTAAGATATACCTAGGAGAAGGAAAAGAGATGCTGATTTTGTTTTTAGCATGTCTTGCAAATGTTACTTCAGAAGCATTAAGCCTGTGACGCAAGGCTAGTACATGCAGATACAATGCTTAGTATAGAGTTGGAGTTTAAAATATTGCAGATTTACATGTGCTTTGTCATATTATGATAAAGTCATTCGAAATATACTTTTTTAATGCAGAACTGAGATTTGTCATGAATTATTGTCAGAACCAGTTGGCAGAGCAGTTGGTCCAAAATCTAACGCTTGTGATAGAGCAGCAGTACTTTTTGGTGCACAAGCTTACAAGCAGAGAAACCTGCCACTGCAACTTCAGCCATTTGCTGAGTGCTGGGCAGAATCTTGTCACCTTCCTCCTGCCCCCTTTAGTATGTCTCTTTATTTCTTAGTGGGTACTAGAAGCGTGTGGCCTCAGGTTTCTTTGTAATACTTGTTTTTGGTAGATAACTTGATAAATGAGGAAAAAAAGCGCCTTTTAATGTCACCAAGCTGTATGTGTGGAAGAGCTGTCAAGAACCTGGTGAGCAAGGAAAGAGAGAGAGGTGTGTGTGTGTGTCACGTGTTCAAAAAAATAATAATCTGCCCTGCTGTCTCCCAAAATTTACTGAATTTTCAATGGTTTTGCGTGAGAGGTTTGAGCTCTGCACAAAGCATGGAGTCTGTTCCAGATGAATTCTGACAAAAGTTACCCAGTTGTCCCTCAGCGGGTTTGCTGCTGCACCGTGGGGTCGTTACCTGCCTCTTGATATGTACCTGACCTGTTTGGCCGTTAGATCATCTCCTGCTTGCTGAAAAAGTCCCTGTTTTCTTTTTATTTTTCTTGTATGTGGGCTGGGGTGGGACATCCCGTAGATCACATTGTTTATTCACCGATTTGTACATTTATTTGTTGTCCTTTACTATTGTATACAGTAAATCTAGTTTGGTACTCTGTCTCGTCCCTCGCGCTCCATGCGGCCCGCTCCCCCGACCTCACCGTCCCCTGCCAGCGGTGCCTCGTGCCCACCTTGGGGACCCTCGAGGCGCCAGAACGCGCAGCCAGGCGCAGATCTGCGGGGATCCGCTGCGCGCCCCCGGGGGAGCTCTGCCGCACAACGCAGCCTCTTGCCCGCTTTTCCCTCCCCTCCTGTCCCCCCGCGGAGCGGCTGTGGTTTCTCCCTCCGCGTCCGCAGCCTGTTCCCTGCGGGCCTGCCGCTGACAGCCGCCTCCCGCTGCCCGCGGAGCGCCCCGAGCCCCCGTCGCGGCCGCCGTGCTGCAGCCCGCCGGGGCGCGGTGCTCTGCGCATGCGCGGCGCCGCCCGGCGCTGGGAGGACTGGGCGCGTACCATCGAGGCGGAGCGGCGGGTAGGCGGCCTCTCTAGCCGGCCGCGCTCGCTAGCCGGCCGCCCGGGAGCGGCGGTGGGGCGGTGCCATGGCGGGGACGGCGCTCAAGCGGCTGATGGCGGAATACAAGCGTGAGTCGGGGGAGCGGCGGAGCGCTCCTCGAGCTTCCCCTCCCGGCGGGGCCCTTCTGAAAGCCCGGTGGCCGGGCGGCGGCGGGACAGGCCGGGCGGCGGCGGGCCTCCCTCTGTCGCTCTGCACGTTTCCCAGCCGGCGCCGGCGGCTCCGCGCCGCTGGGCCCGCGTAGCGCTCCCGGTCTCCTTGCAGGGCACCGCCGCGGGGTTTTGGGGTCACCGGGGGCTTTGAAGTGCGGCTGTGGAAGAGGGCGGTCACGGATGGCACCGCTTCCCTCTGCAGGCTCGTTTTCCCTTCGCCGTTGCTGTAGGCCTCGGTGGGAAACCGCCCCGGGGCTGAGGGGACCTGTCGGCTCTCGGCTGGGCCGCCGAAGGGCGGTTCGTGCGCGGTTGACACATCTGGCAGTCAGTTGCAGGGAGAGTTTAGTCATGGGGGATGCCAGGGCATCCTGGGCAAGCAGCCAGGTTTGGGGTTTTTTTCCTGGTTCAGTTTTCCAGGTGGTTCAAAGTGCGTCCATAGAAGCCTCTGTGGCAGAGCTTTGTTACCTCCAAGATAGAGGTGTTTTGTCAAGGCCTTAACAGAAGCGCAGGGGTCAGTAACAGCACTTAAATTTGAATTTAGTGACCAGTAGCATAGACTTGATTGATTGTTTAAAAAATCTCTGTGAGATGTGACTTGCACAGGGTGGCGAGCAGCGATCTTTGCTGCCCCATCGGAGGGAGCAGGGACCCGCTGCTGCGGGCTGGGTCCCTCAGGGACATCCCATTTCTCCCAGGGTGGGTCACCTCCCTGGTGAGCTTGCGAGGTGTCCAGCGGCAGCTTTTCTTGGCAAGAAATTGTTCTTGGTTTTTTGTTTACCTAGTTGCTTTTGGCCTCTGATGTTCTGGCCTTTTATTTAAGGCAAGGAAGTAGAACAGAGAAAAAAAAAAAAGAAGTGTTTGGTAGGGGAAGGATGGCATTAGGCTGTGAGAACTGGCCTCCTGCTGCGGTGAAGGTCATTTATAGAGCTCCTGCGGTTGTCCAGGGACAAGGAATTGTTTCTCACTTTACCTTCAGTTAGTAGAAGACTCCAGCCTGTATAAAATAGACTTATTTATAGATGTGTTTCCTGCCAGTACTGTGTTTATTCTCAGGCTGCCTTGCAGAACACAGGTCTATAAGCTGAATCCTCACACAGGTGTTTTGAGGGCCAGGGCTGGTGTGGGGCCCCCAGCCCCTTGGGCTGCTGTTGATAGCAGCTCAGGGTGGTGGGTGAGCCCTGCTGGCACGGTTGTGTGGGTAAAGCTTGTGCTGACAGTGTGTCCTAGAAATCTGTGTTTTTCTGGTTTAATCCAGAAGCGCTGACCTGAAAGGCAGCTGCAAAAAGACTTGACTCTGTTTTTATCTATTCTCTTATATAAATCCCCTAAGTCCCAAAAAGCATTTTTGATCCTTTTGTTGTTGAGAAACTTTGAGATCTTACTAGAATATCTTGTATGAGTGAGTTCTTTAGGAAAAAGTGATATTAAATAGCATCAAAAAGGTTTTGACTTAATGCTACAGGCAGATATTCTGTGAATCTTTTCTGCAGTTTCCCGGAGTAACATAGTGAACTGAGGCAACACCTTGTTTGTGATCTTCCTTTAGAACTACTTTCCCAACTCTAAAATAAAGCATAGCATTGTAAAAAATGAGTGTAGTCCACAATGGCTAAGCGTACAATGCTTCTGAGTTACAGGAGTAAGCTAGACTTTTTTGGTTTCTGTGGCCACTTGGGTTGCCCTGTGCTGTATGCGCATTTGTAGGGTTGTTACTTTCCTTTAGCTCATCAAACTTTGCTACAAAACCCAGAATCAAGCCTGAATTACAGCCTTTTCCTAGTGTTTCACAAAAGACCCCAGGCAGTTAGTTCTAGCTCTTCAGAAGTTGTTCTGCCTTGTGGAAATTTTCAGCAAGTTATTTTGAAAAATATTTCCTAGTTGTGGTAGTTCTACTGCCTCTTTTTGCAGAAAAAGAGAAAGTCTTGTCTTGGGACGGGGCTGTAGTCTGAGGTTCAGCTTTGCGTGAACTTTCAGCTCCCTCCTGGCGATATGTGTTCTCGGTGCAGGCTTAAACACTGCATGGCCGTGGGTGAATGCGAGTGTGGAAACAACTTTAAATGACCCCTTCCTTCCAGCTGCCCACCTTGGATGATATCTGGTATATGTGTCTGTATATATTTATGCAGACAGTTTTGTTTTTCTTTTATTTTCCTCTTTCTCCTTCTCTATCTCTTCCCTTTAGTTAGTTCTAGCTGTGGCGGAGATGTTTGGCAGTCAGTGCCTTGCTGGTTGGGTGTATTTTGTTTACCAGACTTCTAATTCTTTCCTTGCTTGCTCTCTTTTTTTTTTTTTTTAGTTTAGGCCTTTGATTTTCTCTGTGTATGTGCACACACGTGTTTAAATCTTTAAATAAAAGTTTATTGTTACCTTATGTGAAAAATGCTTGACCTTGTGAGGAGTTTCTACCAATTGGAACCGAAATACATGATTCCATTTTGGGAGAGGCTGTGAAATTCCACTGTTTTTCCATCCTTGTGGAGAAGGAGGGGAAGGTGGCTATGGGGAGCCAGATGAGATTAGTTTTGGGGTATTTTTTTGGTCCTCACTTAGACCTTCCTTTGCATGTTTGGAGTGTGATTTTTTTTTTTTTCAACTCTGCCAGAACTAATCTAGCTAAAGCTTTCAAAAAAAACCAGACATAAAAAAGGGCATAATTTGTGTTAGAGTATATGTTTGTTATTAACTATAGACCTAGAATAGTATTAAAGCCTGAAATTAGTCTCTCAATAGCAGCTTACATTTGGGAACTTTAAGACATGGAAGCCTTCTTTTTCTATGTTTACTGTTTCCTGGCTGTATGATCTTGAAGATGTGTTATTGCTGGCTGAACTTTTTAGATCTAAAATGGGTTACTTTAAAAGCATTAAGTCAAATCTGTGAAGGTGCAAGATTTGTAGTGTCCAGTTGTATATGCTGTGTTTCCTTTCTGGTATGACCAGGCAATAGAGCAGTGGATGGTAATGCCAACGGGTATCGTTGGGAGTGCTGTTGGGTTAAAAATGTAACATTTACATTAATTCTGAGATTTTAAAATTCACCCAAAAAATACACCTTGGGTGTACAGAGCAGAATCTGGTAGTGCTTCAGTGGGTGCTTCCTGTCCTTATTGTTTGGAGAGTGTTTGTGTGGAGCTGGAAGAAAACTCCCACTGCGTCAGTGTGGGATGTGATGAGCTGCTATCTCCAGGGGGAAGAGAAGGATGAACATTTGCAGTAGGCCTCTGCTGCTGTCTCTGTTAAACCTGCTTTGAAAATGCTCTTTCCTAAGCATAACACTTAGGAAATACCCCAGGTGCACACTGCGCCATGTGTCCACACGAGCTCAAGCTGCCTTACACTGATCAGGCTTCGCCAGAGAAGAGAGAAGAAAACATAATTTCTTGTGGAGTAGAAGGAACAAGATTTTGGTTTCAAGCATCTTAGTTCAGGTGCTGTCAGATACTGAAGTGAGCATGTGTCCTTAATACTTCCTGAGTCTTGTGCATTTGATCACCTTGGAGATAAGCTAAATTGATAGGTTTTAGAAAGTGTATTGTTGGACTTCTAAGAATGTGATCAGTCTTTATATTAACTGCTTTAACAAGAAAATGCGTTTTCTGTTTGCCTCCTTTTGGCTAAGGCGTAGTTGGCCATAGTGAGCAGTGAAATGAAAAGGAAGGCGTTGATTGTGTGTACACCCAAATCTGCCCCAGGTTCCTAACAGAAACATTATACTTTGCTAGTGTCGGGTCTGTTTCATTCAGTCTCAGCTTACAAGCAAAGCTTTAAAGTAAGGTTTAGCTATGGTGCTACAGGCTGGGACTTTGTTGCGTTTCCATTTGGAAGCAAATCCCCTGACTGCATGCAGCAAAGCCACCCTGCAAAACTAACAGGGTGCCTCACGGAGTATGTGAGGATGGAAACTGCTCCAGATGCTCTCCAGTGCTGAAGAGAGATGTGCAGCCCACCACCTGATTCAGAGCAACCACCGTGGGCTCCTCCAACATGCACCCAGCATGTGTCTGAGTAGAGAGCTCTCCACGACCCCCCAGACCCTGGGGCACCCTGAAGTGGTTGTGGTGATATATAGCTGACCTGGTGCCTTACACATCACCACAGCCTTCCCTTCCAGCAACATCTGCCAGCTTCAGCTCCTCCCCCTGAATCTGCCACTACTTTGTTTTCCACAGAGACTTTGCCTGGCCTTCCCCTTTACCTCTTTCACAAAATATCCCTTTCCTGGCTGCTTTGTCCTTTTTTCCACATTGACTGCTTGTCCTTCTGCCTTTCTGAATCCTTTAATAGGACATTGCTGCTCGTGTGTTTGCTCCATAGGACCCCTGAAGGCTTGCATGGTGGTAGGGCGCGGTGGGAGGCTGCTTTATCCCATGACTCTTGCTGATGGCAGCTCTGATAGTAAGCAGCATGGCAAATACCAGCACAGGAAGGCGGTGGCCTGGCTCTGCCTGCCCCAAAGAGAGTATCTGCCTGCTGGTAGCAAGGGGAAATTATAATGCTTTGTAGAACAGGGGCTACATTCCCACACTGGTGTGAGGTTCCACAGCTCCAGATGAGGGCAACAGAGCTGTGGTGCCAGCGCAGCAGGAGGGCCCCTCCATGTCCAATGGCTGCACTCACATCGCCACGTTCCACTCCTCAGAGGTTTTTCCTGGACCTGCAGTCACCAGTCAACCATGAGCAAGGAACTGCTGCATCAAGGGCTCCTGCAAAGTCTTTCTGCTGGCCTTGCTCCTTGGAGAAGGGAGGTTGAGGGAGGTGGCTCTCAGTTTGTGCAAGCTGCGTCTCTCAAGTAGCTGGTGTAGCATCAGGTTCCGTGTTTCCCCTGTCAGTACCTTGTGTTGAATGCTGTCCATGCGCAGCCCAGGCAGAGGGCTTGGCTGTCATTGGGAAATAGTGTGTGCAGGAACAGAAACGGCATGTCAGTGTTTGAGGCTGTCGGGTGATGGTGGCTGGGGTGTGGGTGTGCACTGGCATGCTCCTGTCATGGGTGGGTCAGTGAGAGGACAGCATGGCGTGGTACTTTCAGAGGGGGAGAGCTTTCCTTGGGAAAGCATTAAACCATGCGGGCAAAGCAGGGAGTCTTGCAGGCCAGGAGGCCAAACTCGAGCTAGCCAGATGTTACCCCCGGGCTGGATGCCATGGAGAGCAGAGGGTGGGCTGTTTCGTCTGCTGACGCACTTCAGTTGTGCAGTTTGCTTGGGATGACAGCCCCAGAGGGGTGGGGTGGCAGAGGGGAGTGGGGTGGGAGACTGTTTGGCCTGGCTGACTTGTCAAAATTGTTCTGTGGTGAAACGTTAAAACATGTGTTCTGATCGTATGCTTTTTGCTGCTCACTTAAAAATAATTGGAAAAAATTCCCCCAACGTACATCAAAGTGACCCTGTTTTGGAGGTTCTGGTAAGACTGAAGCAGGTGATGCTGCATCTGGCAATTCATGCTGTGTAGCTTGTGAAAGCTGTGCTCCCAGTTTCCCTTTGAAGGGCTCTAGAGAAATCACGGGGTAGGATGTAACCATCCGTGTGGAAAGGGAGTTTTTCCTTCCTCAGTGACCAGCTACAGTAGCAGCCACTCAAAATCAAAGCTCATGCGCCCCTGCACTGCTCAGTTATCACTTTGCCTGATCCTTAAGGATGGAAACCTCTTTTGCCTATCTCCAAGGGGAGAGCTGAGCAAGGTGAAGTGGAGAACTGAACCTCCATCCTTGTAAAGACCCTTTGACCCTAGAGTTTGGCTCTTGCTTCCCATTGCCCCCATTTTCCTTGGGAATGGAAAGCTGTATGGCACACGTCTGTGTGGCTGCCTGCTGCAGGGATGCGCAGATGCTGCTACTGGGCAGTTGCGAAGGCTGCCACGTTTTCAAGGAAAATCATGGGAAATATCAGAGAGATTTTCTTCTTAAAGAGAGCCACAAGATGGAGCAAAATGATTCCAGGAGCTCCTGGTTTTGACATCTCTGTATTTCTGTCTAAAAACATCAACAAGAAAAGCTGTTAGAGACCCACTATCAAGCTGGAAAAACCTGCTCCTTAACGACAGGACCTCGTGGGAAACCATAGCTCTGAGTTTCAATCCGCTGCTGTGCTTTTGAACTTCAATCAAAGAGGTCTGTGCCAAAGTTAATGGTAATCTGAGTGAACAAGAGAGTTTCGCTATCTTTCCTGTCAGTGTATCTCAGCACATTTTTGAGGCCAACAGTAACTTAGTTGTTTTAAGACCAATATCTGTGCACTGTTTTGTGCAGCACTACCCACAGTTTTCTTGTACAGCACAACAGAAATTAGGTCAAGCGTCTCCTTTATTGGTTTGTGACTTCCAATATTCCCTGGGTCCATGTTCCTGCTTGTCTTCCTGTGTGGGAATGTACGTGGCGTTTCCTATGGCTGCGTTTTGTTGTGATGGGCCACTAGTAGTCCAGAGGCCATTGGTTAGGAAACACTGTTCTAGATAAGCAATTTGAAGCCCTTACTTAAGTTGGCCTAATTAGTCACCTCCTCTGGTCTGACACCCTTGGAGTGTCGCCTCCTGCCTGTTGGTCCCACCAGGTGCCCCGTGTCTCGCTCAGAGCTGGGAGGCTGCTGTTCATCCCCCCAGGGACTACAGGTCCACTGGTTGCCTGTGCATGGCTGAACTTTGCTTTGCCAGCTGCTACCACCCCACAGACTTAGGAAATTGGAAGTTGATGGCCATTGTACTAGATAGTAGAAAACCAGGTTATTAGTTCATCGAGACACAGAGTGCTGGGCTGCTGCAGGCTTGAAGCAAGGTGCTGATGCTGAAGGTTGTTGTACAAATTGAGAATTGTACCAGTTCCCTCCAGAAAGTGAGAGCTGATGGATTCAAACTTGCCATGTGCAGGCATGGCTGCTTTATTGTTGCTGCTTTTTTTACTCACGTTTTACATGCCATGCAGGGGAAGTCAGGTTGAATCAAGGAACAGAGCCGCTTGTCAAGTCTCTCTTGCTTCTGCTTCTCCAAATTCTTGCATCATTTTGTATTTTGTATTGATATGCTGTCAAGTCTGAATTGGTAGATAAAGGTTACAGGAATACAACCTGTCTTC
Source organism: Falco biarmicus (assembly GCF_023638135.1). Lineage (NCBI taxonomy): Eukaryota > Metazoa > Chordata > Aves > Falconiformes > Falconidae > Falco > Falco biarmicus. The sequence goes on along the minus strand of NC_079300.1, from coordinate 29,289,173 downwards.
TCTTCAGGCTGTTGAGTTTGTACCTGCAGATACTACAGTGATCTGAGAAGAGTGTTTCCCATGCTCTGTGGAAAAAGTTTTTTTCCTCCTTCTCAGTTTTAAATTATTGCCCCTGGGAAGGCTAGGTTGGGGACCTGAAAAAGCACAAAATACCAAATAATTTTGCCTAGAAAAGTAGCTTGCACAGAGAAGTTAAATTGTCATCAGTGAGATACTGGGCCTTCTGCATGTGCAGTTTTGCCCAGTAAAGCATGGCTGGAAGATTCTTCCCATGGTGTCCTCAAGCTTTTCTCCATAGGTGTTCACTGGTGGGGCCTCTGTGCTAAGCCATGTCCACCCAAATGGTACCCAAATTGGTTGGGCTTGCAGGTCATGTTAACCATCCTTGTGTTTTTGTTTTTACAGAGCTGACCCTGAATCCACCAGAAGGGATCGTAGCAGGTGAGGAGCTGAGCAGGGCTTGTGCACTGTGAAGTTGTAGCCTTGCATTCAGGTGGTACTAAGCATTGTTTTGTTTTTTCTTCATAGGTCCCATGAATGAAGAGAACTTCTTTGAATGGGAAGCTCTGATTATGTAAGTCAATACTGGTTTGTATCTGAAATCAGTATTTGCACACTGTGATTAGCTTCTAGGAGAACAAGAATGTTAAAGAGAATAGTGTCAGTTCTGCCTAGCATCAACCTTGGCCTACCTTTGGCTGGGAACTTCTTTTCTGACCCAAACAGGGGATTGTATTTGGAATTTAAACAGCAAGACAGAGGCAGGGTTGGAACTTAAGTGATCATCTGTTTTACAGGAGTCATTATAATAAGCATCACTCAGCACAAGTAACTTGCAGCTTTGACAGGAATCATTATTTGGGCTCCCTTAGATATATGTTGCATAAACAAACACTTAGGAAACAGTGAATTGCTTGTAGATCTCACAAACCTGTTGGGAGTATTACTCAACTGCAAATACAGGATGGGTTCTCATGTTTTAAGTGGAGCAAAATACACAGATTATCAGTGATAGGAGGGAAAAAAAATCAGTTTAAAATTAGTTTTCTTACTATTCAATTTTTCTCTAGAAAAATGGAAGGGGATTGATCTGAGGAAGTATTCAAGCTAAAAAAAAAATGGTTTGAAGTTCTCTACACTTCATGAATCAGCTGGTGGTGTAAAGATGTTTGGTGCAGTGGTTCCGTGTAGAAAGCTCTTCTGTGGTGATTAGCTCTGATCACTACTTGTTGTGTTTCGGGGAGTGACAAAGACTTATTTACAAAGCTGTGTCCTCCCCCTTCCAAACTGATGGATATGATTGTTTGTAGCAAAACTTGCCATGAAAAGAAAAAATCTTCTTGCCCAGCATCTTAGAAGTTGTCCTTTCTTGCGTGTACTCTCTTACTCATGCTCTACCCTTCTCTGGGAACTTTGAGTACGTGGAATAGCTGGTGATTTTTACAAAATAAAGTTCAGAAACTGTAGGGGAGAGGGAAAGAGACCTTTGTCACTCGGGTCTGACAATTTATGCAAATGCTACAGCATAAAAAAATGACGAAGCTTCAAACTGCTAAGTCTGTCTTGAAGTTGATGGTCTGTTGTTAGGGTAGATCCAGGCTCTGCATTTCAAGATTCCTTTAGCAAGAGCTGGTGTTCTCCTTTCCTTCAGTCAGGGCCAGGAGGCCCTGGAGAGCACTGCAGGCAGTGGCCGTGGCCCTGCTTGCAGCATGCCTGCTGTGCTCTTGGCAGGTTTTCACACTGCAACCACTGGTGCTGACTTACGAGATTCTCAGCTAGTGTGGGTGGCAGAATTTTCCTAGCTTGGTTTGCTTGGAGTATGTTGTCTAGGGATGAAAAACAGGGTTTCTGTCTCTTGGAATCGGGCACACAACCAATACAAAAGCATCCTGAGCTGTAGCATATCACCTGTTCCACACAAACTGGCTGCATGGGTGAGCCTGCTTTATGGCAAGCATGATTCTCCGAGTTATTTTAGACCTCAGTAAATGGAAGTTTGGATTACCACTGCTTACTTGCCGATTGATATGAAGTGTGGCAGATGTCTTCGTTTATGTGCAGCAGTTTATCCTGTGAGACACAGATCATACTTCCTGGTAGCTCAGTCCCCTGAAAATAAACACTTAGCATAGAAATAGGTAATTTCTTGCCTGACAGCAAAGATTTAGGTTGTGGTGTCTTGCGCTTTCTCTTTCTGTTACAAGTGGGATAGTTAACACTTTTCTGAAACAGGCACTTTGGAATGTACCAGTTCTCAGTTCAAACAGCTGTGCATTGCTTACAGTGTAGAAGTCCCAGAGGATTTAATGCACTTCTTGGAGTATGGAAGGAAATTCCTGCCTGTTGGTACTTTCTCATAGCAAAGATTGTGTGGTTGAGTAGAGTTTTCACGGGGGACACAGCAAAGAAGTGACTTTTGGATTTGATTCATTACCTAGAAAATACTTTTCCTGATGTTTTCCATAACAAATTCTTAAACAACAGAGGAGCTGCCTGCAGACTTGAAAGCCCTTTAAAGTGCTGAGTGTTGAGCTTCGGGTCTTTGTCAGCACAAAATGAGAGGCGGAGGTGCTTTAATTTTGGTTTCTCTATTGTGTGTGTGTCATAATAAAATTATATTTTAAGATCTGCTAAATTCTGGAGCTGTGGTACAATAGAAACATGTTTACCCTAAACATGTTTGGTTACTTTAATCTCTTTACAAAACTCTGTTAGTAGAAGTGTTTGCGTACATTTGGAAAGCGAGCCTAAATGACTTGTTTATATTTGTCTGTGGTGATCTTCTCAAATGTTTTGTAGTCTCAAATGTGCTGTGTGAGATTCTGGGAATGAAAGAAGTGCAGATAAGGAAATTAAAGTGAAGTTGGCTTTAAATTTTTAGATAGATGAAGTGCAAAAGGTAAGTGGCATAGTAGTGAAGAGAACAGAATACTTTTTGTCCTTTACCCAATTTATATGAAGCTAGAGCACATGTGGTGGCAAATAAATTAAAAAAAAAAAAAAAAAAAAAAAGACCCTTGAGAAAAGACATTGCCCATTTATCAGTTCAGAGGTGGGATGGGTAATATTACATGAATTGAGGTAAGAGCTTGTCTTGGAGATAAAATAAAGCCTTTTTAAATAATGGTAGTAACAATTTGTATTTCTGGTGTCCTTGCCTGCAGCAGCAGTGCTGGATAAATATTAAGACATGTAAATATTAAGGCCGTATTGACATGTCTGAATGATAGAACAGTTCTTATGCTCCCAAAGTGAGTGTAATAGATCCAGAATCGAAAACACAATGTGGTAATCTTTCTGAACAGTGGAGGTTTGGAGCCTGGCATAAAATGCACCCTTTTGATAAGACATCAAACAGTAGCTGAATTAGAGTATTTGTGAAAGCCGAATCTCTGCAACAGGGTGACTTACTCATGATGATAAATAGCCCCAGCCTGTCAAGAGAGTTTATCATAATGCTGCTCAATTCCTTAGCGCTGTGTGAGGTCCTGCAGACTGCATTGTGTTGTACAAGTTCATAAATTTAATGTTTCAAGACCCAAGTTTGGCCCTCTTTGGTTGGCATATACAGGTGTGCGTTGCTTTTAAAGTTTATCCCCAAAAGACACAAACCCACGTAATTGTTAAGAACTTTATTAGCCTAAAGATTACTTGAAAACTAAACAGTATCAATTGAAGTCAACTTATCAAAAACCTGTCTAGAAAGGTAATTAGATCTATAATTAGGCTTCTGACTTTTGTTTAGCACGGAATTCCCCTTTTTGGCATCTGATGACTGTGGGTTTTGGTCTTTTTCCAGCATCTTTTTACAAATAAGCCATTTACAAATGTATGTGAAGCTATGATTATAGAATTAACTGTCCTTGTCAATGCGCTTTTCCCTAGTAAGTTGGCAGATAACCTGCCATCCTTTTCTTCCCCTTGCCTAACTAATAGCCAGCTCATGGAGTTCAGAGTCTTATTTTTGCATGATGTCTTATGTCAGTGGAGTTGTTCATAACATCTCTTGCACAACTGAACAGTCTGGTTGTCTAGCAAGTCATTTAATGCCATATAATGGCCAGAGGAGAACGGAGGGCTGCTGCTCAGTGCTTTAGGGGAGTCTGTAGAGTAGCATCATGCATGCAAAAAGATGCAGAGACTGCCTGCTTTGCAGGGTGCGGAGTCTTAAACGGAGCAGGTTTAGGGCAAGCTTTTTCTTAAGAGTTCTGTGCCTCAAGCCTGTGCAGAATGGGAGCCTTTCATATGCACGTGGTTGGTAGTAGCAAGTGCCTGGTCTCCTGGGGTTCGGGAGCTGCGTAATGCAGCTGGCCTCTTGGCTCAGGGCTCTGTGCTCAGTGGGACGGGTGTTTCTTGCAGGAACCCTAATCAAGTACTGGGTAGTCTGGACTTCAGCTAGCGTAGCAGCTCAGATGAGATCATAGCATGAGGCACGGAGGCTTTGAATGCGGTGTACTTTGAAATCTTTGCAGGTGGTGTGGTTGCAAAAGGTGCTATGCTCTTTACCTCTCTGGCTCTGCCGGTGTGCTTTTTGAACTGCAAGTGATCTGTCAAGTTTAAATGTTGCGTCCCTCTGAGTGTTTTGTAGTTGCAAATGCTGTCTTGGATTAACTCTAATTTCTTTGTAGCTGATTCTGGCAGCGCTGAATCACTAAAACAAAAGCATTTTGCTCACATAATGCAGGGCCTAAAATGGAGTGTGTTGGGTTAACACATTTGACAGAAGAACCCTTAAGGCTGTGTGTTTGCTCTCAAAACAGAACATAAGACACCCACCAGCTTTTCAATGCATGTATGTACATACTCTTAGAAGTTCAACAATAAGCTTTTAAAATGCAGCTGGAATTAAAATGTTCATGAAAAAAAGCATTCAGTTTACTCTCGGATACGAATTGAATCCTGACTAAATTTAGATAAAAGGCCAGAAAGCCAACAAAATGGTTGCGATGGTTTCATTCGTTGCAGTATGTTGATGCATTTCCCTGTTACCTGCCAGTGTCAATATTCAGGTTTAAACCACGTAGTTCTTGTGTTTATCTACCAGCCAAGTCTTTTGAATCCCAAAGTTTAATAAGAGAGTGATCCTTCTAGGGCTTTAGGTTTTGCTGGTCTCCGTTTTCTTTTTCCACAGGTTACCAATTGCAGTCTTAACTGTTAAGACTCCTTGAACTTTTTATGTACTTTCTGGCATGGAGAATGTGGATTGGGAGGAGAAGGCATGAATATATTCCTAAACCTTATTTCGCAGACAGTATAACCCTTGTTTGAAGAGCTTTTTAGTAAATACATGAGGTTTCCTTGGCTAAGATTTTCAATGATGAAGCTTGTTTCCTGATCTTTGCAATCGAGGGAGATCATGTTTGTGTTATAACTTCCAGATGGTTCATCAAGTCTGAATAGATCATGTCTAATAAACTTTTTTGCTCACTTTCCAAAGATGTGTTATGTAGGGAGGGTGAAGTAGTTGTCTTTATATTCTCAACTTGATTGCACTTTGAACTAGAAGATGAACACAATAAGGAAATGTTTCTACAAGAACCCTGATGAAGCCATTTGTTCTCCGTGCACTTGAGGGAGTGCAAACTAAGTACCTTAAGTCTGCAAAGAAACATTGTCCTGCATCTAGCAATTATGGTCCCGGAGCTGTGTTTTTATTTTTACAAACCGTCGCTGTGTTTTTTGCATCAGATAATGATAAGTGTTTGTGTGGTTATTCTTGATACTGGCAGCTTGAAATCTCCATAGGTTTTATGAGTTATTTTGGAGCTACAGCACTTGACATCTCTGTCTTGTGCAGCATAACAGTATCTTCAAAGGCACAGGAGTCCCACACCTGCCTCTGATTTTTCTTTACGTTCAGACGCTCAAATCCCAGAACATGCCTTGGAGCCAGATATTCCAATATATCCAGACACACCCTGCTAATTAAGCAGTGTTATGACCTTCCTAGTAATTTAGTGTGCAAGCTTTGATTTCCCCCTTCCCTCCCAAACCCCATATTTGGATTTAAGTTTGTGGGGTGTGGGATAAGAGTGCGTTAACTCCTTGTTTCATGGAGAAGATGATATAACCCAAACCTCATGTCTCATTAGACAAGAAAATGAATGAAAGAACTATTTAAAATTCTGGTGAGTAGCTTTTTTTCTGTTTCTAGGGGTCCTGAAGACACCTGTTTCGAGTATGGGGTTTTCCCTGCCATTCTGAGTTTTCCACTTGACTACCCATTAAGCCCTCCGAAGATGAGATTCACGTGCGAGATGTTTCATCCAAACAGTGAGTCTGATACAGCAGGACGTACAGGGGAGTGGGTTGCTAATGCACCTTAAAACCAAACTTTTGCAGTAGGATAGCTGGCATCCTTACCAAAGGTGGTTCTCTCCCTTCCCAACCTTGAGTATGCAGTAGGAGTGTTCAGCTGTCCAGCAGTTTTGCTCTGTCTTAGGGTCACTTTCTCTTTATTAAATTTTTCCTCACATACCTTTTGGTCATAAACAGTCCAATAAAGATTCCAACCATTTTGCTGCTTTTCAGATCATCCCAGGAGTACTTGTAACTATTGTATAAATAGTTTTAAAGATAAATCTCCTGTACGTGATTTGAGACTTAATGAATTAGTACAGACTATTTCCAGTTTTGCTTTGTGGCTTGTGTTTAAATAGTTTGGTGTTATTTTAACAAGTGAGAATTTGTTCATATGCACCGGTGTGGATGCAGCTTTATTAGGCAGTGTGGCTTTTTCCGTTTAAGTCACAGGTTTAGTAACATTTCTGATGTTGCCTTTCTGAAATAGAGAGTGCTCTGTCCAAGCAGATAACACGTTTGCAGGCATTTACTATTAAGATTTTGCTGGCCTTTTCTCTGCAGTTCTGATGGTGACAGTAAGACTTTGCAGTAGAACTCATTGAAGTAACAAGTACAGCTAACAGGTTTGAGCCTTGGACAGGTAAAAACCTTAAAGCCCCCTTCTGCAGCTGGGAGCACTACTTTCTGGAGTCAGCCTTGGCATTCTTTGTAGAATTGTTGCTTAGGACATTTTTATGACATTATGAAATTTAGCTGTGGCCTTGGCTTGAAGTTTGCTGCTTCGTGTGCAGCATAGCCAGGAGTGGTGGGGTGCAGAGAAGCACAAACTGCCTGACTCTCCTGTGTTACAGAGTGGCTCTGCATGTGGGCACTTCCTCCATGGAGTTAACCGGGACATACTTATGGTCAGCTCAGCTCTTTAAAGTTCCATGACTCTGGATCATGTTAATATAAAGTTGAGATGACCTAAAGTAGATGCTTGAATCTTCTTTCTCAAGTGGTATTGTGATGGTCGTACCCAGAAAGGGTGTAGAAATGCGTGACTCTGCAGTGCTTTTTCTGTTCCTCAAGTGCTTACTCCTCCACCTGTGAGGAATTGCAAGGAAGATGTTTGAAGTTTGCTGTGTTCCCTTACCTTGCAGTTTGTGTTACATGCAGGGAGAACCGAGACACCACAGGGCTATCTCCTCTTAAAATAAAATGACATTCATGGATGCTGTAGTGAAGATAACTTCAAAGTGGTGATCAATGGCAAGTCTTGCATTAGCACTTAGTGACAGCGTGGGAAGATGCGTATGTCTTCCTGGAATCAGCCTTTGCTGTCTTGACTGTGTGCTTGTGGTCCAGCTGTTTTAAATGAGGCACTGCGTAAAAACAGTAGAATAACTTACAAGTGAAATACCTTCTACCAGTATGTTCCTAACTTGCAAGAAGTGGTGCTGATTCAACGTGTGCTGTTTTCATCTCTTCCAGCTATGGCTGGACCAGCTCCATCCCCAGCCTGGGGCTGCAGGAGGGGATGTAAATAAAAGTCTTCCAAAACACTTAACATGCAGGCTTGGGCAGACATTAGCTGGGTGAATGGGAGGAACTGGAAATGAGCTGGAAATTCCAGTGGTCATTCCCTCTTTTTGTTTTGTCTTGTTTTCCTGGCAGTGGCACAGGTTTGGCCACCCGAGGAATAGAAGCACTGAAAGTACTGCATTGTCATTCCTTGGGAAGCTGCAGAATTAGGCCATCTTGCTAAAGCTGTGTTTCAGTTTGAGCTCCATTTTCTTTGTCTTGCCTCTTCAACATTTCCTTGGCCTCGTTATCAAGTCAGTGGAGCCCAGTGTCTGTGAAGATGACTTGTACTGTTGCAGATGCTTTGCTTCTGCTAAAGGTGGGACAGGAAGACGTCTATATCCCTAATTGATAGGTTACCTTGTTTCCGTGCTCTTTAACGCAGCTGAGCTTTAAGCAAAATTTAAAATAGTGTGAACTCTTTCAGTTGCAACTCAGTAATGTTCAAAATAAGATCAGTTGTATTGTTTATAACATAACACTTTTCCCTCCTTGCTGCAGCAGAGTAAGTTTGCTTAATTCTTTTTATGGTCATGGTCCAGTGGAGAGCTCCCCACATGCATTCAGTGCTGTGTGACGGTTACCCTTTGATTTAAGTAGGACTGCTTACCGACTTGGGGCTGTGTCTGTGCATAAATACTTGCCTTGTTCCACCAGGCTGCATCGCTTATTTTTTCCATGGAGTCTACCACTGGTTATTGAATGACAGGAGTGCTCCCAGAAGGCTTTTCTGTTGGGGAAGGATGACCCAAGTTTGTTAAGATTTGCTTAGAGGAGATTGTTGCTGGATTTTCTTCCTTAAAATTTTGTGCCCTCTTGCCTTTGGAATAGGAAATTTGAAACTGGGTTTAGCTTCAGTCACGTGAAGGCCAAGTCCAAACATTCATCTGTGCTAAAGATCTGGGGAGGCCAAGTGTTTCTACTGAGTAACAATCAATGCCCTGTACTTCTTGTGCAGTTTACCCAGATGGGAGAGTTTGCATCTCTATTCTTCATGCTCCTGGGGATGATCCCATGGGATATGAGAGCAGCGCTGAGCGGTGGAGTCCCGTCCAGAGTGTGGAAAAGATCCTCTTGTCAGTTGTTAGCATGCTGGCAGGTAAGGACTGCTGTTTTATTAGCAGTAGATCAGATAGCAGTTACTGAGTTAGCTAGAGCTGCTTCTTGCTGTTTGAATTGCTAAGCAAGCAGAGGATATTTAAAGCTGCTCAGCAGCAACCACAGTTTGTAAAGCGCTAGTATTTATTCATTAATAAACCAGTTCTCTGAAAATAATTGGAAAAAATAAGACTGAATTAGTAAACAGGCATTTCTAGCTTTGTGAGCGACCACTGCTTTCCTTCTAGCAGCAGCAACTGAGCAGATGGTGATAGTCGGGTGGGTCTGGAGGCTCAGCTGGTTCCCTGCTCCTGCACAAAACCTGTACTCCAGCTTTATATTTGCTATGACACCTGTTCAGCTCTTGTGGGTCTTAAAGCTATTGATTACAGCCTGTCTCAGTTTTAGCAGCTGGAGGGTTACTGGCCAGATCTAACCAGTATGATAAATGGGAGCCCATGCCCTCTGTGATTCACAAGCCAGCACAAGCAAGTCCATTTCTGTTTGCTAGCTGCCAGCCTGGGAATGTTTCGAATTCTGCTACCTCTGGTTTGGAGGAAGGCTCCCTGAGAAGAGGGGTGGGGTGAAAAGCTTTTCATACAGCCTTTTAAATGGTTTTCCCTAAATCCAGCAAGGGCTGTGGATCACCTCTGTGAGGTACAACTCCCTGAAAGATGGGTCCTCTTCCGCATAGTGAACCAAGCCACTGAACTGCCTGAAAAGGGCAGAAATGTGTCCTTTAGAATTGGTTTTGAATGATAAAAGGTTTCAGACAGTTTAGAGGGTTTAGAAGCAGCAAAGCTGATCAAAGAGCAAGCAATGTTTTTTTACATGGGACCGTTTTAGCTTCAGAATAGTAACATACTGTTGGGAAGTACCTTGCTGGGCTTCCCATGGCCTCCAAGAACTTGGTTCGTGGTGCAGCCTTACCTAGACTGGTTAGCGTGGGAGTCACCTGGTCTCTCTTGTTCTCTGCCTGTGCACCCTGTTTTCCCATGGCTTTTGGAGGAGTTAGTGTAAAACATCAACGGTCCAGCTTCTTTCAGGCTGCTGACAAACTCCCAGCTCTGGTTCTGCAGATAGCGTAAGCCCAAGCTTACCAAACAGGGTGACCTGCACATCTGCTGGTTTAGGGGCGGACCATCAGCACTGTGTCGAGAAAGACATGAGCCTAGGATATCTGCAGTGAACTGGGCTGGGGTGGGTTTGGGCTAGTGTGGGAAGGAGAATGTGTAGAGTATATTCTGTCTCGTGACTTGTATAGTCCTGTGATGGTTGTCCCACTGTATGCTGACTACGCACTCGATAAATCCCGTGTTTGAGTTTACCTCTGGACAAAACGAAGTGTTGGAGTCACAGAGGCTTAATGTACTTTGTAAAGCGCTCTGAAATCCTTGGATGAAAGACGTTGCAAAATGAAAGCATTCTATGGGTGTTTTTGGTTTGTTTTGTTGTTCTTTAATAGAAAAGCCATCCCAAAGAGTGACAGAGCCTGTTTGGGTGGCCCGGTCAGGAGGGCTTTGTGTCTGTGAAGCTGCAGAACCAGAAAAAACCATTTTGCAGGGAGCAGTGTGCAGTTTTAAAAACCCTTGACAGCAGTGGTGGTGCCACATTGTGTTGTTCCATGTGCATGCTGGGGCCTAGCTGCTGAGAGCATAAACAAAAGGAAGTCTTGCTCCTCTGCCATTTGTTTCTTGCCTCAGCTGGACCTTGCTGTGATATTCTCTTGTGATCAGTTAAGTCAGAACCGTTCGGGAATCCAGCAGCTGTCACTGGGTTTTCTTTAGTGGTGTTTCTGTAGTCCAAGCAGGGGAAGTGTTCCAAAGCCACAGGGAAGTGGCAGTACAGAGGCATTATTGAAAAAGGGAGAGGGTCTTGCTCCATTGTCTGCCTGCCCACCTATCTTTCAGTCTTTTTCATTTCAGAGCCAAATGATGAAAGTGGAGCCAATGTAGACGCCTCCAAGATGTGGCGGGAAGACAGAGAACAGTTTAACAAAATTGCCAAGCAGATTGTGCAGAAGTCACTTGGACTTTAATCTCACAAAGAGACTGAAGTGTTTTGTATTTTTCTCCACCTGAAAACGAGCAGTGCTCAGTGCTGGCACCAAAAAGGAAAACTTTGCAAAACTATTGGCCTAGGTCTTCTTATCACTCGTTATTTATTTACCATCTCTTTTCTTTCACTGCTCCAGAGAAGCCTCTAGTTCACTCACTAAATTGTGTGGAAAAGGGATTTAATACTAGGGAAAATATGGAGACAATGCTGTTCCAAAGGCTGCTTGTTGCTACCTCACTTCATGGTTTGGAAAGCTTGGAGACTTTGCAATCTGCAGCCTGCCTTTGCCGATCTGCCGTTTGAGAACGGAGCTGTTTTGGATCACCTGCTGGAAAACTTAGTTGTGTGTTTTTATAGGTAGCATTGCATCTGGAGCACCAGTAGGCAGCAAATAATCTGTCAATTTTCTGATACTCACTAAGGACAGCATTTGCAATCAGAACTAATTAGGAGAGAATAGGTAGCAAGAGAGGCTATAAACTAAGGTTGTAGTCAGGATGTGTTAGCAAAGAAAGTGATTGTGCAGCATGTAACTTAAGATCTGGGGAGCTGCTGTCAGTGGCCGGGGGTCCAGAATGGGCAGGTGTTCCCATGTAACACTGTGAGTTTGTACTGAGTGTTTGAGTCAGTGTTTGCTTGGAAGAAATTCTAAGAGCTGCTTTATTACTCCTTAAAGACACTCAGTTGTAAACTTTACATCTTGCATCTCTAACTGAAGGTAAAGACTGGGTTCTTAAATACTTTGGTCAGGTTCACCATGGGCAGGTGGCACCAAGGTAGGCCATTGGCAGCCTGAAAATTTGCTGAGAATGTGTCTGCTCCTCTGGGCATGTAAAATACCTCTGTCATAATGTCAGCTCCTCTCCTGTTGGCATTTGGGTGTCGAGAGGATTAGGCATAGCTGGCCTTCGCCATTACAGCCCAGGTCACCCGTTTTTAAGGTGAACGAGCAAAGATGAACACGATGAATTTTGTAAAATTAATTGTAACACTTCTTTATGCTGACTGCTCTTGTGTGCTTAAATATCAGTCAGAGAAGACGCAATTTTCTAGAGTATGGTACGACGCATGTTTAGAGCTGCAGTGTATTGTAGCTGACTGCTGGTGTGGATGGTGCAGGAAATACCGGCTGCAACCATCAGTTTGTAAAACTGCTTAAGGGCCACTGGTGACCTTTGCACTTCGCAAGCAAATCTTTTGTGTAGGTCCAAATCTTCTCCAGTTTACTACAAGCAATAACATGCCCATCGATAGCACATGCAATCAAATTCTGTTGGCAGCTTTAAACGGGCTAAATTTGAGAAGGGCTTTTTATTGTTTTTTTTCTGTGAAAAGTGTGTGACATGGAAGGAGTCGCACCATGGAGAAACCTTTACGGAGGTGATTGTGTGCATGCGCGTGTGTACAATTTGTCAGTATTTGTGTCTTGCCATCTGTGCTGCAGATTGCAGTATGCCATTGTTCTGCACCTCTGAAGAGTCTGTGTTGCTACAACTTGCTGATTTTACCTCTGTGTAGAAGTAAGTCTTCTTGCTTTGGTGTAAGGGTGGGAGGGGAACCTGACATAGTTTGGGAGCAGAAATGGTGAAATAGTATTGTACCTAACTAGTATTTCAAGGCATACAGGAAAATGTAGCACTTCTATGCAAACTGGGAGCATTGTCTGAATTGTAGTAGATGGAACGTTGCTCCTGGGAGCGCTGCAGCTGCTTTTGGAAACAACGCTGGAGAGCATGGCAAGCGATGGATTCAACAGACACGGCAAAAGTGGGCTTTTTTTTAAGTACGGAGTATTTTGTTCATGTGTGCTCACTCATTATCTTTATTTTGTGGTTGGATTTAGTCTGTATACTGAAAATAAAGTGATTATATTTTCTCCTTTCATAGATGTATGCAAATGTATTGCAGTGGGTGTTTTATATGGGTGATCAACTAGTTGGGAGAGTCCAATTCTGACTTGGTCCAAAGGAATGGAAGGGTTTATCCTAACGCAGCTAAAACACATGGGGATGTTTTACATTTTTACATGTGTTACAAAAACAAAGGGGACGCTTTAGAGGAGTGGAAGAGTTGACACAGTTGCTTGGGCTTTCCCGGGTGGCCAGTGTCTTGTCTCTAATGATGGCTATGACCTGATAATTCAAAGAGAACTAAGAAAAGTGACTGGCATGCAGCAGGCTTGCTAACTTGGGTGTTTTAAACCACCCAGTGAACGTATATACCAGACAGCCTTGCAGGTGACAAAATAAGCAGAAGTCCTAAAACTTGCTTTGTTGAGGTGAGAACAGCTGTCCTGAGTCATGGCTCTTTTCTTAGCTGAAACCAGCAGCGAGCGTTTGTGTTCACTGAAAGGATTAAACATGGCACTGCAGTCAGCATGCTAGATACCCTGTTTGTTTTATTTGCAGGAAAAAAAGAAAACTTCATCATTATTATTCCGTAATAAACTGAATCCCCGCAAACAGCATGAGGGCTCATCTCGCATAGCTCCATGCTGGTGTGGAGGTGGGTGGGCTTCTGCTGTGCCTGGCTTGCCCAGAGACAGTTTCGCTGCACAGGCAGCTGCTTACAACTGGGGAACACCTGAGAGTCAAAGCCTGTAAAGCTGCCGTGCCAATCCTGTAATAGACTTCCCTGAAAGCCTGTTCCTCTGCGTTCATGAAAGAATATTCATGTTGACAGCATGTGTAATACTAGCCAGTAGCAATGTTTTTCTGAGCAGTTGCCTTTTTTTTTTAGTCTGCAACAGTTTCTATACAACATGTTCTTTGGGGAGTGTTGGAGCTCTACAGGTGTTACACATGCAGGTAAGGTATTAAAGATTTTTTTTTTAAAAAAATATTTATCTGGATTATATTTGCTTTAGGCTTTTATATTTAAAAAAGAAAAAAAAACCACCACCAAAAAAACCCAAAACAAAGCCCTTCAACAAAGCTGTAAAACTGTGAGCAACGTCCTCTTTAAAGCCTTTGTATATACATACATCCACACACGCACACTTTTTTTTTTTTTCCCTTGGCAAGTGGAGCTGTGTCAGAACACACACAGTGGGATGTGAGACATTCATTAATTGTGTTTTGTGTGCCTGTGTGCATGCAAGCGGTTCTTTGAAAGTGCGAGCTCCCAGGCGAGAGGCGTTTGGAGCCACATGAAACGACTGCAGCTTCGGGGCAGAGCCAGCCCCAGGCTTCTTTCCAGCTTTTCCTTGGCTGGAGCTATATCATGGATGGAAGGTGGTGTGCTGCCTTTGAGGTGAAAGCTCTGCCTCTTTGCAAGTTCCTTGCTTTCCTCCTGCAGTTGCATCTTGGTGAGGATGCTGTGTGTGTTTTGCCCCTATGGGAATCGAAACACCCTCTCTTGTCAGCACAGACCCGAAATGTCCATCCTCGGTGCCAGCCGTGCTGCTAATACTGGGCTTCTCTCGGACGTGGGATTGGTGCAGTGTTTAGGAGGTGGCTCCAGAAAGGGGCTGGAAGTGGCAGCCCCCCAGCCCTGTGGTGTGGGGCGAGGGCTGTGTGGGCTGACTGAGGGGCCTTGAGCCCGGGGCAGCGGCAGGGCATGGATGTATGAGTGTGGCAAGTCCCTGTGTTGCCTGGGCAAGAAATGGCGCTGGTTACCTGCCTCACCTTGCTTCTCTCAAATTTTCCTGACTCAGGGGAAGAAGAAAATCACTGCCTTTCAGGAAGCTTAGGGGCTGGGGGGAGCGTAAGGTGAGGGATGCTGAGGGTCTTGCTGCCAGCTAGTGGGATGGTGAGGGGTGGCAACAGGGAAGAAGAAGGGGCAGGAATCTGGAGAATTCCTCTTGCACCCGAGGGTCTGGTTGGGGTGAGCTGCCCTCCCCGTGTGCTACCTGAAGAGCAGGGTGCATGAGCCCCTGTACCAGCCCCAGCGAGGGCTCCCCGTGTCTCCTCTTGTCCAGCTGGGTCCAACCCCACGTCACACGCACCAAAAAATTGCTCAAGCCACTTAATGCTTGGTGGTCCTACGTAACGTGCTCGATGCTCTCACAGTCCCCTGGGAGCCCAGGGTGGCAGGGAGATCTGTGGCTCCAGCCTGGTGACCTTCCTGCCCCCCCCGGCCCTGATCCTTGCAGCCGCCTGCCAGATCCCGGTCCTGCCTGGGCCACCAGCCCCTCTCCCGGGGCGGGTGGTGTAAGAGCAGAGGGGAACCAGCCAGGTGGCTTTTGAAAGTGGCTCGCACCCCCACCACCACCCCGAGATGTGACTTAGCAGCAGTTAAGATTATGGGGTATGTTAATATATAATTAATGGTAATGATACGGACGGTGGGTTATTACAGGGTAGCTGCCGGTGCTAGCAGCGTGTGCGTGAGCGCTCGGGGAGCGATTTGCGAGCGGGTCTGTCTGGTCATGTTGTTCCTGAAGGGTGTGGGGGAAGATGAGCCAGGTTCTGGGCCTGGTTCTCTCCCTCCATGCGTGGGGCACCAGCTGGCCCCAGCTCGCCAGGGCAGGGCTCTCTGGGGGCGCTTTGATGCATTTAATGGGGGGAGAGGCTGTGGCTCAGTGCTGCTGTCACAGCTCTGAAAGGAGCCGGTCACCCTGGCCAAAGGGTGGCTGGGGTGCCCTGGGGCAGGGCTCGTGGGGCTGTGGAGCAAAGACCAATGCACCCGCCGCGGCTGCCCCTCTGGGGGCTGCAGGAGATGCAGGAGGTGGGTTCAAAGCAGCAGAGATGCAGGATGCAACATGCTGGGTGGCACCCACGCACTTGGATGCTGGGCCCAGCACGGGGAGGCTCTCCGCCCACAACCGGGTTGGGAATTTTGCCCCAAAACAGTTTTTTTCCCATGCCAAAATAATTTGGCAAATTGAACCCAAATTGGGGCTGGCATGACGATGTTAGGTGAATCGGGGTTTCTTCGCTGAGTCTGCCCAGGATGGGGTTGCGCAGGCTCCTCTCCTGGCGTGCTGCTTCACCAGCACCCGTGTCTTTCTCTGCTGGTCTGGTCCATGTGTGCATCCCTCCAGGCGTTGCCAGCAGCAGCCATTGGGTGCTGGGGAGATCCTGCTCTGTGGGGCAAGTCTGTTTGAAGGGCAAGAGAGGTGCCCACATCTCCGAGCTAACAGTGAACTGCAGAGCTGATGGCCAGGGCTTTATGCCTTGCACGGCTTCTCCGTGCCATGCATCCCTCCAGGAGCCAGGAGATGGTGAGGCATGGGGCAGTGACCAAGTTGGGGGAGTTTGCTCTGAGGCAATGGTGGAAGCCTCTGGGGTTGGAGATCCTTCTGGTCGGTGTCCATGGGCTCGTTGCCAGGGTGGCTCAGGAGGGGCTTTGCTCAGCTGGAGCTCGGCTTTGCTTGAAGGAGAGATGCCAGAAGGGCAGGCTGGAGGGCAGGTGTTTTCAAAACCATTTTGCCTGGAGAGGCGATTAGAAATTGAGTTTTGTCCTCAGCCAGATCCTGCTTTGACACAAGATCTTCTACCTTGGAGCCTAGGCATGGCCTTGGTGGGAGTGCTTGTGTTTGAGGGCCTTATGGAGGTCTTAGGGCTCTACATGAGACTTGGCTTTATGAAAACATCCTTGTTTTTGTTGCTGAAGCCACTTGTCTGTACTGTCCCCATGCAGCTTCACTTTTAGCATTTGGTGCTCTTCAGCATCCATCCTTTTAACACCCAGTCAGTAACTGGGGGGCACGTGATTGCTTGTACCAATTAATTGCAATTCCCGTCAAACAAGACTTGTGTTAGGTTGAGGAACTTCCCATGTGTTAGGTACCACCTTCTGTAGATGTTCTTCTGCTCCTCCTGCAGTGCCCGTGGAGACTGGTCAGCCCAGGGTGATGCCATTATGCTGAGCACCCTGTCGGTGGGACCCCAGTTCCCCCTCCTACAGCAGCCCCTGCTGCCAGCCTCGCCTTGTCCCCTCCCAGCTCTAACCCCTCCCCACTCTTGCAAAGTGCAATTAGGAGCAGCCTCCCCGGTGGTTTCTGAAAGCCCAGACTTCAAAGGCAGTGATGGCTGGGCAGGGAGAGGATGGGCTGTAATTAGAGACCTGCTCAGGGGGCAATCAAGGGGGGATGCTTGTCCTGCTCATGCAGGGTCCTGCTGTGTGACCTCCCGCTCCCGGCTGAGGCCCCGCTGCCAGCAAAGGCTGCTGCCTCGCTGCAGGGCCAACACCGGGAGCGGGAGCCAGGCTCCCAAGGACACCCTGCTCTGCTCTTCGCCTTCCCCACCACTCGAAGCCGTGGGCTGGGCTCACCCTTTCCCCACCGCAGGCATCGTGCCTTGGCGGGTTGTGGGAAGCTGGAGCATCTCCGGGATGCCTGACGGTGCTGGGGAGTGGGGCAGGAGCTGCGGTGCATGCAGTAACCCCACCAAGGATGCTGGCTCCGTCTCTCTCCGTGCTAGCGGGGGCCGGGCTCTGAGTGTTGGGTGGCGGGCGCCTGGGAATGGGGGTCACATCCCCCCACCAGTGTCTGCACAGCTCTGAGCGCAGTGGGGCCGCGGCACCGCAGCCGGAGCGGCTGGGCAACAGCACCACGCTGGAGGAACTGGCCCAAAGAAAGTCTTGGAAAACAATAGCAATTGTTCTCTGCCTTTGTTCCCTTCCCTCCCCGGAGGAGATGGAGCTGTGCTCGGCTGCCGGCGGGTGGCCAGAGTGAGTGTGACTGCCTGTGCTCCTGCCTTGGCACCCGGGGAGCCCACCTCACGTGCTGCCTGCTCCACCGCCTGCCGCCCTCCTGGTCCCACCAGCTTCTCCAGAGCCTGAATCACGGGTAATGTAATAATAAAAGCTTTACATTGTCATACAGGCAAGGAATAAAATTGGGCCCTGATTCTTTTTGTCATGGGGCAAGAGATTTTCTTATGGCTGCAGAGCAAAGCGGTGCTAAAGCCGCTATTCTTTGCTGCAGGGCACTGGACCTGCCAGAGGGAGGACCTGGCCAGAGCCCTGAGTGCTGGGGGAGCTCTGGCTGAAGGAGGGGCTGCGACGCCCACACCTTTCCCTAACACCCTGTGCGGTCCAAGGTAGGCTTCGTCCAGAGAGAAGGTGCTGGCCGGGCCCTAACCAGGGAGTCACAGGATTGTTTCTGGTCCAAGCAGCGCCGTGCATCCCCTCTCCTAGCCTGCTGGTTCCTGACAGGCCCAGGCATGTGGGGTGAGTCCCCGGGCTTCCCTGCCGTGGCTTTTTCTGCCTTTTACCACCATCCGCCTGCTGCGAGCTGGAGCGTGTGGTCACTGCCCAGATCAAAGGACTACAAGGCAAAGGCGGAGGGTTTCCTGCAGGGCTGCCAAGGGAGATTATTCTGTGCATGGGGAGCGGCTGCGCATCCCAGAGCCAGCTCCAGGCCTGAGGCATTACCCCAAGGCAGCCTGCTGAGAGATGTGGCGCTTAGCACCGGGTTTGCTTGGCCAAGCTTACAGTTCCCCACGCAGAGTCCTCGGGTTTGCATATTCAGCCTGGTGAGCTGCCGCTGCTGCTGGAAGAAGGCTTAGACATTTGCAAAACCCTTCCCTTTCTCCCCTCTCCTCTTGCAAGCGCATGCTGTGCAAACCCCCAGGGGCTTCAGGCAAGTGCTATGGCTGAAGAAGCACAGAGCTGGGAGCAGGCTGGGGTGGGCTTGGGCGCCGAGGGGCTTTCCAACAGTAAGTGCGAAATGGGAACGTTGCCTGCCTCCTCTTGGCCCTAGGAGCTCTGTTTATCCCCTTTGCAGAGGGATCTTAGCTGAGCTCAAAGGCAAGCAGGGCTTTCATGTTGCAGGTGGAGCAGGGAGTCCAGGCAGAGCTCCTGGGTCTCCTGCACCTCTGCTGCGTGACACGTTAGCCCCCTCACTACTCTTTGCCTCCGTGTAGGCGTAAGACCTACAGAAAACACCCAGAGCACCCTTGCCATCGTCTGCATGCTCACAGTGGCTTGTGTTTGATGCCCTCCATCCATATGGAGCCACTTGCCGGAAAGTGGTGATTGCAGAACCAGGTTGGGGTCCTGTGGCTGCAGGGAGGTGGCACTGCCTCTTGCAAGAGGTTTGGGCACACCGGAGGGAGATGGCAAAAAGGAAAAAAAGCATTGTCACCGAGGGACAGGCAGCAGCGAAGGGCTGTTTGTCACTTGCAGGGAGGGAACAGGGGGAGCTGTGGCCACTGGGCGCTGCCGAGCCCCGTCCCGAGCAGCCCTGGTGCAGAAGTGTCCTGTCTTTTTGCTTGTACTGGCCAGAGTTCAGTGACTGCTTTTTGGAGCCCTTTCAAAGCCCGGCAGCTCGGTTGCCATGTGTCCTCCAAATGCAGGCAGGATGCTCAGCTCGCTCCTGGCTGCCTGGGAAGAGACCTGGGCTGCAGGTCACCAGCCCTGCCTGCTGCCTGCGGCCAAGGGCGAGGGAGCCTCGCCGGGACCGCCACTCCCGGCTCCTCGGTTCCCTGGGGCTGGCAGCGCTGGGAAGGTGTGTGGGTGTGTGGACACAGAGGGCTCTGGGATGTGAGCGATGCTGGTGGTTCGCCGCTGCCCGGCAGGGGTTGCTCCCGAAGGCAGCTCCGCGCCTGGGAAGCTGGCAGCAGGACATGCAGCGCTGGGGCAGCTTTGTGCTTTTTTTTTGGTGGCTTTCCTAAAAATGGTGCCTTTTGCAATCCTCCCAGTCCTTCGACAAAACTTTTCCTGGCAAAACCTCTCCAAAACTTCTGGGAATTAAGTTTGTGAAATGTGATGGGGTTAAAGACATTTACACTTCTTGTACAATGCTGACAGCTTTCCTGGTGTGGAAATTTCTTGCTGGGACTCCAGTTTATGTTGACGGGTTGGGCTCAGGGAGCTGAAATTGCTCCAGGAGACACGGGGAAGATTTTCAGCCTAGGAGAAAGGGCTGAGGCGACAAGAGGGAGCCTTGGAAATGGCTGAGGATAGAGACCCCATCTGTCCCTGTCCCACCATCGGGGTGAAGGTGGTGTTCTGGTGTCCAACCTGAACTGGCATCTGGAGAACTGCAATCTGGGGTGATCCTGAGAACAAGTTTCCCCCATTCCTTTCAAAACCGACCCCAAAGAGCTGATCCTGGCCCTGCTGCTCATGCAGGCAAGCCTGGCTGTGTGTGCTCATTGCTGACCTCCAGCTCTGTCCCTGAGGATATGTGTGGTCACACCTGTGTGGTGGCCAGCCAGCCTCAGCTGGCTCCCCTGGCCCTGCCGGCGTGGGCAGGAGGGTGGGCACAACACTGCCTGCTGCCAGCCAGAGCCCACGCTGGGGACACCCATGAGATGGGCAGTTCTGCATGTTACGTATAGGGTCCCTCCAAGCTTTGCCACAGCCGGTGCCTGTATGCATGCTGCATTTCAAGGGGGGAAGCTCTTGCAGATGTCAGGAATAAAGCCTGAAATGAATAGGACTAACAAGCCCTGAAACATGACTTTGTGTCTGCAAATAATAAGGAATGAGTTACAGTCTTGGAAGAGCAGAACATTACCCTGTGTGCAGGGTCCAGCCTGTCCCTGGCCTTCATTAGGTGCCCTCCTTGCACTGTCCTCTGCATGGAAGCTCTGCTTGAGATGTATTGTCTACAGATGGGTTTCTCAACCTTTTCTAACCCAATGATGGCCAACCTTTTTGGTGGAAATCCAAGGATCGTTTTGTTCAGAGCCGCCACATGGTTTTATTTACGACCCATGCGAATTAGGCAAACGTCGCGCTGTTTGTCTCTTTTATTTCATCTTCTCGCGCTTGCTTGTGCACATAGGAATGTGCGCGTGTGTGCTTAGGAACAATTTTGCAGACCACTTCCTACTGCCGTTGGGACACAGAGCAGGTCCGGGACCCAACGCGACAGCAGGCAGCGATGGGCCCCTGTCCTTATTTCACATCACAGCTCGGTTCCCTGGGGAGGGAGAAAAGTGCCAGGCACTGCCCAAGCCACTCCACCATCTTCTGTCATGCCAAGGTCCCCAGCCCAGGGATGGGGAAGATCCTTGAGGACCATCAACATCCCTGTTCTCACCAGGAGACCGTTCATTAATGGCACGTGGCTGAAAGGCAGCCTGAGCCCACGGTGCTGGGCTGAGGACTGCCTGGCATGTCCTCCATGCTCATCAACAGGGGCTTTGGTTCCTCCACCTCCTGCCAGGAGCTCCCTGGATCCCCCTGCTTCTGGAGGGGACACCCGCAGCTGTGTCCTCAGGTCTGGAGATGTCCCCACCAACTGGCTTTTTGGCCGAGGAAGTGCTGAAAGGCAGCTGCATCCCCTCGGAAGAAACCAGTCGTCCTGGCATCCCCGGCAGGACTTTTCCTCCCTCCCCAGGAGGAGTCGCATGGGCTGCCCAGACCCTCGCAGAGCTGGCGCTGGCCTTGGCGGGAGAATTCCCAAAATCCATCCACTTGTGCGAGTCCCCTACTCGGGGCAGTGCTGCCAGCTCCCAAAGCCACGCTTAACTTGACACATGTGTGCGGCCTTGGGAAATGCAGCAGTTCTGATTCTTATTTGTGCTGCCTTCTTCAGTGCCAACCTGCCGGGAGGCAGGGCCCTGGCAGCAGCTCTGCTCCGCTCCGTGCTAGCCGCCCTTCCAACGCACCGACCTCTCTGCCGGATGGGCCCCGGATGCCGGTCCCCGCTCCTCCTGCCAGCAGACGTGGCGTGGGGTCCCCGTGAGACGGCTGGTCCCAGCCCTGGTGCTGGTGGGCATTGCCAAGGCCACAGGGAGCATCACCAGTGGCTGAGCCTGTTGGGGGTGGGGTGGTTTGCACCTCCCGCATCCCTTGCAGTCGCCACCAGCAGCTGCCTTTCAGGACCCCTGGGTTTGGGTAGTGGCTGTGCCACTGGGTGCTGTCCCCAACTCAGGGGTGAGGATGGATGGGGAGCCAGCGGTGCCTCACCTCTGCAGCTCGCTCTTGAGAGAGGTTAAGCTCTGCTTAGGTTCCACTTAAGCGTGATTCCAGTAGAGGCCCGATTTGGAGGATGCCCAGAGAGAAGCTTTGTGGGGAGGGGACTCTGTGCAGCCCTACTCAGTGCAGAGCATCCCCGGACATGCGTGTGGCTGCTCTCTGGGTTTCAGGGACTGTCTGACTCCGATACGGAGGTACCAACCCCATTTGGCTGTCTCCAGGGTCCAAGTAGCTGCTCTTAGGATTTGGGACGGAGGTGCCGGGTGCTCTGCTCCACCACGTGCCCGCGCCCCATGGGCTGCACCCTCCTGGCCGCGGCACGGAGGGTTTCGGGCTAGCAAGGGCTGGCGACAGACCGGCACGAGGCATGGCTGTGAGTCCAGCTCCGGCTGTTCCTCGCTGACGAAACCCCCAGTTTGCAACACAATTTTTTGGCGTATCATCCTGGCCATCCGCTTTCTATTCTAGTGCTCGCCTTGCGGGAAGGATTTGGGGATGGGGGCGGGGGGAGCACATTTCAATTGTTCAGGGAATGGAAGTAAGTTGTTTTGCGGCTGGAGAAACCCAGTGGAGCTTGCTGCGTGCAGGGAGTTTTTCCACTGCTGTCTCTCCCATTTGAACAGCATAACCTCGAGGGTTTCCAAACTGACGCTCAGCACGTTGCCACCAGCCTCATGGCAGGGCCGGGTCTGGTGGCCGGCTTTGGGCTGGAGCCTTGCCCCGGGCACTGGCTGTGTATCACCTGCCCGAGGCCATTCTGGGGGAGAAATATGCACCTTGTGGGGTCTGACTTGTTTTTTGAGCAGGGTGGAGAGAACCGGAGAGGACAGAGGATTGCCCCCCAGTACAGGCTGGGATTGTGCTGCTGGAAGCTCAAGGCTTTTGGGGTAGAAGGTTCCCACCTTGGTCTCTCCAGGCAGGAGTGAATCTCCCACCTAATCCCATGGGATCCTGGAAAAATGAATCACCAAAAATTAAAGGAAGCAAAGAAAAAAAAAAATTAAAAAATCCCTCCCCAAAGCCGCCTTCCAGAGGGTTGGGCAAAAGATAAAAGCTCTCCAAGGAGCTGGGACTCCTCCTCTCCCACCACTGACTTCTCATTTAAATGTCTGCGTGCAGGCTGCAGCCAGCACTGCCTCCACGGCCGCCCCAGGGGAGCCCCCGCCAGCCCCCCGACTCCCACTCCTGCCTTGCCCCCGGGGACGATGCCCACACAAGGGGACAGCAGAGCTGGGGCTTAGCACCCCAGAAGCAGCTCGACGTGGCGTGTCCCCGAGGCAGATGAGCCAGTGGCGGGGTGCTTCGGGTGGTCCTGCCAGCAGACTATATGAGAGCTCCTGGGGGGGCTGAGCCGAGCGGCGCCTGCCTGGGCACGGAGGAGTAGACGGCAGTGAGGTCCCTGTGCATGGACCCCCTGAGGCCAGCCCCCCGATGTCGGCTCCGCTGCTGCTCTGGGTCATTCTCCTCCACTGGGCCACCAGCGGGGGCTTCATCCGGGGAGGCAGGACGTGGCAGCACTGCACAGGTAGGAGCGAAGGGTGGGCTGCGCCGGGAGGGAGGCGTCAAGACAGGCTGTGTCGGGAAACGTGCTGGGACCCGTGTGCTCCCATGGGATGTCCCCTGCGCTGCCAGGGGAGACCCCAGAAAGTGTGCTCTGTTTGGGGGGCATGTGGCTGCTGCGGGGTGCCCCGTGTGGGGCAGCCTCTCCCTGGCAGCCTGTCCCTGGGGTTTCAGTGCCTGGGTGCCAGTGGACTGAGCCTTAGGGTGACAGCATGGTGCGATGCCTCAGGTGCTGCAGCTGCCTGCACCCGTGGGCAGCAGGTAGTAGGGTCATCCCTGCACCTGCGGCCCCACAGCGTGGCAACCAGGGAGCGACCAGCAGTTCTCGGTGCCGTGGGGAGAGCCAGGCGCCCGTCCCTGTGGCACAAGCATTGTACCAAGGTCTGCTGACCCCAGCGACCAACATGCTGGGACTGGGGGAGAGGAAGGAGAAGTAGAGGAGAGCCATGAAGTCCCCCTGGAAATTCCCTCAGGCCACAGACTCTCTGGAGCTCCCTGTGCTCTCTGCCAGGCACAATCCTGGCAGCAAAAGCTCCCAGAATGTTTCCGTCCTGCCGCCCCCTCCGAGGCGCTGGCAGCTCCTCTGGCATTTCCCGCAGGGAAGTACCAAGAACAGCCTGAGCCGAAGAGGGTCCTCATCCCCTGGTTCTGCCTTCCCATCCCCATGCCGCACGGTCCCGGTGTGGGCAGCAAAGCTTCAGCCCACTTTTTAGGGCTGCTGGGGCCCAGGCTCCGTGTGCTTGGGGCTTGTCTCAGTTTGATGGCGCCTGTATTTACATTGTATTACAGCCCAGCTGGTGGTGAAAAGGAAAGCTGGGAGAGATCGGAGAGTTTCTGCCCACCACCTCTCCCCCTAGGTGCTCCGGTCAATCCGGGGGTGTCCCTGCTGTCTCCAGGCAGCCTCAGCTAGAAGGATCCCAGGGTTGTGAGGCACCAGCATCAGCACATTTAAGCGTCCCCACGTCCCTCCTGCCGGCGCCTGGTGCAGCCCTGATGCTCCCAGCCTGGGCTGAAACACCCCGGCCACTGTCCGAGCCCTGCTCTGATGGGTAGCAGCGACTGATGCAGGAGGCAGGCTGGAGCACACATCTTTGGGTTTCAGGATTTGGGTTTGGTTCTAGGAGTCGGTCCCCTCCTGGCCAACAGCGTCGGGCACAGCCACCGGCTCCAGCTGAGCTGTCCTCCGGCTCATCCCTACCGCCCCCAGTGCAGTCAGGGGGTCCTGAACCACCCCACAAATCCAAGCCTGAATTCAGCTTGTGCATTTTGCTGAGAAAACAGAAACTGGTCATTCCCCAAGTCGTGCCTTTCTGAAATAAGTTGTTTCCGTTAAGCCTCCCCCACCGAGGCTTTGCTTTGGGAGCAGCATTGAGCAGCGGAGGGGCGGACAGGGGGAACGCCGAGGTGGCAGGGTGGGAAGGACCTTGCCATTCTCCCTGCTCTGGGCTATTCAAAATATTCAAAAAGTCACACAGTGGACACAGTTACCACTAAGGGATGTCACACAAGCAGATTCCTCCTTGCTCTGCCCATCTGGGTTTGGGTTGCAGGGGGTTCCCGGGCAGAAACACTTCCCCTCTCCAGCTGGTTTGGATTCAGACACACACGGGTCCAGCCTTGCTCACAGCTCCCTCCCTCCCAGCTCTCCTGCTGTGCCCCAGCAGCCAAGACTTATTAGTACAAATAGGAGCTAAAAGCCTGGTCTCACTGGAGATGGGACAGAATCAGGATTTTTTTAAGTCTAGCCAAGTGCTGCTTCATCCTGTAAGCATCATCACCAAGCTCTGGTGCCCTTTGCTATGGCCACCACAATCCTGCCAGAGAAACATTCAAAAATAAAAGCTGCGAGAGTGCCAAGGTGAGGATGGTCAGAGAAGCATCCGCTGTGGGTACTGGCATGGGGCTTGCTGAAACATCGGACCGATGCCAACCCCAGCACTGGTACGTGGGGACAGCTTTGCAGTGCTGGTGCATGGTGCTGTTCTTCACCTGGGTGATGCTCTGGGGCTGCGCACGTTGTTTTCTCCTCTGGGGAGAGGATAATTATTTAATGAGTGGTTTTGGTGCCTGCCAGGGGAGTATGTGCATGTGTGCAATGAGGGCTGGGTTGGGAGAGCCTGGACCGGGATGGAGAGAGGAGCACCGTGCCCCACTGCCCCCGGGAGGATGGGGATGGGCGGCTGTCCTGCAAATGAGCCTGTGAGTGCTGGATCCCTGCCTGCTCTTCTGGCTCTGGCTGTTGTTGCTGGTGCCAGTGGGTCCCGAGGAAGCTGGTGGCAGCCTGGGGCTGCCTGGCCAGCAGGTCCCGGCCCTGGGGTCAGTGTTCAGAGCTGTATCGCTGGGGCGATTCACGCAGGTGAGCCTGCACACTTGGCATTGCTCCCAAGTGGTCAGGCTGCCATTGTTCACGACGTGCTCCGCTGTCTCTCGGCACAGACCTGCGCCCACTGGACATCCTTTCGGAGATGGTCCCCGCTGGTGGGCTGGCCCATGGCATGAGGGTGTTTCAAGTGCAGGGAGTGCGCGGCTTCCAGCTTGCTGCCTCGCGACCCCGCGTCCTGGGCTTTCCTGCCTCCCGGCTCTTCATCCACTGCGACCGCTTCCCCGAGGAGTTCTCCATCATTGTCACGCTGAGGGTCCTCAGCGTCCCTGCCAAGGTAAGGGCTGCCAGCCGAGCACAGAGCGGGCACAGCCCAGCCCTGCAGCTTGTGGCATGCAGATCTGAGTCCGTGCCCTCCCGCAGAGAAATGAGTATGTCTTCACGCTGATGGCGGAGGAGAGCCCCAGCGTGCTCGTGGGGCTGCGCTATGCCCCCAACAAGCTCCACTTCCTCTTCTGGAGCCAGGAGCGTGCCGGCGGCTGGCAGATCCGCGTCACCTTCCCCAACGTCTCCCTCTCCGACAACCAGTGGCACACACTCGTCCTGGCCGTCTCTGGCCAGTCCTTCTCCCTGACAGTGGACTGCAGTGTCCCCAAGGACGTGTAGGTCGGGGACAGTGGCGGGGGGCTCAGGAGGGCTGGTAGGGTGATGTGCCTCCACCAGCATCTCCTCCAGGCACCAGCAGATGCTATGAAATTGTCCCTTGACTCTTCTCTGCCCATCCGCAGGGTGGTGGAGACCCCATTTCCAGCCTCTCTGTCAGTGAAGCGAGCCAGCTTCTACCTGGGCAACAGGAGAAGAAGGAAAGGCGTGTTCACGGTAGGTGCCCCACAGTGCAGGGCTGCCCAGGGGTGCTTGTGGCTGGCCACGGGGTGAGCTGCAGCCCCCCCTCAGATCCCTATGCTGGCAGGGCTTGGGCCATGGCACAGGCAGCGTAAGTGGCCATGGGTCCCACCACCAGCCTCAGTCCCAGTCTGGCTGTGGGCGTGCAAGGGGCAGTGCTGGCCACTGGTGCTTTGTGGGACAAATGTGTTTTTAAGAGGACGTTGCCAGTGGTGCGGTAGCAGAAGGACAGTTGTTGGCAGAGTCTTGTTGATATAAAAGTTAGGGCAGTGCCCGATCCTGACCAGTAGTGAAAAGCAAAGGCGGTGAAAGCTGCCTGCAGCTAATGAGCCCCTTGCCAACGCTCCCCTTGCGCCAGCTGTTAAATTGCCCAGGATGGAGATTTTGGCAGGCTGGGCATGTAACGAGGGGCTGATAAATGCATGTGAATCCCAGGGAGGCTTCCACGGCCCAGGAGGGAGGGGAATGAGCAAGAGTCAGGGGGGAAATCCAGGGCATGAATCATCTGCAGTTTCCATTTCTTGGTCTTGCTGGACTTGTTCTCCATCCTGCTGCTCCTGCTTTCCCAGGGCTTGCTGAGACAGCTTGTCCTGCTGCCAGGAGCCGATGCCACCCCTCGGATATGCACTGCCATGAACTTCAAAGTAGCAACGCTCTCTGTCCCCACCATCCTCCAGGATCTCCCTGCAAAACCAGCGAGCAACGAGGTGCTAAAATACCCCTACGGTCAGTAACTGCCCACGACATGTGCTCGGTTGGTTGCCTGCTGTGTTCATTGAGGAAGGCTCCTTGTGTGGGGCTGGGCACGGAGCAGAAGCAGAGGGGAAGAACATGTCCCCAGCACCCTCTGTTTCTCAAAGTGTGCATGGGGTGGGATCCCTGTCCGAAGCTCCCCTTCCTTGGTAGTGCTGGGCACATGCCAGTAACCCCCCGGGTGTCAGCCCCTAGGGTTTGCTCAGCCGGTGGCTGGCTGGCTCGGTGCTAGGATGCCATTTCCCCCATTCCCTGGTGCCCATCATCAGGATGGAACCGGGACAGCCAGCCCTCCCTATGTGCACAGGGATGAGCCTCGCTGCTCCTCTGTCATGTGCGCTAAGAGGCACCTGCCTTGCTCCTCTCCGTGCCCAGAGACCGACACAAAGGTGACCCTGGGGTCCCGTCCACCCTGCACCAGGCAGGAGAAGACACAGTTCTGGTTCAACGCCTCCCGGCGAGGCCTGTACCTCTGCAATGGCAGCACCTGGATTTCCTTGCTGGAAGGTACTGGTGTGCAACGCGCTCTCGGGGATGGAGGGAGGTTCTTGCAGCAGAGGTGGAGCAGAGATTTGCCCTTGACAGCACTTTGGGGTGGGAACCAAGTCAGGCAACAGCAGAACGAGGGGTCTGGGGTGTCCCCCTTCCTCTCTGCTGTTTGGCCCGGCTCCGCTTTGCTCTTGGTGCCCGCATCAACACTTCCAGTGCAGCTCTGGAATCGGGTGTCCCTGTGAGCCAGCTCCCCTACCACTCACAGAGTGCCCATGTTGTCCCTCCACCTTCATGTCATCCCAGCTCTGGTAGCCTTCGTGCAGAAAACAGTGGGGCGACAGTGGAGTAACAAGGTGGCAAAGCAACCAGAGCCTGGAGGGATGGTTGTTACTCGCTAACAACATGGATTTTGCCTACTGGTGTGCTCCCGCTCACTGTAGACAGTCTGGCCAGGATCTCTGGTGAGGACGTGGAGGATGGGGCATGCCCACAACTGAATTGTCCTTCCCCCCTCTCCTGGGGTTTTTCTTATGCTGGTACCCACATGGAGACCTCATGCTGGGATCTTGCTGACCTGTGCCCTTTGATGCCACCAACACTGGCCCATCTTCTAGCCCTTCTCCTGCCATTTGTCCCTTCCAGTGCCCACCCATTTGCCGTTGGGACCACACTTAGGGTTTCTGTTCTAATTCCTGGCATTAATTCTGTCTAAGTCTTCTCTGACTTCTTCCAGAGCTCATGCTGACTCCAGCCAGAGAAAACATCTGGTGCAGGGCTGCTGCAGGTGGGTACGGGTTAACCCAGCTGGTCTCAGCAGCCCAGGCCCTTTCGCTGTAGGTCTGTTCCTCTCCTCATTCTCTTTAGGATAAATATATCAACCCACTTGGTAAGAAGCGATCAAAACATGCGGCATCTCATCCTTCCCCCCTCCCAGGGAAGACTGCTCAGCAGAGCTCTTGGCAGGCCTGCTCTCCGCTGGAGAACAGGCAGGGCTGGATGGGCCTGGATGTGCTGCCCAGCGAGACGGAGTCAGGCCATTTATCACCCCCTCGGGTTTTGGCCCCTCACCACCGGCGCCACCAGGACCTTCATTTTCCCCCACAAAGCTCCGTACAGCAGCAAGTGCTGGCAAGCCAGCTCTGCTCTGTCACGTGGGGCACCCCTCCAGGCCAGGTCATCTGGTTTTAACCTCACCCCTCTTTTTTTTTGTGGCCTCCTAGTCAAACATCGGCTGGACTACGTGGAGGAGTACCAGAACCTCGTGACCAACTCTGAGACGATGGGTGTTGAGCTCTTCACCATCCCAAAGGTGGGACTGTTTGCAGCCACTGCCAACCGGTACAGCCCCCCAGGATCGGCCATCTACAAGTGGACTGACGGGAAGTTTGTGCCCTACCAGAACATCCCCACATACCAGGCTCAGTCCTGGAAGTATTTCACCATAGGAAAGAAGGTCAGTCTGCCAGGGAGGTTATTTCAGTGCCTTCACATTTTAGTATATTAAACTGCAATTGCCCCTCACTGGCTTCTCCTCTGAAGCCCTGAGCCTCGAGCATGGTTTAGCAGGAGAATCTTTCTCCCTTCTGTCTTTGATGGGGTCACACTGATACACATATTCATCTGGTAAGGGTCTGTCCTAGGGACTGGTGGCTGCTTGGTGGGCTGCCCTCTGTTTTACTAGTTTTGCTGAGACACAGCTACATCCACACAGGCCATTTCCAGCAACTGATGCTGGCAGCAGAGGTAATTGTGCGTCCAGAGTGCTCACATCTCTTCCCTGGGGATCTCCGGGATGTCTGCAAGGTCAGCCTCCAAAGCCAGCTGTTGGAGCTGGATCGTGCCATGGGCTGGGGTTCTAGCAGGCTCTGCCTGTGCCCGCCTCAGGTGTAGCGAGTGCCAGTGCCAAAATGTCCATCCCGCAGAGGCGCAGTCCAGCCTGGTCTGGGGGGGCTCACAGCACGGCTCTGCCCTGGCGCGAAGGCTGAGCCCCGGCGGGGCAGGGTTTGCTGCAGTTCCCACCTGGCACGGCAAAGCGAGGCAGGGGTCACCCCGGGCAGTGGCTGCGGCATTGCTTTTGGGGACACGCAGCTCCTGACATGGGAGCACAGAGAGCAAAGCCCTCCCTGAGCGCTGCCTGTGGTGGGTGTCCAGCCACACGTAAGGTCTGCTCTGGTCTCAGAGATCTGCCTGTGGTCTTAGAGAACCCGCAGCTCCCTCCCGAGACCCACTGAGCCCAACCTCCTGCATTTTTAAGCCCGCTTGCTTTTGAATCAGTCCAGGACTTTGGAGCCATGTCTCCTCCCTGGGCATTCTGCCACAGGACTTCTGCAGAGTATCTGCCTGGTTCCTCTCCCTGGGGAGCTACTTACCACTTTGCAAGGAGGCCTGGGCAAGCCAAAAAAACATCTGCTGAGAGCCAGCTCTGTGCCAAGCTCCCAGAGAAGTTGGGACTGCTCCCCCTCCGGCATGGCCTGTTGTGGCTTTGTCACCAGACACAGCGCAGGGTGGCTGCAGGGCTTCCCTGTGCAGAGCCACATGCTCCAGGGTACAGAGGGATGGGGCAGAAGTCCTGCCCCCAGGCTTGGTGGTACCCACAGCCCTGCTGTTTTGGATACACATGGGCCACATCCCTCATTACCTGCCTGACGGTGGGGTCCTGCAGAAAACCTGGTCAAGCCCTGAAAATGCAGCTGTGTTGCAAAGCTGGCCTTGGGCTGGGGGCCATGCCTGCCATCCCCAGCACTGCGCTGGCTCTGCAGAGCTCCAGCTGCACTCTCACGGGCAGGAGATGGCAACATCCTCAACTGGGGTTTTATCTGCTGATGGGAACCACCTTGAGACTCCCCAGTGTTAGTCTGGAGCCACAACATCCCCTTGCAGCAATGGCTGCAGGCGCAGGGAAGACCACCAGGCTGGGGGGTCTCAAATCTCCATGGTGTCCCACACTCGTGTTGGTGCTCACCAAGGCTCATATGCTCTGGGTTTGCCTTCAGGTCTTCACTGAGAAAAACTTACTCAGACTTACTAGGCAGGATGGCCTCTCTCCTGCACAACTTGGGGCAGGTTTTCCAGTTGGTGCTAGCCTTGGTGCTCCAGAGTGGCTGGGGACAAAGACAGGTGCTCTGGGTGCAGCTGCCCCTGCTCAGCATGGAGCTGGTGCCCAGACAGATGTTGCACCAGCAGTGGTGCAGATCTCTCCAGTTAGCCCAGGTTCCTTGCACATGTTGGAGGTGGGTGCTCTGTAGTGTGGGGACATCTCTGTAGGTGTCAGCACCTTGTTACTGCACCAGGACTCGCTGATGCTCTGCCAGGATGGGGTGAAGAGCCCCAGAAGGCAGCATCAGGGTCTCCTGGTGGCTCCTGCCAATGGAGAGCAAGGGACCACAGGCTCCTGAGTTGTGGGGCTGTATCCAGGCCTTTCTCTTCCCTCTGAAGCTGTGCTTCTGGAGATGCCCTGAAGGGACTCCCTGGACCGGGACCGGCAGGGAGAGCTGCCCAGCACTGGGGATGCACCTTCCTTGGTGTGATGTGTGCACCCAGCACAGACCTCCACTGAGGGTGGAAGGTCTCTGTCCTTGGGGACGGCTGAGCCTCGGCTGGACAAAGCCCCAGGCTGGTGCTGGCAAGGTCCTGCACTGGGCAGGAGGCAGGAGACCACCCCCACTGGCTGGTGTCTGCTTGTGGACTGTGGCCTTGTGCTTCCTTGTGGCCCAAACAGGGGCATAACCTCTGGCACGCCATAGGAAACCCGCTGGGCTGGCGGGGCCGGCGTGCCACACCGCACGCCCCCAAGAGCTCGCATGTGCTCCCCGCCTTGCGCAAGGCCATCTCCGCTGCTGTGCACTTGTCCCTGACACTTGCAGTGGGGTTTTCTTGGTCTGGCAAATGCTTTGTCTCGGAATCATCATGATATCTGTGATTTTTCTTCTGAACAACCTTTCCTTACATGGAAGGTTTGGTAGCTCAGGCCCCTGTCCCTGCCCAGCCTGTTTCACCCACATGGCTGTGCTCTCTGTCCCCGGGGCCGGTGGGGTGCGAGCGGCTGCGGCACGGCTCTCCCTCCGCTTGGCTCCAAGGCTGTGGTGGTGGGTTTTGTCCCTGCGCGGGCTCTGCAGGCAGCAGGCACTGCTGCTGCCATGAACAAAGGCCCCCGCAGGCCAGCAGGTCCGGGTCCCCGCGTTGGGTGCACTGTACTGCTTGGGGGCTGCTTGGGGACCCCTGCCAGCCAGGGCTGCCTTGTCCCACACCAGCCACCTCAGTCCCTGGCCCTGCATCCCGTGAGTCATTCTGCCTGTGCTTGTCCACGCTGCTTTGAGAAGAGAAAACCAAGATGTCCTGGCTTGTTATTTTTCAGATCTTCCTAGCAGTGGCTAATTTTGAGCAGAATGACAGGGGTCAGGAGTTCTCTGTAATATACAAGTGGAGCCACAGGAAAGAGAAATTCATCACGTACCAGAGGATCACCACGCACAGCGCTAGGGACTGGGAGGCATTTGTCATTGAGGGAGAGGCTTTCCTCGCAGTGGTCAACCACAGAGAAGGTACCCAGCCCTTAAATTCCCTACCGGCCCGGCTCAGATGGGGCAGGTGGCCCTGGGGTGACACCAGGGACCACGGTGCCCCGCGGCAGGCACCCTGCTCGAGAGCATCCTCCTGTTGCCGTGGAAACACTGCAGCTTCCTGCGCATCCTCTGCCAGAGCGCAGGGCATCCTCATAGGCATGCAGCTGGAAGCACGGTGTCCCTCAGGAAGCCTGAACCTTGGCAGACCATCTCATTTTAGGGGAGAAAAGCACTTGGGGAGGTGGCTGACACGGTCCCCCCCGGGTTTCTGACAGCGGGGGAAAAGGACAGGAGTAGGGGCAGTGTCTTTGCTGAATCTCTCTGCTTTTAATTTGTTTCCCCCAAAGCTACATAACACAGTGGGGTGGTGAGGGCAGCTGCGTAGGTTTGCAGGGGCTGAACCTTTTGAGATGCCAAAGCCTTGGGCTCGTGAGCACACAGGAAAGTGAGGGAAGCCGAGTGAGAGCCTGCTGATGTCCCTCCGTGGGCACCCTCCAGATGTGATCCAGCCTCCTTCCCCTCCCAGGCCATGAGTTGTTCTGGGTTGGGGCATGCACCTCTCAGCACAGGGTATGAATGGGTCAATACCACGTCCCTGGGTCCCCAGGATGCTCCCAGCCGGGTTCAGACGCTGGGCCGGTGAGCTCCTTCACTACCATCAGGGCTGGCTCCTGGGGCATCAGCTCCTCTGGCACCAGGCTCAAAGCTGGTGGCAGGTTGCTTGGGCACCAGCTGCCTGTGAGCTGGGCTAGAAACTCCCTGTGTCACCTGTTGGACCCCACCACAGCCAGTTTTGACGAGACCTACTCCCATGGCAGCTGCAGCAAAAAGGTCCCTTCGGTGGCCATGTACATCATGCAGGGGTTAAGACCACCATGGCCAAGCCAAACCAGAGGTGTTCCCCTTAGGGGTGGGCGAGGGTCAGTCCCTGAGGAGCTGCCACTTATCCGCATGGCCATTCCCCACACACCCTCTTCTGCCTGCAGCCCTTCTTGCCAGTCTCTTTCATTGCAATGAGGATTGGCCATAAACCCATTAACGTGTGGTCCTGCTGCTGCTCAGTCACCAGAAACACCAGCAGGGCCAAGACGAGTACAGCAGTGCTCAGTGACTGTGGGGTGGAAAGGGGCTGGGGGTGCCCCCCTCCTGTCCCAATGAAGCCAGCTCTTTGTTAGAAGAATGTCTCTGGCTGGAGGGGCTGTGCCAGGGTGAAAGTGCAGAAACTTTTTAAGCTTTAAAGCCGGCCGGGTCCTACACAGACATGAGGTCAAGATGCTTGAACAGAGCCCAGGAACTGGACGGGGCATGTGTTTGGGTGCTGGTGGGCTCAGCCTGAGTGCTCAGCACGGGGCAGGCTGCGGGCTGTGGCATCCCCTCCCTCTTTCTGGAGTTCAAGCCATCAGCCAGGACTGGCACAAGGAAGTCCCTGGCCAGCTCTAGCACTCGGGAGCTGAGCACAGGGACTTGGCTGAAAAACATCAGCATGGTGCCGTTCCAGCTGTGGCCCCCTCCCAGATGTGCAAGCTTGTGTGCGAAGGGCGATGGCAGCCCGTGGTGTCGGTAGCTTAGGGACTCAGCTGGGACTGGCCCCGCTTTACGTGGCTGCTGTGCCTCTGGTGTGCTGCTGGGGTGGGGGGACAGCACCCTCCCATCCCTCCTCTGCCAGGGGCTGTGGGAAGCTGCCACCACAGGTTTGGGAACAAGCTGTCAGCATGTTTGATAGGGATGGAGGCTCTAGAGGCTCTTTGACTACTTCTTGGGGAGCAATCGGTCACTAGCAATCAGCCTTGCAACCTGCTGGCAAATATTGGCATGGCTGAACCTGTTCCTGGGTCTGGTTTCTAACACGAGCCAGGCGTTCCTTTTCCTCATGGTGCACGTCTGTCTGTCTGTCTGTCTGTCTGTCTGTCTGTCTGCCTGCCTGCCTGCCTGTCTGTCTGTCTGTCTGTCTCCCACAGGGAATAACCACAACATAGACA
This sequence comes from Falco biarmicus, assembly GCF_023638135.1. Taxonomy (NCBI): domain Eukaryota; kingdom Metazoa; phylum Chordata; class Aves; order Falconiformes; family Falconidae; genus Falco; species Falco biarmicus. The sequence goes on along the minus strand of NC_079300.1, from coordinate 29,254,764 downwards.
GTGTGATATACAGGTGGAACCCTAGGACAGCGTTGTTTGAAACCAACCAGACCATCCCTACCTCTGGAGCCTATGACTGGGAATTTTTCACCATTGGGCCGTATTCCTTCCTGGCTGTGGCTAACACGTTCAATGGCACATCCACAAAGATCTACTCGAACATCTACATCTGGCTCAGTGGCTCTTTCCAGCTCTTCCAGTCTATCCTGGTAAGGCTTGGCCACTGATCAAACACTACACCTTGGTCTCCCCTCTGGGTTTAGACAAGCCAGGGAATAATTACAGAGAGAGATGTTCTTCGGTCCTCTGGAAAGGCAGTGAGATTTTCCCACTGATTCTCCCATAAGGATTGACACAGTGAGGTTTATTTTTTTCCTTGGAGGATTTTAGGAGTGGGTAACTTCCCTGCTGCACCTCTGGCAGGTCCCCACACACCTCACAGCATCCTTGGCTTGCAAAGGCTCGTCCATATGCACCTTCTCATGTGCCTTCCTTCCCCACAGACTTTTGGTGCTGCTGACTGGGAGGTTTTTCATGTCGGGGACAGAGTCTTCCTGGCTGTTGCAAACAGCCACAGCTATGACAGCAAGACGCCAGCACCCTCTAACTTCTATGCCATCAACTCCTCCATCTATGAGCTGAACATCACTGCCCAGATGTTTGTCAAATTCCAGGACCTCCTCACCTACAGGTACCTCTGCAAAGAGTCAGGGTGCTCCTCAGTCCACGTCCTTCCCCTGAGCAGCCTGGAGGTCTCCTGGAGGGTTCGTGCAGGCTTGCACACTGCTAGGGACCGAGACTTCGTGGGGAGGGCGATGGGTGGCAGGTCTTTGGCACCAAATCCCAGTGGGAGCTAGGAAAAGGCCCTGGATTTGGGAACAAGGGTGGATTTCCTCTCAGAAACAGCCTGGGAAGAGCAAGGTTTTCTGTGTACCATCAGGGTGGCAGCGATTGGGGTGGGGCATGGACATACAGCCCCTTGGGGCCACCTCACCTGCCCCTCTGCTTGCTTCATCCTCAGTGCCCTGGACTGGGAATTCTTCTCGGTGGGAGACGACTCTTTTCTGGTGGTAGCAAACTCCTTCGATGGCTTCACCTTCTCCGTTAACAGTATTATCTACAGGTACTGCTGTGGGGGGAGGGCAGGGTTGGCTGGTTGTTCCCAGCGGGAAAGAACCTGCCGGGAGCCCAGCATGGGGGCAGCCTGTGTGGATGCTGGCACAGCTTCCCAGGGAGGACAGATAGGACTGCTCCCTGTTTCTGGAGAGGTTTCTGAGCAGGAATGAGAAGCTCCAGTAAGGGTCATCCCACCCTGAACCGCAGCAGGGAGGTGGGGGATGACAGCCCCACGGCTCTTCTGCCCCATTCCAGGTGCCTAGCTTGGGCCCCAGGAGCTAACTGCCCTTCATGTGCAGGTGGCAAGGCTATGAAGGCTTCGTAGCAGCTCACCACCTCCCCACTGTCGGCTGTAGAGACTGGGAGGCATTTCACACCGCCGAGGGTTCCTACCTCCTCTACTCCAGTGCCAAGGAGCCGCTTTCCAAGGTGCTCAAGCTGAAAACCACCTGAGGTGGCTGAGACACGCTCAGCTCATCGCCAGGATTGGGGCAAGCTGGGCATCGAGGTGAAGACGGACCACAGAGCCCGGGAATGGCTGCAGCATCAGCCCTGCAGCTGGCTGGTTGTGCACTCCGCTGGAGGGGGAGGAGGAGGAGGGGAGCCCCAGGCTCCCTGCAGCCTTGCCCCGGGGGCTGGCAAGGGGGCTGTGACCCTGCTTTGGTGCTGTTTCTCCTGGGCGAGCTGTCCTACCATGCTCCAGAACCATGTTCTACCAAGGGTGCCTGGTGCCCAGGCACTTCCCTGGACTCACCGGGACCCTGATGCTTGGTGGTCTCCAGCCAGGAGGGACCCAGAGCCGCTGTTGATTGTGGCCAGAGCCTGCACAAAGCCGGGGAAGAAAGACCGAACAGTGTGTGTTCTGCTGGGAGGGGTGTATGGCCAGGGGGAGGAAATGACATGTAAGAAATTGGGGAAAAAGGTGGCTTTGGGCTTGGCTCTGGCTGCCCAGTGCCTGGGGCTGCAATGCTGCTGAGGACCCACCTGGTTCGATACTGCACGCCACGCTTTGTATCCATCTCCAGTGGCCTTGCCACCCCATCCCGCTGCCGCAGGTGCCTGCCCACGCTCCCACTCTGCCGTGGCCAGTTTTGGTTGTCCTCACTGAGTGACGTGTGTATGTATTGTACAAATCGACAGATGTGTACAAGGAGCAATGCTGGTCCTTGCACGCCTTTGCATGAGGTTAGCAACTCCTGAGCAAACCTGCATTGGGACAAATCCAGCTACCATGGGCATGGGAAAGACCCAAACCTGCTCCAGGTGAAACTATGGCCTCTTTTCTTTTCCTTGCCTTTGCTGGGGGATTCTTTTGCTTAACCAGGGCTCTAATAAACTGTGTGTACCCAGCCTTCGTCCCACGCGCAAGCTGCAGGTACCAGAGCTGCTCTGCCTGTGGCAGAGGCTTCCCTCCACTCAACAAGCCACTCCTACGTGAGACAGGGCCATGTCTGTGATCACAGGTGGCCGGTGGGGATAAGGTGGCCCTGAGCACAGCAACGTGCTGGGGTGAGGGTGCCCCTCTGCCTCCCCCTGCCCGGTAGCCTCTGCCTCTCCTGACCAGCCCAGAACATCGCTCAGCCTTCCCCAACCCCAGGTTTCCTGCTGGGGCTGGGCCACCCACCCTGGCCCTGGGGAGCCTGTAGGAGATGCCACACACCAGGAAGGGGCTGGGGGGGTCACGGCCTGAGCTGCCCTGGGGTCCAGGAGGGCTCCCAGGCAGCCCCTGCAGACCTCCCTCCTCCTCCAGCCCAGCCACAGCCACATCTGGCTTTGCTGGGAAGGACCATTTCTTGCTTGTGAAACAAGCCAGAACTTGATTCGCTTCCATTACACTCAGCCACGAGCAACATCTCTAATTTGGCCTCGAGGAAGGGCAAGATAAGGTGAGACATACCAGATGAGATGCAGAGGCACCATTTGACCAGCTGGCCCCTGCTCAAGCAGGCTGGGGTGAGGGTAGAGGAAATGTGACCTAACAGGAGTCACACTGGTACACTGAATTTAGGCTTGTCTGCTGTGGGAGGGTTTGAATTAGGACAAGCGCGAACCCCTCAAGCACCACTGCCCTCCCCCAAAGCCCAGCTCCCAGTGCAGCGCAAACCCGGAGGGCTTTTCCTATGTGCGGGGCTTTATTGAGGAATCCAAAGTTTGGGAGATCAGCCCCGGATTGCTGGCTGCAAGCAGAGGGTGCTGAGATGCTGTGCGGGGGCTGGGGCTGATGTCCTGCTCCCTGCGAGGCTGGTCCCTCACTGGAGCTAGGATGGGGTGACCCTGCTGCACAGAGAGACCCATCCCTCTGCACCCCAGGGTCCAGGGACCTTCTGGCCCCACAAAAGCCTCCACCCTCATCTGTCTCCCCCCAGGAGCTTGCTCTTTCCAAACCACATAGACCACGACCATGTGGCTGGGGTTGCTTCCCCTGCAAGCCCAGCTCTAGAAGGGGAGAAGGGGTCTCAGCAGGGGGTTCCTCCCCAGGAACCTGGGTTCCATTGACAGGTCTGCGTGGGGTGTCCCCGGCATCCCTCCCCCACGTGGTTTGCTCACGCTCAGTCCAGCATCACTAGGGAGGGGCAAAGTCGGTGGCACTCATTTGCAGGACTGGAACAAGCACTGGAAAATCCCATAGAGCAGCTTTGAAGGCCACCAGGTTGCCACTGGCTCCCTGCAAAGAAGCTGGGAACAAGGCGCCCCAATCCTGCACTACAGGGCAGTGCTGGTGGTCTCTGCATGGCTCGGGGCACTCGGCAGTGACTTCAGGTAATCCACGTGCTTGCAGGTGTCCTCTCGATTGTGCCGGACATAGCAGATCACATAGACAATGACCATGGCAAACCAGCCAAACATGGTGATGAACATGGCCACATCCGTGGTCCTCTGACGCACACTGCAGAAGTTGACACCGGCATCCAGGACCTGGAGCAGCGGCTTGCCCACGTACTCCTCCCGTGGGGCCGTGTGGCAGGTGATGTCCTGGACAGAGTCGGGGTCCAGCCGTGCCTCCCACAACACCTCCTGCAAGGCACACTCGCAGTGCCAGGGGTTGTTGGCCAGCCGGAGCTTGGCATTGAGCGCCAGCAAGGCCTCCTTGGGGATGCTGCGGATGCGGTTGCTGGAGAGGTCGAGGGTACGCAGCCCGGCAGCCACCCCTTTGAAAGCCGCCCTGTCAATCTTCTCAATGGCATTCCTGGAGAGATCGAGTTCCTCCAGGTGGGAGAGGTGCCTGAAAGCATTGCTGGGGATCCTGGTGATGCTGTTGGCATCCAGCTTGAGGAACACCGCGTCTTTGGGGATGTCCTTGGGGATCTCCTCTAAGTGCCGGGAGCTGCAGAGGACGGCCTTTGCCCCTGCCCGCTCCGTGCACTGGCAGCTCGGAGGGCAGGAGCTGCCCCAGGGGACGCAGAGCAGGAGGCAAAAGAAAGCCTGGGCGACGCTGGCTGCCGGCATTGTCGTCAGGGTCATCTTGCACCCAGCCAGCTCGGCATGGCTGCTGGCAACTCCCTGGTGGCTGCAGCAGCTCCCGGGCAGCAGGGCAGCTCCTCTGCGCTCCTGCAAAGCCTCTCCCATTGCTGGAGGAAAGCGGTGGGTGGAGGGGATATGACACGGCGTTATTTCCTGGAACACCACTTACGTCTCTTGTAATGTGCCCTGGCAAAGCAGTGACAGGCTGGGCTCAGGGGCCCAGAAAACAAGGGCAGAATGATACTGGCCACTGTCTTTTCCGGGACCACTTAATTTGGCTTAAGATTAATGATACCTGGACACAGAGCTGCAGAGATGAAAAACTCTCCCCCCCACCCCACCCCCATCTGAGCAAGAGACCACCCAGGCAGGCAAAGGGGCTGCAGGACGTGGGGTGTCGAGACCCAGTGTTGCCTCTGCCCCTGCCTGCTGCCAGTTCCCTCATGGGATGTGGTGATTTGCTTCTGGAGAACAGCAGCAGTAAATTCCTATCTCACCAGCCCCGAGTGTTAAAAAAAAATGATGAGTCAGACTCCCCAGATCATCAGACTGGCTTAATCACCACTGTGTTTTTAAATAACAAGATGTGGAGTTCTTTTGCTTTCCCCATCTGGTCCATGACCTGGTACAAGTCACGTTTCCAAGGGTTTTGCCAAAGCAGAGGTTTGGAAGTGACTTCGTTTTTTAAAGTAAAGAGTACGGTTTAACAGCCCAGCTCCGGGAGCTGGAGCTTAAGAGAGGAGCCACTGACTATCCAAGTAAAGGGGGCAATCTGGGAACCTCAAGGGCCACCCCAGCCCAGCTGGGGAAGAGTCAGGAGGTAAAGCAGGTAGGCCTTCTTTCCTCTGCCCTTTGGTGTCGCTCACACCTCTCCTGCTGCCTTGGTCAGGCTGGGGGGAAGAGATCCCCAGGTGGGGGTGGGGTGGGGGGAGGCACAGACCCTGGCAGACCCTTTCACCTGGGAACGAAATTGAAATTGTCCACAGTGATCTCATTAGGAGACCAGCTGGGCCCCAAGTCATTATCCCCCTGGCACCAGCATCCTTCTGATAATGGCATCCTCCTGGTAACAGCATCCTTTAAGCACTGGCATCCCTCAGGTATGAGCATCCCCAGGGTACCACTCGGGGGATGCTCGTACCTGAGGGATGCTGCCGGCAGACCTGCCGGTGGACCTGCCCAGGGCCGTGGGACTGCGCAGTGGGCTCTTCCAGGGGAGACGAAGTTGCGCTGCCTGGGAACCCTCCTGGCCCTGCAAACGCTCCCGGGGTCCGGCCCAGCCCCGGGGGGGAAGCGAGTACCACGCTGCGACGCCGGCTCCCACCGCCCGCCCCGCGCCCGCCCCGTACCACCACCCGGCCGGGCACCGGCGGCCGGGGGCGATGCCCAGCCGCGACCCGCGCCCACGCCCTGCCCGGGGCCGGGGACCCGCCGGGCTCCGCGCAGCACGGCCGCCGCCACGGGGCCCCGGGGGTCCCTTACCCGCTCGGCCGGGGGCGGCTCCGCTCCGGCTCGGCTGCGGCTCCGACTGCGGCTCCGGCTCCGGCTGCGGCTGCGGCTGCGGCTGCGGTGCGCGGCGGCTCGGCCGCGATCAGCCCCGGCCCCACCTGTTGCTGCGGCTGCCGCCGGGGTCCCGCTCCCCGCCGCGGTGGCACCGGGCCGGGCGGGGCGGGGGGGGCCGGGCGAGGAGCTGGGCGGTGGGACAGCCGGGCAGCACAGCCACGGTGCCAGCGTCCGCCCGGAGCCCTTTCGTGCTGTAATTGAGTGATGCTAATTAGGTTTCAGCTATCGTTCTGAGGCTGGGGGCACCGCTCGCTGGTCTGGGAGCTTTGTCCGCGGGCGGTGCGAGGCACGACCGGCTCTTCCCCCCGCGCGGTGCCCCCGGCCCGGCCCGCGCCTGCGCCCCCGGCGGGACGGCGGGGGAGACCGGCAGCGGCCGTCGAGCGGGCGGAGGGCGATGGCAGGAGGTGCTGTGCCACCGCCCAGGGCCGCGGCAGAAGGTGCTGTGCCACCACCGTGGCGCGCAGCTTGCTCCCCAGCAGCCCCTCATACTGACTCCTGCCGCGCCACATTGCCTCTGCAGCCGGCACCGGGGGGTGCATCTGCAGGCAAAGGGAGTTTGTGCAACAAGGCTGGGGATGGGAACACTCAGACTGGGCTCGTCACGGATGTGCGCTCCCAGCTTAAACAGCTGCAACAGACCACCAGCCTTTAATTATTTAATATATGGTTTATTGAATTGGGTTGACTAAATTGCCAGTCTGGCATCCCACCCCCACACCAAGCCCCAGTGCATCACTGGTGAAATTGCAGTTGCGCTGTGGTGGCCACCAGTGTGGGAAGAGCAGTCCCAGCTGTCCAGTGCCTGATCCATCAGGAGAGGTGGGGGGCACTGAAATTCACCCCCAAACCCCCCACACCCCCCCATCCCCCCCAAGCAGTCCTGGGCACAACATGCCATGACATGTGGGGCTGTTCTGGGCTATTGTCAAGAAATGCCTCCACTCCGCCTTGTTCTCCCTGTAGCAGGCAACAGCCAAGGTGAGCAAAGGACCCCATAAGAGCAGAGATGCCTGGGATGGACACACTGATGTCATCGCTCCTGTCCCTACCAAGGGACCGCAGCACATGGATCACCTGGGTCCCAGCAAGCTGCCCCTTTCCATCCATGTGCACAAGGGGACAGGGGCAGGCAGGTGACATTTAGCTGGTGCCTTGGCTCAGACAGAGGGAAGGAGTTCAGTTACAAGGTGGTGCTCAGCATGCACGCGCAGGATCACGTAACAGTATGGGACACAGCAAGTGGACCTGTGCAGAGCTATGAAACCATAGGTATATAAGCCAAGAGCTGCTCACACCTTCAGAATTGCTGGGTCACAGCTCAGGACCATGTTGTTGGGTCTGAGGCAACCAGAGTTATGGGGACAGCTGCCACGGGAGCGACTTGCAGGGCAGTCAGGGCCTCTAGGTGCAAAAGACCCCAAGCCTTCTCCAGAGCAGTCCTCCCAGAGCTGTGGCAGTGGGGCTGCCGGGGCTCAGAGCAGGAGCAGGGGAGCAGAGCTGCCTGATGGATATCCCAGGTGGAAGAGGAGCTGGGGCTGGCAGGTCCTCAGTGCCCACAGCGAAGTAAAGAGCAGGGTGGAGCTGAGAGAAGGAACACCTTGCAGGAACAGCCCTGTGGCTCTGCGTGGCCCCAGCCCTGGGCTAGTGCTGCGGCTGATGCGGACACACCAAGACATAAGCTGGGGCTGAGCCCTGTGGCTCAGGTGACTGGGATGCTGTGTAGGCTCTGTCCAGGCAGCCCCTGCTCCTGGCTGCTGGGAAGGGAATGGTTTTCCTCCCAGAGACCTGAAACATATATTCATGGAGGCAACCAAAGTACCTAGTCTCCAGTAGCTGCCCATGGTCTCACAGGTGAGCTGGGGTAGAGCTGCAGGTCCCAACCAGAACCTGCTCTGCGGTAGCAGGAGCCCTGGCCTGTGCTTGAGGACTCAGTAGTAGGCGCCAAGGAGGGTCGAGACCTTGTGCAGGAGCATCTTGTGGTTGGCGTGCAGGGGGATCCTCTTGTCCAGCACCTGCCAGCGGATGCACAGCTCCGGGTCGCAGCCCTGAAGGAACTGGAAGGGGACCAGAGACATCAGTATGTGCTGCTGGCAAGGGCCCATGCCAGCCATGCTCAACAGCACCTCTAGTCCCCATCGTCCCACCCTTTCTTTTTGGGATCCCCGTTGCAGTGCCACCCCATGTTCAACCCCATGTTCTTCCTCCACTGCATGCAGCTGGAGCAGCCCACTCTTGATGAGGGTGAGGTCTGGGTCTGGAGATCCTCCTCCCCTGCCCCATGCTGAGAGCCAGGTCAGGAAGCCACGGGGGCGAGATAACCATACCGAATTCAGCCGCTTCATCTCCACGTCGTTCTGGCTGTCGAAGTGCACACTGACAGCAACCGTCTCGACCCAGGCATTATCTGTGTTGCGGGGATCGTCAAAGTACCCCTTGTGTATCTGTGTGTGGTGAAGAAATGCCACGTTAGCAGAGCCCTCATCACCTCTCTGAGGGCACTGAGAGGCCCCGGGGGTGGTGGGGCATCGCCCCACATCTCCTCGGCCCTGCTGGAGTCCAGTGCCCTGTGCCCACTGCAGCTGGGGCCACGGAGAGCAATGGCAGCAGGCGCAGAAACCAGTATGTGCAGCCCATCCCCAGGGTCCCTGGGCTGCCTCGCAGACCTTTGCGCAGTGCGAAGCCATTATGGTGTGTCTCCTCCTCCCCCCGCCATTCCTCCCCGATGGGAGCAGTGGCCCAGGGATGGTACACCCTGGCCCTGGACCCTGGGGACACCCACATGCCCCTGTGCTACCATGATATCCACATGTCCCGTACAATGGTGGTGTCCCCATGTGCCTGTTCCGCCGTGACGCCTGTGTGCCCCTGTGCCAGGGTGATGCCTGCATGCCCCTGTACCGCTGTAACACTCGCATGCCCCTGTACTGCCGGGACACCTGCATGTCCCCCACCTCAGTGCCTTGTTTCAGCAAGTTCTGGAACTGGGGCCAGAACTCCCGGCGCAGGATCCACTTGAGCTTCAGTGGGAGCGTCTCGCCCGGCTCCAGCGACCCCTGCACCAAAGCAGATGTCAACAGGGGAGGCCTGCCACCAGGCCAGCCCAGCCTCCCTCACTGCCACCAGCTTGGCCACCGGGCAGTTTCCACCACTACAGAAGATGCCACAAGATCTGATGGGGGAAGCAAGCAGCGGCGGTGCCTCCCTCCCTCCCTCTCCTGCCAGAAGTCCTCAGCTGTGCCCAAGCAGATGCCTGAGTTTGTCTGATTCAGTCTCTGCACCTCTCTGTCAAAGGACGGTATGCCTTAAGGCTTAACACACCTACATGAAGGACACGTGAGAAGTGAAGCCATGGAGGATGAGGAGAAGGGAGAAGCAGGAGACAGAGGGTCAGGGTGGGTGGGGGTGTGTAATGGGACCACTGCTCGCCCAGCACTCCGGGCAGCACAGTCCTGCGCGCAGATGCAATGCAGGAGGTGCAGAGGTACCTCCTCGGACGAGGCTGTGACTTGTTGCTGTTTCTCCCTTGCTGCAGGGCATCCACCCAGCAGCTGGTCCCCGCCTCCCCAGATCCTTCTGCACCAGGTTTCCACCAGCTCTTACCCCAGGCAGAGCCCAGACTTCTGACAGCGGGTACTGAGCTACTAGGACTTCCAGCATCTTCTTCAGGCTCTTCCTTATAATGGATCCATCCAAATTCCTCCTCCAGCTGTGGGAGAGGCCCTCGTTACACTGCAGCTGGAGGCAGTCTCCCCCTGCCCAGCAGTGGCTGAACAGGCAGCGGTGGGTTTGGCAGGTGCCAGTCTCTCTGAGCTGGCTTTGTGCTGCCTTTCCCACTCCACCTCCGCGGCCCCATCCTGGAGCAGGACACTTCTGTCCCCATGCACTCACCGTGTCACAACAGGGTGCAGAGCGTGGTTGGGCCCAAAGCAGTGCAGCCGCCCACGGCCTCGCAGTCCCGTCCTGCCCATGGGGTTCCTGGCAGGGTGAGAGCGAGCAGGCTGCGACAAAGCCAGGGTCCATCTGCACCCCCCATCACACCGATCAAAGCCCTGTACCACTTCCCCAAATTTCCCACCACTGCACTGCACCTCTTCTAGGGTGCTGGGTAATTTTTTTTTTTTGGGGGGGAGGGCAGCCCTGAGGACAATGCATGCCATTATCACTGCCCCACCATTAGCCACAGGAAAGCAGAAAGGGGAAGGATGCAGCCCCCCCTGGATTCTCTGTCTCCCCGTTGCTTTGCCTCCAGCTGGGCACCGCAGCTCCCCCCTGGGCCTGCCTCCCCCCAACGGATGCGCTCACAGCGGCAGCCCATCCTGCACGGTGTAGAGGCCGTGGAAGCTCTGCCGGTCGATCAGCCCGTCCATGGTGTTGTAGTTGATCTTCAGGAGAGACTCCAAGGACCTGGGGGGCAAGAGGCAGCCCGGCAGGGAGGGCTGGCTCTGCCACCCCGGGGAAGGGGCAGAGGAGCAGGGAGCCAGCAGGGACACTCACAGGCTGAACGGGTCCTGCACAGCCATGTCCTTGTGGTCTGCTGAGTAGGCAGGAGGGTCGTAGAGTGGGAAATCCACCTGCAGGGCACATGGCCATGTCAAGTCCCTCCTTGGGTCCCTGCTCTGGCAGCAGGACCCCTGGGGACACTTTCTGACCCAGTCCCTTCCTCTGCCCAGCTTGTGGCAGCACTCCCCAAGGCACGCAGGGCTCTGGGCTCTGCTCAGGGGCTGAGATGAGGGTTTTGGCTGGAGGACTGGTGCCTCTCACTCATGGCCCCCTGGAAGCCAGCACCAAGATCCTGTCCCTGACCCTGAGCCAGCCCCGCTTCAGGAAATGCAGACCCAGGTGGCTGTACCCTCTGTCTCCCAACCGAGCATCCTCAGACACCCCTAGCACTGCAGATCCCAGCAAGAACAATGCCCATTCGCCTCTCCTTGTCCCTGGGAGGTCCTCAGAGCAGCTGCTCCAGGAAGCCACTTCTTCCAGGGCTGGGAAGAACAGGTGTTCCCAAGTGTGACACAGGTGCGACGACAGGTCTGTTCCTATTCCCATCGCTACTGGGATCTGCCCCATCGCCCTCTTCCCAGCCCCACTGCCCAGGGTCACAGCTCCTACCTCCCAGGGAACCTTCTCATCCGGCACAGGGAAACGGTGTGTGTGAGACCCTGGGTACAGGAGGTTTCGGGCAAGCACGTGGTGCAGGGGCTGGGTCTCCTCAAGTTTCCTCTCCAGGTCAAAGGCTTTTGTCTCCAGGGCTTTGCTGGAGCCTGTGAGGCAGACACAGACAGCAAGGCCCCACAAAGCAGCGTGCTGAGTCTGGTGCCGCGGACTGTGGCTCTGCTGAGGGGCCCAGCTGGGTCTCTTCTGGGGATGCTGATGTCCCCAGGTGACCTGGCCCCTGAAATCCCTTCTGGCAGGCCCTGGAGGAACTCCTCCAGGGATGCTGCAGTGGAGAGCCTCAGCCATGGGCTGCAGGGAGGGCTCTGGAGTGGAGGGTGGGAATGGCCGCAGGAGGGGCTGGGTGGCCTCACAGAGCCCTCAGACCTCCCTGGGCCAAAGGAACCTCTCCTCTGCCTTGCTGCTTAACAGAGGGGTGCGAGGGGCTGCTTAGCCCTGGCCCGTAGCCCATGGGTGGTGTCCTGGGGTTCCTTGGTGCTGCTGGGGTGGAGACAGGTTCTGCTTACCCACGGGCGGCATGTCCTCGCCTGAGCCAAAGCCATTGCCCTGCAGCGCCTGCATTATCCACCTCAGGGCCTGGGCGCTCTGATGCACCTGCATGGGACGCAGTGGGGTCAGCCCTCTCGGACCCCCGCTGCCCCCCGGGCTCCCTTGCTTGAGTACTGCAGGATACGGCCCTGGCAGGAGGCACTGCTGCCCTCGGCTGCTGGCCGCTCACCCCCCAGGGCAGCAGAAGTCCTTGCTGTGGCCCAATGCTCGGCTCGGAAAACTGCCTCCAGGGAAATATTTTTTTCACGGCACGTGGAAATGGAAGTGGAAACAGCAGCCATGCTGCGGCTGTCTCAGAGAGGAGACGCTGGGGCCTGGTCCGGCTCCCCGGGCACCCCACTGCTGGTGCGGGGTGTGGAACAGCTTCACGGGGAAGGAGCAGGGAGTCCCCTGTCTCCAGGAGGTCTGGAGGGTCCCCTGAGACCAAGGAGAAGAGCTGGGTCTGGTCTAACTGCTTGGGTGACCAGCGGAGGCAGGGGCACATCCCACCACATCCCACCTTCATCCTGCTCACTTCGGAATCAAATCAAACAGAACATTTCCCATAGACCTTTTCCTCTTGGATGCTACTGTTTGGCAAGGAAACTCAAACTTGTTTGCAGGGGGATTGATTCAGAGGGGCTTTCCCTTGTGCTTCTGTTGACTCAGTCCCTGGAAAACCCCATCTTTCTTAGGTAGTTGCTCAACTTCTGCCTCACCTGGTCTTCCAGAGAGACCAGCCTCTGCTCCACCAGCCCTGTCCTCTTCACCCGGTCCAAGTCCAGCAGCTCTGCCAGGACATCAACCCTGGAGGGACAGTGCAGAGAGAAGCCCCCTCAGCAGCCACCTCTGCGTTGATCCCAACTCTTCCCTGCCCAGGACACTGAAGGACAGAAGGATGCCTCTGCCTCAGGAGCGCTGGTACCTCTGTGCGATGTCTTGGATCTTCTGCTCTGTGTTCTGCTTCTCCTGGCACTGCTGGTGCTGCAGATAGTTCTCCTTCAGGTACATCTCCCAGGAGAGGAGGGCAGCTTCCTCGTTCTTCTCCAGCTTCTCTTCTGCCAGAGGAAGGGGACAGCAGTGCTGTCAGATCCCCAGGCGTCCCCAACCCCAGTACCACAGCCTGGGCGCCAAGCTTCGTGCCTCGGTGCACAGTGCCATGCCCCGGGGAGGGGGCGAAGGGCAGGAGGGGAGATGCTGGTCCTCACTGAGCTGTTTGTGGCGCGTGGCCGGCCTGCGGAGCAAGCCTCGCCGGACCAGGATCTGCAGGTGGTTGAGGAGAATGAAGGGTGGAGGCGCAGGTGGGCGGCCATGGTACTCCTCGATCAGGTCGTGCCGCTGGAACTTCCAGATCTGGTCTGTGTGAGCCTGGACCTGCTGGAAGGTGTAGCTGGGGAAGAGCCCAGGCGTCAGCCGTGCCGTGGGAACGAGAGGTCACATCATGTCTGTATGGTGCCCCAGCTCCTACCTGTCTCTGACCAGCCCTGGCCTGCACCAGCCACTTCCACCATATCTATGGCCCCCCGCAAGTGCCCTGTGCTCTGTCAGCATGTGCCCCAGCACCCTCCTTGCACTTTCTCAGTGTGCGGTGCCCTGGCCGTGGCCAAGCCTGCAAGCAAAGCCAGCTCGATTCGCTGTCAGGACCATGGGGACAGGTCAGACTCACTTGAACATGGCAATGAGGAGGTTGAGAAGGAGGATGTTGGTGAAGAGCAGGTACAGGCACAGTAAGATGACCGTCAGCCACTCTGGGAAGATGGGTTTCTTGTTGTCCTCATTTGTCTCTGGGCACTTGGGCTTGTAGGGGTCGGTCCCATTGGGGCTGCACTGGTCAATGTTGAAGTTGACCCCTGCCAGAGAGCACAGCGTGACGCTGCCGCAGCCAAACCTCATGTCTCAGGGAGCACGCTGCGCTCTCTGAAAGTGCCCAGCACCAAGGGACTTTAGCACTGGGCAGGGATTTGACCTCGACCTGCATCATCCCAGGTGCTCTGCTCACTGCCACCAGCTTTGTGGCACCGAGCTGGATCGACCCATGCTCCTGCGCCTTTGCTAGGGTGCTCCCTTGCCTGTGTGGGCAGATACCACTCCTGGGTTTGCATCCACGGCAGTGCTCCCAACATGCCGGAGCAGAGCTCCATCCCCACACCCTGCCATTGCTCCCTTCTGGCCTCACGTTGTGCTTGGAGAGGAGCCCCTTGCAGGACTTCCACGCAGGAGCTAGGCAGACTGTGGCATGAGCTTGGAAGCCCTCAACCTTGCCACAGCCACCCTGCTCATGCCATGTGCTGTCACAGGCTGGTGTCCTGTACCATCAATGTAGGAGGGAATCTGCCCGAAGATGGTCAGGTAAGAGTGGTAGACCACGCCACGGAAAAGCCACTCCACACGTTCCTCATTGTGGATCAGGATGGCCTGCTTGGCGACGCCGAAGGACACCACCCACACTGCTAGCAGGAAGAGGAAGAAGAAGACGTCCTTCATCTGCAAAGACAGAGGGGAAGCAAAATTGTGTCCTGGAGCAAACCTCACTCCAGGGTAGGATAACACAGGTGGCACATCCATCCCGTGCTCTAGCTGATCACCCTGGCAGGAGGGAGGGCAGCTCTCACCATGCGCTTCACAATGATGATCTTGGGCCCCAGCGTTTTACTGACTGTGAAAATGTGCATCAGACGCAGGCAGAAAATTATAAAAGCCAGTGACAGTATGATGCGCCCGGGGTATAACGTTGATGGAATCAGCCTGGGCACAGAAAAAAAGGAAAGGAAACACCTCAGTGTCACCAGTGTGGTTTTTTTTCTGATCTCGCAGGATTGTTTCTGCAATATAAGCGCGCTTCCCCAGATTGCTGGGTGACAGTTGTGGCATGAAAAACTTCTTTCCTAAAAGCAGCTGAAAGCAGAAGTGGATTGATCAGAATTAATCACATGGCAACAAAAATCTTCTTTGGCCTTTGGAAGAAGAAATTGCAATTGAAAAACCTGCACAATTCTTACACTAGTTTTGTAGCCTCAGCTGTGGCTTGAGCCTGCACGCTGCCGAGTAGCTCTGCAGCTCACCTGCAAGTCAGCCCTGTGATAAAGATGAGGATGGCGCAGATATCTAGCTTATTCCAGAAGTCCTTGAAATACAGGGAAGCCATTTTCACAACGCCAAACCCATCTGGATCATACAAGAGCTGTTTGGAAGAGAAGAGGGGTTGGTATTTCAGTGAGAGCCTTGTAGGATACTCGTGTGCCCTGTGGATGGGAGGGACCACAGAGACCTGCTGCCCTTCACGGGACCCTCCTGCTTACCTGAGGTTAACCTGAGCTTATGGGGTTTTCTACAGGGGCATGGAAGGAGCGTGGGGAGAGATACCTGAGACATGGGGCTCTTTAGTCTGGTGAGGAAAGCTCTGGGCTGTTGAAGCAAAAGCTGAAAAAATCAAACGTCAAGCAAAGCCTGGAAATGCTTCTGGGAATAAATACCCAAGGAAGGAGGTAGCCCCTCCATCTCCTGACGTTTTCAGCTCAAACCAGCATGTTTTCCTGCAAGTACCTGGCACCAGGCCAGACGTAGCCAAGGAGATTCTCTGGTCTCGGAAATGGGGGCATCTGGCAGTCCCTTCTGCAGGGACCTTTCGGAATGGGTGGTGACATGAGAAGCAGCATGGGAACATGAGCTGTGCAGGACCTCCCAGGAGCACCCAGAGGGGTGTCTCTCCCTCCTCTCGCCTCCTCCCAGCCTCTGCCCTGCCTGCCCCATACCTGGCGGGTCTCCTCGCACACCAGGGAGAAGAGCCAGAAGTAGATGAGGTACTCCCGCCAGGACGGCAGTGGCTGGAAGTCAACCATCAAGACGTAGGCAAAGAGCAGGAGAAAGGTGAAGTAAGAGAGGATGTTCATGAGGAAGATGACGATGGGTGCTGTGAAGAAGGCTCGGAGGCGCATCATGCAGCCCATGGGCTGCAGCCTCTTCTCCCTGCAGGGAGCAGGGGTAGAAGCAGGGCTCAGCTGCCTGAGGAGATGCCATGGCACCTTCTCGCAGCCAGCTGCAGAGCGAGGCTGGAGGAAATCCCTGCCTCGGTGCACACGTGCCCCAGCTGCATACCTGAAGGTGATAAGGCTGGTGCAGAGAAGTGGGAAGAACAGCATGCATGCGATCACCCGCCAAATCCCATTGTCCACGCACATCTTTCCCCACCAGACTTTGGTTAGAAAGGCCTGTAAGGAGGGAGGAAGAGGAGCGCTGGTTACAGGAGCTTCTGCCATCAGAGCGGGGTTGAGGGGCAGAGCCCCACTGCTGCTAACAGGGAACCCTGGCTCTGGGGCAGGGAATACCTGAGTGCTTCCCCTCCAAGCACCACTGCTGGGAACCCACCTGGACACCCCCATGGGACACAAAATTCATGTTTTTGGCCTCCAGTGCCAACTGCAGACAGGTTGTCTTCCCCCAGGCCTCAGAGACACGGGTGAGAAGCTTCTGGGCTCTCTCTTCATCCTTGCGGTAGCAGTCTGTGAACACGCCTGGCCAGGCAGGTACCAGGGAGACAAGGCTGAGCTCTGGGCCAGCCTGGGGCTCAGTGCGGTGCTCTCAGGGTCACCCTTCACAGCTGGATCCGGACATGGCACCACACAGCAGCACCCTCTGCACTCCCACTACCTCCCGGGCACAGGGCTCACAGCACCACGACCCCAACGGCGGCAAGGGTGCTGGGCACCACCCATCCCACCCGTCACCCCCGGACACCTCCTGGGCAAAGCTAGCCAGCCCTGCAGGGCACTCGAGCAGCTCCGGGTTGCCGGACCCCTCCCACTCACCGATCGCCTTCTGCTCGTACTGCTCAGCCAGGGCCAGCATGGCATCGGTGGTGTCGGTGTCTTCCTCCTCCTTGGCGAGCTCCTTCAGGATTTTGCTGCAGGCCAGCGCGGCAGCCATGCAGTCCTGGCTCTGGAGCAAAGAGGGCAGAGAGAGTGGGGCTCCTGCACCCTGCCCCGCAGGTGCCAGCAGTCCTGCCAGGCCCCCCCCCCGCTCCCACCGGAGGGGAGGAGGGCGTCCCGAGCAGACCGCGCTCAGGGTGGGCAGCTTGCCATGCAAGGGCTGAGCTGTGCTCCCCTCTGGGGACAACCCTGCTGTCCCTGTGGGAAGCCTCGGGTGACAGGACAGCGTGACTCCACAGCTCTGCACGGCGTCTTCACCACACCCCCAGCCACACTGCCTCTTGTCCAGGGATGCTGTTTATGGCTAGAAGCCTTCTCCACCCCAGCTGCCATGCGCCTGTGTCCTGCCTGTACTGCGCTGAGCCCCCCCTCAGCCTTTGCAAGGAAGGCAAAGCATGCTTCTGGGCCAGCTTGCCACCTCTGGCTGCAGCGTGTGTTTTGGCTGGGAAGAGACGGACCTAGCCTCGTGGTGTGGCTGGGGATGAGCATCAAGTGTCCACAGGCTCACTAGCTGGCTCCCATTTGGCTGGGGGTCAGGCTCGGGCACTGCCATGTCCCAAATCCCAGCAGGGGCAGTCTTTCATTTTGGGGCTGGGAGGTCTGGCTCCATCTGAGCCTCTCAGCTGTGACCAACAGCTCTGGGCTGTGATACCTGGGCCCAGATGATTTCTGCCAGCTCCTTGCGGTTCTGGACCACAGCCCAGATGAGCAGGTCTCGGACTGGGTCCATGGTGAAGGTGACTCGGCCGGCAGAGCGCTTGTAGAGGGACCGGAGACTTGACCCCTGAACCTGCAAGGTGTGCAATGGTCAGACCTCCTGCCAAGAGGCTGCAGAGAGCAGAAAGCCCCTCAGCACAAAGCCACCCCCAAACCCTGGGTGCCTGCCTCCACCACCCATGGAGGGGCCTTTGCTGCAGATAGCGGCGTGGCCAAGACTGGACTCATCCTGGAAATGCCGCTTTTTCTAGGGTGAGGATCACGTGGGGATGTGCCAAGCCTGTCCAGTGCACCCACCCCACCGGGTCCTGCCCACCGGCATTACGCAGCCACAAGGTGCTCCAGGCGTAGGAGGATGGGAGTCATGCATTGAATGTGGGGCAGATGACTTGGACAGGGCTTTAAGGGACTTGAAGTGGGATTCTTGAGCAGGCAAGAGGACAGAGACCGAGCTGCAACCTCCAAGATGGCTTCTTGAGCCAGCGTTCCCCTCTCTAATGCAACCCCACCACCGCGCAACCTGGAGATGCGTACATTCAGCTTGATGTGCGGGACAGGGATGGAGAGCCGGGGCCGCTCCACGTGCTTGGGCTTGGGGTAGAGAGGCTGTGTGGAGCAGCCCAGCAGCTCCCGCAGCACCTGGGAGACATGGTGCAGTTGGATTTTTGGCATTTTGGAGCCAGCTGCGTGCTCTCTCTCCTCCAGCAGGACCTTCTGCAGCTTGCTGTGAAACAGGCAGGATGGTGCCATGTTGTCGTAGAGGTAAACCAGGGTGTCCCAGGTGACAAACTCCTTGAGACGCACGCCCTGCTCCAGGAACAGCTTCACAAACTCTGGCTTGTTGGAGATCAGGGCAGCTGCCATCACGGGGTGGAGATCTGTGGGCTGGCAGGCCAGAGGCAGAGGTGAGAAGCTCCAGGGCCCCAGAGCAGAGCCTCACGTGGGGGGGGAAGTTTTTATCCCTGAGCACACCAGGAGTTTTGGGGTGTGAGAGAGCAGCCGGGAGGCACCTGGACTTGCAGGACATCCCCCAGCGGCATGCTTGTGGGTTAGTGTGCCCTCTCCTCTGGCGGTGAAGCCCTCTGTGCCCTTGGCTGCCGGGTGGAGGGATAGGGTAGGGTAGAGGGTAGACCCTCTTTCCCCAGCTCACGAGGATGCACCAAGCAAATGAACGGGACCTCACAGGCTTGTCTCCTGTGCAATGCCTCAGCTGAAGGACTGTGGTGCTGCCAGCCAGATCTCAGCCATGGGGAGATCAGCTGCTCCTGGTAGTCACCCAGCGCAGCCTTTGTGGGGTTTTCCTTTCCAAGGCAACATGTCCATGTGCTTAGAAGTGAAAGCAAGGCCCGTGGGTAAGGGGGGAGGTGTTGTCCCAGCAGGAAGGTACCTGCTGACCTTCTGCCATAGCTTGGTTTCAGCCCCAGCTTTTCATGCCAGCCCCAGCGGTCCAGGGCTGCAGCACCTGCAACAGCCCTGGCCTGCATCGGCTAATCTGAGAGCCGGCCTCGTCCGCCCTTCCTGACAGAGCTGTGGATCTTTCTTGGGCTGTGCATTTTCACACCATCAAATATTTCCTCTTCAGCTTCCTGGTTCCCACCAGTCCTTCCCAGTCCCACAAAGAATATGGAGCTGGGGGAACCCAAACTGTTGAACCAAATAGGAAAATCCATTCCAAGTCCCACAGCCCCATCAGAAGGGACAGATAATCCTGCTCAGCTTTGACTTCTCAGCAGCAAGATCAGAAGTGGGACAGCAGAACTGGCTGGTGCTGCTCCCTGCCCCACTCTGTAGTAAAGTCAGAGCAGGGAAGCACCGGGCTGAGTGAGATCAGTTTAGAGACAAGTTGCCGTTTGACAACGTGGCATGAGCAGCGACCGCAAGGCAGAGTTGGCAAGAGGTATTTTGGGCTCTAGGTTGGTGAATTGTCTTTAGAAGACACTGGTTTTGAGCAAAGTAGCAGTCATCTTAGTAAACAGTGACAGGGCAAATAGGGCCTTTACAAGCGGTGAATTGCAGGGTGTGCTCACCTCTGCTTTGCGTGTTTGAGAGCACTTTTGAAAAACAGCACAGATTAAGAGCCCCTAGCAATGTGGTGGGAGTTTAGGGTCCATGAGAAATGCCTTCAAATACTCTCCCTAGGCACAGTTGAGGTGAAAAGTACCCTCAATATCCACAGTTCTCAAGTGGGACAAGATGTAAGCCTGACTGGACAAACAGCACAGGTACTGCCTTACCTTCCACTCATGGTCATCCGTGAAGATCTCACTCCGAGCAATGTCCACCCTGTTCCATGCCACAGCTAATTTCAGCTGGTGGTCCCAGTTCTCACGACCAAAGTGGTCCTGGTTTCTGGATGCTGCATGCAAAGTACACTTGTTAGAACAGAGGTTCATTCATATGGTGAGAAGATACCACCTGGAAGCCCCCTTGGAGACCTGGCCCTTTGGGAGAAACAGCTCTTCCTGATCAAATGAGGATCACAAAGTTTAGGGACCCCTTTGGTGACCCCATAAGTCAAGGAGCTGCAGGAGGTGACTTGTGACCCCCATCCCATTCATCTTGCCCCACCGTCCCCAGCAGCTCCCCACCCCTCACCTTTGAACAGGGCCTGGAGGATGGCCACATCCACATCCTGCTGGCCACATTTGCCCTCTCTGAAAATGGTCAGGAGCTGCCGGCTCCGCACTATGTCTTGGATCTACAAAGGAGAGCCATGGGCAAGCAATCATTATCAGCATCTCCTCCCTGCTGCTTCCCACAGCCCCCTGTCCTGCGTGGGGCAATCCCTTGCTCCTTTCAAGCTGCCTTCAGACTCCCTGTGCTGGGTCTCCCAGACTGGCTGGGGCTGCTCCCAAATGGTGCCTCTCTGCCCAAGGCGAGCAGGCAGTGGGGGAGATGGATGGTCAGCAGAAGATTAGCCTTAAACTTCATGCTGAGAGCCTTCCTGCTCATGGGCAAGGACCCCTGGGGACCCCTTTGATCTCCTCAAGCTCAGCAAGAGGAGCTGTCTGCCTGCAAGAAACTCACTTTCTTGGTCCACTCCACCAGCTTGCCCTCAGTGAAGAGCTCATAGGTGTCAGGGAAGAACATGCTCAGCTTCTTCTGGATCAAGGCAATGGTTATCTTGGGCACAGGCAAGCTGGCCACCTGTGCAATGACATCAGCCACACGCCCAGACCCTTCCACAATCACACAGGGGGTCCCATTGGTGATGGCATTGTAGATGGTCTGCAACAGAGCGGGGAGGTTGGTCCTAACCCCACCCAGAGGCCAGATGCATTTCAGCTGGTGTGCCACCACGCTTGCACCCATGCTGGAGAGCAGCACCCCAGGCAAGGAGCTGCCCCCTCCCACCACCCACCACCCCGGTCAGGAGCGGGCAGGAGCAGTTCCTTACATCAAGTGTCCCAGGGCCTCCTTCCAGCACCACACACACAATGGGGATCTTGATAGCAACGCCTGCAGGGAAGCAGAGTCCAGGGTCACCTCCCCGTGGGGCAGCACCCTGCCATGCAGCTGGATGCGGTCCCTTCTGAGCGGTGGGGTGTGACAGACAGGGAGGGAGCACTGCCCCTGATGAGCCAGGCTCCAGGAGAGAGGAGAGACCCTCTCCTGGCAGTCATGATGCTGGAGCATGTGTTAGAATAAAAGATGATTTACACAGCAAGAAGGTCCCACCTGGAAGCCCCCTTTAGGAAAAATGGCTCTGCCTGATCAGCTCAGCATCACAAGGTTTGGGGACCCCTTTGGTGACCCCATAAGCCAAGCAGCTGGCAAAGAAAGGCTCTTTGATTTGTGTCAACCCACAATTCGATTCGTGTTTGTGAGGAGCAAGGTTCCACACTTATCCTGACAACCCTCTCAACCCGCTTGCCTGGATCCTCCAGGGAAGCCACAGCCTCCCCTCTCACCTGAGGCCAGGATGGGCACCCTTTCCCCATGGATGGCCCATCCTGCCTTGTGCCCTCCTCTGCCCCAGGCCTGGCTGCGTGTTGCCGTTACCTCCTTTCACCTTGGTCTGCTCCGAAATGAACTTCTCCAGCTTGGTCCTTAGTGGGATTTCCACCCCATACCTCCCGTGGGTCCCATCGTCCACCAGGATGAAGTGGGAGTGGTTGCTGTCCAGGCATGACAGGCTGCCTTGGTTCTCCTCATCCAGCATGTACTCGGCTGGAAAGCCACCCTGTAAGGTGCAGGAGGAGAGGCTCTGGGAGAAGCCTGGCAGGGCTGCAGAGGAGGAGTACCAGATGACCAAAGCAACCAGCATGTGGGACAGGAACAGGCCAGCACGAGCGCACAGTCTGGCCAAACTGCCGCCCCTGCAGCCTGCGTGTCAGCCTTGCCCCATGCGCTTCTGTTCCTGCTCCACCTGCCCTCACACCCACAAGGGTCCTCCCAGGAGAAGCACAGCACCTACACAAGACACTGGGTAGGGCAGAGGTGCTTCTCAGCAGCTATCAGCCCAAGACCATCACTCCTTCTGGCACAGCTGGGTTTTACCAGGGCTGCCAGCCGCAGGCACATCTTGAAGCACCCGTTCCCACCGTGGTCCCTGGCAGGACTTCCCCTGAAGTCCAGGCGTAGGCAAAGCAAACACATCTCCAGCTTTGCCTGGCTCACCATGGGGCAGATGAGGCTCTCCCGGTTGTACACGGTTCCCCAGGTGGCTATGCCAATGGTGACAATGTCGCCTTCCTTGTGGCTGCAGCTCAGGATGAAGTCTCGCACTGCCTCTCCCACCTGTTTCATCACACCGGCGTGGGACCCCCCCGTGATGATCCAGGCTCCTGGGGGTCAGAGAGGGGCTTGGGAAGGGAGAGGCTCTGCTCACAGCAGTCTCCTAGCATCCCCCTATATGGCTGCAGGAACACCTGGTCCTTGGAGATGCTCCATCCCCCAGGAGATGCCTTCCCTGCCCACTACCTCAAGCCCTGACAGCACAGGAGATGTCTTCTTCAGCAACGTGTTGCAAATCTCAGTCCAGCTCCCTATGAGCCTGTTTGCAGTGATTAAGCAAGAATAGTCCATCCCTGGTGGGGCTAGTCCAGACAGGGACCTGCAAGCCGTCAGGCCAGCTCGGCATTCCTACAGCACCCCAACTCGCTGAACCTGGCGTGGCCGGGTGACAGGCCCCTCTCCCGCTGCAACCATGGGGAGAGCCTCTGCAGCTCTTACCAGTGGTCTGGGCCACTTTGACCAGCCCTTGCCGGAAGATGTTCTTCAGCCTTGGCTTCATGATGAAGTTTTTGGCTCCCCCAGTGACTGAGATGAGCAGGTTGGGTGCATCAAGGCCCCAGTGCTGTGTCATGAGGTGGTAGATGACGCGTGGAGGGGTATCTGAGGAGACACGCACGTACTGCAAAAAAGGGAGCATAACATGCATTTTGGGTGAAAACAACAGGGTGAGGGTAACAGGGCACCCCCACCACGATTTCTTCTATCCCACCAAAGAACCAGGGGCTTCCCACGCTGTTTCCCAGTGGCTGCTGCTGCCCCAGGTCTTTGTGTGTGACCCTGTTCCCATTCGCTTCCCTGGGACTGAGCATTCCCAAGACGAACCTAAGGACGAGGAGAGGGGAATAGCCACCCCTTGAAGCAGGGGCCTCACGGCATGAAGGGCAGTCTCGTGGTTCCAGAAAGGGACTTGGTACAGGGCTGGGAGAGAGAAGGGATCCTGTCCCACCCCCCTAATTCCGCTTGGGTCAGTGTTGCCTTTGGGGCATTTCCAGGCCTCCCCAACATCTTCCCATTCCGGAAGGAAATAGGCGCCTTTCATCTGCCACGCATGACCTGACCACTGGCTCCCTGTGCACCAGAGACAGGAAAACAGGTCACCTTCCCCATCTTCTGTCCCAGGCCCGTGAAGTGGATATCACCGAAGGCATCTGTTGGCATTTCCTGGATGTGCCTGCTGGCATCCCATTCCTTCCCCAGGAAGATGGGAGGTTTGGCAGCATCTTCCAGGTGCTGTTCCCTGAGATAGCCGCACTCGCACACAACCCTCCTGAAACACACACCACCAACTTTTCCAAAAACAATCTAAACCCAGAAGGCAAAGCCCAGCTGGCCCACCTGCCTCAGCCCAGCACCAGCATCTCCCACCAGCTCGTCCTCTAGCTCAGACCTTGCGCAGAAACGAAGGCACTGCTTGGGGGCAAATCTAGCAAAAATTTGATATTTCCAGCTGTAGAGGTTTAGGACAGAAATATTAACGTTGCTCTGGATTGGGATGAAGTACAATGAAAATTACTGCATGCAAAGGCGTCAGAAAGGTTCCTCACTGGGACACAGAGTCACAGCCATGTGGTGACACAGCAGGGTGAAGAGCCAGACAGAAAGGCATTTGTGAATTCCCTTGACCCCAGCTTCTTTAACAGAAAGGTGGGATTTTCTGGTGCTGTAGGTTTTTCACCAAACACCCCTTCCGCTTTCCTGGCAGGCGAGAGGAATGAGGGACTATCTGACTCACCCAGAATCTGACGTCTGCGAGCTTTCAACAAAGTAGGTGCACTCTTTCTTCCGGATGTTTTCAGGAATCCACGAGATGAGATTTTCCTGAGGGAGCAGGAAAATCAGCAAGCAGTCAGGGTTTCTGCAAAGGGCCAGAAGTTAGGGCAGGGAGAAGGCACCCTGGTACTTGGAGCATATTTGGGTGCTTCTTTTGATGTGAAGAAAGCAAGCTCCATCGCTATCTGCAGGGACAAAGCCAGGTGTACTGCAAGGAGAGGAGATACGCATGCTGGACTTGTACCTCAGATGTTTGGGGGTTTTTCTGTCTGTCCCTAAAACTAAAGTGATCTAATGCTCCCATTAATGAATCACTGGATAACTCATTAACACTCTTTGGTCGTGTGTGGCCAGCTGCTCCCCTCTTCCAGCACCACCTGAACTTGCCTTTTCATTGCTGCCGCTGGGGAAATGTGCCTTCCGTCTGCTCTTCGAGACACTGCTGCTGCTCTGCTGGAGGTTGGGGACCACCTCGAAGTCGCTCATCCTCCTGGGGTGAGTGGCAGGGTCATCTCCTCTCTCAGGGCACACCTTGTTCAGTTCAGAGGGGAGCACCCTGGTGCACCGGCCACGCGCTGCCATGGCTGCTGTGTCTTGCCCCCCTCAGCCTCCTCTCTCCTGTTCCTAGGCTGGAAGGTCCTGAACGTCTCCATCCTGGGTGCAGCAGAAAAGAAAAAGGATACCCATGAACTTAAAGCACTGGGGTGCCCTCTCCATCATTCCCTGGGTGGAGAGAGGTCTGTCAGAAACCTGCCAGACCCTCGCCACGGTCCTGACACAAGGGCTACGTGGACAGTGAGCCAGCCTCAGGGTGCACTACGCTGCCCCTGAGCGATCAGCCTCTGCCAATTGACCCCACCACGCTCTGCCCACCATCGCAGCTGCCTGGCCATCCACCAGCCTGCAGCTCTCCTCGCTTGCTCTCTGCTGCAGGCAGCTGGGATATTTCTGGCAGCAGGGAGACCAGAAACCAGGTCTCCTGTGTGAGCAGCCCGAGCCTGGCCCTGCACAGAAAATCTGCACCAACACGCTGCCTGCAGACACAGGGCACTCCTCTGTAGGGGGGCCCCGTGCCCTCTGCAAAGGTGCCCTGAGATCCCAGAACTAAAACCCAGCTGCACGCAGGCATGCTGCGTGGCAGGGGCTGCAAAACTCCCGAGCTCTCCCACAAACGCTCACAGCCCCCATTGCTGAGCTCCTGAACTGCTGAGGCTGGAGAGCTGCTGGAGCAAGGGTGGAAAAGCTCCCAGGTGTCTCTGGAGCCCAAAGGGGAATGGGTGTCCTCTCAGGGAGCTGTGCTTAGGTAACGAAGAAGCACAGCACTCTGGTGAAGCTGTGGGTCAGCAGGTCTGTGTTAGGGAGGATTTTGGCTGCCTTTCTGCAAGACAGACTCTGCATCACACCCGAGGGAGGGTAGCCCTTAGGGGGGACAAGGAGTGGTGGAGCAAAATCATGGCTACCCTTGTGTTTCCTTCAAGTTTCCTTCCCCCAGTTCAGCGCTGCCGCAGGCAAGGAGCAGCAAGGAAAAGCCTTTTTGCCAGCCTCCCTCCCGGGCTCCCTCCTGAGACCACACAGCCCCACCAGCCTTAGGAGCCTGATTTTGGCAGACTGGCTTTCTGCATCAGCACAATCCACTGGCAGAACTAATTGCTTGAGAAAGCGCCTCCTGAATAAGGTCAAACACCCCTTAATCCTTGTTCCTGACCCGCCAGGGTGGGCAGGCTGGTGGGGGTCTGGGGCATGGCCACCAGCAATACAGAAGTCCATGCTGGAGGGGCTCTCACACCAGGTCCTCCATGGCCACCATGGGGCTGAACAACTGCACTGATAGAACACCCAGAATACCTGTCCTTAAGGGCACCGGGGTCAAGGGCAGAGCCTCTCCTGCAGCACACACTGCCTGCCCCCCATCCCTCCCCAGCTTGGCAAGCGCCACAGGAGTGGGGCTGAACCTCTGAGGGGTCTGGCAGCCTGTCCCACTGCAGGCAGCACAGGGCCCCTCACCCAGGCACCAGGTCACCCCTCAGCCGCACTGGGTGGTCACAGCACCCATGGGAAAAGGAGCACCAAGCCCTGACGGCAGGCACTGGACGCTGCCTATGACCCACGGCCACCCCACTGCCCCTCCACCGGCACGACTGTCAGCAAGGCTGCCTGTACCTTCCCTGCAGCATCCTTCGGCCACATCACCAGCTCCTGTGCTCCATGAATGTCCAGGAGTCAGACCTGTGTCCCTGTCCTCCAGCGGGTCATTTTGTCACCGGAGACACAGGCGATGAGCAGAGAACGGGGCAGAGCTGCCTGCGAGCTGCCTGCAGAGAGGAGGAGATGGCAGGGCTGCTGGCAGCCTCCCAGCAAATCAGGCTGCAGAAGCGGTCCCTGCCGAGAAGCTGCGGCGTCCAGGCAAGCCCCGAGTTTGCTGGAGCGGCTGAGTCACGCTCCCCACAGCAGCGATTTCCACCCGCAGCCCCCAGTGCCCACCCTCCGCTGCTGTCAGCCCCACGCGGGGCGAGACGCTGGTGCCCTGGCCCCTCGCAGCAGATGTCGTGGGCAGGGGCTGCACAGGGGGCAGCGGGGACCCGGCACATGGGTGCTGCCAGCAAGGAGCAGCAGCTCTGATGGAGGCTTGGGTGCGTTGCTGGTTTGACAAGTGTGATGAAAAATCCCTTCCCTAACTATCAATTTCAATCAGTCTTTATAGTGCCAAAACGTATTAACTTTATTTGTATATATACATGTAATATATATATTAGTTGTACACTGTGATGTGATGAGATAGTGGAATTTTACTGGAGACTTTGGTATCGTTCGTGCTTAATTAAAACAACCGAAAGAGCGGCCCGGCCCTGGAACAAAGGGTTGTGCTGCTGGGAAGCTCAGGGCTGTCCATGAAGGAGAAACAGCTTTATCCCTGGGACAGCCACGCTAACGCCGCCCCCCAGCCCCTCTGGCACGTCTTTGAAACCCTCCCAGCATCATCCGGTGTCACAGGTCCCCACCGCCAGCAAGACCGACTGCAGGGACACTGGATCAACAGGCGAGTGGCAAGAATGCTGCAGAAACAGAGCGGCTTTGCAAAGTTCTGCTGCAATTAGCGATTGGTAGCGTGGGTGTTGGTGATTAGCCAAGCCGTGTTGTACCCGAACACTGGAAGGGTGTAAGAACCCCGTGTAAAACCACACTTGGGTGCCCTGGTTTGGCTGGGACACCTCATGCGTGTGAATAACCACTTACCCTTGTAGTTCTCTGCTTTGCATCCCAGCCTCTCGCCTCAGTCAGCACAGGCCAGGTGAGAATTTTCGTAACAGAAGCCCCAGGTGAGGAACCTCCCTGTCACACCAGAGGCACCTCATTTCTCCTGCTCCTGTTAAGTTCCATGCCCTAAGTGAGCTGGCTTCTCCACTGGATTTGCAGCCACTTATCTTGCATTTGCCATAAAATTTTCTTAACAAAACCAGCATTCAACTTCCTCAGGAAATGTGCTAAGCAGCAAAGCCAGGCCAGGAAGGCAGCCAATGCAGTAGATGCTGCAGCAGCAAGCGGTTTGGCCAGCTGTGGCTCAGCGGCAGGTACACCAGGCAGCCCAGGCCGCTGCATCTCAGACTGAGATGAGGGTCCTGCAGCAGTGGGCCCCAGCCAGCTCTGATGGTTCTTGCTGGAGAAGACTGTAAAGCATCATGAGGCAGTGCCGGGAGACAGCTGGGAAGACAGAAGTTGCTGGTTCTCAAACTCGGGCATGTCCTGCAGGGCTGGGGCCAAAGCCCTGTGCTCCCCTTTGCATTGTGATGGGCTCAGGTGCTGGGGCAGTGCATTAAATGAAGAAGCAGGGTCCAAAGGAAAATGCAGTGGCGCGATCACATCCTTTAGCATCCTTCCATCCAAAGCATGTAAGTTAGCCTGGACCATCTATGCAATGAGTTCTTCTGGTTTCCTTGAACAAGAGCAAACAGCTGAGACATTTCACTGGGAGAACAGATGCCACTAATAAGCCAGTAAATAAAATCCATGTGCAATGCTTTACAGTTCAGTTGTAATTAACTCTGCACTGCCAAAAGAACTGAAGTCATAACTGCACATTAATTACACATTAATGTGCATATTCATCCACTCTTGGCTGGCTAGCTCTCTGGAGACCATGGCTTTTATTTCACTTTTCCATATGCCAAAACCACCACGGCCCAGTGGGACCCACATGGAGCCAGCGTGCTGGGGCAGTTCCCACTACTTCTCCTAAAAGCCCACCTAAAACCCAGTGAGGCTCAAAGCAAACCCTGGCAAGTTAACATTCATTTGTGACAGCAGGAGGAACAAGGTAAGAGGATGAAGGACTCTGGCCCCTCTCCAGGGACTGTCCCTACATGTGCATCTAATGCCCAAGGTCAAATTCAGCCAGAATTGTGAGCCAGAATGCTTTTTGGTGGCAAAGAGGAGCAAACCAGGCAGACCCTCTGCTGGGATGAGCCCCTTGCTCCACACCTCTCCCCATGGTGACCCCGGTTCTGTGGGAGCCCTTGCTCCTGCTGGGGCTCGGTCCTCCCAGAAGCCATCGTGGTACTGCCATGGAGTAGCACCTGCTGCTGTGGGTGCTGGAGGTTGAAACCCTTCCCAGTGAGGAGGAACCTCACTGCAGAGCGGGGAGGACACCTCCCTGTTGGGCGGGATAGTACATGCCCTGGTCTGCCAGGGGAAGGGGATCCCTCCTGTATCTTTCCCCCATGCCTCAAAGGCATCATTTGGGCCCATTTCTCCAAGGAGTATCCATGAAAGATGCCTCCTTCCAAGGGTCTTTCCTGACGTGATGCCTCCTGCCCAGTGGACACAGAGGTCAGCACCAGCTGGGAGGAAGGGAGCATCTGTGGGGAGGCAACATGGCCACCAGCCCCTCCCCGGGCAGGGCCACGAGTGCATCCCCCAGCGTGCAAACAGGTGTAGAAGACGCCAGGCATGGCCCCTGTCAGCATCCCCGGCGCCAGTCCTGGGAACAGTGGCTCGGCAGATCGGCTCCAAGCCTCGTCCCACTCCTCAGGCCAGCGGAGAGTGGCCAGGGCAGGCTGCAGCGCCTGCCGCCACACACGGCCAAGCCAGGGTTGGGGACAGAGGGAGGGTTATTGCACCGGCTGGCACAGAGGGCAGGTACCAGCAGTGAGGGATCTTTAGCAGAGGGACCCGTCGCACTGCTGCCCAGACATCTGTTACCGATATTCAGCCACGTTGGTGTTCCTTCACTCCATTGCCATCCATTATATATGGCCAGGATGGATCAGCGGGGCTTGCTTACACGTGAGAAGTTCCATCAAGGGGCTGGAATACAGTCAAGGAACAGTCTTTAAACACCAATTGCCTGGTGAGGATCCGTTACAGATTCAGCCTCTTTTAATGCCTCCCCAGCCCTGGTGCGGGCTGGTACCTGGCGCTCTCGGGGGGGATGAGCTGATACCACACTGCAATACAGGCACAGTGCCAGAGCCAGTCACATGGTGCCATAAGGGGGGATTTTGCCAAAAGCCCTGTGAGGGTTGGATCTTCCTCTGGGTACCGCAAAGCTGCTTACAGATGTCCTCCCTATTGCTGTTTACTAGTTTTCATCACAAATACCTATTGCCTATGGCCAGGGAAGGACAGACAGGGCCACCTCAATGCCTGGCGTGGCCTGGGAACTCCTGCAAGAGGATGCTGCTCAGCGGGAGCCTTTGGGAAGTACTGAAGAGCCACTTTCCGCTTGCCAGCATTTTCCCATACAAATATCCCTGATTTCCACCATTGCATCCCTCCCCAGAGCCCAGGCGGCCACGGTTGCCCTGAGCAGCGTGACTGTGCTTGGCTGACCTGCCTGGGGCAGACACGGCCCCCAGAACTCTCAACACCAATGTATGGATCCTGCCCTGGGAAGTAAGGTCTGCAAGGGGGCAGGCAAGGGTGGGCAACAGCACAGTCCCAGCACTGTGACTTCACAGCCACCCAGTGTGTGGGAGGAGATGGTGAGGGGTGGCTGCTGCGGGTTTCCCTGAAGAAGAGACTCCCAAAATGTGAGGCACATCCCAGCTGGGGCTGCTTCTCCCGCAGGCAGCTACCCTTGGGCAGGCGGCTGTGCCAGGGCTGCCTCCCCCAGCCCGGAGAGCCTCCCGGCGGGACCACAACCCTCCGCAGCACGGGGGTGTGGGGGCCAGGAGAGGAGAGGAGGGTCTCCCTGAAACCTCCCTCTCAGCTGCTTTTGTCGCCCTGGCCTTCAGGAGAGCAGGCACTGGCCCCTTCGGAGATCTGCTGGCAAGAGTCCCAGGGCACTCCCCCTTCCCGGGATGCATCCCATCTCTGCAGGGATGAGCAAAGTGTCAGAGAAGAAGCCAGTAGTGGCCCCTCTCACCCAATTCCCACATTTGTCCCCCTCTAACAGTCCTTGACGCTTTTCCCGGCCTCTCGCCCAGCTCCCAGGGCCATCTCCTTCCCTCTCCCCCAGTTCCCAGGGCCGGACCCCTCTCACTCCCCCAGTTGTGCAGTGATGAGCAAGCAGACACGGAAGAAACCAGGCACGGACCCTCTCAGGATCCCCTGTGTTTCTATTTCAGCGGGGCCATGGGGTGCCCGGCCGCCTCGCTCGGTAGCGGGGCAAGGGGAGGTGTTGCGCGTCATCCCCCACGCCCAGCTCTTCCTCCAATAACCTGTGCACCCATTGCAGCTCTTCCATGATCTCCCGCAACTGGCGGAGAGGGCTGCGGTCTCTGTCCTGCTGGCCGGACAGTATGTGGACACGCTGGCGGGGCATGGGGGCTCTGCGCTCCCCAGGGCCGTCGGGGAGTCTCTGGCGCTGGGCACCGCTGGGGCCCTGCTGCTGCTGCCGCTGCTGCTGCTGCCGCCTCCGCTGCTGCTGCCGCCTCCGCCTCTGCTGCCGCCCCGGCTCTACTTCAGGATGGAGGTGGCCGTGATGATGGCAGGCCACCCCATCGTGTTCCTCCTGTCCCTGCAGGCGGTGGATGGCCATGATGTGCCCCCGGCAGAGCGGGCAGGTGGCAGTGACGCTGGTGTCAGCCCAGCGCTGGATGCAATCATGGCAGAATGCATGCCAGCACGGGTCCACGGCAGCGGGGCCTTTGAAGGGACCCAAGCAGATGGGGCAGGCGTCCTCCTGCAGGGAGATCTTGGTGGCTCCTGGCACTGCCAGCTCATGCCTGGATGCCTCCATTGCTGCTGCTGGCAGTTGGTGTCCCGTCAGCTGCTGGCGACACTTGCTGTCTCACTTGCCACTGGCCGAACTTGTTGGATGCCACTGGTGAGACTCGAAGGCTCAGGTGCCACCGGCAGGACTCAAAGTCTCGGGTGCTGCTGGTGGGACTCGAAGGCTCAGGTTCCTCCGGCAGGACTCGCTGGCTCCTGGGCTGCTGGCAGCTCTCAACGTCTGGCGTGCTGTGGCAGAACTCGATGGCTCGGGTGCTGCCCACAGGACTCGACGTCCCATCTGACGCTGGCAGCACACAACGCTGGCTGGCACGTGTTGCTTCCCAGCGCAAGTGATGTCATGGGGTGATTGTGACATCACAGTGTTCTGAGGGGTGCCTGTGCGGATGCACCCAGGCGCTCGCCCAGCCTCAGAGACAGGCCCTGCGGTGCAAAGCCCCCCCGGCAGCGTTGCTTCACACCTCCGTGCCTGCTCAGGCCCCTTTCAGGCATCCCTGCTGCTGTTGGTTCTTGCGCCAGCATCAGACGCTTGCGGAGCGGTTGGGGCTTGCAGGGCCCTCCGGGGGTCACCTGGTGCCAGCCCCTGCTGAAGGAGGGCCACCCTGAGCCGGATGGACGCTGGGCACCACTGGGAAGGGCCAGGCTCCATCTTTGCACCCTCCCTTCAGACAGTGACCTATATGGAGACGGTGCCCCGAGCCTTCTCTTCTGCAGGCTGAAGAGTCCCATGTCTCCCTGCCTGTCCTCACTGGAGAAATGCTCCGGTCCCTTCCCCACCTTGGTGGCTCTTCACTGGGCTCTCTCCAGTCAGTATCTGTTTCTCATGCCCTGGGGGGCCCGGTGCTGGATACGGGGCTCTGGGGGTGGCTTCACCAGTGCTGGGCAGAAGGGAAGGATCTACTCCCTATGCCTGCGGGCACTGCTCCTCCTCATGCAGCCCAGCACGCCAGTGGCCACCTTTGCTGGCTCCACTTCAACATAGTGCCCACCAGGGCCTTTTCTGCAGAGCTGCCTTCTAGCCGGGTACCGCAGCATGTCCTCCTGCCCGGGGCTCTTCCTCCCCACGGGCAGGACTTTGCATGTCCCTTGATTGAACTTCAGGAAATTTCCATTGGCCCATTTCTGCAGCTTGTCGAGGTCCCTCTGGGTGGCAGCGTGATCCTCTGGTGTCTCAGGTACTCCTCCCAGTGTTGAGTCACCAGCAGACTTGCTAAGGGTGCAGGGTGCCCCATCATCCAGATCACTAGTGATGAGGAAGAATATCAGACCCAGCGCTGGCCCCCGGGGTACACCACTCATGACTGGCCTCCGTCTGTGCATCACGCCACTGGTAACATCCTCTATTCGCAGACCTAGAGCATCAGCATTCAAAAACCACTTCTTCACAGATCAGAGACTATTTGTAAAGTTCCACCTCCCACAAGCCTCCTGCTGTCTCCAAAACCATGAGAAGTTTCTGTTCTATCGTTTACTGGCCCCAGTTCACATTTTCATCTCGAAATACAGGAGCTATGGAATATAACACTGGATTTGAATTGTTTGCCGCCTCCTCTTTTCTTAAAAATACCATTGTAGCACTACATGCTGAAACCACCTCTCTGAATCATTTTGGGCTCCCTGCCTGAAACACTGAGGACGCCACCACAAAGCTCAGAGAAGCTCCGGGAGCTGCCAGACCAGACATTCCCAAAACGATGACAGTTCATATCCCTTCGCCGAGATGGATCTTGGGCCCCTAAGGAAGTCATAAGTGCAAATGAGACTCCTTGTGCCCTCACACAAGAGTTTCAGCACAACGTTTGGCATCAGAAAGCTTGGTGAGAAAGAAATATCACAGCCCAGGCCTTCCCTAGAGCCAGAAAACCACCACAGAAAGCCTTTGGAGACAATCGAAGGAGAGACACAGCCAGAACTGTCTCTCCCACCTCTGCTGTGGGCCAGAGGCAGTGCTAGACCTTTGCCTCCCTCACCGATGAGGGCCTTGATGACAGATTTCACAAAGGTCAAAGCAGCACCATGACTCCCGTGCTAGAAAAAAAGAGCTGCCAAGGTCAATCCCACTGTTGGCCGTTTCTCTTCTGTCCGTTGGCTCACAGTTGTCACCCAAACTCTTGTGACGTTCTGCACTGAAGCTAGGCAAGGGCTGGCCCTGACCTCCAGGACTGCCCCAAGTCCTCTCAAGTCAGCTGGATGGCACCATCAGAACTGGGTCCTGCGACAGTTCTCCCAGTCCCACAGCAAGATGTAGGTGCTCCCTCCAAATATTTGAGCCGAGTTTCATTAGGCAGGAGCTGCAGTTCTCAGGGTATGTCCCTGCCATGCAAATCCGTTCCTGACCCTGCTGCTTCTTGCGGCGTTACTCAGGTGGCAGAGAAGGGTCCAGGAGGCTGGACCTACAACTCAACGCCTACTAATGAACAGGCACCAAAAAGCCCCTCTGTAACCACTGCCGGAGCAGAGGGACACACAGATCACTCTGCAATCACGCCCAAGGACACAGCCATAAAAATAAAAGCTTTTTATTGATATACCATTACAGAAACATCTGAGTAACATTCTCAACAGGACGGGAAGCTCTGCGCCCTGGGGGCAAGCGCAGGCAGTGAGCTCCAGGGTCTGCCCTGCTGTGCTCCTGAGCTGCCACTGCTCTTGGCACGATGCCCCAGGGGCTCCTCGTCCTCCGCAGGGAGTTCCGGCCCTCCTGGCGTCAGGGCGTCACCTTTTTGTAGGTGATGTGGAGGTGCTGAGTCATGGGCTGCGTAGTGGTTGCCATTGAGACAGTTTGTTCGAGTTTCCCATCAGAATTGAGCCTGAATTTTCTGGTAATCTGAAAAGGGGGTAAGAAAAGAGATAACGAAATCAAGCAAACGGCATCTGCAGACTAAGTTCTGTACCTGCACTGTCTACTTGCCCTTTGCCATCCTTACATTTGCTGTCAATGCACCACAGAGGGAAGGATATGCTCACTACAGCCATGTGAGTAAACGAGGAGAAGCTTTCCCTCCTAAAGAAGGCAGCCCTTTCAAATTAACAGCTCCAAGCCCCAAGACCATTATCCACGGAGCAGCACAGTGTCCTGGAACTACTACTGACCTCACCTCAGCACAGACAGGCCAGCATCCCTCCACCAGAAGAGCAGCTCCCGGCTAGTGGCTCAGGGAGCTGCTCTGTGCTGGATGACATCCCCAAGGCAGCTGTCAGAACCACTGAGGCTCTCTGCAAGCCACCACCCGGGGCGAGAGGAAGGCGCTGCTCATGCTACACGGGGAGATCAGAGCCTGCCAAGCCTCCGCTTGCACCTGCCGCCAGCCGCAGGGCAGGAGGGAGCCACGCTGCTGTCCATCGAGAGGGCTCGACAGGCAACGTCGTCCCCATCCCTCCAGCCGCATAGTCTCTGCGCTGCACCAAACGTCAAGAGAGGCAATTTGGGGATGCCCAGCGGAGCTGGGCCACTTGGGACCTGTGCAAGCAGGTGCTTGAACTCAGGCTTCAGCAGCTTCCACACTGGAGGTGGCAGCTAAGCGTCCGTTGCTCAGCATGCGTCGTAGGTCTGCTCCTAGCTGCTGCCAAAGTAAAGGAGAGATGCGCGACCATCCTTTTAGAACCTCAGCTCCTGCTGGAGAACAGCACTCTGGAGGGCATCCCTCCAGCTGCTTGGCCTGGCGGAACAGCCACATAACTGTGGATGGCACCAGGGCACAGCAGCTCCCCGAGTGATCGCTGCTGCAAAGAGGCAGCTTAGCATAGACCCCACACAACTAGCACTTAGGTCCTTCTTAGGTGCAATTTTGGCAGATTGGCTCCATGTCATCCCAAAGAGCTCTTTATACCGCCTGGTGGCTGCTTGTGCTTCCCACGATGAACACAATCCCAGGGGCAAACAGAACCAAAGTCCTGGGGACAGCAGGGTAATCTGCAAGCATGATTCATTTGCAGTCACTTAAACCAGCTCCATTTCGAAATTCCTAAAATGCAAAGGCTTTTGCAAATGCTTTCATTTCCAGTGGAGGTCACCCACGGGCATGCCCATGAGCTACTGCCGGCCTGCGTGCTCCAAGACAGCCTCGGCTCCCTTACATCCATTCCTGAGGCCAGCCACGGTGTGCTCTTCGTACCAATATCCAACACGTCCTCCCAGGAGGTTATTGCCAGCTCAGAGCGAAGCTGCTCTGACATTCACTGGGGCAACAGCAGCAACAGCATCACATGCAAACGATGTTTTGATTAATATTTGCTGATCAGGTGGGGCTTTCTTTGTAATGCACAACAGCGCTCCTCAAATACCTTAAGCAGGAAAAGGCAATCAAAAGGAATACAAAAGACTTAAACAAGAAATCACCTCACAACAGGTGACCTTAGTTCAGGGTCGCTGAATGACCCATGTTTTCCTGAACTGCCCACTGTAGGTCAGGCCATTAAGTCTGAATGCCAGAAGAACATGAAATGAACCGGGCAAAAAAAGAAGAGGGGATTTTTCTCTTAAAAGCCAGCTTCAGTCAAGGCTGGCTGCTGGTACCGTGGGAGGGCAAGCTCCGTGTACACCAGAGACACGAGGGGAGAGTGCTGCTTTCCACACAGGAGAGGAATCGTGCAGCACTGCGAAACGGCCACGGGAAATTGCTGAATTCAAGGTAAGTGACATCACTGCTGTTCCCCCATCCACATATCCAGTCATGTTATCACAGAAGACAACCAGGTCAGCCAGGCACCATTCACCCATGGTAAAACCACACCAACTGGGTCCAGTCACCTTCTCCTTCATATGTGCTGAAGTCTCCAGGGGCTGAAGCTTTTAAGGCTGAGCAGCTTGTAGCTGACCTTCCGGCACTTTCTGAAGACGGGTGACCCACAGGTCTCCAGTCATCGGGAAACTCCGCTGACCTCCATCACCTTTCACCAACAGCACAGCAGCCTTGCAGGCGCATCAGCCAGCTCCCGCCATGCCTGCACCCTGCGAGGGCTGTCCTCAAGTCTAAAATTATTGGAAAACGTGCCTGTTCTCCAAGCACTGGCAGGGGAACACGAGCAGGCTGTTTAGAAAGAAATCCAGCTAGGAGCATTGCTCTGTGACCAGCATCTCCCCCCTCTTAGGTGCAGGGTGGGAGGCGAGAGCCACTCGCTCCTCAGGGAGGTGGGAAGAGTCTCACATGCTGCAGCTGCGCCTGACGTGCCATCAGCATCGCCTCTGACAGGGACAGGCCCCGGGGACTGCTCCTCTCTGCCCATGCAGAGAGCTCCCTGCACCTCAGCACAGCTGCACTGGCAAGTGCCTGTCACACAGCCCTGGCCCAGGGAACGGCTCTTCCTGCCCAAGTTACATCTCAGCCAAGCCACAGCCATCCCAAATCGCTTTTCGGCGGGAGCACAACACAATGGTGATGTGTTCTCCAAAGGAGCAACGAAAGCAGCAGCACCCACGCCCTTCTCACGACACAGTTTCTTCATTTCCGTGGGTAATTTATGCAGTCCTTGGTGGAGAAGAGGCAGTGTTGGGAGCTGGTTACCTGCCATACCCTCTCATTGCACATCCTCCTTCACCAGCCAGGCCCCCCCCAGACACTCACTGTGACCAGGACCTAGGCCTGAACTGCCCTCAGGTGCCAGGCGAGCGTGGACCTTCAGCTCGGGTGGCTCCTTCTTCCAGCCTTCAGCCAAAGCTGGGCCCAGAGCCCTCAGTCAGCGAGCCATTTCTTGGCTTTCTGTTGCCACCCCCCTCTCCTCCTGCCAGTCTAACTGCTCACATTTCAGGCGGTGACTCTGAGAGGGCGGTCCATTTTACTGACATGTTAGTAATTACAAGCCTCCACTGCTTCGGTGATACCCTTAGTATTTAGTGGGTTTATTCCTCCTGCTGTAGAAAGGAGGCAATACAGTTGCTCCTGGGAAAGGAGATAGCCAACAACTTAAAACAGGCATGGGAAGGCAAAGCAGTTTAGACTGCTTTTCCAGAGTTCAGACATTGTTTGTGCAGGGACATACACATTTTGGCACATCAGTGAATGTAGGGAGCAGGCTTATGACACCGGCTGCATCTGTACAAACTCGTGCTCTCCATTATCTATGGGTTGCTTTTATAGCTCTTAGAAACTAGGTTGCAAAATTCAGCCTTGAAGTCCAGAATGAGGCAGCACTGTATTTGCTGGAATCCAAGGAATCCAAGTGAGGTGTGTCTTCTCCCCCACTTGTCACCCTTAAAACCTTGCAGCCAGTCACTTGGCTCACGTTACCAGAGAAAACCAAACAGGTGCAAGAACATGCTGGTACCTACTCCCTGTGAGAGCTTGTTCAACCTTGCTGCCTTTCTCAGCTGCTAGTCAGCCAAGACAACTGCATCTGTGTGTGATAACTGGGATTCCAGCAGTGACCTCAGCACGCTGCACCAGCTCCAGCAGTGCCGTCTTACTGGCAGCTGGCTGCAGCCCACCCAGCTGTGTCAACAGCAAAGTGCCGCTACACAAAAAGTTCAAACCCCAAGAAGCAGTCAGCCAAGAGCGGAGCCGACAGCAAGCACCAGCCCTGCCAAGCAGCCATGGATGGGAAGAGAGCCCAGAGTGACCTGTGAATGCCCTAAAAAGTAAGCAAGCAAGATTTGCAAAAAAAAGGTGAAAGGCATGCATTGCTAAAATATCCCAGTGGGGCCTAATATTGGGCATACCTTACATGTGCACCCTCATACTGTAGTTAATCCAGAACACCAGAATCTCCCACCTGTAGAAAGGTATTCAGAGAAGAGTGACCTATTCTTTTCCCTAAAGACCGGCTACTGGCCACTGCTAGAGACAGGATTCTGGGCTGGCTGGCCAGATTCAGTGCATCAGCTCTTATCTTAATGATCCCTCTGGGTCTTGTAATGAACAAAATACATTCTGAAGGCTGTTAGAGAAAGGATAAGCCAGGATGCCATGCAGCATTTCCAAGAACTTCTAATGCCAATCTGTAATTAAAGTGTGCTAATCAACCTATCCTCTCAACTAGACACCTTCTGGGGCTAGCAATACCACGCTGATTGCTCACTGTGTGTGCACTCACCTGCTCTACATGGGGCTTCTTGGCAAAGGAGATCCTGGCTATGGAGTGAGAAGCTATAGACAGCTCTTGTCCATTCACCTCCCCTTCCTCCACCTCCACCAGACCTAGTGAGAAGCAAGGCCATAATATTTATTAAGCTACTTAGGTTACTTAACAACGTCACAATTATTAGGCTAAGTAACAGAACATCACTCTCCCTGAAGAGCAGTTTTATTTGACCTAGCACATACTGACAACTGCAAACCCACACCACCTCAGACATGTAACGCTGCTTAGAAAAATCTAGCCAGACTTACTCATATCATGTGGGATGCATATCGCATTGCAACTAGCAGTGTTCCCTTCAGCACCTGCTCTGGAATTTTAGATGCAAAATTAAGCACCAACTGGGTTTTAACACTTTAACATTTGGATGTGGTTCCCTCTCTCATTCAGTTCCTGTAAGGTGTGTAACAAGTACCAAGGCACTACATCCACACAGTGGGAAAATCTCCTAGTTTAAGAACTAAGAAATAAGGCTGCACTGAGATTACTCTCCAAGATTGTTAAAGGAACAGTAGGAGAGCAGCTCCCCTGACTATGGTGCTGCTGAGGCTCTTGGTAGTACCACAGCCCAGGCAGGTTCTCTCACAGGGAACCTGCTAAGCAGCTCACACCAAACACTCCTGGATGGAAAGGCTGCAAAGGAGGTTTCAAACCACCACATCCCCACAAGCTCTGCCGTGCACCGCAAAATCAAATATGGCAAATGTTGACATTGGTAACAACAGTTTAGTGGGATGTTAAATCTGACCCTGTTTGGAAGGAGCGGCTGCCTAAGGAAGACACCAGTGACTGGAGGAGGGCTCCAGAGAGGGGAGTTCATGAGCTCTGCCACAGACACGGTCACCTGTGGCCAGCTGACAGCAGCAGTGGTAATGAAGAACCTTCTATCTAGACATTTCCCCAGCTTCCACACAAAAACAAACAAACAAGAAAAAAAAGACTAGGATGCTACAAAGGCATCAGGAATGTCACTGGCCACTTACTACCTGCCATCATTAAGGCTCAGACTACAATTCTTCATTACAGAGGCAGAGGCTCTTTTGGTTTCAAAGCTATGTCTGCAAATACCAACATATCATTTGAGGAAAGCATACCCCTCAAAATACCTGTCACAGAAAGCTGGAAAGACATACTGTCTGGGCAAAGCCACATAGCCAGTCATAGAAACTCCGTGCTTTTGACACAAGCTCATTTATTAATTTGTTTTCACTGTGGGTCCAGTGCCAAAAAGCAGCAATGCTGCTCTTTGGCACTGAAACCACAGTGAAAATAAATGAAGCTGTGACATGTGCAATAATTTTCTGGAAAAGTGATGAAACTGGCAGAGCAGGGTAAGGACCTCTCCTCCCCACCATGGATATCAGGTGTGTACCTGTGTTCTGGGCACTGATGAAGGCCACCTTATTAGTGTCAGGTTTGAGGCGGATGAATCCACATTCTCGGTGCATGGGCTTCCTGGTGTCTGGATGGAAGGCATTGAACCTGAGGGGAAATCAGAATACAAAAGCTGCTGTTTGTTGCACTGAAAATACAGTGTTTGGCCTGGTTTCATCTCAGAGGCAACAGTATTTTATTTAACTACATGACTACCTTCAGTATTATTTGAAGAGTAGAAGACTAACAATGCTTATGGTTGGGAGATGCAAATGTGGAAATACAGTTACTCTACAGGCAGAGCTACTTTTTAGAGCTGCAGTTAGTTAAGTTCAAACTTCGACAAAGTAGCTCAGAAAATCCCCCAGGAAGTCAGACATTTCACAGATGCTGAAGGCATACTCTGCATCAAATGCTTCCTTTTCTCAAATAAATATCTGGAATTACAGTATCATCTTTATTTAGCTTTTAAACCTGGCAAGCTGAGGGTTTTTGTGTATTACTTGCTGCAGGCAGCAACAGAGCAGACTTATTTCTCTTATTTCTTAGTTCAGCTCAGATTCTTATTTATTCTTCATGAGGCTTCAGAGTTGTATGTTTAGTCACCCGTGTTATGGGTGACTACATATATCATGCATGTTTATGTATCACATCAGTGCTACAGCATTCCTGAGTCTACACGGGTAACTGAATTAAACAGCAGCTTATACACAATAGCAAGCTAGGTATCTATATAACGCAGTGGACTATCCTCTTGGTTCCTATTTATTTTAGACTAATCTCTGTCTTTTCATACTGTTTTTCACAGAATTTCCCACTCTGCATCCTTCTACAGGAAAGGAGATGGAGGCAACCTCTGAGCTGCTGCTGCTAAATCCACGCCCGAGAACTCCCTCATGCGGCAGCAGTTTCTACATGTGCCTCTTCCATGCAACTGGGACGTGCCTGCTGCAAATGGCCAACACCAGTCACCTTGGCCACCACGACCCGTCCTGGGACTGGGGATATCTGTATCATCAGCTGTCACCCCAATGGTTACAAGGCAAGAGTGCAAGTAGAGCTTGACCAAGGGGCTTGTTCAGGCACCAGCATGTGGGAAGCTGGAGCAATTATTTATTAAAGAAGCACTGAGAGCTGAAAAATCCAAAGCATTTCCTATGTGAAGTAAAATATAATAAACAATGCGGAGTCAACACTTCCTAGAAGACCAACAGCACTAGACGCAGCACACGGCACCCCTACTGTGTCATGGTTTAACCCCAACCAGCAACTAAGTACCACACAGCCACTCGCTCACTTCCCCCCTCAGCGGGATGGGGAGGACAATGGTGAAAAAGGTAAAACTCATGGGTTGAGATAAGAATGATTTAATAATTGAACTAAAATAACCACAACAACTGTAATGAAAAGGAGAGAGAAGGGGGAGAGGAATAAAATCCAAAGGGAATGAAGGAAAAAGCCCCTCAAGTGATGCACAATATAACTGCTCAGCACCTGCTGACCGATGCCCGGCCAGTCCCTGAGCAGCAATCTGCCTGCCCTGGCCAGCCCCCTCTAGTTTATAGACTGAGCACAATGTTCTATGGTACGGAACATCCCTTTGGCTAGTTCAGGTCAGCTGCCCTGGCTGTGTCCCCTCCCAATTTCTTGTGCCCCTCCAGAGCCTTCTCACTCGCAGGGCCTAAGAAACTGAAAAGTCCTTGACTTAGGATAAACATTACTTAGCAATAACTTAAAAACATTGTGTTATCAACATTATTCTAATTCTAAACCCAAAACATAGCACTGTACCAGCTACTAAAAAGAATATTAACTCTATTCTATTCAAAACCAGGACACGGTATAAGAAACCTTAAAAATAAGGCTTCAAAGAACTGGAGACAAGGAAGGGGGAGCACAGCTAAGGCATGCAGTTAGGGAGCAGTTTGTATGCCTTGCAGCTGCCTCCAGCTCCCCGATGTTCTCCGAGTACAAATACACAAATTGCTCCTCCCGTTTGGCTTTGTCTCTATATAAAGGATGTCTCCTTTTAACCACATGTTTATAAGGAGAACCAGGAATGACTTCTGTCAGTAGTGCAGGGCTGCATCCCTGCTAAAGACTGTCCTAGCATCTCAGCCTCTGTGCTCTGCAGCTCATGAGGCCAGGTACTGTACTGACTCATGCCTCATAGTGGGATTATCTAGATTCAAAGGATGAACAAACTTAAATCAGGCTTCTTTCAGTGCTTGGAGCATTCAAGAGTCATCTGAACTGTCTTGTAACAGTCAAGGAGCACTGCTCCATGAGCCAGGGAGGCACAGGGTCTGCTGCCTATTCTCCTGATGCTTCCCAGAGCTCAGCAGCCCTGAGCTGTGTATCTCCTCAGCACCAAAAAACAAAAAAAAGCAACTCAAATCAGCAACTGTTCAAAAGTTGGAGAGAGAGATGTAGACAAAGCATGACTGTCAGAGCTTTGTTTCTTTTGGAAACGACTAAAAATGTCACATGCTGAGCTGGCAGCTCCGTCACAACGAATGGTGCACACCAGGAACACAGGGCATCTTTCACACAGCATTGGCATTTTTTAATTATTCTTTTATCTGTTTTTTTAAAGCAACAAACTTTCCAACCCACCCGCCCCAAATGAGTACTGCAGCAGCACTAAACAGTCAGCTAACACATCACTTCTCTTCCTCCAGATTTCTTTTTGATTTCTCTTACAACTACTTGCAGCTAAAGCAGTTAAGCTATCTGCCTCCTATTCGATACAGGTTGTCAAACTTCTAATTTTTCCTCAGATATTCATGGTGGTGAAGACTGAGGATGACAGTTTTAAATGAACAAACTTGACAGCTGTACCATACCATTTATTGGATCTGTAAGTGGGGGTTTCACAAAGCAGAGCGATAGCAGCTGTAATGCTATTACCTGAAGATTAATTTCTAATTAGACAGCTACCACCAGCAAGAAGAACAGTGGGGCTTTTCTGGCCATAAGGACAGTACATCTTCTGGCTAATATATGCACCCAGTGCACACCACATTAAAGTGGAAGAATCGCTGGTCTTTGAAAGGCAGGTACAGAATTTGCACAGACAATAGGTCATGCTGGGGCCACTCTTGGTACCCTAAGTTACTCTCACTACTCTAAGTTACAGTCACATTCGCAGCACTGCGACACCTCTCACTGTGTAAACCTCAGGACTGGCGGGCCACAAGAACTGTATCCTGTACCTTGGCCACAGTCCCGATCCTGTATACATGTGCTTCTGCACAAGTTCACAGGTGTGAACTCACTTTTGAAAAGCTCTGTAGAAGTGCACTGTACTCTTGGGCTACTGAATCTTCACTGATTGCAGGTGTGCAGCTCTGGATACGTTGCAACAGCATGCCAATTAATTACAAGTTTTAAAGGAAAATGAAAGTCATACCGTGCAGTCATGTATCATTACATTGTCTCATTCAGTAGGTGAACACTTGTTTACTTTGCCACTAGAAAAGAAATACAACCAACAAGTCTCACTGGAGCCATGCCTGATCCGACCCAAAAGCTGCTGCCGACACATATAAGCCCCTTGACTTACGAGAAGTTGAGCATGGGCTGCCCCACATGAGAGATGTGCACTTCTTCCAGGTACTGGAAGGGCTTCATTGTAGGGAAGGTGCCATCTCCTGGTGGGTCTGACAGCCAGGTGCCCAGCATCCAGGACAGGGGTTCCATCACAGGATTCAACTGGGGAGTCTCTGTGGAGGAAGAAGAAAGAACAAAGAAAGAAAATTCAGAGATCTGTGCTCTGCAGCTTGCTGTGAGCTGCTCACAGCTGGGTGGAGGGGAACACAGAACACCTCAGAAATGGTCCAATGCAGCAGCACTTTTCTCTAGAGTGGTGTCAGCTCCAAGGTGCAAGGGGAGATGGGGAACAACGAACAGTCACAAAGGTAACAAAAGTAGGTCTGTTTTCAAACCTGCTCTTGGCCTTAGAGCTCTCTTCCAAGTGGTCTGCTTCAGACTCCTCTCTGTAGCTTGATCTGAAGAGAAAGCCCCCTCCCATCTACATGCAAGGAAGGAGAAGACTGAAATCCCAGCATAAAGAATTATCACTAAATGACAATTAAATCTCTAATGCTCTGGCCTGATTTTTCTCAAGCCCTAAGGACGTCCCATTCCTGTTTGTTTCTGAGACCAAGGAAACAAGTCCTCGCATCAGATGAAAATCAGATGCATGCATATTCAAGATCAAAGTTTGACTGTCATTT
This sequence comes from Falco biarmicus, assembly GCF_023638135.1. NCBI lineage: Eukaryota > Metazoa > Chordata > Aves > Falconiformes > Falconidae > Falco > Falco biarmicus. Next base: position 29,210,918 of record NC_079300.1, on the reverse strand, counting down.
TCTTGAAGAGGTTAACAACACCCTGCACTTTTACAATGAGACAGGGATCATTCAGAAGTCGTTCTGCTTAAGACTGTGGACTAAGGCCAAGTGAAATGTTTTAAAAAGACTAGGGTCTCCGCAAGTTAAAGCATAAATGGAAGAGAAAACTACATCCCTTTGTCAATGCATTTATTAAGAAGCAACCAAGGTCTGTTTCACAAAGTTAAAGCTTCTTTAATGAATCATTTTAAAAGAGCTTTGAGTAACAACAGGTTTGCATTTTGCTGTGATTTCAGAGAGTGTGACCTGAAAAATACCCAATAAATCAGAGAAACAGACAATTTTAAGTCAAAGGAAAGCAAGGCAGATCCATTCCTAAGGTTTAAACAGGGAAAGTGATATGGGACCCACATAATCTCAGGAAAGACAAACACCAACAGAAGTGATGTGCCCACTACTCTAGGTTAGCTATGTTATGCAGACAAGTATGACTGAAGTATACCTAAAGCATGTCCTCCTTCCACCCATGTGATAAATGCCTCATACCACCAGGGTGGGAGCTAAAGGGGGCTGTTTTCCACACCTAGTGATATCATGTAATACAAGAACAAACTACCTGTCCAGACGGTCTAAAAGGCACAGACTCAGATGCAGGGAGAAATTGACCTAAAAAGCTGATGCTGTGAGTAAATACTAGCTTGATCAGTCAGAGTTTCACTGTGTTCAGTCCCAAACATCAGGCTAAAAAGACTGAACGAGGAAGAGGAATGGAGAGTCTGCACCTGGAATGCCAAACAAGGGGAAACACAAACTTTCCCTGGTAAGAGAGACCACTTTTGTTATTTATTATCCAGATAGCAGGTTTAGAAAGCCAGCCAACAAGTCGGCAAGGTGCTGCTATTACTATTCTTTATCCTGAAGTATTTCACAAGTAAAACAGCATGAGAAAAAATGAAAGCTCACTACAAAATAGGTGATAAAAACCTACAGCATCAGAGGCAGCCTTTGCAAAGACTGTTCTGATAGCCTGTGCATTCACCACCAGCTTACCAAAGTTTTAAGAAGGGGTTCCTACAAGCCACACATCAGTATTACTATACCGGACAGTATTTCACTGTACTTACCTTCCACCTGTGCTCTGAGCAACCAAAGCAACACAACATTATTTTCTGGTGCAGCAAAGACCTCAACATAGTGATGATCAATAACAAAAGTCCAAAGTTATTGCTACAAGAACCCCCATACTTCTACGCTGCTGCTTATGAACCAGTTTCCCTTTCTACTTCCATGCTGAGAGCACACGGTTTTGCAAGTAAGGAGACGGTCACTACCCCAGCCAACTGGTATTTGCCTTTCGCTTGCTACTGTATGCACTGTGTTTCTTGCCAAGCTTTTTGCAGGCTCAAACTCCCATCAAGAAGGGGAAGAGCAAAGTTCTGGAAAGGCTGGAAGAGACCGCAGCCTGGGCTGCTGCTGCCCTCTCCTGGGTCAGGAAGCAGCAACAAAGCCGAGGAGCAAGATACTTTCTGTCATCTGAGTGCTTATAATATGGCATTTCATTTCCTTTTGCCTGCCAACCTTGCAGCATTTCAGGAAAGAGCATCAACATGACAGACGAAAGAAATGGCTTTAGCCATTTCCACTCTCTAGACTTGGTTATGAGTGAAGAGAAGCCAACCGACTGTTTCCAGCACCCACACACAGCCTGACCTCGCCGTGCAGCGTCCAGTCTGGCTGGAGGTGCTCCACTAGGCATGCTGGTCTCACGTCCAAAGAGCCGCACTTGTAACCACCTGAAAAGTGAAGATGTAGCTGTGCACCTTGAAGTCTACGGCACCCAGGCAAACAACATGGCCAAGCAATCGTTATTACTTTCCCAAACTCTCTGGATGGCAGCAAAGCCAACATGAGGTTTTTAGTTTGTTATGTCACTTGGAAAACCATAAGTGCTGGTTAGGGACAAGGACAGAGACTCAGTGGAGTGCAGAGGAGTAAACACATCCTGATCACATCCTATGCAGTGCTCTTCTTACCTTTAGTATCAGTCTCTGACAAGTGGACTAAGTCCTTTTTCCTCCCTGGGAGCCTTCTGGGCTAGAGGGCTGAGCTGAGAGAATGGAAAAGCAGGAGAGGGGAGACAGGAAGGAGTCTGACTGAGCCCATAAAAAAAAAAAAAAAAAAAAAAAAGTAGTGATTTTAAAAGAAATTTTCTTCTTACATCATAGTTGGGGTGCGTAAATGCAAGACTATTGCAGCAACAAAAAGTAAGAGTTTAAAGAGGAAAATACCTTTGCTGAGCTGCTTTGTTTCAAACAAACAGGTTCATAGATGCAGTCACTGTCAAGAGGAATTTCACTGACAAAGGAGCATATACTTCCCTTTTTAAAGATCTAAACTCTTGGCACATCACTTTTACAAACAACCTGCTACTATAGCTTAAAACGTAAGTGTGTGATGGTATCAAGAACACAAACCACACTTGAGAATTTGCAGTGCAAGAGACACTGGCCACTCTTCTGCATGTCTAAAGCTTCAGACTCAGATTGGGTCCTTAAGGCTGGTTCTCCTGCATCCACATGCAGAGTTTCTCTTATCTAACAGGGAAGCTCACACTATAGCTTCTTTCTTAGCAAGGAAATTCCTGGAGTCACTTCCCCCTGTCAGATGATACATTTTCTTGAAGCTGTTAGGGGCCCAGCATCTTCAAGACCTCCACTCCTCTATGAAATCCCACTTAATTTAGCCACAATGCTCACAATTTGCAACAGCCTGGGAGACAAAAACCACAGGCACATAAGCAAGACTCCAGGATGGCATGCCCAGCTCCTGGGCACACAAGTCAGCTCCATTTCACCATCCGAACCCACTTCATCCCTCCAAACTCACAGACTGTTTCCACACCTTTCCTCATTTATGGAGGGTTTAGAAGTCAAATCCCTCCCAGCACTGTAGCAAAGTCAGACTGTAACCGGCTCTCTACGCTTTGCAGCAGAAGACTGCATGCTCTCCCTGCCATGAGACAAACCAGACAAAGCAGCTGAACAAGCCCCTCAGGCCATGTCTACACAGGCTTCAGCCAGTGTGGCTCTCAAATGGGATTCCTGGCACGGAAAGCTATGCTGGCACACATTCCTATGCCGCTTTATCAGCAAAACTGTGGCATGAGCAGCCAGCTCGTTGCTAACAAGACAGCTAACCTATTTCCCCTAAGCTGGGGTACACTCGCTGCAGGAAACTTAACCAACACCCCCAGCCACCAAAAAAACCAAACCAACCACCAAACCAAACCAAACGAAAACCCCACACTCACTCATGCAGCACCTCTTCTCAGTCCTCAAAGTGCTACAGCAACAGCTGGGCAGCCTCCTGCAGTCCTTTCTTCAGCTGAGTTGCTTACTGGACTTAAATCATCATCAAGGTTCTGCTAATTAAGGAGCAGCCTTGTTCAGCATACCTCTTCCATGTTTAAGTGGCTTTGTACTCTGCTGCCTTTCTCTGAGTGTTGTACCCCTTTACACACTTCGCTGATGCTCCCCTCAGTAAAGCAGGAAAGAATTCCTAGCACTGACATGCTCTAGCTCCACCTCTGCTTTAAAAGTTGGGAATGTTATTACATTCACAAAATTTCATCTTACAGCCTTAGTAATTAATTTCAGGACCAAGCACTGTTATGTTATTGCCTCTAATGTCTGCAGTAAAATGCTCCAGTGCCTGCAATCACTGTCAAGAGTTCTCCTGCACTACAAAACACAGAGAAAACATTTTTAAAATTATACACTATTACAAGAAACCTGAATATCCTACCTGAGCTTACCTCAATATGTTTTACTTTCAGGTTCTCCTTAGTCAGCATTTTCATTGGTTCCTAGTTGCAAGCTGTTTTTCTGTTGTGAGTCACTGCCGACTCACTGCAGAATTAAATGCTTAATGCACAAGCTGTATAGCCTATTAGGAAAAAAAACTAAAAAAAACCAAGACCATTCCACCAGGGGGGAAAAAAAAAAAAGCAACTGCAGAGCAAAAAGTCTGTTTTCCCCCCTTCCAACTGCCTTTCTCTCCAAGGGGGTGGTGAAAGAGCCATGTCCCTGATCCATCAAGTCCCAAACCTGCTGTGTGTCAGGTCGGTGCCCGCACACTGGTTGCGGAGCAGAAGGCAGCTTACCTTCCACCTGCTGCAGTGTAGCACGTGCTTGAGCCATACGTGCTGTGAAGTCTCACCTAGCTTCCCTTGTAGTACCTTCTGCCACAAATTCAGCCCTGCTCTTAATCTATGCACACGCTCCTACTCCTTGTCTCGCTCTTAGCTTACTTTATAGCCCCCTTGTTCTTTGTAACACCCTCTTACCATATTGACCAGCCTTCTACCCTGGCCATTTCCATCCCAGACAAGAAAAAATAAAGAAGAAAAAAAAATCAGAAGCAGCCACCTGCCACCTCAGAATAAGTGTTTTCCTTCCAAAATCTAGCTTCAAGTTAATGTGCAGCTGCCAAGTCAGCAGTGCCTGCCCTGGCAGAGGCAATTTTTCTGACAGCACATCTCTGCAATCCACTATAAATGTTTCATTTTCAAGCTAAACTGGACAAGGACCCATTGCTGTTCCAAGTCCTGCTCAGACAGATGAAAGTACAGCATCTCGCATCCTTGCACAACCCCATTTCTACTGCCACTGAGAAACATGATTTTGCTATTTGTTTTCTGCAACACAAACGAAAACCTTTTGCCACCTCGATGGGAAACAGCACCTCAGGCCCCACAGACCAGGCATCAGGACTCCCACCTCAGCACAAAACCAAACATTTAATGTTTGAATCCTTCTGCTTGTCCACAAAGTTCACAAACTATGCTTTATTGGTATGTAAAAAGAATTACAAATGGCCCCATTTCTACTCTGGCTTTGTAGAAATATTTAAAGACAAAACTAAGCTGGAGGGAAATATGATTTCCTACAGATTCCTAGCAAATTTCTAACTGTTTTTCAGATGGACTCATTCTGCAAACTCTCCTGCCTTTAATATGACCTTCATGAAAATAGACATGCAGTGTGCAAGCGGCTTCACGTATGCTCAAACAGCTGAATTCTAACAGCTTTACCTGTCTGATAAACACAGACACTTCAACCCCGTTGAATCCTACCTGCGATTGCTCCATTGCCAGCCATAATTTGCAGAGTTACTTTTCTATTGCTTGGTCTAGCTCTCTAACCACCTTTGCTCACCAGAAAGTGTTTTGCGCAGGGTTGACAAGATGGCCATAAGGGAAGTGATCTCATGATTAGGCAACACAGTTATCCCAGTGCCTGCTGGGAGATGTAGTTTTATAAAAGGACCAAGCTTGAACACATTAAGACGAGGAAAGGAGGACCCTCAGATCTCCCGTCTATGCTAGTACTGGGGGAGCATGATGCAGCAGAGCTGTGAAATGTTCAAGCAGAACAAGCTGGTCAAATAGTATTTGTGCATCAGAGGACATGGCTGTTAGAATAGTCTCCCCCTCCCCAGGACACTGGATCCATAGCTGTTCATTGACTCTCCCCAATTTCTCCCAGTGCATCTTCTCCAGAAGATGCATCTGACCTCATTCTGCCTGGTGTGCTGTGCCTAACGGAACTCCTCTGCTAGAAGCTCCTCAACCTTTGGTCCATGGACCTCTGAAGCAGCTCATAAGACAGAAGGAAACACTCCCCTACCAAAGGAGAGAGCAAATTCAATGTTTAGATGGAAAAGGCCAATGTGGCAGCTGGGTAGGAAACAGTCCAGGGCTTCTCCTAAAACCAGTTAGTCAACACCCCTGTTAAGACAGGTTGGGAAACACCGCTTGAGCACAACATGACAGTTCGAGCACACTGTGAGCCAAACTCACCCAGACTGAGTCACCAATCTTCAAGTGTGGCTGGCGGAGGCTGCATGTATACCAGTTTTGCTGAAACCTGCTCTTTCCAGCTGGCTGTAGTTTGGGTACAGCCAGCAGAAATTTACTTGTCTCACTGGAGGAAAATATTGGTTGAGAACTAGTACCAAAATGAAGATCTGCTTAACGGGCGCAGGCCTAAAAGCTCACTTTTCTGTTCGCAATTCTGTGGAAGCGGCTGAGCGTCAGGCAGCAGCAAAGAGAGGTCCCGCAGCATGTGGAGTTGGGATGCAGACACGTAACAACCTGCACGGTCAGTCCTGTCGGTTACTGTACTTACGCTCCCTATCCCCAAGGCACTGCCTTTAGAAGAAAAAAAATACACAAGCTCAGGTTCACAGCTAACAACAGCACCTCAACTACACATCAGATGACTTGGGACAACTGCAACGTAGCTACTAAAAAAAGTCTGTAATTATTATTGAGGTAATACATTACCTGACTGTATTTTTATGAATACCAAAAAGCCTTTCTTCAATTTAGCTCTGTATTACAGTAAAACTTAGTGTCTAGGCATAAACCAGACTCTGCCCAGCAGCAATCAGCTGCACTTAATCAGGTATTTTGACTGCCATAAACTATTACTGTGAGCACACAAAAAGCAATACAAGGCAGAACAGCACCAAGATTCAGCTAAAAAAGAAGAAAAAAAAAGCTGCCAACCACCCACCCACCAACCCCTTAGAAAAAGTCACCAGCCAAAGGGCTCCGTAAGAACTTCCCATTGCACCAAGCTACAATCGCCAAAATGGTTCATTTTCACATACTGATCTCCAATTTTGCTGGTAAGAGATGGCAGAACAGGTAATGAGCTAGTCAATTCGTTAAAAAAATAATAATTGTATTTTCCCTTAGAAAACAGAATATATAATTCTTATGTTCTTAAAGAAGATATTCTTAATATGCAATTCTCATGTTCTCAAAGCCATATACATATAAGAAGATCCATCTCAGGAAAATCACAGTGCTTCCTCGAATAAAGATAAACATCTTTCTTTTTGCCATTAGTATCTCATTGAAGGTATTCCAACAAAACTAGACATCCTTTTTCATATATACATATATATGAATAACAATTACAAGCCCTAAAATTGTATATAGATATTTTCTGTAGTTTGACAACAAAACAATACAAAAACACAGACCAGAAGGTACAAATAAGACTATGTTGATTTCCCACGGAGGGGGAAAAACATTCTTTTTCCCCCTCTCTACCCAAATCAAACTGTGAGTTTTCTTATACTTCGAAAAATTAAAAACACATGGTAAAACTAGCATTGGGTATTGACCTTCAAGAATTTTGTCGGGGTTTATTTTCTTGCACTTGACTGAAGAAGCAGGAAGTAGGCCATGCTATAACAGTCTGCCTACGCCAGTATCGTGTTTCTGACCATGTCTAATACTACACGGTTTTAGAAGCAGCAATGAAGATTTCTTTTTATCCTAAGGAAGAGATTCAAGAATTACTATCAGAAGATACCTAACCATCCATGTGTGATGACTTCTTCAAGAAAGCCCCAAGCCACGCATCCTTCACAAGGCAACCCAACATTTCCTCAGCAGCCACACAAATACCAAACATCATTAAATACTCGTAAACTACCCCTGAATTGCATCTCACAACTAGAGTCACTGTGCAGAAGTTTTATCAGCTGTATAGTAAATCACTCCTTTTCTTGCAAGAAAAAGGGTTATGGCCCGATTCGACTTCTCCACAACAACTTTTTTACATGACCTCATCCCTTGCTGAGCTCCCTTACATTTTCAAGTGTCTCAGTTTTATTTTTTTAATTGATAGAGAAGTCATTCTCCATCTCTTGCCACTTTATTATCCTTTTCCCGATGACTTCTGCCTTCTAAGGGAGGAAATGTTCAAACACAGACATCCGGTCACAAAAAGTGACCTCACTGTGTTATCATGACATTGTCATATTTGATACCTACCACCTCGCTTAGACTTCGTGTAGTGAGCGCAGCATATGAAATCTAAGATCACAAGTACTTCTTACATCACTGGAGACGACTACAACAGCTTTCCCAGATACCTGCTGCCCATGACAGCTCATTAACACACCAAAAAAATTCACAGGCACACTCCAAAGGAAGACAAATCCTAACAGGTGCTACTGAGTCACAAACAAGTTAAAATAATCCAGGCAGGAAAAAAAAAAAAAAAAAAAAATCATCAAGAGAGTTGTCAGCAACACCATGACCAAACTTCCCATTGCATACCAGGAATCACCTCCAAAACTTTTGGGATATAAGAAATAACTCATGTGCCCAAAACTCTCATTTTTTCACCTCTGTCTGTTGGTTTAACACAAGCTACTACTTTTCCTTCCAAAGACGTACCTTTCTCATACTTTTTACCCATCACATCTCTACAACTTGTAACTTAAACAGCCTCTTATTTGTAAGAAAATGGTGTATTCTGCCTCAATGCAAAGCCACTGGGAATACTGACCACAGTCCTGGGATAGCAGGCTGTTCAAGTAAGGGAAACTGATCCTCTTCAGCTCATCTAGCTTCTCCTTCAGTTTCCTGACTTGACTGTCAGAGCGACTGACCCTCTGCCTCAAAAGTTTCAACTCTCCATTCTTCTTTTCTACCTGCTCACGCAAGCAGCACACCTGACTTTTGCTCTGCCTGGAGGAGAAACAGTATGAGTGGAGGGAGTCAATGAGCTTGCAAGCTCCTGAGGCCGACATGATGACCTCGTTGATTGACATGGGGTTGGCATCTGTATCACCCTTCCGCCCCACCACAGCCTCAGCGGCAGGCTGAGGGGTAAGGTCTGCAGGGGATGCCGACAAACCCTGGGAAGGTTTCTGAGGGGTTGCAGTGAGGGATGAAGTAGGGGAGCCTTCCGCTACGGCCTTATTGTGTCCCATAAGATGGCTGCTGCAGCTTGGTTCCACATCTCTCTTTGGCCTTTTCCTTTCTAGCTGCTCTTTTGGGAAAGATGGCCTCTCTCTGGCATGCTTCGAGGAAAAGCTGTAAGAATGAAGGGAGCCAATGAACTTGCAAGCACCAGAGGCAGGAGGGGTGAAATCGTCAACTGACACACCACTTCTATCTGCTATCCAGCTCCCTGTCCAGGTGGCTTTAGGACAGTCCTCCACAGAAGATCTCTCAGGCTTTTTCTGAGGTCCAGGCTTTGCAACCAATTTATCACCTAACGTCCTTCTCCGAGGTCCATCCCGCTGGCTGTGGAGGTTCTCTTCTTCCTCCTCAATCGATCCGATTTCCACTTGCAAAGTTGCCTCCTCCATCTCATTTGTCCCTTGCATCACCATGAAGTCCTGGCCAGAAGATGAGGTTCTCTGAACTACCTCACAGCCTCCTTCCCTAGGGTCTTCTCCATCCTGCAGTGTCACCTGGCTTGCTATTTTTCTTCTGCTTCTGACATAATCCAGGTTGTCGTGTTTTTTCTCTGCAAGCTGGAAGATGGTAGGGACAGCAGTGGGCTTCAGCAGCCGGTGCTGGTCTTCCAGTCGCTTAGAAAAGCTGTCTTTGGTGAAATGCTCGCTGCAAAGAAATGAATACTTGGTGGGAGTCCAGTTGTCTCTCTGAACAGCTTTCAGCCACTGAATCAGACGTTTTGAATCCTTCAGTGGGAATCTAAGAACAAACAGACAAAACCCATGCAAAATTAAGTCGTATTTTGGAAATTAGAGGCGTTGGTACTCTCAGGTCTCAGAAATTCTTGCGAAAGCTGTACTTTAACAGGTACACTCATTTGAGGATTACTTCATTTTGGGCCGAAACACTCAACATTCCTTCCCTCCACCAACAGCTCCGCTCCACAACCAGCACAAAAGTAAAAAGCGTCGCTTCCCTTTTCATCAGCAACCGACCTGCCACCCAGCAGCTCACCCGCCCGCCAGCAAGGCAAGCAGCCTGCAAGGAACGAGGATGCCACAAGCACCGAAACAGCCCAGCTCGGCCAACACGCTGCCCACCCGCCGCCTCCACAAGCCCGTTGATGTTTACGGCGGGTGTATTTAGTCAGGTGTAAAAAGACCCGGACCGGAAAAAAAAAAAAAGACCCGGAGCGGCTGAACAAGGCACCTTTTCCACAGGGACTCGCACCGGGCGCCCCCTGGGGTCTCGGCTACGGCAGCATCGCCGGCAAGGCCGGGGCGAGGGGCAGGGGGCAGGCCCGGGGGGCAGGCGGGGGGGGGGGGGGCCAGGCCTCAGCCCAGCCTGGGGCCCAGGCCCCGCGGCGGCGAGGGGCAGCTCCCCGCTGCCTGGCCGGTTTCTGGAGCCCAAAGCCGGTCCCCGGCGCTGAGGAAAACAAAGGGCGGCCGCTACCGCTGGGGGCCCGGCGGTGCCGGGGAGGGACGGCCAGGGCAGGCAGCCGCCCCCAGCCCGGCGGCCAGGCCAGAGCGGAGCCAGGGGCTGGGGGAGGCCCAGCCGTGGCACCTGCGGAGGGCCGGGGGCGGCGGGGCTGAAGCGGGCCGGGCGGCCGCCCTTACCTGTGGAAGGAGACGGCGCCCCGGTGCGCCTTCCCCTGCCGGTTGGAGCAGTTGGCGGCGGCGCAGCAGATCACCATCTCCGGCCGCCGCCGGCCGGGCCCGCCCCGGCCCCCGCCCGCCGGCCCGGGCCGCCGCCAGCCGTACGGCAAGATGGCGGAGCCAGGTCACCCCGGCCGCCCCTCCGCCGCTGGGGAAGGGGTTTCTGTACGGCACTGCCGTCAACCAAGATGGCGGCCACCACAAGGCCGCCGCCATTTTGGCCTGGGCTCCACCGTACAGCGCCGATACTCTAGGGCGGGGGGGAAGGGAGGGAATCGCTCCCGGCGCCGCTCGCTTGCCTCCTCCTTGCTGCAGGGCGTCCGGCCTCCCGACGAGCCGCTCGGACCGTGGCGGCCGAGCTGTCAAAGGCGTTTCCGAGAGGGGCGGTGTGAGGGGGGTTACCCTCCTGGGGAGAGAGGGGCGGGGCTCGGTCGGCTCCGTACAACACGATGGTCGCGCCCGTATGCGGGGACTTCCCCAAGCGTACGCCTCGCAGGCCGCCTCCACCGGCGTCGTGCTGGACCAGCGGAACCCTTACGTGCCGCCACGCCACCTCCTGCGGCCCTGGCTCCGTTGCCGACCCGGCGCCTCTCCCTTCCCTGCGCCGCCTCTCCGTACGGCAAAATGGCAGCCCCCAGCGCGGAGGAAGCCGTCCGGCGCACCGAACCGTGACGAGCGCCGCCGGCAGCCAACCGCCGCGGAGGCCGGCGGCGAGCGGATCTCCCATTGGGCGGGCGTCGCGCTCGCACCAGCAGCCGCGCAGGGCTGCGCCGGGGCTGTATGTGTCGGCGGGGACGGCAGCGGCCGCAGCCCTCGCCGGGGCCGCCGCCATGGACGCAGGTGGGTGGCGGAGGCGGCCCGTTTCCGTGCTGCGGCGGGGAGCCGGTCGCTTTCCGCCTCAGGGGCCCGCGGCCCGGTCTGGCAGCTGTTACGAGGCCTGCGGCTTCCCGGAGCGGCCCGGCCCCGGGCGGCGCGGCCTCCGCCAGCGTTCTGAGGTGCGGCCCCGACCCGGCCGGCGACGGGAGAAGCCGCTGCTCCCCGGCCTGCTCGCTGCCCCGGGGCCCGGCCCTGGAAGCGGCGTCCCCAGGTCATGGGGCCCTGAGTAGCCCGGCCGCCTCCCCTGCGGGGAGCGGGGGGGGCTGGGGGCGGCCCAGCGGTGCCCCCGTTAGTGCCCGGGCGCCGTCGCCGCAGGCCGGGGCCGGGGGGGAGCCCTCCCGGCGGGAGGCGAGGCCTTCCCGCCCTTCCCAGCGGGGCCTTTACCGTCGTTCCTCACAAGCCTCCAGCTCTTCCGCGTTCTCTGGCGTAGGCGCCGGGCCGGGGCTGCCCGGGAAGGCGTCGGCGGGGCCGCTGTCCCGGCGCCGCGCTCCCGGGCCGTCGCCTCCAGCCCCGGCCGAGTGCGGGACTGGGCCGTAACTTCGCACCGAGAGGGCCGGCAGAGCCCTTTGCGATAGAGACTTTTGTTTATCTACAGGGGGAAGGAGAAAAAAAAAAAAAAGCAACGTGTTGGCTCTTGGGTTGGGACTTCCTTCTTTCTAGCCTTCACATAGTAACAGCTTTCATCTGCCGGCCGCGGAGATAAGCGATGTTCTGTAATCACAGATATTTTCCTGTGCCGTGTGGGCTCCTCCCCTGCATTGGGCGAGCGTGTGTATGCGAAGGGAATCCAGCTCTCATCCCTGTGAGCTGCTATCTTGACTTGTTTTTGTCCTTGATGCAGGCGCTGCTGTTGTCAGTGTAGTCCTGTTGATAGTGTCCCGACTTTCTGCCTGGCGCGTCCTTGCACATCGTTCCATCCAGTCTCTGGCGCCTCGGTACAAAACACATTCCAGCAAGTGAACGTACACGACCTGAGCTGCCGGGAGATATGTTTGCTTTCCCATTGTGTTAGCGTTATAGGGTTTACTGGAGGAAGGAAAACCTCACTGTAATAGTACTGGATCACCTCTTTGTAAAGAGGAGGAGGGTCTCTGGGCTTTGGAGTAATGAGGGCTCGAGCCCCTTCGTGTCTGTCCCTGCTCCTGAGATGGCCAGGGACCCGACAGGCAGACTTTGAACTGTTCGCTCTGGGCCTCCAAGAAAGCGCCGCTGTCCTGCTGGCTGACTCTCCTCCCTGGCTGTCTCTTAACTCCTTGTTGTTGCTTAGATAATCAGGATTTGTCTTGTTTGAGAGAGCTTAGGGGAGAGAAAAGACTTAATTATCTCCTTCAAAGGCCAGAAATAAGGGTTCAGGCTGTTCTTCGGTATCTGCTTTCTAGGCATTTTTCAGCAATGAGCGTTACTAACACAATAACTGTACCTTCTCTCCTTGACCCTCTCCTGAAATATTCTACATCCAGTAGCTTTTCTCCTCTCCACTGTGCCTTGGGTGATGTACCTTTATCAGCTGAGGAAGATGATCATACACCCCATTTCTCCTTCTGTGGGGGTGTTAACTGGAGGCTGAAGGACTTGGGGCGGGGGGGGGAGGTCTCTAAGCCATTGCAGGCGCTGCCTGAGGAGTGTTACAGTCTCGGAGAACAAGGCCTCTCTAGAGACTGGGGGAAGCCCAAGCAGCAATTTGGGAAGGGAGGCATTGCAAAGCCTGGTTTTTCTTCAGTGAGGTGCTCCAAATGCTTCAGTATTTTGTATAAAAAGGTTTTTGCTAAAACAGCTAAACTGTGCGGGCAAACTGTAACCAGGATGGTGGATGCTAGGGCGACCATCGGCTCTTTTGCAGTGCAAACCACAGGGAAAATTACTTGCCATGTTTCTATTTGAGTCATCAAAGGTTCGACTTGTTATTTGTTCCCCAAAGCTGGTAGAAAAACAATTTTGGATTTGGTAAAGCAGATAAAGTTAGTGGCTGTAAAGGACTCAATACCTGCCACAAGCACATATCTTGCCTTCAGTGTGTTTGTAAACTGACGTCACCAGTCAGGGTCTGCTCCCTGGTGCCGGGCTGCGCTTCAGTGTTCGTTTACGTGGGAGCTTGTTACAAGTTTGGATAATGTTTTTAGCTCGGCTTTTTCATTGTACAGCTTAAGAATATGAGAAGGGAGGCAATATTTCACCCTCTGCCCTAGTTCTATGTATTGACACAGCTTTTCTTGGTCAGCGTCAAGGTGGTGATAGCTTTTTCGACGACCTTGCACTTACTTGTGGTTAGTAAACTGATACTGAAAGTCGCTGGTACTGCGGGCACGTGCTGGGTGCATCAGTTGGTTCCCGGTGTCATGCAAGGCAGGCTTTTATGATGTGGCCTGTTACTTTGTAACTGAGTAGATCTAACCACATGGGCAAAAAAGTGGAAGAGAACTCCAAGGTTCAAGCGAAATGTTGGTATTTAATGCGGTTTTAGTTTCAATGCCCTTACCTAGGTTGTTTAATGTAGGTGTTTTCTGTAGTGACACATACAAAGCTTTGCCTTTTCTGTCGAGGCTTTCTAGGGAGAGTGTAGGATGAGAAGGTGTTCTGGGATACTACAGCAGAACCTGTGGAAGGTGTGGCCGTGGGGCAGAGGTCCAGCCAACCTCGAATCATCACAGCATGCCCGAGGCTTCTGGAAAGCGAGGCTGCCTTTCTGAGGGTGTGCTTTGCAGGGCTGAAACTCTTGGCTTTTTAACTATGTAAATCCACTGTGCACGAAAAGTAGCTAAGCTATTGTATCTGATGTGTGCTCAGGTTTCCTGCAGAGGCTGCTGCTCTGCTGTCCTGGATGCTCGGAGGTCGATGTTTAAAATAGATTGAAGGCTTCTTGAAGGTGAAGTTTTGGACTGCTGCCCAAGAAATTTGCTGATCTCACCTGAATTTTGCAGCTCTGAAAGGAGCGTCTTCAGATAGGATTTCTGCTTTGTGTATTTCCAGTTTTATTTGTTTTCAGAGCCTTTAACTGTAAGAGGTGGAGAAAGGCTCCAGTGCAAGCTGTGACACGCTTTGTCCACCTGCCTGAATTGTTTGAGTCCCACTGGCTTGTATTTAGTTCATCTGGGCAACAGCATAATGAATGTAGTTTTGAAAGAGCACCAGAGTGTGTGAAGGTAGATGCCTGTAAAGAAAACACATAGCGTCTTCAACCCTTGTTGGAGAGTTTACTGTTCCCATTATAATGCCACTGATACTAACTGGGAGCAATCACTTAAATTTTCCTGCCTGTGAAGGTGAAACTTTAACTCCCGCATTTAGCAGTTTTACCTTTTCAGATGGTGGCAAGTATTTTCTTCCAAAAACCCAATATGCATGTTAACATCTGACCGCATCTTTTGGCTGTGCAGCTGGACATACAGGACCTTTGCACAGAGCCCAGATGTCAGGCATTCAGCTGAAGGACTGCAAATCTGGGACTCTCCTCCTGAATGTGCAGTGTCATGGCACTTACAGTTTGCATGCACTGCATTCCCTGAATATGAAGCTGGTCCAGCAGGCAGCCTGGGAATCCCTCCCGCCTGCTGACCCCTTCCTCTCCTAGCTTTGACTGAAAGGGAGAGACACCAGAAGATCCTTGCCATGAAGCTGCCAGTTGCAAATCCCGTGCTTGCTAAGGACCTGGTGCCCTGCAAAATGTGGAGCTGCAGAGGGTGTGACATTTGAGAAGGTGAGGAAATGTTGCTAGGAAGAAGAAAGAGAGATGGTGGGTAGCTTGATTAGTTTCTACCTAGTATCCTTGTTTTGGTCATTTTATTTAAGCTATTTGAGACTCTTAGCAGAGAGCTGGGTTCATGGCAAGCTTGAGAACTGACAAAATAAACCATGAAATATTCCTTGGACCATTAAAACCTGAGAATTTCAGTTTTTATGTGAAGATTATATCTGGTAACACACTGAATTTAAAAAAATCTAATGCCTAGCTCCCTGTGAACTGTCAGAATAAATCTGTAACGTCTCATCCCAAAGAAAAACTTCTGAAAATTAAGTGAGAAAGTAGGAAGTGATGTACACTTGAAAACATCTGCAGAAGTCATGTCGCTTCCTTCCCTGGAAAGAAATCTCCAACACTGAGCAAGAAAGGGGGCAAAGCAAGCCAGACTATTAAGTGAAGATAGGCACAGAAGCATGGACTGCTGGGGATTCCTAAAGTTTGGCTAGTATATGGTAAAGAACTTCTTAATTTTCCTGCTAAAGTTTGTTAGAGGAAAAGATTGCATTTATTTATATGCTGGAACTTTTCTGTGCAAGCAGATTTGCTTGGCTTAGATTGCTGTTGAGAAGTCACATCACGGAATGGGAAAGGGAACGTGTGGCCCGTGTGATCCTAAATGTGCCTGAAGCAGTCTCTAGACCAGTTCACACAAGGAAGATGCTTTAAATCTTTCAGGCTAGGGCCAGAGTCTAATTCACAATTTTATTTAGGAGCCTATTTTCATCTCTGTTGCCAGCACTTGGTATTGGTGATGGTGTCTTGCTAAAGCTACTCAAGTATTTTCTTTGACAGTTGGAACTGGAATTTCAGGTCCGAGAGCCCAGGGGCATAAGGCTGATGAGGTACTTACTGGAGGTCAAAATGTCTCATGTGGGTTGTCTGCTGAGCACAACATGGAGTATCCTAGATGTCTGGAAGGAGTGGGTGGCAAAACCTTGTGGTGACTTTCTGGAGCTATTGTTGATGCAAATCAGCCAAGTTGTTGTTTACTGGTGCACCAGATGATGCTTTGGAAAGCTAAGGAGGGAATGACTGGGAGGAAATCTCATCTGCGAACATCTTCCACTTGTGAGAAGGGTGAGGTCTGCTACATAGGCAACACCGGAGAAGAGCAGCAGGTGACTCTCCTGGGAAGTAAAAAGTTAGGTGTGCACTGTGGAGGGTGGTGTCTTTCACAGAAAATGGGACTGAGAGGAGCTTGTGGTTGTTTGGTCTGTTGCCCTGTTTTAAACTGCTGTCGTTACCACAGATTTTATTGCATCTGCTATGAGAGAGATTTTCAATAGCCACTTTAGCAGTCACAGAACAGTCTAGCTTGGTTCTGCTTTAAATTTTATAGGTGGTTTGTTGAAGAATTGACACCTACAAAATTAGATGGTTCGTTTCCAGGGTTCCCAGACTAAAGCGCCTTATTTCCAAATACAGACCTAGTGGAACACAGTTCGTCCAAGTCTCCTTTTTTCCCCCCTTTACCTGTGCCTTTTGCATGAAAACTGAAGCTGCCCTGATCCAAGGGCAGCCTATGCTGCTGAGTTGTTCTGTGGTGGCCATCTGGGCACTGATGGATAGATATCTAGGCCCTTCATTTACAGCGAAGGGAGCCAGTAAATAGACATAAGGTTTGTCTTACCACCTGTGAAAGAGTACACTCTGCATAGCGCTGCATTCCTCGGATTTTAGTGTGACATCTGTAAAGGCAATACTGCTTCTCAAGCTGCAGGCTGTTTTCAGTGCAGGTGAGGACTTCTGAATTCATTGCCTCTTGAGGAGGGACTGACTTGCAGAGCAAGGTTT